>NC_067491.1:32720326-33920326 GCF_947179515.1 Apodemus sylvaticus
TTTAATTTTTAAAACAGTTCTTAGTTTTAATTTTGTATATGTACATTTATGAAATTAAGACAGCCAAAAATATCAAATCCTATATATTATTCACATGTTAACTCTCTATTCTTGCAAGTACAAAAATAAATGTGCTGAAATTTACATTAAAATAAAAAAGTAGGTGTTTTTGAAGGAATAATTGATGTTCGCAGTTGAAATTTCAAAAAGTTTGAGTATGTATAATCCATGATGACATTTTAATTATACAGAAATATTTTATTATGTAAAGTTAAAAACATAAAAAGCAAAGGTGAATAAGTAATTTAAAAATCCATGCAAAATTAATGTTCTACTAAGTATGAAAATTTCATATTTTATTTGTTAGGCTTGTAAGTAATAGTCTTTGAAATGAGTTTCTTCAAAGGAATCTTATTATCTTGAAAATTCTACTATATAAATTTTACTCTTCAAAATGAGATATTTTAATATGAAGATTGAGAAGAATAATAACTAACTCTACTATTAATTTTAAAATTCATGTAATTTCCAACATTTATGTAGAGTCTGCTTGTATCCTAATATTTTAAAACCAGAGT
This sequence comes from Apodemus sylvaticus, assembly GCF_947179515.1. Classification (NCBI taxonomy): domain Eukaryota; kingdom Metazoa; phylum Chordata; class Mammalia; order Rodentia; family Muridae; genus Apodemus; species Apodemus sylvaticus. The sequence goes on from NC_067491.1 coordinate 32,720,905, forward strand.
TTCCATTTTATATAAAACTAGATGTGTGAAATGATATTAATTTTTTATATGATATGCTTACTACTCATAATCATTTGACTAATTTAACTTATCTTATAAAATAAGATGTCTATAAAATTATTCACATATATCTATAAAAATTGATTTATCTATAAAATTGACTCACATATAAAATGTTTATATAATTTAACTATAAAATCAGAGCGATGGGTGACTGTTTTGGAATGCTTGCCTACCTTGTAATGCTCATAGTTTTATTTCCTAGAATCCACACAGTTGCTAAAAACTGCTTGTAACACTTATTATAGGCAATCTGATGATCTGTGGGTATGAAGCATGAATGTGTGGCACTTATACATTTATGAATTCTGCTAAATATGTGGGACACAACATACAGATATATCATGATAAACAAGCACACTTATAGTACTGTTTGTTATCTCCTTCAGTTGTGGTCAGTGGTGGTCAGTAGCTTAGTTCCTTGTAAAATCTTTAAAAGGCTATAGTATTATGTCTCTTTCATTCCTTCTCCATGTGATACTTTCTGTTTTGTTTAATAAATACAAATCAAGAGACCTCATTTTAGGGATAAACATAGAGTGAAATACACAGTCACACAAACACAAACAGGAATAGAACACAATACTTTGTTGAGGCTGGCACATATTTAAACTTATTAAACAGTCAGACAGAATTCAAGAGCAGACACAGAGAGAAAAAATAAAATATTACAATTTGTGTTCATTTTGGTTAATTTATTTCTAGGGGGAACTGCTTATTTATTTTTTTATAGTGGCACCCATTACTATTGGTAATGCTGAGTTTATTTTTAATGCCTTCCAACCTACAGAATGAAGGCAAAACATACATGCAGATAAAATCCAAATATAATATAGAATTAAAACATTGATTTATAAACAGCTTTTATGTTCAACTCTCAGAAGAATCTAATACATTATATATTTGTTATTTGTGTAACATAATAAATATAGTATTGTTCATACATTTTCTCTGACTACAGATTTTAGAAATATTGTTCCAGTTTTTTTTCTTCCTGAATGAAGATACTATTTATGTAGTTACTTATATTCAATAAAAACTGTATTTTTACATTTATATTTTTATTTGTTGACTCATCTCTGAGATAAAGTCTCACTTTATCAATCTGGAAATTCAAGAATTCCATATAAATTAGTTTGGTATTGAACTTGTGGACAGGCTTCTCCCTCCACCTCTCATCCTTGTGCTGGGATTAAAAGCATGAAGCAACACTTCCAACTTTATTTTAAAAGCAGATTATTTTTAATCTCTGTGATATCAATTTCAGCATATTTCTACAAAAGTGTTAAAACATTACTGGTTTCTTCATCTCAGAAAATGTGGACATGTCATTAGCCGTAGCACGCTAAATAAACCCAATTTTTGTATTATGCTAAAGAGAATGAACATGTTTGCAAAATATTTCAAAAGATATTTTCAAATCAAGTATAAATGAGAAGTTCTTGAAAGAACATTAGGAATGAATATTAAACCCTGTAAATTATTTGGTTCTGTACAAGTGTCTATAGGTACAAAGAGTTCCACAGTATTTTTTGTGGAAATATTTTAAAAATGAAGCAGGAGGGCAGGATATAAAATAAAGTAAAATGAAATCCACTCATAAATTATGGAATACTTAAATTTCATTTTATCAAGCAGGAGATTTAAAACATTATCAAATTAAAACTTATAATTGAAAAGGGAATTCTGAGTGTAAAAGTTTTTTTTTCCACACTGCTACAATAATGGTGTATTCTTTAGTTTATATACTCCTGTATCTTATTCCTGTGATGTAAGATATACATATAACATATATGTATTGAATAGGATTATATTCTTTGGAGTTTACATATATATAGAGAGACAGACACTTATAAAAACTCACACAAGCACATTTGTTCATACACACATACTAACTTATACTATGGGTGAATCAAATCATTTGTTGGCAACAATCATTGGACTAACAATTTTACTTTGATTTTAGTAATGACAAAGTATGTGACATACGGAAGAAAAAGAAGGATCTTTCAATACACAAAATGTTTGGATAATGAAATACATTAAACCATTCTGAGGTTTATTTCTCAGAAACAACTCTTACATATTTTTACAAACTTACACTCATTAAAAGTCTGTTTTTCCTGTCTGTATAGAATCTACAATGATGCAGACACAAATTCAAACATTGTGGTAGCACGTCCACTGTGGATTGGGTGTTTAGGTTTAGTTTAGATTTACTCATTGATATGTTATCTCAATGATAAAAAGCTGACATGTTTATGTAAGAAGATAACAGAAGCTTTAGGAGTCTGTTTTCACATGTTGTCAGAAGTATAGTAGAAATACTTGTGGTTTGATATAAGAGTAGAAATAAATAGACTTCGATTTATTTACCTAGTCTTTTATGTATTTTTCTTTATCTCTGTTTTCCCTTTATCTACTCTTCAATGCTTTTAATTAAATTCAAAGTGTCTCTTTATATACATTCATTTTGTTTTCTCTTTTCTATCCTTTTTATTTTTCCTTTTTCATTGCCTCCTTTTTCTTTTCATCCCCATCTCCTTTATTCTACTTTCATTAAAAAGTCTTTTTTTTTGAAGGAAAATGTATTCACAGATGAGCATATGTGCTATATTTTTCACCTTCCATTTTACAGTAATTCTTTTCATCCTTTGAAATTCATACATTTGTACTATGAATATTGATGATAACCATTGACTAACTCTCCCAACTGCCCTTTAAAACTCCACCCTGTCTCCCTTCCAACTTCATGTTATTTCTATTTCTGAGCATTTTTTAAGTCTATATGTAATTACATTCCTCCCTTACCTTTTTCTTGCCCTCTACATCTCCTTGACCCATATTAAACTCCCTGTTTTAATTCAAATCCATGGCCATTTAAAAAAAGAGAGAACTTCATTGCATGCATGTATGTACATGCAGACATATTCCTGAACGTGGACTGCTCATTCCACGTAATGTTACATTCATGTATGTTTTCAGGGATGATTGTCACTGGACAAATAATGGTGGACTTTTCCCAAGAGAATGTCACCTCATTTGCACCTTGATTGCTCATAGGTCTTTTTGTAGGTTTTCAGTCTTGTGAGATTGTCAGCATGGGCTTGGCATGTTCATTGGTGCCATTTTTATTTAGCTCAAATGATACAGTCAGATCACTGTGACTTCATGGATTCAGCTTCAGACACTACTAAGAGATGCAGTCTCACAGCTAACTCCCTGGTCACTGGCTCTTATGATCATTGATTCTTTTGTTTCTCAATATTCCTTAAAGTTTACCCTTGGCAGTATAGCCATAGCATTTATTGTTTCCTGTTGTGATTGCAATCCAAGCTAACCATTCAGTGCTAGTAACGTCATTGTTATAAGAGGAGAATCTACAATTACTACCTTACTAAATCAACATAACCCCTAAAAACAAGCTATAAATATTTGTCATTATATATGCAGATCAGTGTAATATCCATCCCCATCAAAGGTTCTCTTCGCAACTGACAGAAACCACTAAGGAAAATGACCAATCAAAACTAGTTGTGGTTAGAGTACCAATAGATGTCTTAATTATTAATGCATTAGTTTTTAAAAATCAGTCAGTGAATGATAGAAGAATGTCATCCCTCCCTCAAAGACCAGCTGCCAACTCTTTTAGTGGCATGTCCAATATTCAGATCTAGCATCTGGTAAAGAATACTTATTTATATAAAGAAAAGATACTTCTGAAGATAAACAATGCTTACTTCACCTCAATTTCTTTCTCTCTTAAAAAGCTAGAACTCATAATAGCCATTGCCAGTCAACATCTCATGGTTCTGTTAGCTACTAATGAGGAAGATGAAAATGGTTTTTAGAAATATTAACAAGTATTACGAATTGAATTTTTTATACCAATGTATCCTGGACAATGACATCCAACTTGGTATTATGATGAGAGATACATAAACCTCAGCGACAGTTTTGATAGTTTAAAATTCTGGTCCTTTCTTAGGCTACAGTTATGCAGTGGGCTTGGATGATTTCTTTCCACAGTGAATAGCTGAAACTTGACCTGCCCCAAGATCCCCAGGGAAACAAAACTAAGGAGCTATGTTCCTGAACTGTGATGTTTCTTGTATATGTATTTTAAATGTATTTTAACATGGGGATGATTTCATCTTATTGTAGACTTATTGAGATTTGAGTAGACTTAATAATGGAGCATCTTCATTGAATAGAAGGAAATAATAATAAAGAATTTGGTCATTTCATTGGATGGTGAAAAAGCATTCGACAAAATTCAGCATCCTTTCATGCTTAAAGGCTTGGAAAGAACAGGAATTCAAGGCCCATACCTAAACACAGTAAAAGCAAAATACAGCAAACTGGTAGCCAGCATCAAACTAAATGGAGAGAAACTTGAAGTAATCCCACTAAAATCAGGGACTAGACAGAACAGCCCCCTTTCTCCTTATCTTTTCAATATTGTACTTGAGGTACTAGCTCAGGGAAGTAGACAACATAAGGAGGTCAAAGGGATACAAATTTGAAAGGAAGAAGTCAAACTATCATTATTTGCAGATGATATGATAGTCTACCTAAGTGCCCCCAAAAACTCCACTAGAGAACTCTTACAGCTGATAAACAGCTTCAGGAAAGTACCAAGTTATAAAATCAACTCAAGCAAATCAGTAGCCTTCCTATACTCAAAGGATAAGCAGGCTGAGAAAGAAATTAGGGAAATGACACCTTTCACAATAGCCACAAACAGTATAAAGTACCTTGGGGTGACTCTTACCAAACATGTGAAAGATCTGTATGACAAGAACTTCAGGACCCTGAAGAAGGAAATGGAAGAAGACCTCAAAAAATGGAAAAACCTCCCATGCTCATGGATCGGTAGAATCAATATAGTTAAAATGGCCATTTTGCCAAAAGCAATATACAGATTCAATGCAATACCCATCAAAATCACAACTCAGTTCTTCATAGAGTTAGAAAGAGCAATTCTCAAATTCATCTGGAATAACAAAAAACCCGGGATAGCTAAAACTATTCTCAACAACAAAAGAAAGTCTGTGGGAATCAGTATCCCTGACCTCAAGCAATACTACAGAGCAATAGTGTTAAAAACTGCATGGTATTTGTACAGGGACATGCAGGTGGATCAATGGAACAGGATTGAAGATCCAGAAATGAACCCACACACCTATGGCCACTTGATCCTCGATAAAGGGGCTGAAAACATTTAATGGAAAAAAGATAGCCTTTTCAACAAATGGTGCTGGTTCAACAGGAGGTCAGCATGCAGAAGAATGTGAATTGATCCATCCTTGTCTCTGAAGCTAATAGAAAAGAAACAGGGGAAGATCCTTGAGGACATTGGTACTGGGGGAAAGTTCCTGAACAGAACACCAATAGTGTATGCTCTAAGATTGAGAATTGACAAATGGGACCTCATAAAATTACAAAGTTTCTGTAAAGCAAAGGACACCATCAAAAGGACAAATCAGCAACCAACAAACTGGGAAAAGATCCTTCACCAACCCTACGTCAGATAAAGGGCTGATATGCAATATATACAAAGAACTCAAGAAGTTAGACCCCAGAAAACCAAATAACACTATTAAAAATGGGGTACAGAGTTAAACAAAGAATTTTCACCTGAAGAACTTAGGATGGCAGAGAAGCATCTTAAAAATGTTCCACTTCATTAGTCATTAGGGAAATGCAAATCAAAACAACCCTGAGATTTCACCTTACACCAGTCAGAATGGCTAAGATAAAAAATTCAGGAGACAGCAGGTGTTGGTGAGGACATGGAGAAAGAGGAACACTCCTCCACTGCTGGTGGGGTTACAAATTTGTACAACCACTCTGGAAATCAGTCTGGCAGTTCCTCAGAAAACTAGGCATGTCACTTCTGGAGGATCCTGTTATACCACTCCTGGGCATACACCCAGAGGATTCCCCAGCATGTAATATGGATATGTGCTCCACTATGTTCATAGCAGCCCTATTTATAATAGCCAGAAGCTGGAAAGAACTCAGGTATCCCTCAACCGAAGAATGGATGCCAAAAATATGGTATATATACACAATGGAGTACTATTCAGCCATTAGAAACAATGAATTCATGAAATTCTTAGACAAATGGATGGAGCTGAAGAACATCATACTAAGTGAGGTAACCCAGTCTCAAAAGATTAATCATGGTATGCACTCACTAATAAGTGGATATTAGCCTAGAAAATTGGAATACCCCAAACCTAATCCACACATCAAATAAGGTACAAGAAGAATGGAGGAGTGACCCCTGGTTCTGGAAAGACTCAGTGTAGCAGTATAGGGCAAAACCAGAACAGGGAAGTGGGAAAGGGTGGATGGGAGAACAGGGGTAGGGAAGGGGGCTTATGTTACTTTAAGGGAGTGGGGGGCCAGAAAAGGGGCAATCATTTGAAATGTAAATAAAAATATATCAAATAAAAAAAAGTTAAATTAAAAAAAGAATTTGGAAAACATCATTACAAGCACAGAACAAAGAGAAAAGGGTGGATTTTTTGTTAGTGCCAAAGGTCTTTTTGTTTGTTTGTTTGGTTGTTTTTTGGTTTTTTCGAGATGGGGTTTCTCTTCTGTATAGCCCTAGCTGTCCTGGAGCTCACTCTGTAGACCAGGCTGACTTGGAACTCAGAAATCCGCCTGCCTCTGTCTCCCAGGGTACTGGTATTACAGGTATGCGCCACCACCACCTGGCTGCCAAAGCTCTTTTTATTCTTTGCCTTGCTTTGTTTTTCTGGTTGCTTGCTTATTTGTTTGTTAATTTACACAGTCATTATAAATCCTTGAAATGATCATCAGAGGCGGGGACCTTTAAATTAGGTTCTCACACATTCACTTCCAAAATCCCTTTTCCATAGGATTTCTATGCATTCTGAGGAGTTATTATAAATTTTCAGATTTAGATAAAGACAGCTGTTGTTAAATAATAGAAATAATGCTTGTGTTAAAAAGACAAATACAGGAAAGAACATGAAAAAATGAGAATATCAGCTAATACATGTTACATGTGTTATTCCTTGTAAATTCTAACTATTGTTGTTCATAAAATTATCTTAACCATGAATAAATTAATGCAACTAATGTCGATTAAAAGTTAGAAAATTAGATTCAGTATAGTTTTGGAAAAACAGTGCTAAGGTCTTTGAAGTTTGCCTTTTTAAGAATGGAAAATCAATGAACATTTACAACTCATCAAAATCAATCATGTATAGCATTCTATGTCTATATTTATAAAATTATCACATTATAAAATACACACATTCTAATGAGCATATTGCTCACATTTAATAAAAATATTAACTTTTTAACACTCAATAGATGAGTGCATGAACAAAATCATGTAAATGCTAAAGACCACTTTGTATTTTATGAAACTTGTATTTATTCATGATAATATGAGGAATATATAGTTGTGTTAGTTTAACATTTTCGTGAGCGATACATTTCATTTCTCTCTGAACTCTTTCTTATTGCTGACATCAGAACTCACGTGTTTTACTCATGGAGTTCTCTCCTGTCTCCTAGAACATTTACTTTTGAAAACTTGTACCGTCTTCCCCTGCTGGCTTAAGACATAAGATTTTTAAACTCCTTGTCAGGTTTACAACATAGAAATATCATTGTCAAGTAGCTGGAAGCCATTCCTTGGAAATGCTTGGAAGAATGCTCAGTCTGTGTATTGATTTCTCTTTCATCTGACAGTAGATGAAAACTTTGTTTAAATTTAGCTTGATGATAATTTGCCTTGGTGTAATTATATTCTCCAAAATCTGCTGGAAATTACATTTTGCAGAATAAAACAACCGACTTCAGTTTAACTCTAATTTTCCAAATTCCAACTATGTATTTAATGTTTTTAAATAATAGATTCATTATCCACAAGTAATATTGACTTTAGCAACTAATAAATTATCTGACTGAAAAATAAATTCACTTCGAATTTATCACATTATTTTTGAGAATTGTTTGGGCTATCCTGTTTTTTGTTGTTGTTGTTTTTCCCTATGAAATTGAGAATTGCTCTTTCCATGTCTGTAAAGAATTTTGTTGGAAATTTAAAGGGAATGGCATTGAATTTTAGTTTGCTTTTGATAAACTGGCCATTTCACCATGTTAATCCTATGAAGCCTATGGGAGAGCATTTCATTTTCTGAGGTCTTCTTTGATGTCTTTTATTCAAGTATTTGTTGTTCTTGTCTTACCGTTCTTTCACTTCTTGGTAAGAGTCACACCAAGATATTTCATACTATTTGTGGCTGTTGTGAAGATTGTTGTTTGCCGAATTTCTTTTTCAGTTTGTTTATCATTTGTGTAAGGAAGGACTACTGATTTGTTTGATTTAATTTTATATCCAGGCTCTTTGCTGAAGTTCTTTAATCAGGTGTAGGAGTTCTCTGGTAGAATTTTGGGGTTGCTTATATATACTATCATACCATCTACAAATAGTGATACTTTGAATTCTTCCTTTCCAATTCCTATTGCCTTGATCTTCTTTTAATGTCTAATTGCTCTGGCGAAAACTAATGTACTCCATACAATAAAAACAAAGACAGTGGATATTTTATTAAGCTTTTTGAAAAACATTTTGTTATTCTTTAATTCATGTTTTATTTGTATTTACTTACTTGCTTGTTTGCTTATGTATTTATGGTGCTAAAAATTGAGCTTATGGCCTAACACATGGTAAGCAACTACTCTATCACTTAATTACAAACCTGTTTCAGAAAACTCTCATCACAAGTTTCAGAGATCCTGATGAAGTTTGTAAATGCAATTATTGTCAGAGCTGTGATCACTAGACACTATGGTGTCTGAAGCCAAGATCAAAAGAGATAGCAGAAACTTGAAATTTTATTTTTGTTTACTAAATACTACTTTAATTTTGCAAAGGATGTTTTAATATCCGATATCATATATAAAGTTGTTTTATGAATGTTTACATAAAAAAACCACATGCTTGAGTTAAAAAAGAATTGCACACATTGAGACTGGAGTTAATTGCCAAGTGGGTTTTGAAAATTGAACCTATGTCTTCCTGAAAGGAGTCAATGCTTTAAACACTGAGAAATCGCTCCAGTCCATTTTTATTGCAAATAGTTATATGAGATCTTTCATTAGCTGGCAAAATTATGAAAAATCAGTTTGATAAAAGCATTGGCCACTGCCATTCAATGAGGCTTTTGTTTTAGTAAATTGTCACAAAAATTACTATGGTGACAGTGTCTTTGATAGCAAACATTCAGAACTGTGTCTGTGGATTTAGGTAGCCTTACATCCCCATGGACTTTGAGGTGTGACATCTCCTTTACTAGCTCAATATCTAAACCTGGATCATTAGCTTTGCAGGCTGAAGGGCAACAGAATGTGTGGCTCCTGGAGATCCTTCTTCTTTACACCCGATTTCCTGACAACTTTACCTTCTTTTGTTTTGGTATCCGTGACTTAAATTGACTGTTCAGTTGGGCACAGAAACAAACATTTGCCAAGTTCTTTCCCCAAGTGAGCTTGAGACCTTAAACTGCTTCCCAAGAAGTGCTCTGGCTCAGGCTGTGCAAGGGTAATCCTACTGAGAAAGCCACTGCCCCAAATGCAGCTCTGGCTAGTCAAGCAGTTCCCAACTGTGAGTCACCACAGGATGTTGATTGGTTGGCATACATGGTGCAATAGAAGTTTATAGTGATAAGAGCCTGTTGTAATCAGCTACAAGTCAAGTAAACATATATTTTCACATTTAGTAAAATGGCTTTAACCTCACAGTGAATCGAAACTGTGGCTATTATTATACTGTGCTCTTTTCCTACTAAATAGAAATGTCTGATCGTTTTTCAGATTCATAAGAATCGTCACAATTCTAAAAGTTTATGGTTAATGGGTCTCTAACAAAAATTCATTAAAAAATACCATGGTTGCACTTTAAAAATACATCATGGCACTTTAAAAAAATTTTCTTTTTAATTTTATTTAATATTTTTACAATCCAGATGTTTCTTCCCCTCCTGACTCACCCCCTCACATACATCCTCACCCTCTTCCCCCATCTCCATGAGGATGTCCCCACTCTCTACATGCCACCCCACCAGACCTCCCTACTCGCTGCTGGGGACTCCTTTCTCTTGAGGGTTAGTTGTAGCTTCTCTGACTGAGCCTAGACCAAGCAATCCTCTACTGTATATGGGTTGGGGACCTCATATCAGCTGGTGTATGCTGTTTGGTTGGTGGTCTAGTATCTGAGAGATCTTGGGGTGGGGGTTCAGTTAGTTGACACTGCTGGTCCTTTTACAGGGTCACTCTCCTCCTCAACTTCTTCCAGGTTTTTCCTAATTTAACCACAGGGGTCAGCAGCTTCTGGCCATTGGTTGGGTGCAAATATCTGCATCTGACTCTGAAAGCTGCTTGTTGGGCCTTCCGGAGGGCAGTCATGCTAGGTCTCTTTTTATGAGCACTCCACAGCCTCAGTAATAGTGTCAGGCCTTTGGGTCTCCCATGAAGACCTGGATCCCAATTTGGGCCTGTCCCTAGACCTTCTTTTCCTCAGGCTCCTTTATTTTTTTTATTTAAATATTATGTTTTGCAATTCATAAAAACCATACACCTATTACATTGATTGACATGCAATAACACAAATTTGAGAAAATAAAGGTAAGGAAGACAAACTCAAATAAACATAGATTTAGGTGTAGATAAAAAAAATAAAACAAACAAAAAATCCCAACACCACTACAAACAGCAACAGCATGTCTCCCACACCTCAGAGTACCTCAGAGCCTGGCAAATACCACAGAAGAGGAAGAAATATTTTAGGAGGTAGAGTGGGATGGAAAGCACCAGCAGAACATTGCTCACTGAGTTAACTAAGCAGGGCTCATATGGGATCACAGAGAAGAAACCAGAAGACTTGTGGCCTATACAGGTCTCTGTACCACCTCCTCTGCCTTTGTTATAACTATTGGCTTGTTGTTTCTTTGGAACTCCTAAGAGTGAGAAAGGTGTGTTTCTATCTCTTTTGCTTGATGCTGGGTTTCATTTCCTTCTATTGGGTTGCCTTGATATAAGAGATTTCTTTTCTTTTTAGACTTGTCTTATTGTATCTCCTTTTATATTTGGTTGCTACTTCTTAAAGGCCTGTTCTTTTTCCAAAGGGTAATGGAAGGGAGTAGATCTGGGAAATTGGGGATGAGGGGAGATCTAGGAGGAATGCAAAGAGGGATGTATTGCCTGATAGGAAATGTTTATTTTCAAGTTAAAGGAATGAAAAGAATAAATTGTTTCACCACCACTGTGTGCCTGGCTATTATCAAGTTTCTGACCCTTTTTTACTATAAGTGATCTTCCTACTTTTCTCATAAAAGTCATTCTTTTTTTTTTTTTTTTTTTTTTTTGATTTTTTTTTTATTATTCGATATAATTTATTTACATTTCAAATGATTTCCCCTTTTCTAGCCCCCCCACTCCCCGAAAGTCCCGCAAGCCCCCTTCTCTTCCCCTGTCCTCCCACCCACCCCTTCCCACTTCCCCGTTCTGGTTTTGCTGAATACTGTTTCACTGAGTCTTTCCAGAACCAGGGGCCACTCCTCCTTTCTTCTTGTACCTCATTTGATGTGTGGATTATGTTTTGGGTATTCCAGTTTTCTAGGTTAATATCCACTTATTAGTGAGTGCATACCATGATTCACCTTTTGAGTCTGGGTTACCTCACTTAGTATGATATTCTCTAGCTCCATCCATTTGCCTAAGAATTTCATGAATTCATTGTTTCTAATGGCTGAATAGTACTCCATTGTGTAGATATACCACATTTTTTGCATCCACTCTTCTGTTGAGGGATACCTGGGTTCTTTCCAGCATCTGGCAATTACAAATAGGGCTGCTATGAACATAGTAGAACATGTATCCTTATTACATGGTGGGGAGTCTTCTGGGTATATGCCCAGGAGTGGTATAGCAGGATCTTCTGGAAGTAAGGTGCCCAGTTTTCGGAGGAACCGCCAGACTGATTTCCAGAGTGGTTGTACCAATTTGCAACCCCACCAGCAGTGGAGGAGTGTTCCTCTTTCTCCACACCCTCTCCAACACCTGCTGTCTCCTGAATTTTTAATCTTAGCCATTCTGACTGGTGTAAGATGAAATCTTAGGGTTGTTTTGATTTGCATTTCCCTAATGACTAATGAAGTTGAGCATTTTTTAAGATGCTTCTCCGCCATCCGAAGTTCTTCAGGTGAGAATTCTTTGTTTAACTCTGTACCCCATTTTTTAATAGGGTTGTTTGGTTTTCTGGAGTCTAACTTCTTGAGTTCTTTATATATATTGGATATTAGCCCTCTATCTGATGTAGGATTGGTGAAGATCTTTTCCCAATTTGTTGGTTGCCGATTTGTCCTCTTGATGGTGTCCTTTGCCTTACAGAAACTTTGTAATTTTATGAGGTCCCATTTGTCAATTCTTGCTCTTAGAGCATACGCTATTGGTGTTCTGTTCAGAAACTTTCTCCCTGTACCGATGTCCTCAAGGGTCTTCGTCAAAGGGATACAAATTGGAAAGGAAGAAGTCAAACTATCATTATTTGCAGACGACATGATCGTCTACCTAAGTGACCCAAAGAACTCCACTAGAGAGCTCCTACAGCTGATAAACAACTTCAGCAAAGTGGCAGGTTATAAAGTCAACTCAAGCAAATCAGTGGCCTTCCTATACTCAAAGGATAAGCAGGCTGAGAAAGAAATTAGGGAAATGACCCCCTTCACAATAGCCACAAACAGTATAAAGTATCTTGGGGTGACTCTTACCAAACATGTGAAAGATCTGTATGACAAGAACTTCAAGACTCTGAAGAAGGAAATGGAAGAAGACCTCAAAAAATGGGAAAACCTCCCATGCTCATGGATCGGCAGAATCAATATAGTTAAAATGGCCATTTTGCCTAAAGCACTATACAGATTCAATGCAATACCCATCAAAATCCCAACTCAATTCTTCACAGAGCTAGAAAGAGCAATTATCAAATTCATCTGGAACAACAAAAAACCCAGGATAGCTAAAACTATTCTCAGCAACAAAAGGAAATCTGGGGGAATCAGTATCCCTGACCTCAAGCAATACTACAGAGCAATAGTGTTAAAAACTGCATGGTATTGGTACAGTGACAGACAGGAGGATCAATGGAACAGGACTGAAGATCCAGAAATGAACCCACACACCTATGGCCACTTGATCCTCGACAAAGAGGCTGAAAACATCCAATGGAAAAAAGATAGCCTTTTCAACAAATGGTGCTGGTTCAACTGGAGGTCAGCATGCAGAAGAATGCGAATTGATCCATCCTTGTCTCCTTGTACTAAGCTCAAATCCAAATGGATCAAGGACCTCCACATAAAGCCAGACACTCTGAAGCTAATAAAAGTCATTCTTGAACATCTGAGCAACCTGTATAAACTTCAAGCAGATCGGATAAGCCTCTTATTTCCATATGATACTCTTGTCCTCAAAGACTACAGACTCTACCTTATTTTTCTTGAGCTCAACTCCATGAACTCACCTCTAATCATCATACCAAGTCTTCTGTGCTATGCATATATATATATATATATATATATATATATATATATATATCTGCTTTGTGTGTGTAACTCTCTGAACCATATGTCTATATCAATACAGGTCTTATAGTTTCCAAGTAAATCATTCTTGTTTTGATGATGATTGTTATTGTCTTTAGTTTATATCAATACCAGCCTCTGCTTAATGCCTTTTATCTCTTTAAGCCAATTCTTATTGTATGCCCAATATGACTTTCTTTGGAATACATGCCATTATCTGTTTTGTTTTTGTTTTTGTCTTTAAATTAAAGTCTCCTCCCCTTAGAGTTTTGAAAAGCATCCCTCAGAGTTTTGAAAGGCTTAGAATGGTGTAAATTTAGTTTTTTCCTTTCTAATCCATTTCTGCTCCTTATAAAAACACCACATGCTAGGTAACTAAAATTCAAAGCAAATCTCACAGTTCTAGAATGGAAAGAAGTCCAAGATCACAGTACAAGCTCATTTGGTCTGGCAAGCACTATTTTCCTGACTGGTAGATAGCTGTTCTTATACTGTGCCCTCACAAGGCCTGAGAGCATCTTGCCTCTGTGTTTTGTTCCAAAGTACACGTATTCCTCTCATACCGTTCCTACACTAAGGGACAACTCACATTCTTAAAGGTCACCTTCAAAGTATGATCATAGAAATGTTAAGTACATTGTAGGAACATCTGTTTATTTTAATCTAATATTTATGGAACAACATGGAATATATGAACATTTAAAATTGATGAACATAAATTGCTACAGTTGCTTTCATTTTGAACCAGTTAACTGTCTTTGAAGTTAGGCACAATTACATCACATCTATCCTATTCTTTGTTTTGATGATGTTCCAAATAATTAATAAGCTACTTCCATTCCTGATACTAGAAGAACCCACATTATATCTTTAGTTGTTCAGTGGATATAATGTTCTATGGAAAAGTTTGGATGTGTGTGGTTCCCTATGATACAGTCTAGAACAATCAAAAGAGAATAAATACATATTAAACTAACTGCAATTCAAAGATGCACAGGTTTCTTGTCTGCCATCTTACTCTCTTTTCTACTGTCAAAAGTTGTATGTTTTGTACATTAATATACATGCACAAAAATCTTTAATCATTAATTTTCACAGTCATTTCTTGCTTTTACCTACATTGAGCAAAGCGATAATGTTTAGTAATATCTGGATTATCTGTGCACTCTATTTTTCTTAAGTATATATAATATATATATATGTATATATAACAATACATATAACAATATGTATGTAATATATAATTTATATTTTATACAATATATATGCTATATATGTTATAATATATAACATATGTTATATATATATGACATATATATAATATATGTATACATGTATATATGTGTGTATATATATATATATATATATATATATATATATATATATATGGAGGGTATATGCTTACACTCTTGCAATAATGTTATGCCATTAAAGTATATATTTACAATCCTAGTTTTTGTGTTATTTTTACATTATGACAAATGATGCATACAGTAGCAATAAATATTTTAGTGTCACTTACTGCACAATCTAAAGAACAGTTCAAAACTTGTGAGCACAATTACAAATATTTTCTCTTTCATCTTGCTCTTGTTTTCTCTTTTCTCTCATCCCTTACTTTGAGTGTGTATATTCACATGTGTGAGTGTGTGTGGTATGTCTGTATGTAAAAAAGGTAGAAATGTATATATTCTTTTTTAAAAACTAAAAGGGCCTTACATCAAGCCACAGTGGAACTGCTGTAGAGAACTGTAGAGATGCCTTTAAAAAGCCAGGTGTGGTGCTTAGATGTGTTGCTTTGTACAGATAAGAAAACCAAATTTGCAAGCTTTTAAACTAAACAATGAGCTTTAGTTAAGCAAAAATCAAATTGAAATAGAGGTCTCAAATAAGACTAAATTAAATTTAATTATACTCTGTTCTCCATCAAAAGTGACAGATTTTTCTATTATATTTCCCTCATAATGAATGACATTCTTAAAACACTCCTATTTTCATTGTTGTATTTCTAGGTCCTTCTCTCCACTTAAATTATGCCTTTATATTTGTCTGAAGTTAAAGTTGGAATAACATCTTTGAGGTAATTATGGAACACCTCAGTAACCTGAAAGATGAATTATATTTCATTTTAATCTCTTCAGAAATGATTAAACTACGAATGAACTTTTAAGTGTCTTAGGTTTGTTATAATTGAGGCTTTCTCACATTTAAGTTTTTATTCTTTTTAAACCTATACATGCTACAAGATTTAACACTGTAGAATTAGCTGTTCCACCTCCTACTCTCTTTTGTGTGCATGGTAATGCATGGCTTAAGTGAAATGCAAATTATTCTGACCACTTACCTGCCCAATGCAGCATTGTTAACTGCTGAGATGCCCCTCAACATGTAAATGTAAATATCACTGTACTGTGTAAGCTTGAGGGGACTTAACAAATTTTCAAATGTACTGTGGAAGAGTTTGTTGAAGAAAGTAGGCAAAAAAAAAATCACATGTGTGTAATAATGTATGTACATCATAATGTATAGTATTCTGCCCATAGTTACTACAGGCATTGAAGCATAATGGATGAAATGTATTCCCTGTTGGTGGAAAGTGTCACAAGAAGTATCATGTAAGATATGATTTGGGGATAAGGCAAATGGTCTTGATTGTAAGTGGAGATTTAAAGAACAATTAAAAGTTGAGACTTCTAGCAGTACCCTGAGAAAGGCCTCAGCTATAGGCCCACATTTCAAGGCCTGGTAAGATATGTGTGTGCCTGAGAACTCCACATGAGTAAGAGTATGTGGGGATCAGTATCTGCAGAGGAGATCTCGATCAACTTTGCTCCCTTTTTCTTTCCTCAAACTTGCTGGTTCCTTTTTTCTGAGACAGTGAGCTCATTCTTCATGTTCTTAGATTTCCATTTCATCCCTTTTCTCTCTCACATGACATTTACTATTTGTTTCCTAGGGTAAGCAGGAAAAATAATTGAAAGACTTTAGATAACTGACTTGTTCCCTCTCAAGACACTCAATAAGCTGAAGCACCTTCAGAGTAGAGTGCAGCTCTGTTCTTGAGGTTATTGAAACTTTTTTTTTTTTTGAAAATGTCATGGATGCATCCAGTGAAATGTATACTACAGTCTTTTTCCACTTTGTAACTCCTCCTGTACCCTTCCCAACTAGTCTCTTTTTAACTTGATGGTAGAGGGAGCATACTTCACTCCTCTTCCTCCTCTTTGTATCTTCTTCATCACCATCTATTTTGTTTATAACTCACTAAATTCAAGTGGTGCTGCCTATAGGTGCACCAGTGTGAATCCACTCATTAGATAATGAGAAACAGATCACTGGTCACGCCCTCAAAGAACACCATTTCTTTCTTTCTTTACAGCTTCTGGCTGCCAACAGTTTCTCATGAAGTAGTGGAGCATGGAGATCAGTGCCCAATCTCTCCTAGAATTTTGGGAGGGGGGCATGAACATGGAATTTTGGATTCCTTTGACCCTTCTTGAATAAGCACACATTTCATTACTAAACTAAGAATTCTCTTTTCAAGCCCTTACTTGCTTCCACACTGCCAATCCTCTGGCCTTTTCTAGATTTGTACCAATTAATTCTTGACATTTGACCAATACGCCCCCCTCCTTCTCATATTTATTTTTCATCAAACATAACTTTTTACATAATTTTCCCTTTTATCCAAAATATTTTTCTCACACAATATATTCTGACACTTTGAACTCCCTCTACTCTACCAGGTAAGCTTCTTCCTCTACCCATCCAATCCAGATCCACAGCTTTCAGTCTTGCATTAGAATAGAAATCAGCTTCTAAAAGAAAATAATTAAATAAAATGACACAATTGAAAAAAATTAAGACATGGAATTGATTAAAACAAACAAGTAAAACAACAAACCAACAAAAAGAAGGGAAAAAGCCCAAAGCAAAGGCACAAGAACAGAGATAGAAAGAGACCCACATCTTGTCTATAACCTCCTTCTCTTTTCTCCTTATTTCATTTGTAGATAGTATTTACTCTGCTAGCCAATATCTTTACAACACCAATATTAGCACCTCAAATCATCTTTTTTTTTTCAGTTGGACCCTTGGTCCAATAACCACAGGCACATTGGCCTATTACCCTTTATTTAATCTTCTTCTAACACAGCAACCTCTCTTCTTTCAGCACATTCTTAGGATATAGCTTAAATATAACTGTTAAAAGTTTGGTACATTAGGGAGTTGGTAGAATGCTCAAGCAGTGGATCTTTGTTAGAGAGGGGTAGACCTAGATAATATGCTCTAAAATAAAATCCTGAGGCTCCAGCCCCTCTTCAGAGTTTTGCAAACCAACTTCCAAAACATAAGGCAGGTAGCTTCCATAGTTCCCATTTTTGCTGTGATTTTTTTTTTTTAAATTAAACACCAGATAGTAAAAAAGTTTGACTGTCTAACTCTGGACATTTAGCTGTTATTTGCCATCAATCAAATGAATAAAATTATGTTTGTTATTTCTAATCTGCTCCAAATTTTTATACTTAGATTCTTCAAGCCATCATGAGCATGGAAATCATTCTTTCAGATTGTAAAGTAGGCTTCTAAATCAACAGGATCAGTAAACATATAAACTCGCAAAGACCATGAGAGCATGCAAAGACATGCAGGGGTGGGTAACAGATGGAGTCCTACAAATGAAAGAGAAGTGTACACATGTCCAAATCCCTCTGCTGAAGCTTCTTCCAATTTATTTCATTCTAATCACTTGTGAATGAACATTTAATTTTCTTCAAGGGAGTCTCATTGGGGAAACAAACTACTCATAAGGGAAGGGTATATTCTTATTCATAGCTGGTCACCACAAAATGAACTCAGAGGAATCTTTCATTGAAAGTTCCTTGTTGTGTCAGAGCTCTATTTGATTTTCTTTTCTTAAAATTGTATCTAGTTTTTATATTATATTTTATTTCTACTCTTCTCTTTTATCCGACAGGTCCTTTGGGTATAAATTATGGCTTCTATTTATTGATTTTTGGTGGAATTGCTAAATATGTGAATGAGTAGTCTCTGAAAGTTATCTATGCCTTCTCTCTTGATCTCCTTTTGTCCTGTTTGTTTTGTTCTATCCTAACTTGTTAGTTTTTCTTTTATTTCATTAGTATCCCTTAGAAGCCTGTTTGTTTTTGTTTAAAGACAGTGGGAGGTGATCCAGATGTGAGGGGAATTAGGGAGGAAGTTGGAGTAATAGAGAAGAAGCAATCAAAATCAGGATATATTTTATGAAAAATAATTCATTTAAAATAAAAGTAAAAAATTGTTAGATAATAAAAGTAGATGTCATGTTGGGTCAGATAATAAGATATATGAGTTAGTCTAGCTTTGAATAACTTAGTGGTTTCCTTCTTTAAAAAACAAAAACAAAAACATATTCCAAGTATGGGCAAAGGAAATTGCTCACTGGCAAAGTGTTTGCTTCACATGCACAAGGTCATGTGTTCAGGACCTTGTACTATTATTACTATCATCATCATCAACACTACCACCACTATAACATATAGATCATTGCAGGTAATTCTTAAAAGTAACCAATCAATATAGCTACAGTAATAATGAAAAATTAAAAGCTGCTAAAATATATTCAGCATCACAAGGACAATATCATCACTGCTTTGATATAATTAATTTCAGTTTTCCACAACTGATATGGATGCCTTGGGTTTCTACTTATCATGTGAATATGAGGATATGTTAAATGGTTTTTTCTAATTTATCCTCACCTATGTATTTCAGGACATTTAGTCTCCTGGGTGCCTTCTCAGCTTGTTTGTTTGCCCATGAAATATCTAATATGAATTCATGAATTTAAAAGTACTCCATGATTGGAATATTCAAGCATCTAAGACTGGATGCATTTCCACAGCATTGTGCACTTCTATTCTGTTATCCCTCTACAAGTTTGGGTCATATTGATCTGAGCATGCCTACGCCAAAGCTCTTGACACTCCCACGGCCCTTTAAACATTGAATTAGACAGACACAGCTGAGATGCAGCTTCTATGCCCTGGTACACCTGCCCTAGACTCCATTTCTTCCCACAGTTCAGAAAGCATCTAGCTCATATTTCAAGTAGCACTTAATAGTGTGGGAGTAGACTGTCATGTGGTCATCACCTATGCCACTTCACTATCCTAAACATCAACAGTACTTCAATGAGGACAGAAACATTCATCTGCTTTAAAGCAGAGTCCCTGGCATAAGGTCCACTAGGATATTGCTGCATTCCAGATGATGGAGGCTTTCATGTATATGAATCCTTGATATATCCAATATGGCAGCTTTGTAATTATCCTTCAGATCTCAGTATCTTCACAAACAAACACACATACACGCACACACATCAGACACACACACATACACACATACACACACACACACACACACACACACCAGGTACACACACAGCAGACTCACACAGCACACACACACACACACCAGTTACACATACACACACACCAGTTACACATAGACACACACACACACACACACATACACACAATGAATACAGAACTACGATATGCTCAATGTGTATGTTACCTGCATTTATAGCATCTCAAAACTGATTTTCATGTGACTCAAGTTTTACTTCTTGCTGAATATAATTACAGTCATAGTATATAACCTAGAATCTTGTCTAAAATTGTAAGTCCTCTACATGAGTCTATATTTCAATTCGATGCCCATGTGTTTAGTGCTTTGGCATTGGTGTTTAAAAGAATTCAGTATGACATATATCAAAGACTAGTTCTCTTGATGTGGAATCAATTTTATCTGTTTAGTGGAGGGAAGGGACACTGTGATAAATGTTTTGGTTTGGTCTTTCCCAGTCGCATGAAGACCCTAAGGGATACAGCTAAAAGTATAAAGCAAGATCTTTTTCTGATACTAGATTAGAACTACATAGAACAAGTTTTTGTGTTGTGATTTTTTTAATATCCTATAAATGTTCTTTTCATCAGTTATAGTCTATTTTAGTTTAGGAGATCTTGTCTATGACCTCCATGTACAGCTTGTTCAATTCCACAGATATTTATTGAATTTTTGTCTGCATAAAACACTGCATAGACCTTAGTGTGGGGCAGCTGAATGCGGCTTTGCTTTCGGGCAATTTGCTTTCATTTCCTTTGCACAGTGCATATTCAGATCTATTACTTCTGTCTATTGACTAGCTATAGAAAAGGGAAAAAATCTAATAAAAACAGAGAAGTACCCTAAAGATAATCGATTAAACATTCTTTGGTGGAAGTTCATGTGTATAGAAACAATGATAAAATTTAAAATGATCAGTCATCTTAACCTTTGTCTGCATGCAGACCTAGTAGTGAAGAGAGATCATTTCAAGACACCATTTTGAAACCTTTAAAATTAAATTAAAAATGCACAAAGTAAATGACTTTTTTTTTGGTAGACATATGTATTTAAACAGAGAACTGGCTTTAATGGAGAAAATCCTATGGAGCAAAGAAGAATTTCCAGAGCTTTTAGCTGCTCAAGGAAAATATATTAAGTCTCTTTAGAGGTTTAGGGAACCAAAAGAAATTTCACAATTATAGACATTTCTGTAATTCAAAATAGTGAGCACAGCATTATTATCTAATTTTTCTCTATGTGATGGGAGGGTTGGAAGACAGTACATTTTAAAAAATAAATATTTTATATCAATACATTCCAATATTTCTCTTTATGTCTATCAATACCAACGTAAAACAGAACAAACTCATTCATGCAGCAAAGCTTAGTTAGATGTGCCGGCCCAATATTTACATATTCAACACAGCTTGGAAAAATTAATTCTTGTTAAGATCAGCAAAATCAAACTTAACAAAACCAGCCTGTCAACTGACTACCTCCTCCGGGAACTAATCTCCACAAGCTAGCAAATGTTATCATGGATTATCAAAGCTATTGTCAAGAGAATGTGAACTTGAGGCTTCAGATGTCTGGAGGGATCATGAAATTCATGCAGATTTGGAAAGAGAAGATAATTATCTTGATGCTTTTCCTTCATCTACCAAAATTAAAATTGCATATAAATTAATGAGCAACTTGAACATTAATGTTTGTAGAAATCAGAAGGCAAATGATTAATAAAATTATAAATAGTAATTAATTTTCCAAGTTTTTTCTTCTCTTAATAAGGCATAGATACATATTAACAGAAACACAGTAATGTATAGGATTTTGTGCAATAATTTTTCTTACAATATAAGTGCCAAGGGTTGGGTTTTATGGTGGTTTGAATATCAATGCCCCACATAGATCCATATGCTTCGTAATAGGGAATAGCACTATTAGAATACACATAGGAATGCAGTCACTGATACATGGATAGTAGCTCAGAAGCTCTTAATACCCAAGACATAATTAACATATCAAATTATTCCCAAGAAGAAGGAAGGAAAGGGCTCTGGTCCTGAAAAGGCTTGATGTAGCAATGTAGGGGAGTGCCAGGACAGAGGCGTGGTGGTGGTGGGGGTGTTGAACTCGGGCTTATGGGACATACAGGTAGGGGGAACCAACCGGGAAAGGGGAAATCATTTGGAATGTAAACAAAGAATATAGAAAATAAAGGCGAAAAAAGAAAGAAAATGTAAGTAGACAGACAACTAGATAAGGAGCTGAATTGAGCTGAAAATGTGTAATTTGTTGACATTATCATTAGTGACTCAATCATTCATCCATGGATTAATTTACCAGTCTCGGTTTTGATTCAGCAACATTCCCCACATTCACCTTCACGTTTTATTATAGGTTGAATTACTTTAAATCTCTTCTTTCTCTGTTCTCTCTTGAAGATGAGTGGGATTAGATAAAGTTTTCTTATGACCAATGAATCAAAATTCCGCTAATACGTACAGTAGTGTTACTAAATTAGACAAAATTTTTCTGTGTATTAAATCAAAAGATTTGTTTAAAAAAAAAAGAAATTATGGACTTGCTGGAGGACTTATGTCATTGTGAAGTGGGATTTGAGTTTTTATATGCTCAAGTTATGCCAAGAGTGGCACACAGTCTGCTTTTGTTTCCTGCTGATCAAGATACAGAATGATCACCTCCATCTCCAGCACTGTGTCTGCCTGCATGCTGCAATTTTTCCTGCCATGATGACAATGGACTAAATGTCTAAAAGTGTCAGCCAGTCCCAAGTAAATGTTTTCCTTTAGAAAAGTTGTGAAGGTCATGGTGTCTCTTCACAGCAATAAAACTCAAATGAAGACAGGAATTGGTACCAGGGACTTGGGTATTTTTCTGATAGGCCTGTCTATGTTTTTGTATGGAGAAATATGGATTTGGGGGCTTTGGGTTAGGAAAGTAGTAGAATGCTTTAAGCACTACTTAATGGGCTGTACTAGTAGAATCATGGAAGCTGAGGGTAATTTGAATTGTGTGGGCCTGCCTCAAGAGATTTCAGAGATTTTTATTATCTGACCTAGTGACTGCTCTTTTGATTTTGGTAAAGAATGTGGTTGCTTCTTGTCCTTGTCCAAAAAGTCTGCTTGAGGCTAAAGTGAAGAGTTTTTGATTGATTCCCCTAGTAGAAGGAATTTCAGAACAGTCTGGTATAGAGTCCGTTGTGTGCTTACTAATGTTCACTCTGATGACGAGCATGTTGATGAGAAGGGCAAGGTAAATAGAAAAAAATTTTAAATTAAAAAAAAAAGAATTTTTTGAGGATAAAAGAAGCACTAAATCTTATCTTCAAGAAACTAAGCAGATTAAAGATATTAAAGGAAAAAAGTGAGTGGCGATCTCTCAGGGGCAAGATCCCAAGCAGCTAAGGTTCCATCTTCTAAAAAGCAATTTAAAACAGTTCAGATCTAGCATAGGGGAAACGTGCCTTTATCCCAGAATTCAGGAGACACGGGCATGAAGAGATTTAAACTCAAGGACTACCTGGTATACAGAGCTAGTTCCAGGACAAGCAAGCTTAAGGAGTGAAGGAAATCAGCAAAAGGAGAAAGCTAGTGAAGAAGTAATTCAACCAGGGGGTCAGGTTACCACACCAGCAAGTAGCAGAACTTGGCATGTTCAGTCACATGCCAAAAGTCACATGCCTGAAGGTTCTGCCTTTAAAGACAAGGATAGACGGAGCGATTGTAGAATCTCCCTACAAGACTAAGGAAAGCCACTAATACCAGGCATTTGGCAGGGGTGTTCCTCCAAGGAGGCCCACAGAGAACTTTGTATGAAGCTATGAAGGTGAAGCCAGGATTGCCCTGGAGAACCCAACAGGTTAGAGATGCTAAAGACATAGGATACCTGATGAGGAAAGATAAAAACATGGCTTGGAACCAGCCCAAGGGAAAGAAGTGTATTACTGTCAACAAACCTGAATGAAGCTGGAGATCTGAAGATCCTTTTGACATCAGACATAGACATACAGAATTTGGAGTTTGTCCAGCTAGTTTCCTGTAATTTTCTGTTTTGTTTTGGTTCAGAATTTCCTCTCTTTCTAGTGCATTGGAATGAATATATATATATATATATATATATATATATATATATATATATATATATATATATATATATATATAAGCAAGTATGTGTATATGTTAAAATGACCCATAGATCCATGTGCTTGAATGCTTGCCCACAGGTAGTGCCACTATTAGGAACTGTGGCATTGTTGGAGAAGTTATGGCATGGTGGAGGTGGGCTCTGAGGTCTTACATGCTCTTGCTTCTTCTTCACCTAGTCACCTTTGGCTCCCTTAAGATAAAAATATAGAAATCACATCTCTTTTTCAAGTTCCATTTCTGCCTGCATGCTGCCATTTTTCCTTCTGGAACAATAATTAACTGAACCCCTGAACCTATAAGCTAACCTCAAATAAATATTATCCTTTATAGGAATTGTCTTGGTCATGGGGTCTCATCACAGCAATAAAACTCAAGTTAAGATAGGCTTAAAATTTATTGCTTATATTAATGTAACAATATTTAACTAAATATTTTCTCTGCTATCATAATTTAATGCTGAAGTTATAAAAATAGGATCTTGTAGTTATGTATTTAACACATGGGAATGATATTTGAAAAGTATTAAAGTACTTTATGGACAAGAATATGTGATTCTAAATTATTGTAAAACTCAAGCAGGATTTAAGATCCCTGATTTCAAGTTTGGGCTTCGTTTATATTCTAAATTTACACTCATTATATTTCAAACAAATACACAATTTTCCACTGTTATGGCCCATATCATTGTTGGGACTGAGACATAATGAAGTGACAAACTTTGTAAAGTCACTTCCCAATAATTAGGTTCCTATTTAGAAATAAAATAAGGAACCCCATAGTTACATAAAAGTGGTGAGATATACAGGTATTATAAGAATACACTTTTTAACAGGTTGAATTCTAAAGTAAATTGAAACAGATGTCAGGATCAGTCACAGGAATGACCATGGAAAACTTACTGCAGAACATAATATAAATGTTAGAAAATGGCATTAGGCTTTGTAAGCGAAGCATGGTTATGAATAATTTGAAGGAAAGCATCATACAAAACATAAAAATGCAACTCTGCAGATTACATTTTATTGTAGCAAAGATGAAACAAGTCACTTTTGCAATCAGGAAGGACTCCAGCCTCCATACTGCCTCCTGCCTCTGTTATATTGTGCCTGTTGCATATTGCCATAGGAAAAAGAGGACCATGATCCTCTAAGGCCTTGCTATTGGAACATATTAGGATGAAAACTATCATCAGGAAGATATGGACTTTGTATATTCTGTTTATATCCTATATTAGACTGGCACTTTATAAATGTGCATTGAATGTAGGAAAAAACACCAAAATAATGACTATTCCTTGATGGCAAGTGACGGTTTTTACCCATCATCCTTGTGAGATTTAAGCACAGCACTTTCCCTTAATTAACTTTATAAACACCTGGGAAATATTTAGTGTTCTGCAATATCAGACAACAGGAAACACTAATGAAGAACTCTACAATGTCCATGAAAGTGCAAAATGTCTTGACATTTGAAATAAAAGGAAATAAAATGAATAAGGTATCAAACATTTACAGGAAGTCAAATAGGTTTTGACCTTTTCAATTTTTATCCATCCTTTAACTCAGAGCAATTATTATTACCACTTAGATTACGATGCTTTCCTAAATAAATTTCAATGCAACTAGTTCACTTTAATTTTGTCTTTGGGAGAAAACAGAATGTATGCAGTGTAGGTTGTCTAATTATGAGGTGTGAAATCAGAAAGGAGAGACTGATAATGGTAATGCATTACTAGTCATTCTGACCAGGAAAGGAAGAGAAACATGTATTATACTGTACTTTCCTATGTATTGTGAGAACTCTGCACAAAGAAAAGTCCTGATTAACACAAAAATCATTGACTTCTGGCATTTCAGGGAAAAGCAAAGAATTTTTACTGAAACGTTTCCTCAGTTGTGTAGCAGAGATAGTTTGCAAATATGACCTTTAACAGATGACTCTGTACTTTTACTATTTCCCTTTCTAACTTGATTCCTCATGGGCAAAGAGAGTTCCAGTCCATGATGAGCAATTACCACTTCTTTACTGTGTGTTCTTGGGGTCATCAACAAGAGGGAACACCTATTATGCCTCAGGTATTACAAAATTTGGTCAAGATGGATTCATCTATAACAGAAAGTACATGTATGAAATTTTAAGTTCTTTGATAGTCCAGTAATCAAATCTGTCATGTTTGAAATATAAGAAGATATAATCTGATTTTCCTCACTAATGGTGGTCTTTCTCACTAAAACTGGTTTTCTAAAACGTTCAGCAAGGAAATTCTTGACAGAAATGATATTTATTACATACTGAAAAGACATTTCTGGAACAGAGAAATGCTTAAACTAAAAGAGATAGTGCATTTTTAGGAAAGTTATATTAAAATATTTTGATTGTTTTGTGAATTCTCACATTCTTAAAGAACATAGTAGAACTGATTAATATGTATGTATGTATACCCAGTGAGTTTTCTTTTGACTTTTTAGTCTTCTACCGATCTGAAATTCTTGTTTACTTTTAGATTTTTGACTTTTTTAGACTTTTGTTGTGAGGCAGAGAATTTCATTGACAAATAATAATCCAATTTTGGAAATGAACAGTTATTTAATACCACCTACAACACTCTGTAAGGATATCTTTTATCTGAAATTAGGGTGTTAAACCTTTAGGCGGTTACAGGACTTCTTTAAGGCTGTTGGCTTCAACAAGATGGTACTGTTTATCTTATTATTTCTCTGCATGGATAAATATATTTTAAAATACCCTTTCCTAAAAAAAATGATATTATTTCAACAGTGATTAACAAAGACAAGATTCACAAAGTTACTTAAAAATACACAAACATAATTCATACCACTCTTCTCTGGTCAGCTTTGTAGCAAACCAATGGATAGGAATTCTCTAAGCAAGAAGATCCAGTATGTCTTCATTTATGACTTGTCCTGGTCATCTGGTCTCAGATCAGGTATTCTGGATTTTTAAGCTATCTTTTACTATTTGAACAAGGGAAATTTAACTTACTTTAGATGGTGTATGGACTACTTTTTTTGTCACTGTTGAAATACTTGTCAAAAATTATTTAAAGTATGAAAAATACATTTAGCTCATGTGATAAGATACAGTCCACCATGATAATGAAAGGCATGAAGGCTGACTGAATGATTCTATGTTGGCAAGGACATCTTATTCTATACCAACAAGAATCAGAAACTTGGATCAGAACCAGAGTTGGATATTGTCAAAGATTCCCCTAATTGCTAGTTCTAATACATCAGTTATTCTCAAAGTTTGTCCAACTTCCCCAAAGAGTACTTACAGCTTCTCAAAACAAAAGCAACAACTGTTCAAACACATATACCTGTTACATACGGTTTATTTTTAAAATAGAACAGAGGCCTATATTGTGGAGGAACTGTTTAAAAACTATATGTGTTCAACCTAACTCTTGAATGTTTATTCTTTCCTATTTGACATTTCAATCTAATGAAATGGAATCTTCTATAAAGCCTGGCCCCATGCTTATACGTGATTGAACCAGTGAATATGTATGTAGACATTTGTGTTCACCAAAGAGGAAATTGTGAGTTAACTCAGAGACCATTAGAGGAGAAAATGAATTTCACAAGTAAGGAAGTGAGGATTTGTCTTGGAATATCATTATTTACTGGTACAGAAAATGTGTGAGTGTTCCCTATGAAATGCGCTTTGATGTTACATGGGAACAAACCCTCTCTGATCCTATATTATAAGCACAGTGGTACCTATAATATATGTCAAATGGTAAATAAGGATTTAACAAATTGTAGAATCTGCTAATATTGTATAGGGATGTGATGATATAATACTGCCAAAAGAGTAGAGGTTAATCTCTCTTAGAACTTTCATATAGTTTTATTCATATTTCATTTAGTTCAATATTAAAAATTTTGATTTTAATGTATGTAATAGTAAATGTGCACTGAATGTGCTTTTGGGATGAAAACTGTATCCTGTAGAAAAGAATGTTCTCCATAAACAGTTTAAAGTCAAGTCTGTTTTTAAAGAACTAAGTTACTATATTGTTTCAGAGATTTACTCAATAAAAAGCTGGAAACGTGGTATCAAACCAACTGGTCATTACTCAAAATAGTTAAGCAAAACTAGTGCTGTAGGCTGGCAGACACTTTGATGTCATTGTTGCAACCCCATAGGAAGAACAAGCTCAGCTGGCTAGATGACCCACTGCTCCCAGAGACTAGACCACCAACCAAGGAGTGTACAGGGAGGGATCCGTGGCTCCAGATACATATGTTGCAGAGGATGGTCTTGCCTGACAGCAAAGGGAAGTGGGATATCATTTGATATGTAAAGGAATTGAGTGATTCATTAAAAATTACTCCTTATTATTTATTGCCAAGAATCTAATTGTAAATTGTTAAGTAATGGTATAGCAGTATTTCAAGAAATTTTTGTTTTGTTTTGTTTTGTTTTATATACAGGGTTTTTCTATGTAGCCTTAATTAGCTGTATAGATCAGGCTGGCCTTGAACTCACAGAGATCCACCTGCCTTTGCCTCCAGAGTGTCAGGATTAAATTTGTACCACCATTGCTCAGCAAGAAGGGAACATTTTATCTTCTTTTAAGCTGTTAAGGTTAAAGCAGTATTGTCTTGTTCTTGGTAGTTTCTTGATAATCCTTAACACCATTTCTTTTTACTTTAGCTAGACAGAAAGATGACACTTTAGCAAGAATGAACTTTTAACAAAAGCAATCTCAGTAATTGCATATTGGCCCTTTGAATTTGGTTAGGGATCCCTTTTCAAAATAGGTTGAACATTTATTTATTTATTTATTTATTTATTTATTTATTTATTTATTTATTTATTTATTTATTTATAGTAAAATTTTCATCAGTGTACAGGTGCCTCCAGTAGTAAGGATCATACGAGTTGAATTTATAAGTAATCGTGAGCTAGGTCCTATGAACTAAACTTGGGTCATATGATGGAATGGAACAAACTCATGTGCTGTACCTTCTCTCTAGAAACTATGTTTGACATCAAAAGCACCCATAATTTTGGAGAGATAAGCTATGATTTTGTGATAAATCATTTTTCATATTCTCTCTAAAATATGTTTATATATGTATGTATATGTGCATGTGTACTTGAATATTTACCTATATGTAAATGATGTATATTTATGTTATGAATATTATTTTATTCTATCAAAATCAAAGAGTCTTTTCCATTCCTTCAAAAGCACATGATTTATTTTGAGTATTTATACAGGTTTACTAAACAATTTTTTTTAACAAGGATTTGTCTGCTTTAGTAACAGTTTGGTAAACCTCAACAGTTTTTACAAAAATATATCTGATTTTATTTTTATGTATGAGTATTTTGCCTGAATGCATGCATGAATGCTGTTTATACCTATTGTGCTAGTGAACTGTAGAACAGGGTGTTGGATACCCTGGAACTGAAGTTACACAAGGTTATAGGCTACCATGAAGTAATGAATGAAATGAAAACCAAACCTGGTCCTTTTCAAAACCATCAAATGTTCATAAACTCTGAGTTATGTCTCCATCTACTTATTATACAAATCTTGTAGCAATTGTCCGTATCTGAAATTATATAGGTTAATCTTTTTCAATCCTAAGTTACTTAGATTTAGTGTTATGTCTGAATAAATTATGACATTATGGTAGTAGTAGTAGTAGTAATAATAATTAATAATAATAATAATAATAATAAAGAAAAAAGTCAGGGCCAAGATCGTTTCTATATAAATTTAGTATATAAAAATCCTTTTTAATAAACTGCCTTTTTCAGCTTTTCATTAAAAATGCATGTGAGTATTGCAATAACAAAATATATAAAGGATATTAGGAAATAAAATGTGCTTAAATTGAGGTATTTCAAATGCAAAGTGATTTAATCTCATTTTATACTGATAAGATCAGCACTTTGAAAAGAAATTACAATCAAAATACCTGCAGATGTGAATTGAACTGCATAAAATGGTAGGCTAGCCAAGATTTATATGCCTGGCTTTTAACTGTGACTTGTGGATGGTTACTGAAGAATTGCTGCATACCTATCACTGAACTCTGCACACATACTTGAAACTCTCCATCAAGTACAAACAGTTTGCTGAGTCAGCAGGCTGCTGTGGTTAGAGTATCATTCTAAATGCAAAATAGGAACCAATCTGTGTCCTATAAACAGTGTGTGTGAGCATAAGTCCCGGTTTGCACTGACGGTCCTTGAGTATCTCATCAGAATGCCTGACTACTCATGTATCACTGTAGCATTCATGGCTATCACCAGTTGTCCCCTCTAATGACCCTGTTCTCTCTCTCTTCACATTAGCAGCTTGAGTTTTGTCTTTCTTAATTTACCTCAAATTCATTCCTAAACCAATTCCAATTTGTATTCCTCCCACACTACTCTACTGAAAATACTTTTCCCAAAGTCACCAAGAACTTGTATTCTGCTAAAACCTGTAGACATTTGTTCAACTGTTTTGTTCCAAACTATGAACCTAGTATTACAATCACTTCCTTCCATATTTTCAAAATACATATTTTTTTCTCTTAATTTCTCTTGTTTTCTCTTAGGAATTGAACTGACATTGTTTTTACTTCCTTTCACATCAGTTCTTTAAAAACTTGTTCTTTTCGGTTTCCTATAAAACATAAACAACAGGCACGCACATGATCATGTACACACACACACACACACACACACCACACATTTCTTCTTCCGTTATGGGACTAGTTCATCCATTTCCTTTAAGTTATATTCTCTTTCTAAAAACAGTTTTTCTAGGAAATCTGGGCAAGCACATCTTCTGGTTTTATAATTCATATTCTGTTGACACAATATGTTCATCATCTAATCCTTCCCTTTTTCTATGGTCTCGGTTCAGATAATACTATCTCTTTCTTCAGTTGCTCTAATGTATCATTAGATACATTATTAATGTATTAATATATCATTTTAATTGCTTACAGTCAATAGAGAAATTAACTATCAGAATTAATCCATGAATGGTGTTATTTTGCAACTTGAAAAGCAAGGACTTTGTGTTTTCCATGTTGTATTCAGGACCACTTCAAAAAGTCATTAAGGAGCCATCTATATCTTTTTTTTTCTATTTTTCTTTCTGAGACAGGGAATTATTATGTAGCTCTGGCCAGCCTGAAACTCACTAGGTAGAGTGGGCTGGCTTTGAACCCATGGAAATGAACTTTCCTTTGTCTACTAAGAAATGTGTGTGTGTCTCTATCCCACCCCCCCTCCTCCTGCTTCTATGAGGGTGTTCCCCCATCCCCCCCCACCCACCCTTACCCACCTCACCACCATAGCATTGCCATACACTGGGGCATCAAGCTTCATAGGACCAAAGGCCTCTCCTCCCATAGGCCACCCTGTGCTATATATGCAGCTGGAGCTATGGGTCCCTCCATGCATACTCTTTGATTGGTGGTTTAGTCCCTGAGATCTCTGGGAGGGCTGGTTGGTTCATATTATTGTTCTTCCTCTGGGGTTGCAAATTCAGCTCCTATAGTCCTTCCCCTAACTCCTCCATTGGGGTCCCCTTGCTTAGTTTGATAAATGGCTGCAAGCATCCACATTTCTATGTGTAATGCTCTGGCAGAGCCTCTCTCGGGAGTAGTGTTCTCTTCTTTCTCAGCAGGAAATTTTCCAGAGGATTGCTCTTCTTCAAAATGTTCTCATCCCAGTGACAAAAGAACTGAAATTTCATATCACAATCCCAAAGTTCAACAAAACAAGGAAAAATTAATTTCTTTTGCCAATGTTTTCTGTGCATTCTCCATGGCCATAGAATCTATGTAAAATCAGTATACGTAGGTATGGAGTCAGCAGATGCTAAAGGATAATATACTGAAAAATAAACAAACATCTAGCTACATATACATCTACACCTATATCACATGCCCTCTTCACATTAATAAGTCTTTTTTACTCAACAATCAATATTTCATCCAGTACAACATCAAACATAGATTTATTTATGATTATAATTAAGGTGGCCTTTTCAGTCTAGGAGAGAATTATAATGAACCTTACTTGAAAGGTAATGTGATTTAATGAAAAGGCCATTGGACAAGGAATGGAACCTTTCAAAAGAGATAATTAATGTGAGGGGTTTTGATAAAGGTAAGTTATTCCGTAATTCCAGAGTCATGAAAAAAATCTAAATACTTCATTTCTAGTGAATGTCTTAGGCTCTGGGACTATATTTTAGTAAAGCATAAACATTTAAAATAAAAGTAATGTATATTATCATGGGAAATGCTAAGCCCTATGTTTGGATTCCAAAGTTGGAATTTGCTGGGGCGGGGTTTCATTTGTTTGGTTTTGTTTTGTTTTAAGGTGTGACACAAGGCTTCTGTACAGGGTAATTTTTTACCTTTTGTTTGTTTTTTTATATTTTTATAGTTGTGTGCTCATCTTTCTCTGTAGAACATTTTCCAGAGGAATGCCCTTCTTCAAAGGGTTCTCATCCCAGCAGACTCATTCACGCCATGGCAGACACTTGACATATTCTCAGTGGAGTACCTAAGTAGTCAATGTCCCAGTGTCACCACGTTTAGATGGCTCAATAAATCTGACTTTGATGTAAGCTGAGAGGTTTTATTCATGGAAGTCCATAGAGGAAAGGACAAAACAAAATTTACAAGAAACATGCAAGTGTCAGTTAAAGTCTTGAGTTAATTGAATTAATAAGGCTTTCTCTTCTAATTTCTTTGTATGTATGTATTTATCTCTATGTTTTATGTGTGTGTGTATGTGTGTATGTATGTGTGTATGTGTATGTGTGTATGTGTGTGTTTTTATCTATCTCTCATTTATAAATTTTCAAAGGAAGTTTTACAGATGGTAAGAGTAATATATTTTCTATTTCATATACTTTTCAATAGGCTTACAAAATCTTCATGGGAATGAATTTACTTTTAAAAGATTCTTACAGAGCAAAGTTGTTGCCCCTGCTACAATGTAAAGAACAACAGAATGAGTTTTTACTTAACACAGTGAATCGGTGACAGTAAGGAATAGGCTTAGAGCTGTGAAATTATGGTTCTTTAGTTTTATTTGAAAAATACCTTATTTATAATGTTCAAAGATTTTACCCACTACTTATTAGGATGTATAAGAGCTCCTTTAAAACTATGTGCGTAGATTTGGTCAATACTTGGAGCTTATCTATTAAATTAATGAGGTAATTCTTAATATTTTTAAAATGCATTGTTCCCATTTAAATACTATGTAAAGTTAACCATTCCAGAACAGAATCTCTCTCAGATATTGAGACCCTGACCCAGATGCATGATTACATTCCTTTATATTTATACTTTCATATATATAAGTGAGCACATACATGTTTCTACTAGTATTCATTTATCTCAGTTAGGAATAAACTTAATATGCTCCTTATGATATGACTATTAAAAGCAATTCAAAAGTAAGTAATGTTTTGTGTATTTATTTGTTTATTTATTTATTTATTGCAAACTTTTTAGGTGATAATAATTTCAAATTTATTTCAAAGCTGTGAAAATACTGTAACAACAAAGATCATCTGCTAAAATCTTGTCAAGCCGAGATTCAGTTGCTGCATTCTAACATTTACTTTCTAGGTTCTTTTACTTAATGTGTCTTCTATCCCCTTCTCCTGTTAAACAATATGAAAATAGACATGTCATGTGACAATGTAAATATTTTAAAATATATTGCTTACAAATAATATTCTCTTATATAACTATAGTAAAAATTTAACTTCAATAACTTTTAGCTGCCAGATAGTGGTGGTGCACACCTTTAATCTCAGCATTTGGGAGGCAGAGTCAGGCAGAATTCTGAGTTCAAGGCCAGCTCTACACAGTGAGTTCCAGTATAGCCAAAGCTACACAGAGAAACTCAACTTGAAAAAAAAACCAAAAGTAAAATCAATAAATTTAGGGGCTGATATACTGGAGAAAATAATAATACACTTAAAATAATTACATGTCCATATTCTAGTTTTACTTATTGACTAAAAGCATCTTTTAGAGAATTTTTTTTTTACCTTTTGGGTATAAAGTCTAGCATTGGATGTCATGTTTATTTCAGCCTTTCTTTATGCTGAGTCATATCAAAAACATTATCTGAGGTCATTGATAACTTCCTTATTTTTATATCATTTTATAATTTTAGATGGTTCAATTTTCTCTGATCAATTTTTAATAAAATTTCACCATTTAGAGTTTATTTAATTTGCCTCCATAACTAGTTTCAGATTACGTTTTCTAGGCAAAAATACAGGTGATCTCTGGGAATCAAATCTGGGATTTATAATATTCCTTATCTCCTCACTGTGTTAAATTTGAAAATAAAATTATTGTCAAATCTTCCATTAATTGACAAATATTATCTCTTGCCAACACTAAAAGGAACTCTAAAATATATAAATCCTATCTCAAGCCAATATCTTGCCTTAGGTTCAATATCCTTTGGCAATTTTAGGCTGATAGAAATGATACTATCATGAATCAAAAAGTGAATTTTGCAAATCTCATTTTGTTTCCCTTTAATATGTTATTCTCTACACACTTTCTCTATTTAAAAAGTGCCACATAGGTGTTACTATGAGCTTCTATATTGTTTGGATTAGTTACTTCATGACTTTACTGACACAATTAAGTTCTGAGGTTTTTTCCAGAGTGTGTCATACCCCTTTACTAAGTGTTGGTGGATACATTACAGAGTTAGAGTTTATGTCCCCCCAAAGGCAAAATTACCAGCAAACAGTAAAGTGTTCTGTGCTCATGGATCTAGGGCTGGTCTTAGACTACAAATTTGAGTGGCTCTTCTTCAGTGTTATCTAAATGTCATGCAACTCTTCAGTTTCAAGTCCAAGTGCTTGACCACATGCTAGTACGCTGTGGCCAGGTAATGCTAACTCTAAGAACTGGTCGGCACAAGACATTTGCCTAACTCTTACCAGAATTAATCCTGAAAAACTAGTTTCCCCCTTTTTATGAAATCATTGGAAAGGAATGGACTGAAGAGATGCTTGCTGTTTACCTGGGTTCATTTCTCAGTTTTTTGAAAGTTATCCTTCCAGTTCGCAACCATCTACCTTCATTTTTTTGTCCCATAGAAATTAAAGAGTGCACCCATTCATTTGACTACCCTGTTCACAGTTGTGTCTTAGAGAATTATTAAGGACTACAGAGTTATTTTGTATACTTTCATAGCATATTATCAAGCAAGTCCATTTTATTTTACTCAGTTTTTAAAGATTCTCCTTTTACTTTTGCGTGTCTGTGTATGTGTATGTGTGCATGTTTGTGCCTGTGTTGGTGCATACATGAATGCAGTGCTCATAGAGACCTGCAGAGGACAAAAGATCCTTTAGAGATGCAGTTCTAGGCTATGATGATATGGCAATGAGAAGTAAATCCATTACTGGTTCTCTGAAAGAATACCAAGTGCCTTTAGGACACTGATCCATCTCTCCAGTCCCAGGTTCATCAAGAATAATTGAATGGCTCTACCACAGCGTACCATATCCAGGTGGCACAAGGATGTAGCTGATCACCCGGGAGTGCAGAGAGGCCAGACAGACAGCATGGATAGAACCACCCCTGCTGCTCAGAGTATCATGTCCAGAACCCTCAGTCAGGAGCCTTCTGGTTTCTGTCTCAGGCTTGGGGACATCCTCTGCCACAATGCTCCATATCCAAGTGGCACAGGGAGGTAGCTAACTACCCAGGATTGCAGAGAGGCCAGATAGCACAGTTAGGGCCACCCCTGCTGCTCAGAGGAAATAGCCCAAAAACCAGAGGACATATGAGGCTAGGAGCAGCTTGGGACAGAAATCTTTCAGTTTCCATCCACACCCAGGGCTGATCCGGGCCTACAGATCTATGTGCACAAACACCACCACAAGAGAGCTGGTCTCCCAGGAGTACCTACATACTTGTGTAAACAGGGTGAATGAGTCTCCCAGGAGCACAGATATAGAGGTTTGTAAGACAGATAAACTACAGTCAGAGATAGAAACACCAGCTAACATGGGAGAAGCAGGGGGCAAAAGGCAAACACAAGAACATTACCAACAGAAACCAAGGCAACATGACACCATCCTAACCAAGTTTTCCCACAGCAAGTCATGGATACCTCAACACACTGGAAAAGCAAAATCTGGATTTAAAATCACATCTTATGCTGCTTATTAAAGAAATAGACAGAAATCAAAGTAAACACAAAAATCCCTTAAAGAAATACAGGAGAACATGGGTCAACAGGCAAAAGCCCCTTAAAAGGAAAGACAAAAATATCTTAAAGAATTACAAGAAAACACAAACAAGTGAAGGAACTGAACAAAACCATCTAGGATCTAAAAATGGAAGTAGAAACAACAAAGAAATCACAAAGGGAGACAACTCTGGAGATAGAAAACCTTGTAAAGAAATCAGGAGTTATAGATGCCAGCATCAACAACAGAATAGATAGAAGAAATAATCTGAGGTGCTGGAGACACCAAAGAAAGCATTAACTCAATAGTCAAAGAAAATGGAAAATGGAAAAAGCTTGTAACCTGTACTGGCTGGTCACAAAACAGACCTCAACAGATTTAAGAAGATTGAAATTATCTCATGCTTCCTATCAGATCACTACAGAGTAAGAGTGGTCTTCTATAGCAAGAACCAAGAAAAAAAACTTGCATACACATGGAAACTCAACAATCTTCTACTTAATGATACCTTGGTCAAGGAAGAAAGAAAAAAAAGGAAAGAAATCAAAAACTTTTTAGAATATAATGAAAATGGAGGCACAACATACCCAAACTAATGGGACATAAATGAAAGCAGTGCTAAGAGGAAAACTCATAGCCCTGAGTGCCTTCAAAAAGAGCTGAAGAGAGCATACACTAGGAGCTTTACAGAACACCTGAAAGCTTTAAAACACAAAGAAGCTAATACACCCAAGAGGAGTAGAGGGCAAGAAATAATCAAACTCAGGGCTCAAATCAAACAAGTAGATACAGAAAGACTATTCAAAACATCAGCAAAACCAGGAGCTGGTTCTTTGAGAAAATCAACAAGATACATAAACCCTTACCCAGACTAACCAGAGGATACAGCGACAGAATGCAAACTGACAAACTCAGAAATGAAAAGGGAGAAATAACAACAGAAACTGAGGAAATTCAAAAATCATCAGATACTAGTACAAAAGTCTATACTCAACACAACTGGAAAATCTGGATAAAATGGACATTTTTCTAGACAAATACCAAATACCAAAGATAACTCAGGGTCAGACAGACAATCTGAACAGTCCCATAACCTCTAAATAAATAGAAGCAGACATTGAAATTCTCCAAACCAAAAAAATAGCACAGGACCAGATGGTTTTAGTGCAGAATTCTATCAGGCCTTCAAAGAACACCTAACTCCAATATTCTTTAAACTATTTCACAAAGTAGAAAAAGAAGGAACACTACCCAACTCATGCTCTGAAACCACAATTACACTGATACAAAAACCACACAAAGTTCCAACAAAGAAAGAGAACATCAGACCAATTTCCCTTATCAATATCAATGCAAAAATACTCAATAAAATTCTTGCCAACTGAATCCAAGAACACATCAAAACATTCATTGACCATGATCAAGTAGGCTTCATCCCAGGAATGCATTGATGATTCAATATATGGAAATCCATCAATGTAATCCACTATATCAACAAACTCAAAGAAAAAAACCTCATGGTTATACAAGTAGATACTGAAAAAGCATTTGACAAAATTCAGCATCCTTTCATGTTAAAAGTCTTAGAAAGATCAGGAATTCAAGGCCCATACATAAACATAGTAAAAACAATATACATTAAACCAGTAGACAACATCAAACTAAATGGAGAAAAACTTGAAGCAATCCCACAAAAATCAGGAACTAGACAAGTCTGCTCTCCCTCTCCATATCTATTCAATATAGTACTTTAAGTTCTAGCTAGAACAATTAGACAACAAAGGAGGTCAAAGGGGTACAAATTGGAGAGGTAAATGTCAAAATATCACTCTTTGCAGATGATATAACAGTATAATTAAGTGACCCAAAACTTACACCAGACAACTGCTAAACCAGATAAACAACTTTATCATAGTGGCTAGATATATAATTAACTCAAGCAAATCAGTAGCCTTCCTCTACTCAACTGATAAACAGGCTGAGAAAGAATTTAGGGAAACAACACCCTTTACAATAGTCAAAAACAATATAAAATATCTTGGTGTGACTTTAACCAAACAATTGAAATATCTGTATGACAAGAACTTCAAGTCTCTGAAGAAAGAAATCAAAGACCTCAGAAGATTGAAAGAATTCCCATGCTCCTGAATGGGAAGGATTAATATACTAAAAATGGCCATCATACCAAGAGCAATATACAGATTCAATGCAATCCTCACCAAAATCCCAACTCAAATAGAGTTAGAAAGAACAATTCTCAAATTCATCGGAATTACCAAAAATCCAGGATAGCTAAAATTATTCTCAACAGTAAAAGAACTTCTGGGGGAATCAGTATCCTGGACCTCAAGCAGTACTACAGAGCAATAGTGTTATAAAAAAAAAACTGCATGGTGTTGGTACAATGACAGGCAGATTGATCAATGGAATAGAATTGAAAACCCAAAATGGTCACTTGTTCTTTGACAAAGGAGCTAAATCTATCCAGTGGAGAAAAAAAGATGGCCTTTTCTTTTTCTTTTTTTTTTTTTCTGGTTTTTTTAGATAAGGTTTCTCTGTGTAGCCCTGGCTGTCCTGGATCTAACTATGTAGACCAGGCTGGTCTTGAACTCAGAAATCTGCCTGCCTCTGCCTCCCAAGTGCTGGAATTAAGGGTGTACACCACCACTGTCTGGCAAAGATAGCCTTTTCAACAAATGGTAATGGTTCAACTGGTGGTTAGCATTCAGAAGAATGCAAATCGATCCATTCTTATATCCTTGTACAAAGCTCAGGTCCAAGTGGATCAAGGACCTCCACATAAAACCAGACACACAAAAACTAATAGAAAAGGAAGAGGGGAATTTCCTCGAGCACATGGGCACAAGGTAAAATTTCCTAAACAGAATACAAGTAGCTTAAGTTCTAAGATCAAGAATTGACAAATGGAACCTCATAAAGTTACAAAGTTTCTGTAAGGCAAAGGACACTGTTAATAGGACAAAATGGCAACCAACAGATTGTGAAAAGAACTTTATCACACCTACATCCAACAGAGGGCTAATATCCAATATATACAAAGAACTCAAGAAGTTAGACTCCAGAGAACCAAATAACCCTAATAAAATGGGGTACAGAGCTAAACAATGAATTTTCACCTGAGTAAGAGTGAATGGAAGAGGAAAACCTAAGGAAATGTTCAACATCCTTAGTCATCAGGGAAATGCAAATTAAAACAACCCTGAGATTTCACCTCACACCAGTCAGAATGGCTAAGGTCAAAAACTCAGGGGACAAAGGGACAAGGAGAAAAAAAGCAAAAATAAAAACAAAACAAAAGAAAACAAACAAAAAACCTCAGGAGACAGCAGGTACTGGTGTGAATGAAAGAGGAATACTCCTACATTGCTGGTGGGATTGCAAGCTGGTACAACCACTATGGAAATCAGTTTGGCAGTTCCTCAGAAAACTGGGCATTATACTACTGGAGAACCCTATTATACCACTCCTGGTTATATACCCAGATGAATCTCCAGCATGCAAGAAGGATACCTGCTCTACTCTGTTCATAGCAACCTTATTTATAATAGCCAAAAAGCAGAAAAGAACTCAGATGCCCCTTGACTGAGGAAGGGATAGAGAAAATGCGATATATTTACACAATGGAATACTACTCAGTTATTAAAACAGTGAATTCATGAATTTCTTAGGCAATTGGGTGAAACATAGGAAAATATCATCCTGAGTGAGGTCACCCACTCGGGAAAAAGTACACATATCATATACACTGTATATTAGCCCCAAAACTTGGAATACCCAAGACACAATTCACAGAACTAAGTATAGATACTCTAGTCCTTCTTAGAAGGGGAAACAAAATACCCACAGGAGGAGATAGAAAAAGTATGGAGCAGAGTCTGAGGGAAAGACCATCCAGAGACTGCCCCACTTAGGGATCCATCCCATATATAGTTACAAAACCCAGACAGTATTGTGGATGCCCATAAGTGCTTGCTGACCATATAGCTGTCACCTGCGTGACTGTGCACTGCATGATAAATACAGAGGGAAACAATCTCAGTCAGCCATTGAACTGAGTACAGTGTTCCCAATGCTTACATTAATAGAGCAAGGACCCCAGGAGCTGAAGGGGTTTGCAGCCCCATGAGAGGAACAACAATATGACCCATTTAGTACCCCCAGAGCTCCTAGGGACTAAACCATCAGCCATAGAGTACACTTAAAGGGACCCATGTCTCCCGATGCATAGGCAGCAGAGGATGGCCTTGTTGAACAGCAAAGGAAGGAGAGGCCCTTGGTCCTAAGAAGGCTCAATGCTGCATTGTAGAGGATGCTAGGTCAGTGAAGTAGAAGTGGGCTGATTGGTGAACAGTGGGAGGGGGGATAGGTTAGAGGATCTCCGCGCAGGGGTGGGGGGATACCAGGAAAGGAGAGAACATTTGAAATGTAAAGAATATATCTAATAAAAAATAAATATTAAAAAAATAATTAAATGTTAAATGAAGCTCAAAGTCAGCATGCTATGGGCTTCATCAGAAGAATATGATAGTATTGGGAGGTGGAAAAACTTTTGAAAGGTGGGCACTTGTGGATGAGAATGAAATCACTCAAGGTGTACCTTTGATAAGTGTATTGGGTCACTGGCTTCTTCTCTGCCTTTTCTTCTTCCTCCATTCTCACTCACCTTGCTTCTCTATCCACACTCATGCAAACAGGCCAAATTATATAAATAGCTTGACAATATACTGGCCCCTCAGATGACTCTCCAGAGACTTGAAATAAATGGACAAAATGGATTCAGGATTGCAAAGGCATAATTGCCAAGCCAAAGTAAACTTGGCCACTATTGAAGTTTATTTTTTATCAGGGATTTAGTTTTCTCTTCAAGTGATGTGAGTTGATGAAAACAGTCTAATGTACTTTGATCAGATGAAATTTGATCAAAGCATCAACTTCACTACATAGGTGAAGGAAACTTCAGTTGTGAAGTCAACAACATAAAAATAAATGAACACATGACTTTGTCTTTAAGCTGAAGTAAAGGCTACAAATGCAAATAAGATGTTGCTTCAGGTTCCATCATTCTTGCAACTGTTAGCATGCATTTCTCATGATAAGCACATCCTTGCTGGTGTTTCAGACACTTATAGTCTGATATTCTATCTCCATAGAATAACCGTGAGACCTGGCACCAATTTTCCCATCACCCCACGTTCCACACATTTTCTCTTGCATTGAATTTCTTTATGTGGGGGATTTTGTTTTCATCATGTAATTTCAGTTTATTAGTATTGACTTTGGTCTGTAAGGCTGAAGATATTTTATTTTTTTAATCTCATTTTCTGGAAAATGATGAAATTTTAACTTTTGGAGGTGTCCTGACTTAGCTGGCAGACTATTTGTTGCATATACACATATATACATGCAAACAGACACACACATAACCACCACTACCACCACCACCACAACACATGGTTTCAGTCACTTCAAGGTCTCTGTTCACTCCTCATAGCTTGAGAATTCAGTGGAAGAGAAATGGGATGATCTTCTCAGAGTACAAAAGCAGGAAACTTCTCTGGGATTTTGCCTCATTTAACAGATAGCAGTAGCAATGGCCTCCAATGGTATCAGTAATCTTCTCTTCATAAAAACTAGAGAGTGGAAGCCCGTGTCCCACAATGTAGCTTTCCTAACTTATCTAGTCATTGTAAAATGCTTTTAATCCCATATCCAGGTCTACAAATCACAATGCATGGCTAAGGTTTTGTTGCATGACTGTTTTACACACAGAGAGAGGCAAGTAAACACCTCATCAGACTCTAACCTTCTGTTTATTTTGTTGACTCAACATTTTCTCAATCAAAATTGTTGCTTCCCGGGTACAATCTGATAAGATCATTTTTCTAAGAAATGATTCAAAGGGAAAAGTTTGAAAATTACTTATATTCTAGTTCTCAGAATATTCTGTGATTGTCCTTCAGGTAGACAGACCCTCAGATGACTCTCAGTGAATCACATCTCAGTCTAATTATCTCATGTTGAAAGTTGGCAAGGGCTGGGGATTGTTGTAGATAATAAAATGTGTCAAGGGTCAGGGCTCAGCTTTTACTATTATGCCATCTCATCCAAGTCTCTTTCCCAGCAGACTTGAGGTGGAGAATCTTTTACTAGCTTTTAAGACTGAGGCTGCCTTATAAGGAGTGAGACAATGGGTAATATTTGACCAGCCGTTAAACCAGCTTATAAATAAAGATGGCAACCCCAGATGATTAATCAGTGGAGAGTAAACAGGGAACCATATTTTATAGATAGAAGAAAGCAAGCATTGCCTCCGGCAACAAAACCCAGAGGAGAATCTCAAGCAAAACAAAACAAAAGAAAGTCAACAATAACAAACACTTTCTAGGAACATAGCCTAATAATGACCTCCACCATT
Source organism: Apodemus sylvaticus (assembly GCF_947179515.1). Taxonomy (NCBI): domain Eukaryota; kingdom Metazoa; phylum Chordata; class Mammalia; order Rodentia; family Muridae; genus Apodemus; species Apodemus sylvaticus. The sequence continues at coordinate 32,763,829 of NC_067491.1, forward strand.
ATCTCTGAGACTGAACAAACAACCTACTAAATACTATATTATGCTTTTACAGCTGTCCTGTTAGATGTCTGTTATTTTTTAAAAAATGTATTTATGCTCATTTATTGTGCAGCAGTATAAAGTAACAGTCATCCTATATACTGAGAAGAATCTGGGGCAAAATAAATAAGTAAATAAAATCTTCAAATCTTTCTCCACAGTTCTAAATTCATACATAGAGATTCTTGTATGTGTGAAACCACCTGAAAAAATCGTCTTAAAAGAAGTGAGATATACTTTCTAAAAGTAAGATAGTCTTACTGAAAGTAAGAATACTTTCAGATTCATTACAATTCCCCATGATATTCCCTTGGCTGTATTGATCCTGGGCATGTAGTGAGGCAGATCATTCTCTACAGGTAACAGGCATAGAACTTTCATCCCACGGGCCAGGAAACAATGAGAAAGAATGTAAGGCACCAATGAGCCAGTGTCCAAAGTCATCATCAGGGACTAAGTAATCAACAAGAAGCTTTTTCAGGGCATCTGAAATCCAAACTATAACATATGCTCATGTGCAAGCAGAACACATGAACTGTACATTCTATAATGTTTTGCTATAACTTTGGTGCTTAATATAAGTTGTTGATAAGATTTTAGAAATGTTTAGCTAAACTAAATTGTGAATGACAGTACCATGGTAGGTGATGGCAGAAGAAAATGCTGTTAGGATGAAATTTCCCACCAATATCACTGGGGCAGGAGGTACACAGAGATAAGGGGAGGGAGCGTTTCACTGCTACCTTGTGAAATGAACTTTATTTCCTATAACACACCTTCTAGATCCAACTGTACTATTGCCCAAATTAAACTGTAATTAAGAAATCCTTCCAGAGGGATGTGTGCCTCTCACCATATACTTCATTTAATTACCATTTAATAAGCTTCTACTCAGTGCTAATATTGCTGATAAAGCAGTGGATACAACTTATGAAATCCCCCAAGCACATTGGGCTTATAATCTAATTGGAGACACAGAGAAGGAAATGATCAATTGAAACACAGGAGGAGGATCATTCAAGTGCTCTCAGAACACCAAAACAGATTCTGCACTCCAAGGAAGAGGTTCTGGGAATGTTCTACAAAATTTACTGATGATAATTTATGAACTGGGACATGTGCCAGATATGTAGTACTCTAACATGGGAGCATGTACCAAAATTTAGCACCTTGTTTTGTGAACAAATGAAGCTTGAGATCTATAGACTAGTTGCAATCATCATCTGTTATCCTTAAAAGCATTCCTCTGAAGAGGTAACTGAAGTTGGAAGTTCTTCCTTCCTTCCTTCCTTCCTTCCTTCCTTCCTTCCTTCCTTCCTTCCTTCCTTCCTTCCTTCCTTCTTCATTTTTATTTGTCCTCATGAATTCATTACTAAGTTGACCATCAGATATAACCAGCAAGCCCTCTCTCTCTCTCTCTCTCTCTCTCTCTTTCTTCCTTTCCTTTCTTTTTCCTTTTCCTCATGAATTCACTTCTAAGTTGAAAATCAGACATAATCACCAAGCCAACTGATTCAAAAGAACAAACAATCATACATTTAATAAATATTAAAATGATAGCCTACAACCAAATATGTTCAAGGATAGGGCAAGCAGAAGTAGGCCAGTTGTCCATTTTTTTTTTTTTTTAGTTGAACAGCTAACCAAACCAGTACTTGCAAAGAATCTAGATTCTGCAACATCTCTTCATACTCTCTATTTACATTGTTATGAATAACTGTCTTCCAGTTGCATCATATTTGGCATCAATTTAAAAGTTTTTAAGAATGAGACTCTGATTTCACTCTGTCTGGAAACTAGAGTCCTCTTCTCTTCTTGACTAGTCTCACTGATCATACATAAAACAAAGTGTTCTGTCTTAATTGGAACTGCAGCCTACTTTGATCCTATTCATTATGTGTTCACCTGACTTTTTTATTGAATATAATGCTTCATTTACATTTCAAATGCTAAAATCTTTCCCAGTTTCCCCCCCTCCCTGAAATCCCCAACCCATCCTCCCACCTCCTGCCCCCTCCTCTCGACCCACTCCCACCTACACCCTCTCGATTTCCCTTTGTTGGGGCATTTATTGAGCCTTTACCAGATCAAGGACCTCTCCTCCCACTGATGCCACACAAGGCATTCCTCTGCCACATTTTTGGCTGGAATCTTATGTACCCCCTTTGTTGATGGTTTAGTCCCTGAGAGTCCTGGGGCATCTGGGTGGCCAACATCTTTGTTCTTCCCATGGGGCTGTAAACCCCTTCAGCTCCTCCAGACCACCCTCCAACTCCTCCATTGGGGACCCCACACCCATTCAAATGGTTGCCTGCTAGCATCTGCCTCTGTTTGTGTAAGGCTCTGGCAGGGCCCCTCCAGAGACAACCATGACATGTTCCTTTTGGTATACACTTCATGTCATCCATAATAGAAGGGCAGTTTCTGGGTGGACTTGCCTTCAGTCTCTGCTCCACACTTTGTCACCTGACTTTTTTAAAGTATACCTCCCTTTGTTAGATGGGTTCTTGAGATAGTCGTCCATCCTGACTATATAACAGTGATTTAAAAATAGGCATATGTCACTGAGATGTCTATGGTCTGTCCCAGGTAGAGTGCTGTTCCAAGACCTTGTTTCTGAATCACCCTGTGACCATGTTCTTCATAGCAATTCTTCGTCTTAGTGAGATGCTAGGTTAAGAGGACAGAGAAAAGGGAGGGTGAAAGGAGAATGGATGTAGAGAAGAGGACTTATGGGACATGTGGGGGGGGGAACTGGGAAAGGGGAAAGATTTTGGAATGTAAACAAAGAGTATAGAAAATAAAAATTAAAAAAAGAGTATCTTTCCTTGTTCAGGATTCATGTTGCTTTAAGAAATAGCACAGATAATGTTTTTCCTCTCTCTAAATTGTTCAAAGAAACTATGCCTTTTCCTAAATCAGAAAGAGATAAAGTAAAGAAAGTGATTTCCTCTAATAAATATTTCAAGAACTATTATCAGCATATGCCTATAAGGGTAAACCTTATATACCATATGATATGGTTATATTTTACAATAAAATCTTCATCTGCCTCTGTTTGTGTAAGGCTCAATTCACAGCTCAATTCATTGTTCATCACAGCTCAATTTTTCTTTATATAAAATCAGAAAATGTGCATTGGTCATATGTGTACATTTTCCTTTCCCTAATTTGTCCAATTTCTTAATTTATAGGAAGCTTTGTAGTTAATGTTTTTGTTTACACACACAAGCATACTCATACACATGCGCATACACACACATCCTTACACACATACACATATAATATTACACCTTGACTATTATAAAACAATGGTATTCTCCTCCTATGATAAAGTTTTTAAACTTACGTTGATCTTCAATCAAAACGTTATTCTAAATATATTAATACAAGTTAGGACAATTAAGTTTGATAATTAATGCTATCTTTTGCTGCTGTTATTCATTGAAGAGAGTATCATTTTGTTTTTCAGGACATCCTGGATTTTTCTATGCAGCTTATTAAACCCATGACAATGATAATGTCTCAGCCTCTCTTCCATGGACTAAGATCACTGACATGAGCTCCCAGTCTGAATTTTTAATGTTACTTTTTCACACATTTGACCACCAAATAAAGTTTTTCATTTCTCAAGGCATCATTATTTGACAGTTCCCTGTAGCAGGTCTTTATTGCCTTTCAATTCTAAATTGCCTGAACATGACTGTAATTCCTAACTATCAATTTCTATCTGGACACCTGGCCATCTAGCATCTCAGACTACTTCAAAGCCACCAGTTACCGTCTTTCAATTTAAAGTACAGTTTTCTTCATTCTTGTATTTTGAGACTGTTTTTACCTTTCTTATGTCTGACCTCCTCAATCTCAATTACATTTTCAGTTACAGCACTTGCAGTTATTACATACTTCAATATTATAATCACCCACTCCACTTCAATCGCAGACTCCTTACACCCTCATAGTCTTTCCTGTCTATGCAATCCAAATTTCTATCATTATATCTATAACAAGATTTACAAAGATAAATTGCTAGTATTTTGTTATGGTTTGTGTTTTTCCAGTCTTATTTAAATATCTGTGTCTTATAATTATCCAGCAATTCACATATAATTAAAAGGGAACATTTATAGAGATTAAACATTCAGACAAAATGTTTTGTACAGATACCTTGGGCTGGAATTCAAAGCTATCTTGGGACCCATGCAGCCTATGGGCAGACATTGGAGATGGCTTCAAGTAAATCTGATATATTATACCCTGTCCTACTTTCTGTCTTCTGCTCCATTCCTTCTTCCTCTTTAAATCTTTTCATTTGCAGCCTTTCGTACTATGCTCACACATTAAAGACTTTGAGTGTGTCAGACAGATGTGGGTATGGTTGGATAGAGAAGCTTGTAGTAGATAGAAAAGAGAAGAAAGTGGGTGGGAGAGAAGAAAGGGGAGAGGAAGAGAGGGAATAATGAAGAGAGAGAGCCTGTACATTCATGTGTGTGTGTGTGTGTGTGTGTGTGTGTGTGTGTGTGTGTGAGAGAGAGAGAGAGAGAGAGAGAGAGAGAGTGCATAGTTAACAGGAAGTCTCAAAAATGGAAGAAAAATCTTTATCAAACAAGGTTTAATATCTAGAATATAGAAAGAATTGAAGAAATTAAATACAGAAGGATTAAAATATCTAGTTAATGAATGGGCAAATAAACGTATAGTTTTCAAAAACAGAAACTCAAGTGGCAATGACATTCAAAAAAATGCTTAATGTCCCTAGTCATCAGAGAAATGTAAATTAAAATAATTTTGAGATACTTCCTCACCTTGGGAATGACATTTCCAATGCTAGAGAACAAATGTTGAAAAAGATGTAGATGAAAGGAATATTTATTCATTGTTTGTGGGGTTGCTATTGTTGTGATTTTTGTGTGTGTTTGTTTACACACACTATTCATTTAAATGGAAAAATAAATTATTTTTTCAGGAAAATGGCTACATTCACAATGTGTAACTTTAAGTGGAGGCAATCACACAGAAAGTGTGTAACAGTCAGAGGGGGAACCAGAAGGAGGATAAAGTCTAATCTTTAAAAAATTAGACTCTGATTTTTGTCAAAACTGAACACTAGAACTGCCTTACGACCCTGCTATTTCATTCCTGAGAATTCATCCAGGGTGTCCTGTACCTTAACATCAGGATATTTGCACTCTAATGTTTACTGCTACTTTATTCACTATATAAACAATTAGAATCAATCTAGTTTTCCATACTCAGACAAAATGCAATAAAAATTTGGTAAGTTGCCGGCAGTGGTGATGCATGTCTTTAATCCCAGCATATAGGAGGCAGAGGCAGGAGGATTTCTGAGTTCAAGGGCAGCCTGCTCTACAAAGTAAGTTCCAGGACAGCCAGGGCTATACAGAGAAACCCTGTCTTGAAAAAATTTGGTAAGTTAATAAATATGCACGGGTATATGTGTGTGTTTGTATACATACACTATTCAGTTAAATGGAAAAATAAATTATTTTTTCAGGAAAATGGCTACATTTAGAATGTGTAACTTTAAGTGGGGGGAATCACACAGAAAGAGTGTAACAGTCAGAGGATGAACCAGAAGGAGGATAAAGTCTAATCTTTAAAAAAAAGATTAAATAAAAATATCTTAAATAAATCAAAAGAAAAAGATTTATATGTTCTTACTAGTAATGCATGTATATGAACATGGGCATTTACATTTGAATTCAGTATAGCATGATGGAGAGAGAAAAATAAAGGTGAAATATAAGGGTATAAGTAAAAGTGTAAATCAGGTAATGAATGTGCTATATGAAAGGAAATATAAAGCCAATTGTTTTCTTAGATTTAATTTTATAGTGTCAGTGTTGGATAAATGTATACAATACTTTTGAGTGTAAAAGTGTAACATTGATGGCAAGGCTTCTCAGCTTCCATTCTGAATGCCAACTCTAACTGTGTGGAATGCTATCAAGTAGGTAGACTATGTCTTTGCTTAATTTGTTCGGTGGTGTTTTATTTAGTCAGACAATTTTTAAGAATATCACTTGTAGAATAATAATAATAATAATAATAATAATGATAATAATAATAATAATCGTGACGATGATGATTATGATGATGATGTGAAGTACAATAGGGAAAAGCTCTTTCTGCCCTCTACATGCTCTCCTCTGAATATATAAAACTTCCACATACACATATGACAAACACACAAATAAATAGGAACTACCCAAGATGAATGGATTCGGTTTTTCATGAGCTAGCTAGTGCCATCCTCTCCAATCTGCCAGTATATGTATTTAATTGGTACAATCTCTTACCTTCCCAGTGTTCTATCTGACCCCTTTCCTCCACAGTGATAAAACACTGTATGTATGGGTGGCCATTGATCAAATCTAATTTTATTTTGCTCCTACTGGGTGTCAAATATTTATATATATTGGAATCTAACATTAGTGTATAAGTAGATGAACTCTTATTGAAATGCTTTAAAGCAGTCGTAGAATCCCAGTCCTCCCTGCATTAATGTGTGTTTACTTTATTAAGGCAACTGAAAATCTATACTGAAAAGAAAATGACTGTTGACTAGTTTTTGTCAACCTGATATTAACTGGCTTCAAGTGGGAAAATAAAATGTGAATTGAGGAAATGTCTGCACAAGATTTTCCTGTAAACGTTATCTTGATTTCTGATTGACATGGAAGTGTCTATCCCAGTAATAAAGGTGGATATCCTGGAAAAGTGGACCTGGGTTACAAACTAAAGCATGATGATCAATCAGTGGAGAGAAGGAGGTGAACAGCATTGCTAAATTTTCTCTTCTTTGGTTCCTGCCTCCAGGCCCATGCTTTGAACTTCTGCCATTGGCTCCCTGGTGATGAACCGTACACTAGAAGCCAAATATGCAGAGATCTCCCAAGTAGCTTTATGTCAACTTATCACAGTGGCAAAAAGTAAAACTATACTTCTTTCTGTTCCTGAGTGCTAAGCTAAGCTAATGGCAATCACCCACAATTTAAAATAAATTTATAAGATGAGACAACGAACAACATTAGTTGGATTATAGTGAAGAATTTTCTTTCAGTTTTTCCTGGTGCTCTGATAGGTCAGATTAAGTTAAAGAGTCCAAGACAATCCTCCATCTGATCTCCTTTAGGGAACATTTCTCATTTTTCAAAACCACATCAAACTACTTTGTCATAGCTACATGCTGTATTTTGCAATCACAGAGCCTAACAAACTTACAGCCAAGAAGCCACTTGTGGCCAGTTATAACCTCTTATATAGAGCAACTTCTAGTAAGCAGCACCTATTTTGATAGATTGACATTAATTTTTAGTTCCCCTTTATTTCTTTCTTCCTTCCTGCCAAACTAACAGGCTTTCTCTGAACCCATTGTCATTCTTCAATGTAGTCTTTCCTTTATATTTATCAGATGCTTTTCAGTATAAACGGTGTATTATTAGCATTTTTCTATTTGTTTTTAAATACACAAAGGGTTTTTTTTTTAAAGAACTCTTCTAATTTTTCAAGGATACACAATATACTCATTGTTTATGTTCTCTGGGTACTTTTGACAACACAATATATTATAAGTATTTATATTCAACTTTGTCTTGTATTCTAGCCCAACAGCTGGTTCAGAGCAGATGGTCTGTTCTGCTCATTGTCTGAATACCTTAAAACTCTATGATGTGTCTTCTAGCCTTAAAGAATTGGAGGAATGGATCACAGCTCTTAGATATAAAGAATAATTACAACTGAAATATTGTATAACTCTTTCATGTTTTACAGTTTGCTTTCCACACTGTATCTCTGAGGTATAAACTTATAAAAGAGGACAACTTTATTTCTATGTGTAAGTTTTCACTAAAGTTTTGGATACCTGTAAATGTTTTACAGATACAAAAGAAATAAAAAATCTGCACACATAGTGCATGTGTATGAAGCTGTTTTAAAATTAAAATTCTTATTCTTCCTGTAAAATTTCATTAACAACACAGAACACCTCAATTTTTTAAAAAAAGTCAGCTTAATTTTATCAACCACATCATCTACATGAACTAACCTGTTTTTGAAAATCAGAATAGTGTGATATAAATAAAATAAATTCACATGAGAATTATTCATTTAGAATTTTAGGTATGTGTGACATAATATATCGTATAATTTAGGTCTTGATTTATGTATTGTAGAATCATATCAAAATACATATATACAGTAAGAGAAGTAAGCTTTTATCTACGGCTGTTCATTAAAGTCAGTTCTTTCAGTGTAATTGGTGCAATTAGTTCAAATATGAAGAATTGTTGTACTATATAAAAGTTACATGATTCTTATATCAATGTTTAAGAAGGCTCAATCATCAACAGGACCCACACACACACACACACACACACACAGACAGACACACCTGGGGATGGCTAGAAAGAGAGAGTGAGAGAGACAGAGAGGTGGAGAGACAGTGAGACAGAGATTGATTTTTACATATAAACAAATATATAAACACACAGGTACACACAAAATACTATTAAGCATGTAGCTAACAGTAAAAATACTAGCAAGAGGCAAAACTAATTGAGCTCTTTTTACATGTAGCTGTGATCTCCAGCATTGGTAAGATTAGTGCACACAGTATAAGGAACACAATTTTAAGAACAACTCCAGGAGTAGGCATTTTATCCTCATTTTTATGTGAAAACATGAAGAATGCAAATGTGCAAGAGAAAAAATTTAAGACAAATTGTCTGGTAGCATGTCTGCTTACCACAGTGCATGCAAACACAGAAGCCTGTAGGACCACACTGACGCTTTCTTGCTTGACTGACCAGAACTCTTTCCTGACCTGATTAGACTGTTTCCTGTGTTTCAACCCAAGGAAATTTTGTGGAACTTAATTTTGTACCATATCCCTGTCAATCATGGCAGATTTTTATTCTGCTCTACCTCACATTTCAGCCCGCTGTTGCATATGACTGACTTGCTAGAAGAATATCTCCACGCAGTTTGAGGAATACTGATTTCTACATCGACACAGTGCTGTGGATACCCAATTACATGTTTTCAAATATGCCCTCTCACTCACATCAGTAGAACCAGGTTTTTGTGAAAACTGTGGCCAGGATGACCTTTTCTCACCTCAGTTGACTTCTAGCTTAAAAAAAAAATTGATAACCTAAAATAACTATTCTCTCTTTTCAGTAGAATTTGACACTAAGAGTGTTTTGATCTCAATACACGTTGTCTTCATCACAAACATTATAAAAATAAATTTGGAGATGCTATGAGGTGAAGATAACTCATTCCAAGACCTGGTGCCTCCCAAAGCTTCTTGGCAAATCACCATCTCGGTAATGCTTCTGCCTTATGCCCACTTCCTCAAGTCTCATGGCAACTCTTTTTGAAACGGAAAAGAGAAAATCCTCACCATTCACTTAATTCTTCAAGTCCAACGTTTGTACTATGATTTTCCATCTAGAATGAGAAGCAGATTTAAAAATCATAATCTTAGCTATTGAATTTCGTTTTTTACTCAATTCTACTTATATTTGATATATGGGCTCTATTAAAGACAGTATAATGATGGTCATTATTTTGATATATGAACTATTTACCTAAAGTGAAATGTTTTGTGTTTAATCAATATGAGCTTAAATTCTTCCACAACTTACATGTATATCATTAGAAAAGCTCTACAATGGCTATTTGAGTGGTCCCAACTAACACTGGTTTCTTGGACTGATAAGTTCTATGTATAGGTTGACTTATCTCTCATGAAGTTGCATTTCATACATATTTTTCTTTTAAAATCTGCAAATGAATTTGATAGCTAATAAATATTAGAGTTAGGTCATATTATCTGAAGAACTAACATTAATAGATTTTGCACTACTGAAAAAATGGATTTTAAGTTGCATATTATCTTCTTTTTTATTTTAGAAATGGTACTACTACTTGAAAGATACATTTTTATCAATACAAAAGAAAAAGGTCCCAAATGCTTTATTGCCTATTTGTGTGACTGAACCATACTCAAAGTGTAAGAACTATTAACTCACTGTATTTTATTGCTAAGAGCTGTGTTATAAAACAGAGGATGAAAAGACTAGTTTGTCTGTTGGTACATTACAAACACAGGAACATCTTGCCAGAGAATCCTAATGATTTTACAATTCTTTACATAGTTAATATTTTGTATTTTGCCACATTGCAGTAAAAACATGTAGAGTCAAATCCTTATTATAAACTAATGGGAAGATCCATTGAAAATATGGATAAAAGATCCAGAAATCTGTTTTGGACTCCAGTATCTTAGTATTTAGATGGAAGCATCAAAAATATAAATGGAGCTATCTCTCAACTTTTTTTCTCTTATTTTCTAGACAGCTCTGAGAAGTTTCCTCACCATATTTTAATAGAAATACTGTATTTTTGACTTTGATGACAAAACCTTGCAAGATAAAAAGAAAGAAAATGCATCATTCTTTTCTAGACATATCAACTGTGCATAGCATTTACATAGAAATGTCCTTGACTACCCACCCACCTCAAAAATATTAAACCTGAATTCCTCCTGTTTAAAGGTAATGCAGGGACAAAGAGTGGGACAGAAATTGAAGAAAAGACCATCCAGAGATTGCCCCACCTAGGGATCTATCCTATTTTCTGACACCAAACCCAGACACTATTGCTGATGCCAAGAAATAATTACTGACAGGAGCCTGGTATAGCTGTCCCCTAAGAGATTCTGCCAGAGCTAAATCAATACAGATTCTGATGTTGACAGCTGAACATTGGACTGAACACGGGGACACCAATGGGGAACTTAGGACAAGGACTGTAGGAGTATGTGATCCCATAGGAAGAATAACAATATCAACCAACCAGACCTCCCCACCAGAGCTCCCAGGGACTAAACCACCAACCAAAGAGTACACAGGGGAGTGGAGGAACCCATGACTCCAGCTGGATATGTAGCAGAGTATTGCCATCACTGGGAGGGGAGCCCCTTATTCCAGGGAGGCTTGATGACCCTGGAGCACCCTCACAGAGACAGGATGGAGAGAGGAGAGGACAGAGGGCTTGTGGAGGGGAAACAGGGACGGGTGATAACATTTGAAATGTAGAAAAATAAAATAACCAATAAGAAAAAAAAAAGAAATGTCTTTGACACAGAGTGGAAAAAGAAGAGTTCAAACTTGGTTAGATAAATAAGCCTGTTAAAAGAGAGTAATAGATGAATTGATTGGTTGATTGATTATCTGCCATTTGTAAATCGAAACCCCCTCCTTTATTGGTTTACTGAATGGATGAGCTTTGAGACAAAGTTATAATTCCTACTATAAATTACATTGTTTCTTTTGATATATAGTATTTTAATCACAGATCAGCTTTCAAAGCAAATGTTTGTTTTCCATAAAATACGCAAGTTAAATTTTGAAATACACATAATTATTCTGTTTAGTATTGAATATGCAAGATTTCAAAATACTACAACAGTGGCAAAGTAAGAAACCACAGAAGTATCTATACGTCGCCTAAGTAAAGAGTTGGCTAGAAAGTCAAAAATTGATGAGAAATTTGAGTGCCTGAACTAAGAAGTTAGAAAACTAAACAGCGATGTTCATTCTAATGATAAGACTCGCAGTAAAGTATACAAGAGAATGAAAAAGGGTGTGTCTATTTAAATTAGATACATTGTAACAAAGGAAGTCTTTTTCGAGTGTGATAACTCCTCTTCCTTAGGAACTGGTAAATGCAGAGAAGGGCATAGGATATTGACCGTTCCTTCCCATGCCTTCTAGCTCTTTTGAAGTCCTTTGTGATTGTTAACTTGGTGTGCCACATATAAAGAACTTGAGATAATAGAGAAGCACACTCAAAAATATTAAGTGCTAAAAAGACCTAGCTCAGAAGTATTTGTGTGTTAGAAAACATTAGCAGTCCACATAGCATCTTTCACCCATGTTTCTTGCACAGGGAGAGTGTCCTCAGAAGTGTGTGGCAAGGCAAATTGCTGTGATCCTACTGATATGTTCTCTTAAAAAAAAAGACGATAAAACATAGAAGGTTTCAGTTAATGAAGTGCATCAACTGACAAGGCACATCCTAGGTAAACTCCTAGCATGGAGCTCCTAAAACAAAGTAGGAGATAAGCTACTTATCAGGGTAATTACAACCAGTACAGTGCAGTTGTGATTAGAGGAGCTAAAACTGAAACAAATGCTCTCCCATACACAGGAAAATATGACTTTAATGTTTTGACTACTCATAGAGTGAGAAAGATTCTATCAACTGTGAACAGAATGATGCAAATAACTTCTGGGAGAATTAATTGTGAGGGAGTTAATGCTGTTTCTTAGTAAAGATTGATTGTATGGAAATGAGAGCATTCAAACAGCATCTGTGCTCATGGGCTATCCAGTTCTGCTTTAAAGTACTTAAGGAAATAGAAAGGAAGATAATTTTCATTTCCAAATAATATATCCTTATACTTTGAATTCACAGCACAAAACTTTTATAATCCTAATTTTGAATATTTTCAGATTCAGTGATTTTGAAATTCACAGCTTCAACTGGCTTTCCCTAGGAAAGAGGAACTCCCACTGAATGCTTAGAAACTTTTTAAAGTTTAACTGATTCCATATTGTTTGGACTGAGACAAAGAGCGCGATACTTTAGATTGTGTTAATGTACATTGGACACTCTAAAGCTCAGAATTGTTCAGGCTTGAGTAGAATAAAAGACAAATCGAACAACAGTGATGTCCAAAGCTGCCAAACAGGACCAGGCTAGTAGGAGAAGAGGAAGTGAGACATTGCTGAGAACCCCTGCTGTCTTTCAGCACAACTTGAACACCTCAGGTCCTGATTTATAACTAACTACTCTGTCAAAAAGACAGAGTAGATACTCTATGATTACAACAACAACAACAATAATAATAAGAACAACAACAATAATAATAATAATAAATACAAAGAGCACAAGCCCATCAAAACTAATGGAGTAGTCATTACTCAAAAGTTTGTTATACTTGAGTGACAGAGAGCCTTTAAAATAAAAAGCATGTTAAACTCAGTTACACATATTCACATTTTCAGTCTTTCATGACGAAAACCTTCTCATTTAACTTAAAATGTCTACACCATAATAACAGATATCTGCAGAGTTAAATATATTCATTGAGTTATCTGGGGAGCTTCAGAACATTCCCAGTCAATCTAAAGCTTTTTAGCCGTTTAAAAACAGATTCCTGTTAGATTCAGTCTCTTATATCCAGAGCAGTTCAGTATCTACAAACATATCTGTCTTGCTATAACATAAAAACAAGATCCTCAGATGAAAATAATCAATGCCGAGAAATGATTACCACATACAAAGCTCTTCACAACTATGTATACACAAACACATTATTACCCAGACTCCCAAAAGCAGTGAGTAAAATAAAGTTCATATTAAGGGAGAAATTCACTACATCGTTCCTTAAAATCATTTTGGTTAAAAGGTAGTTTTTCCAGAAAGTGATTCAAGTTAATTTCCAAAGCTGAGCCTGTATGCTTACTTAGTAAATGCTTTTATTTGGTGGCTAAGCACAACTTTAGAAAAACTGTCCCAAAGAACTATCATTTAACAATTAGGAACTTGGAAATCATTTTAAACATATAACACTAGTGGTTTGACTACTTCAAACCTTTTTACCATTAAGAAAGTAGGAAGAAATGAGGCAGAATTGTATTCAGACATAAGTATTTAAAACACAACGGTCCTGTGATACCACTAACTCTGCTTTTTCTAAAGAAAAGCTGAAATGCCTGCTATCCATTTTCTACTGCAGATTAGTTTGCCAGGTACACATTAGCAGCTCTTCCCCATCCCTCCTGATACATCTGTGCCTCCCTTTAAGGATGTTAAATATTGCTTTGATTAAAAGCTCACCAGATAGTAACCCTGCTCAGTTTTTGCACTCCTCTCTCCGTTAGACATCTCCACCTCTCTTTCAAATGAGAAGGTAAACGGAACAGGCTCTTACCCGAGACAGAGAAAACAATTCGTTCAGCTAGATCCAACAGTGCTCTGTGCAGCCTGGCAGCATGAGTGATCCTTGGGCCTCACACAAAAGCAAGATAATTGGCTCTCAATGAAGATATGTAAACATCCATCATACTGGCACTCGGGCTGAAACTGAACGCTGCCTCAGCTGTTCTGTGTACTCCGACTGGAAGATGATGTCACAAACATCAACTGGGTGTACTCTCATTGGCTTCTGTTACCTGGAATCATATCTTAACCCTAAACTGTCAGCTGAAAAGCGAAAAGCTCCTCTCTTGCTATTATTTCTGCTGAAAAGAAGAACGGGAATTCTAAATAAGTTATTGGAGGATGACATACTGAAAACGCTGCCCTCCAAGTAGGATAAGACCTATCTGTATAATTAATTACTTAGGATTTGGGAGGAATTTCATTCCTCAAGTGCATTTTTTTAAACATTACTTTAAAAAAGGTGATTCACTGGAGAAATAGCTAAGAAAATGATCAGAGTAATCACATAAAAATTTTATTTTTTAAAAGAATTCATTGCATTGATTTTATAGTGTGATGCAATTAATTTGGAGAAAGTTAAGAAAAAGTATAATGTAGATAACTGATCAATTTGTCCACAGAAAATCTATATTTATAAAAAGAAAGATGCTAATGTATTTAATTCTCTGAATATTTAGCAAGATCTTCAAAATGTGTGTGACAAATCTGAAATTCTGTGATATTAAAAGTAATAACATTACAAAATGAAATTAAATATTGGCTTTTAAATTTAGTAATTTCAAAGTCACTGGATTTCCAGACAATTCAATTTCAGTAATTGAAAGCTACCTTATAATATTGTACTCTTCTTTTTTTTTTTTCAACACAAATGGGGACTAATTATCCATGTCTTACTATCTTGACAAAAGCTCTATGTTTCTCCCCAGGCACATGTCCAGTGGAGAGGAGGATAATGGTATAAGCTGGTTATAGCAGCTTGCTTGCCAGAGGGACAAACGTACAATCACCTTGAAATATACCCCAGCTTTACCCACCCGAAGGAGCTGTCAGAGGGATCATTGTGAGATGCAAGAATTACCAGAGCTATTCAATGACCAAGCACCTACTAAATCCAGTGCTGCCTTATCTCAAGGCAAACCCTTTGTAATCCATGCAGCTCAGAAAATACAAAATAGAAGCACTAGGGAGAGAGTGGGGAGATTAAGTTCATCCACGCCCACCTTCAGGAGGCTTGTGCATGTGCCTCGTTTCATTTCCTCCTGAATGAAGATCTCCAGGTAAATACTCCTTGCAACCCATGGCCATTGCCAACAATGCAACAGTTTACTGGATCACTTCAAAAAGAGTTTTAAAATTTTATATTGACTAGAAAGGAATTGATTACACACCCCCAACTAGTTTCTGACTATTAGGACCATAGGATTAACTCATTCTGCATAGCAGTTTGTTTGTAATACAGGGGACTGGGTTCTAGATGGAATTCAAGATCGAAGGTTATCATGTACAGTCTGTAAGAACTTGAGCCCATTAACATCTATTATATAGTATGACTATGAGTTTATCACCCATAGAAAAGAAGATACAGGGTTCGGCTAAGAAAATGTGTAAACTTGTTATACAAAACCAAGTGTGCTACACAAAATGACAAAAAAAAATCAGTATTATTGCCAGACAAAAGATCAAATATTCACTTTTGTGACATATGTAAGAGCTAAAATGAAAAATTAACTTAGTGCTCTCACAATAATGAAGAAAAAACATATTAAATACATTAAGTTTCAACTATGATGCACCATGGCAATTTAGCTGGATTTAAAATAGTCACTCACTCTAACGTATTTTATTTTTCTTTAAAGTTGCTGTACTTCCCAGGATTATTTTGGATTTAATCATATTAGTCAAGCCTAAGAGGAAACTAGATTAAAAAAAAAAACTATTTGTCAAAGTAAACTTTGAGCAAATGTGGAAGACACTTTTCATTTACTTCTGAATAAAATCACAAGGTTGTAGATGGAAAGTGCAAAGCGACGTAAAATTGAATTACAGATCAGAAAGATGAATTCAGACAATGGGAATATCAACTGGATTTCTGGTAGACAAATGATAAGGACATGATATTATTATCACGGTATGACATGTCATTGGGAAGATATTTTATGGAGTATAATACGTTCCCATACTTCATGTTTTATATAAAATATCAATGAGATAAATATTTAATGCTAGAGATAGATAAGTAGAAAAATTAGATCATATCCAGTTGTATTTAGAAAGCAGGATGTTACATATGCCATTCAGTTACATCTACGTCCTACATTTATATTTATATTTATTCTAGTGCTTTGTATTTATTCTAGTGCTTCAGTACAACTTAAAACGGGTTTAAAATAGGCGAAAGTGAAGGCTAAAGAATGTGCGTGAAGTGCGCTCCATTGGCATTCTGTATCAACTACGTTAATACTGTACTGATTCGCCTATGTACAGGTTTTTGTCACAAAAATGTATAGGATCAGATTTCAATGTGTGTGTGTGTGTATTTATATATATATAATATATATATATATGAAAATATTTAATATTTTAAACAAGTTAAATTTTCAAAAAATTTTATTTACATGAAAATTAATTTTATATCTTAATCTTTTCTCTGAATTAGTAAAATTAGTAGAACATATTTGAACTGGTAGGAGAAATAATGGAAAGAAGAAAAGCAGAAGAGAAATACTTAATAGTAATGTTAGACTATAATAAATGAACATTTGTGTCATAATTTCATTGTAACACATTGGGAGTAACATGGTATCTATGTGCATGTGTGTGTTTCCCCATGTGTGTGCTTGCTTAAATGTCTGTGTATTTGTGTGTTTGGCAATGAATAGAGAGGAATTAAGGTAAATCCAGGATATAATTAATCATATGTGAAAATCAATCACATGATCTGGAATAATATGTGTGTTCTTTGCAAGGAAAATACAAACCACATGCCATTTCTTGAATACTAAATTTAGCATTAACACATACCATAGTAAAACATGTTCTTTTCAGTACTTTGAAATTTCATCAAGAAAAGATAAACTTTGCACTTTAAAATACCCTTCTTCCAGCTGTGACTGTCATTTATCATTGATGAGTTTCAATGAACAAAAATTATTTTATGTTTAAGGCACTTAAAGAAGGAAAACCACTATAGGAATTAATATGGCTTTGAATTTTTAGCAAATGTATTATGTGTGTATGTCATAAAGAATATGGACGATCTAAATTATTTCTTAGAAAACTGATTTAATTTTGTAGTTTCAGCAAGTACATTTCACTCAGTTTTATTACCATACCTTCATGCTATATATTTCCCAAGAGCTGAAATCACTGCAGTATTTAATTGCCTGACAATTATTTCAGTTACATCAATTTTGTAGTTAAACTAATTATTTATATTATCAAAACAAATCAGCACTAGAGGCTAATTAGACTAGAGAAACCATCCTACACTGTTTCTCATCTTACATATTAATAAGGTTTGGGTTAATACTAACTTTGCTAGAGATGAGCATATCCTTCAGGTGATAATTTACAGACAGAACTTAGGAATTCAAAGGAGCTTTAAATTGCTTTAACCAGTCTCACGTTGAACAGTTAGGAATATTAAACTGTAGCATTCTGCATCATGCTGAAGCAAAGTCTGGCCCATTACCTAGTTATCCACAAGATGGCAGCTCTGGCCATTTGGCTACTAATGCCTTTATTGCGATCCCGTTTTAGCTAATAATAAAAAACCAAGCATGTGAACAACATAGATATAAATGTTCCTAAGTATGCAGTATCTCCACTTCAGAATAGTAAAACTCATTATTTAAATCACCTTAAAATATGTGATTTCAAAACACTGAAACCTATCGAACTCCGTTTCCAAATTTTTTATTATAATTTCTGAAGCCACACTCCTTAAAAGTAATTGTTTTTCTTCAATTTTGTTTCAAAACAAGGAATTGCTTTAAAATAAAAAGTTAGCATTAAAACAAATAAACCCCCGACTGCACTAGTTTTACCTCACTGAGATAGATATAATAACCACAGTTTCAAGCTAGTAAGTTCTAGATATAATTTATTTTCAGGAAGAACATGTATTAGATCAGAGTACTTGAGTTCCCTTGTAATGCTTAATAATTTCCACAGATCCTTTTTTTTTTTCTTATGCCTTTTGTTTAGAGTGTCAGTATATTATTGTTGTCTTTGTTTGGGTGCAGATAAAAATTTTGGAAACACTTGGAATTATTGGGACACATCGCATTTCTTGTCAGATAATGGGTAATAAAAAGATACTTATTGCTTTTACCTGTCAGTATGTTTTATTTAAAGAAAATTGAAATAACTTTAAAGGAGTGGCAAAAGTTAGGAAAATCCTCATTTCTAAAGGCAAGGCCCCAATGCAATTTCAATGATTCAGCACACTGTGTTAGCACACAATGGTAGCACACTTACCCTATTTTAATGTGTATTTTGAATAACTTAGGTGATAATGAAAACTAGAATTTCATAGATATACAGATGTATTCTTATCATGTACTTAGAGTTTGCATGCTGCCTGTGTTTATATGATCTGCCTTAAGTGTATTTGATTTGATTTATAATACATATTTTTGTAAAAACTTTTATAAATGTTATAATTTATTTTCCATCTCAATTGGTGTTCTGTATAAGTATCATGTTATTCACAATTAATAAAAGAATAGCTTTCTTTGTCTTGACAAATTACAGTGTTATCAGTCTCATAAAAATTCAAAATTTATACTCAATGAGAATTAAGTGAAATTACTTTATAGTCTACAAAATGACCCATTCATAGAAATCCACTGTATTTAAATTGAAATTTTGTTTCAGACCCATGGGTATTTTTCTATGAAAGACACTGAGAAATAGTAACTTTCATGCTTATTTTTCTATTCTAGTCCTGTAAAACAGAAGATTATTTAAAGTGTGGAGAACAATCCAATTGTCACAAGCGGTCTTGGCATTATTTTAATAATAAATGAAACAATGATATCATCAACATCATCCCCTTTACCACCACCAACTCAGTTGGTGATTATTTTGTGCTCAGAACAATTCTGGCTGTTCTATACATTTTTGCATTTTCTGATTTATTTGTATAATGTCAATATCTTTGCATAATGGGGTAAGATTTTTTTATTCGGTGTATTTTTTAATTTACAAAATGATTTCCCCTTTTTTGCCCCCCCCACTCCCCGAAAGTCACATAAGTCCCCTTCCCTCTTCCTGTTCTCCCATCCACCCCTTTCCCACTTCCCTGTTCTGGTTTTCCCCTATACTGCTACACTGAGTCTTTCCATAATCAGGGGCGACTCCTTCATTCTTCTTGTACCTCATTTGATGTGTGGATTATGTTTTGTGTACTCCAGTTTTCTAGGTTAATATCCACTTGTTAGTGAGTGCATGCCATGATTGATCTTTTGAGAATGGGTTACCTCACTTAGTATGATGTTCTCCAGCTCCATCCATTTGCCTAAGAATTTCATGAATTCATTGTTTCTAATGGCTGAGTAGTACTCCATTGTGTAGATATACCACATTTTTTGCATCCATTCTTCTGTTGAGGGATACCTGGCTTCTTTCCAGCATCTGGAAATTATAAATAGGGCTGCTATGAACATAGTAGAGCATGTATCCTTATTACATGGTGGGGAATCCTCTGGGTATATGCCCAGGAGTGGTATAGCCAGATCTGCCGGAAGTGATGTGCCAAGTGTTCTGAGGAACCACCACACTGATTTCCAGACTGGTTGTATCATCTTGCAACCCCACCAGCAGTGGAGGAGTGTTCCTCTTTCTCCACAACCTCGCCAACACCTGCTGTCTGCTGAGCTTTTGACCTTAGCCATTCTGACTGGTGTGAGGTGAAATCTCAGGGTTGTTTTGAGGGTAAGATTTTTAAAACAGCTCTTACTATATACGCCACCTCCCTTTATTTCAGCTTGTTCCTTAATTCTTTCCCATCTTCAGCAGAACTAAATTAGAATAATTTTTTCAAGTTTGTTTTGCCCTCCTTTATTACATAATCCTTCTCCACATTTGTGAACTGACTGCTCCTTTGCAATGAGTTGATGATTCATCATATACCATTGATGACATCACCTACAGCTATTCAGCAATGTTGGAAAGCGGGATCCAAAATTTCAGGATCCAAAATATGAAATGTTTGGTTGGTCTTTTGGTTATGTTTAAGTAGCTAAGTAACAATTATCCTCTGGGACACTGTAGTGAGGGACTTGAACCTATTCCTTCAGATAGGATCTTGATTGAGTTTTGTCTGGGGGCTTATGACCCACGTTTTTTTGTTTTTTGTTTTTTTTCTAAATTCTTTGTTTACATTCCAAATGTTTTTCCTTTCCCCGTTTTCCCCTCCCCATAAGCCCTCTTCTCTCCACCCATTCTCCAGTCACTTCCCTTCTTTTTCTCTGACCTGGTACTCCCCTACAATTCTGGATCAAGCCTTTCCAGGATCAGGACCCTCTCCTTACTTCTTCATGGGAGTCATTTGATATGCTAATTGTGCCTTGGGTATTCAGAGTTTCTGGGCTAATTAATATCCACTTATCAGTGATTGCATTCCATGTGTATTTTTTGTGACTGGGTTATCCCACTTAGGAAGATATTTTCCAGTTCCAACCATTTGCCTAAAAATTTCATGAATTCATTGTTTTTCATTGCTGAGTAGTACTCCATTGTGTAAATATACCACATTTTCTGTATACATTCTTCCATTCAGGGACATCTGGGTTCTTTCCAGCTTCTGGCTATTATAAATAAGGCTGCTATGAACACAATGGAGCATGTGTCCTTATTGCATGCTGGGGAATCCTCTGGATATGTACCCAGGAGAGGTATAGCAGGGTCCTCTGGAAGTGTCATGTCCAGTTTTCTGAGGAACCACCAGACTGATTTCCAGAGTGGTTGTACCATCTTGCAATTCCACCAGCGGTGGAGGAGTGTTCCTCTTTCTCTACATCCTCGCCAACACCTGCTGTCTCCTGAGTATTTAACCTTAGCCATTCTTACTGGTGTGAGGTGAAATCTCATGGTTGTTTTGATTTGCATTTCTCTAATGACTAATGATGTTGAGCATTTCTAAAGGTGCTTCTCGGCCATCCAAATTTCTTCAGGAGAAAATTCTTTGTTTAGATCTGTACCCCATTTTTAATAGGATTATTTGGTTCCCTGGGCTCTAACTTCTTGAGTTCTTTGTATATATTGGATATTAGCCCTCTGTTGGATGTAGAGTTGGTGAAGATCTTTTCCCGATTTGTTGGTGGCTGTTTTGTCCTTTTGACAGTGTACTTTGGCTTACAGAAGCTTTGTAATTTTATGAGGTTCCATTTGTCAATTCTTGATCTTGGAGCATAAGCTATTGGTGTTCTGTTCAGGAACTTTTCCCCCGTGCCCATGTCCTCAAGGGTTTTCCCAGTTTCTTTTTTATTAGTTTCAGCATGGTTTTACGTGGAAGTCCTTGATCCACTTGGAGGTGAGCTTAGTACAAGAAGATAAGAATGGATCAATTCGCATTCTTCTGCATGCTGACTTCCAATTGAGACAGCACCATTTGTTGAAAAGGCTATCTTTTTTACACTGGATGTTTTCTGCTCCTTTGTCGAAGATCAAGTGACCATAGGTGTGTGGGTTTATTTCTGGATCTTCAATTCTATTCCATTGTTCCACTTGTCTGTCACTGTGCCAATACCATGCAGTTTTTAACACTATTGCTCTGTATTACTGCTTAAGGTCTGGGACACTGATTCCCCCTGAAGTTCTTTTACTTTTTGACACATTTCTTACTCAATGGAAGAAGTATTCATTTCAGTTTGAGGAGATACAGTCTATCTTGATGGAACAGCAGGACATTGTAATTAGAGACCTGGTCATGTTTGTCCCTGATTTGGAACAAAGAATGGTACTCACCTTACTTTCTGTTTTTTATTTTTATTTGTATTTTTTATTGGCTATTTTATTTACATTTCAAATGTGGTACCTCTTTTCAGGTTCCCCTCTGCAAAACTATCCCATTCTACTCTCCCTGCTTCTATAAGGATCCTCCCCACCCACTCAAGCCTCAGGGCCCTAGCATTCCCCTAAGCTGGGGCATCAAGCCTCTATAGGACCAAGGGCCCCACCTCCCAATGATGTCAGACAAGATCATCCTCTGCTACATATGTATCTGGAGTCCTGGCTCTGTCCATGTGTACTCTTTGGTTGGTGTTTTAGTACCTGGGAGCTTGGGAGGGGGGGTGTGGTTGGTTATTCTTCTTCTTCCTATGGAGTTGAAAACACCTTTAACTCCTTCATTCCTTCTCCTAAATCCTCCATGGGATACCGTTGCTCAGCCCAATGGTTGGTTGTGAGCATCTGCATCTGTATTGATCAGGCTTACTTTCTTATTTTTATTCTTACCAAACTTCCATCCCATTGATGGTGCTATACAAATCAGGATGGTTCTTATCTTTCATTACATCTTTGGAGAATCATGTTCATAGATATACCAAGCATGTTTCCACTTACCCACTTACCCATAGTCTTCCTTCAAACCATTTACATAGGACAGATAGCCATATAGTCAGATTATTCACAGCAATAAAACCACTACCTTCTTACACACTTTATTATCACAGAGACAAAATAATTTACAGAATCTGCTTATAAAGAAGGGAACTCTGGTTTATGGTTTTATAAGATTAAGTCTTCTACATTGGGAAAGGCATGGTGAAGGGATCACACATCCCATGATGGTGTGAATGTTATGTCACATGGCTGTGTGTTCATAGTGGCAAGCAGAGAAAACAAATGAAAGTAATAGCCTAAGCCCTTCCTACTCAAGGATTGAAAAACTTTAGTTTACTGTCTCTAGTGGTGAGAACATTACCTGAAGCTGTGGGCAACATCTCAGATTCAAGTAATTAGAGTATATTCCATTCCTGAATCTGGAGTGTGGCCCTTAAATCTCTATGATGGAGTAAGAGACAGATGCTTACAATGAAACCTTTGCCCAGGCTGTTCTAGGCTACCTACATGATTTTTCCTTATTCTCAATTGTATACTCCTCAACAATTCTGAAACACAGAATAGCTTCCCATTTTAAATTCTGGCATTAAAATTTCTCTTCATCTTTTGTATAGCTTGTTCAGACACAGGGTAAAACAAAGAATGAAAGAAGCAAATATAAAAATCCTCTGTCACATTCCTTGATAAAAATAAAAAGAATATAAAACTAAACACCATCATAAAAGTAATTCATAGGAACCCAAATAAAACAGAGTTAGGTAATCCCTGAAACTGAGAATGAAAGTTGTAGTTATTAGAAAGATTACTGTTTTTTACTGAAAGGTTCCATGGGTGCCCCAGAAATAAGCAAAACGATTCTTGTTCAATGAAACTTAATGATATCATCTGGAACTTTATTTTCTGATATACACTCACAAACACAAACACAACAATTCCACACATACACACTTATGTAATACTAGATATTAAGATCATTGTTCAATGGCCTGATATACAAACACAAAATCTTCTAGACAGCTATATCTAAAGATTTTTCATGAAATATAAAATCAGTGATAATCCATAGACATCAATGATAATGCAGAGAATTACTTTCAAAATCAGAATAAAAATTCAAGAATGAGACCATTAATTAATTGGTGCAGCAACAAAAACATTATTGAAAGACGTGAAGGAATAGTAGATGCATTCTAATATAGCTGCAATAAAAATGCATATCATCTACATAATACTTTAAGCTTTAGATAAATCATTAGACAGCTTCAAACACAAAGATGAATCAATAGATAATTAATATGATACGGAGATTTACACAACTCATTTCAGGTTAAAGTTTACTACTTCATATTCTGAAATACAACATCAGTTACTCAACACTCATTTATAACAAATTAGGCAAATCCTGTTGTGTGCAACATAAAAGTACCTGGCATTTAATAAGTAGTTTGTAGTCATAAAATCTGGTACATATTATGATAGCATCTATTTAGACATAATCAGCCAAATAATCCAGAACAAAACATTTCAAACCTTGGAAAAACACAGTTAGCTCTGTTGCAGGAATGAGGCCATTCAGTAACTGATACCTCAACAAAAACATTATCAAAGGAAGGGAAAGAACAGTGAAAATATTCTAAGATATTTATAATAAAGAAATTCATACCACAGGAGGGGGCAGGGAGGATCCTGAGTGGAAAAGGGGACATGGTTGGGGGAGAGGGGAACATGATCAGGTATTATCTGGGGGTAAAGGACTGAAGCCCTGAGGGCCAGCAGAAAGGATGGAAACAGGCAGCCTCAGAGATAGGAGGTGGTGGGACCCTCCAGAATGTACCAGAGTCCTGGGAGGTGAGAGAGACTCTCAGGACTCAAAGGACCTTAGATGAAATTCCCCACAGTGGCAGGGGGGACGTATAAAGCCCACCTCCAGCAGAAAGACAGGGCATCAAGTGAGAGATGGGGTTGCCATCCACAGTAAAAAATTCTGACCACAGATGTCCCTCTCTGAAAGAACAACAGTGACAAAAAAGGAGAAGAGCCTGAGGAAAAGGAGGTCCAGTGAAAGGCCCAAAGTGGCATCCAGATCAAGGGTTGGCACCAAGGCATGACACTATTCATGAGGCTATGGAGTGCTCACAAAAAGGGACATATTATGATCCTCCTCCGAAAGATCCAACAAGTAGTTGAAAGAGTCAGATGCAGATATTTGCACCCAACCGATGGACAGAAGCTGCTGACCTCTCTGGTTGAATTAAGGGAAAGCAGGAAGAAGCTGAAGAGCAGGGCGACCCTGTAGGAGGAGCAGCAGTCTCAATTAACCAGGACCTTAAGATCCCTCAGACACTGGACAGCATATACCACCTGATATAAGGCCCCCAACACAAATACAGCAGAGGACTGATGAATCTGGACTCAGTCAGAGAAGATGCACCTAACTGTCAAGAGACTGGAGGCTCCAGGGAATGGAGAGGTATGATGCAGTGGGGGTGACGGGTGGGAACATCCTCTTGGAGACTGGAGGTAGGGGGAGGAGGTATGGGATGCAGAACAGTCAGGGGGTGAACCAGGAGGGGGATAAAATCTGGAGTGTAGAAAAAGAAGATCAAATTAAAATAAAAAAAATAAAAGAAGCATATATCTTTATACTGGGAAATTTTGTAGAAGAGATTTTTCTGGACATTTAAAAATTAGTATGAAAACATCTACCAGGTAGAAGAAAATCAAATTTATTTAAATTTACTTTTAATAGAACCTTATTTAACTGCTGGCTATGAAAATAGCCAAAGGTACAATTGTCTGGTGTTTATTAAAATAAATATAATATAATGAAAATAAAAGAAGCACATATCCATCTATATAATACTTTAAGCCTGAAATAATTTGTTAGACATCTTCAAACATACAAATAAATTGATAGACGATTAATATGATACAGAGATTTATATAAATTATTTGAGGTAATTTGAGGTAATACTCTGAAATTCAACACGAGTTACTCAATATTATTTTATCTAAGCTATTTTAGTTTTCTAACTAATTTTTTGTGTGTGCTTTAAGCACTAATGAATGAGTTATTGGAAGTTTAGGTATAATATAACATTTTTTCACAAAATTATAACCTAGCAGTCTGATTCTAGCCCCTATCATACAAAATAGGATGAAAATAAGATAAATCTTTGGAGGTTTTGAACAGAGCCAAGGATAACCAAGTTTGTCTTTCTCTCTGTCCCTTCCTTTTTT
Source organism: Apodemus sylvaticus (assembly GCF_947179515.1). Taxonomy (NCBI): domain Eukaryota; kingdom Metazoa; phylum Chordata; class Mammalia; order Rodentia; family Muridae; genus Apodemus; species Apodemus sylvaticus. The sequence continues at coordinate 32,789,716 of NC_067491.1, forward strand.
CCTTCCTTGCATCCTTCCTTTCTTCTTTCCTTCCTTTCTTTATTCTTTTAATTCTTTCAGCAGCAATGTTGTTAAAATAACACTTTAATTAGTGAAAAATTTTATAAGACAAAGGTAAACATCTCTAAAGCAGAATTTTTATTATTCATTAGCATCACTATATTCTAGACATGCATAATTAAAGGTTAATATGCTTCAGTCACTGGGCCATGTTAATGTTAAAACTCTGCATTTAGAAAATTAGAAATTGAAGATGTTGCCATAGGTGTAGGAAAGTCAAACTTATCACTCACCTTTGTCTCCATCCCCTGCCCCTAGTTCAGTTTTTATTACTCTGAAAAAAGTACATGAGAAATATACTTTTAATTGTAGAGGGTGTGGCAGAGTCATGGTTTCACTGAATCCTGGCAGGGAAGGTGTGTTTTGTGGCAGAGCATCCCATGTCACCCCTACTGTAAAGCAATGAAAGTGTCTAGGCAATGGGCTTCTTTCTGGTGTTGCCCATATTCAGGGAGGATCTATCCCCCTTTGGCTTTCTATAGAAAAGCCTACACAGATGCAAAGGAACAGTTTACTGGTCTTTACAATAGAATCATGCTGCCAATCAACTCTGACCTAGAATTGTTCCTGTAGAAAAGAACTGCAGGGACAAAAATGGAGAAGAGACTGAGGGAAAGGAGGTCCAGTGACAGTCCCAAATTGGGATCCATCTCAAGGGAAGGCCCCAAGGCCTGACACTATTACTGATGCTATGGTGTGCTTACAGACAGAATATTTATTTACAGGGTTGACAGAGACAGATGCAGATACTTACAACCAACCAATGGACAGGACCCCCTGTGGTTGAATTAGTGAAAGGCTGGAAGAAGCTGAGGAGGAGAGCGACCTCATAAGTAGACCAGCAGTCTCAATTAACCTGGATTCCTGGGTCTCTCACTGAGCCACCAACCAGGCAATACATCCCTGCCCCCAACACATACAGTAGAGGAGTGCTGGGTATGGACTCAGTGAGAGAAGATGCGCCTAAACCTTGAGAGACTAGGCCCCAGAGAGTCAAATACCTGGAAGGATGGGGAGTGGGGACATCCTCTTGGAGATGGGGCTGCTGCGGGGCTTGGGGGAGTGGGATGAGGAACTGTTGGATTGAGATGGGGATAATGACTGGAATGTAAAACAGAAGATTAAAGTTAATTTAAAAAACAAATTAGCATGTCCTCTAATGACATTTTAGGGTTTATAATTGGTGCTACACTTGTTTTGTTTTACTTTTGTAATAGATATTTTCTTTATTTACATTTTAATGCTATCCCCTTTTCATATTTCCCCACTGAAAACACCCTATCCTCCCTCCCCCTGTTTAATAACCTACCTACTCCCACTTCCCTGACCTGGCACTCCCCTTCCCTGGGGCAATGAGCCTTCACAGGTCCAAGGGCCTCTCCTCTCATTGATGTATAACCAGGCCATCCTCTGCTACCCATATGGCTGGAGCCAAGGGTCCCTCCATGTGTACTCTTTGGTTGGTGGTTAAGTCCCTGGGAGCTCTGGGGATGCTGGTTGGTTTACATTGTTGTTTCCCTGGAGATCCATCCGGTATACAGTTACCAAACCCAAACACTATTGGGGATGCCAACTAGTGCTTGCTGACAGGAGCAAGCTGTTTCCAGAGAAGACCTGCCGGTGCCTGACAAATACAGGGAGGGATGCTCTTAGCCAACCATTGAACTGAGTACAGCGTCCCCAAGGGGAGCTAGAGAAAGGACTCAAGAAGCTGAAGGGATTTGCAGCCCCATAGGTGCTACAATTCTTAACACCATGAAAAGGAGCAAACTGATCACCTATGAGAAACAGAATTGCTAGCTCCTTCTGTGTATGACTCATGATTGGAATTGGGTCCCCATGTTTTATTAACTTTATTTATAGGATAATTAAACTATGATAACTATTTATACTTGCTACTTTCTTAAATAAGGAATGAATTTTCACTTATATTACTGAGTAATCATTGAAATAAATAAAAATCATAGAGTGGATTTTTTCATTATAGAAGAAGATTTGATGAGTCAACAGTATTTTAAGTCACTCTTAAGTATTCAACAGAGCCAGGATGAAAAAATATACACATACATATAAATATACATATACATATACACATACACATACACATGCGCATGCACATGCACATGCACATGCACATACATATACAGTAACACTGAGACACATAATGAATATATTTCTTATATTTTCTTGTATAGAATATTATTTCATTAAGATGTATAAATTATTTGAAGAATTAATGAATATCAGTTAACATAAAAATAAATGCTAGTATTTTTATTCCTATTTAAGTGACAAATATTGATGACCTTATATAACCAGAAATTGTCGCTATAAGCATAAACAGGACTTATACCCTGGTTGCCAGGTACTCAAGGAGAAAATTGTAATGTTAAAGAAAATGTGAACCAATTTTGTTAGCAGTGAGTTAAAGCAAGCATAAGTTCTATAAGGCTAAAGTGTCAAATATTTCTCTTTCCTGCTTGAGTTAATAAAATTTCAGCAAGCTATTAGAAACAATTTCCTGAGAAAAGCAACTTTAAGATGTATAATAACACCATGACTGATTCAGACCAATATTTTGTAGCCTGTGTGTCTATGGTACTCTATTGATTTTCAATATGCACGACCCTGGACCAAGAGGCAAATCAAGACACTTGAGTACCTTGTGAATCATCTTGGATTGATTAAATGTAATAGAGTTCATGATTAATTGAGAGCATGCCAGAAGTGTGTTGTACTTTAGGGTTTTGTTCTGTGTGGAAGAACATTAGAATCTCAGTGAACAGGATCTGTCACATAAATGAAGCATTCCTTATCACACAACCCCCACTTCCTTCAGGCTTTGTGTAAAATCTTTTAGGCATCTGTACTGTTAAAGCTGAGAAGGCAGTTCTCCTATATTGTTAGTTCTGACCCTGGTCTCTCTAGCTCAACCTTGACTTAGCCTTCAGACGTTACTTTTCCTTTCTTCTCTATCACAAATGACATATTTGTATCATTACTTTCCCTAAGTCTTTAGGCTATAGTGTCTGATAACATACTCTGAGAGTGTTCTGCACCTGAATTATGTGAGTGCATTGTTCTTTTCTTATCTCAGTTTGGTGTTTCCATAACTCCAAATATTTCCAATGCCTCATTTTCTCTTATGAGTGTATTGCATTTTAAAACCCCAGATTTAGCAGTAGAATGATAGCTCAGTATTCAAAGGCACTGGATGATCTTCCATAGATTCTGAGTTCAATTCCCAGCAACTACATGGTGGCTCACGACAATCTTTAATGGGAGTCAATGCTTTCCTCTAATATGTATGAAGATAGTAACAATTTACTTTTTATTTATAAAATAAATAAACATTTACAAATTTTATTTATGAAATAAATAAAAATCCAAAAAAAAACCAAACAAAAATCAAACCAAACCAATCAGACAAAATCACAAAAGGTCCTTTTCATATGTATCTAGTTTGCTGAGATATCCTCTAACTAACTTTTGGAATCCTCTTTATAAAATTGTCAATTTTCATTCCTAACTGACCATCTTTTTCTCAGGAAATTCATTTCTACTTTTTAAAATAAAGTTGCTGCTTTTTGACTGTCTTATATATAAGGTGGAAATTCTGTCTTCTTTGTATCACAAGGTGAAGCATTCAGATGTTATATCCCTAATATAATGACTTGAAAGTTCTGCATACTACATATAAAATGTGTATTAGCTTGAAATATTCAGCATGGTCAATATGCTTCTCTTAAAAGTCCTAGTTTTCACACAGTTTATATAGCAATACATTGGGAGATCAATATCTACCTGGTGTTAGAATTAGAAAAACATAAAGTAATATTTTGTTATATTTTAGCAATTTTTTGTTTTAAATTTTTCAATTTCTATACATTATTCTTAAATGTTATGCTTAGAATATTTACAGTGCTTGTAAATAAGGGAATGCATTAAACAGCTTTGTCTTACAATTTTGATAAAGAATTGGATTTGAAGCTGATTTTAATTGGATTTTAGAGGTGGGACTTTTATTTGTATTTCATTAAAACCTAGGGTTATAAGGCAATGTCAAAATTTGTCATATAAATATAAAATATAACTTACATGGCTATAAATGTATTTCCAGAAATAATATAAATTTTCTGAGGGTTTTTGTGTTTAAAGATAATTAATAGGTCTCTTTCCTTCAGATCTGATCTTTTAAATTAATAAATTTAGTATATATATTAGATCTGTATAACTTAATCAAGGGTACATAAATAAACTTTAAAATAAAATAAAAGTCAATAAATACATCTGAAAAAAACTAGATCAGTTTGGTCAGTCTACAATGAGAAAGTATTATAAGATGCAGAACAAAGATAACTGTATTTTAAGGTAAAAAATTATATATTTCTAGATTTGAAAAATAAATGGTTCTGGTCTGAGAATTGCTGCAAGTGTTTTTTCATGTGAGGCAGGCATTGTTAGAGGATATATTCATATCTGTTCTGAACAATTCGTGTAATTTCTGAACAATTCTGCAAATATTCTCATGAAAATTTAAGAGACATACTTAGAGTTGGTGACACTATTTATAGTGGCTTTAGCATTTATTGACTGCCAAAATATCATCCTCGGGTTGCAATGGTGAGGATGACAATGAATTATCAAGACATCTCCTGACTATGTTCATAGATGTCTTATTTGTAGTAGCCAGAAGCTAGACAGAACCCAGATGTTCCTCAACGGAGGAATGGATACAAAAAATGTGGTATATTTACACAATGGAGTACTATTCAGCCATTTGAAACAATGAATTCTTGAAATTCTTAGACAAATGGATGGAGCTGGAGAACATCATACTAAGTGAGGTTACCCAGTCTCAAAACATCAATCATGGTATGCACTCACTAATAAGTGGATATTAGCCTAGAAACTTTGAATACCTAAGACATAATCCACATATTAAATGATGTCCAAGAAGAACGGAGGAGTGGCCCCTGGTTCTGGAAAGACTCAGTGCATTAGTATAAAGGAATACCAGAACAAGGAAGTGGGAAGGAGTAGATGGGGGAACAGGGGGAGGGAAGAGGGCTTATGGGACTTTCGGGGAGTGGGGAGCCAGAAAAGGGGAAATCATTTGAAATGTAAATAAAGAATATACCGAATTAAAAAATAATAAAAAAATATGAGCAGGATATTGGCTGATCATCTACCATTGATTTTATATTCTCTCAGTCATGAAGAAAATGATTCCACTGGTATTACAACGTTCTGAAATTGCCCAGTTGTTGGTGTTTTTAAAATTATTGATTTCATTATATCTTTCTGGCACACTTTAAAATGTAAAATTAAATTCTAACATTTGTTTTCTAGCAAAAGAGTTCAAGTTTCCATAGCTAAGACACCTGTATTTTCAATTGAAACTTGGGAAATCTACTCATGGAAGTGATGAAAAGTGGTAGCAAATAAAGTGTTATCTTTTAGTGTGATATCTGGCTTCAAATTCTCTTATGGGTATTTAGCAACCACATGACCTTGGGCAAGTCACTAGAACTCCTCATTTACATGATGATAATATCAGTAAATTCTATGGTAGTCTGTAAGAATTAAATACATGGTAGCACTCAGAACTATGGAATCTATGAATATTTGCATATACATTTGTTAAATGTGTATATTTAGTAACCTGATTGCTACTTCACAGGTATATGACAAGATGAACTGTGGAGTATTCATTATAATAGAAAGCAAGGAAAGCTACACAAATGTATAAGAAACATATTAAAACGAGTTTTATATGTAATATGTAATGTGAAAACTGGAATATCCAAATATAATATTCAGACTCAGAAGAACAGACTTATCATTAAATTAGGTTATATGTTAGCCTATAAACAGTATATTAATGAGAAGAGATAAGTTGTAAACCTCCCAACACAAAAATGTTATAAATCATAGATAATTTTAATATTACAAAATATATGGGTACCTCTAAAACATAAAACAACACCAACAAAAATCACTCCCATTGCTCTTTTCCTGTAAAGATAGTCAAGAATTTGGAATTTAAAGTGCAAATTCTATTAGTTTACCACTGATGTAACTGATATAAAAAGATTGAACAGAAATGAGCCGCCATAACATAAGAAAGGTGAAGTATGCCAAGTCTTGGAATTAAGCTACTAGGGGCTGTTACCAGATAATGATACAAACGTAGTCATAATAGACCATAAGAAAGAATTCCTTGGAAGACTTCAGAATTCATATTGTTTTAACAAGTTGATAAGTCATTTCAAGGAAAATAAAGCTAAGTTATAGAGGTTCATTTATTTTAACTAATTTATCTTGATGAAATTGAAAACATCCATCACAGCTAGTAAACACCATTTTAAAATTTCAAACATGATGTTGAGGGATGGGGTTGCCATTCCACAGTCAAAAACTCTGACCCAGAATTGTTCCCAACTAAAAGAAATGAAGGGGCAAAAATGAAGAAGAGACTAAGAAAAAGGAGACCCAAACTGGGATCCAATTCAAGGGTAATCCCTAAGGCCTGACATTATTACTGAAGCTATGATGTGCTTACAGATAGGAGCCTAGCATGGCTGCCCTCAGAGAAGCCCAAAATGCAACTGAAAGAGTCAGATATAGATACTAATAGTCAACCAATGGACATCAGGGCCCCTGTAGTTGGATTAGGGAAAAACAGCAAGAACATGAGGGGGAGGATGACCCTATGGAAAGACCAGCAGTCTCAACTTACCTGGCCCTCCTAGATCTCTCAGACACTGAGCTACCAACCAGACAGCATACACCAGATGATATGAGGCCCCTGTCACATATACAGCAGAGGACTGCCTGATATGGCTTCAGTGTGAGAAAATACACATAGTTATGGAGAATCTAGAAGCCCTGAGGAATAGGGAGGTGTTGGGGGTCGAGTTGGGAAGTAGGATAGGAATATTCTCTTGGAGATAGGAAGGAGGAGCTATGTGATGAGGAACAGTCAGAGGGCAGACCATGAGGCTGATAATGACTGGACTGTAAAAACAGATAAAAGAATAATATAAATAAATAAATAAATAAATAAATAAATACATACATACATACATACATACATACATTCAAATATCAATTCATAATTCCCCAAATTAGCTATATTGTAGTGGCTTGAACATGATTGGCAGATAGGAAATGGTACTAGAAGGAAGCATGGCCTTGTTGGAATAGCTGTGGTCTAGTTGAAGAAACTCTATCACTGTGTAGGACTCCTATGCGCATGATCTGCCCAGCATAGAAGAGAGAACCCCCATCCTGGCTGCCTGCAGAAGGAAATGTCCTCCTGGCTGCCTTTGAGTAAAGATGAAGAACTCTTGGTTCTTCCGCACCAAGTCTACATGCAAGATGTCATGTGTCCTAACATGACGACAATGGACTGAACCTCTGAAAATGTGAACCAGCCCCAATTAAACATTTGTCTTTATAAGTACTGCCTTGATCAGGGTGTTTCTTCACAACAATGGGAACTCTAAGACATATAACTTCAATTCTTATGAAATTAATGCTAGTAATAGTTAAATGGTTGAACATATTTGGACTCATTCATACTAAAATTCATTTTCCCAGTTCCTTAAGTTAATCATTGTATGGTTCCCCATGGCCCCAATCAATACTAAATCCTTTGTCTTTTTAACTTAGTTTCCATTATAGAGTAATCTCAAATGAAAAATGTATTTTAGGATAAAAGGAAGAATAGGTTAACTATCACTGAAGATGTTAGATAATAATCCTGAAAGATGTTTATATGCTGGTGTATAGACAATGATGTTTTATGTTGACAAAAGAACAACTTTGATAATTGATTAACAGAGTTTTGAGAAGAAAATATTACTCTAGTCATCTGCTTCACACAGTGCAATAGCAGGAATGGTATGGGAAGAGATGAAAGAAAATCATATATGAAGCAGCTGTGAAGATGAAGGCTAGGACTAGGGAGGCATGGGAACATAAACACTCCAGGAAATCACTATGTGAATAATTGGACTCCGGCCTGTGTTCACCCATTGCAGGTTGCTGTTCTGCAGATAAACAAATCATCCTGTTAAATGCTTCTGATTTTCTATGAAGATAAATTATAAAGGTAAGTTGCTTAATTTTGATTCATAGTTTTGTAGGTTCCTACAGAAGATGTGGGCAGGACTTATTGTCTTTGGGGGTCTTTCACTAGCAGCACAGTACAGGAAAAACTCTGGCAAGACAATACTGCTCATGGTTTTGCTAGAAAGCGGAAGGGAAGGAGAAAGATACTGTGGTTTCACACTTTATGAATGCTTCACACCTCTAAAGTGTTGTCTTATAAGGAAGGTTTCCACCATCTCCCAGTCTGGCTACCCTGGGAACTTCTCCTTTAAGTATATAGCCATTGTGAGATATCAAGCTTCTAAATTATAGTGGTTTCTATCTACATAACTCTAAGTATTTTATTTGTATCATTATAAATTACTAAATTATAATTACTAAAGTTCTGATAATTTTTTATTTTTGCAATAGGATGCAATACAGTTACACAATCTTTGTAGAGTAAACAATAAGTTGAAATAATTGAAAAGAAAAAGGTGACATGTGGGATTTCTATTTCATTAGAAGGAACATTTTAATTTTAAATATTTCCTTTCATGAATTTTTTAATACAGTATATTCTAATTCTGATTTACCTCCCCAAATTCGTCCCAATTTCTCCCCACCTCTGCACCATCCTGAGCCAAACATTTTCTGCCTTAAAAATGTAGTGATAATATTGTTCTTAATGATATTCTGCTATAGTTATAGATTACTAAGTATAATCCTCATTTAGGAACTAACAGAGAAACTTCCTTCAGCAGCAGATGGGAACAAACACAGAGACCAACAGCCAGACATTATGAAGTGGGAAAGAGAACTTAGAACACTCAGCTTGAAATAAAACAACCTTATCAAATCCCTTCCCTCAAAACTCTGGGAACTCAGAAAGAGGATGCAGAAAAAGTGTAAGAACCAGAGGAGAACAAACTGGTCTTTAAATAAACTAAGCAAAGGTCATATGAGTTCATAGAGACAAAAGCAGGAGGCACAGGGCCTGCCGGGGTAAGGGCCAGGTCCTCTGTAGTATTATTGCTTTCAGTTTATATAACTGAATATATCTTATAAAATATATTGGCCTTCCTATACTCAAAGGATAAGCAGGCTGAGAAAGAAATTAGGGAAATGACCCCCTTCACAATAGCCACAAACAGTATAAAGTATCTTGGGGTGACTCTTACCAAACATGTGAAAGATCTGTATGACAAGAACTTCAAGACTCTGAAGAAGGAAATGGAAGAAGACCTCAAAAAATGGGAAAACCTCCCATGCTCATGGGTCGGTAGAATCAATATAGTTAAAATGGCCATTTTGCCTAAAGCACTATACAGATTCAATGCAATACCCATCAAAATCCCAACTCAATTCTTCACAGAGTTAGAAAGAACAATTATCAAATTCATCTGGAACAACAAAAAACCCAGGATAGCTAAAACTATTCTCAGCAACAAAAGAAAATCTGGGGGAATCAGTATCCCTGACCTCAAGCAATACTACAGAGCAATAGTGTTAAAAACTGCATGGTATTGGTACAGTGACAGGCAGGAGGATCAATGGAACAGGATTGAAGATCCAGAAATGAACCCACACACCTATGGCCACTTGATCCTCGACAAAGAGGCTGAAAACATCCAATGGAAAAAAGATAGCCTTTTCAACAAATGGTGCTGGTTCAACTGGAGGTCAGCAGGCAGAAGAATGCGAATTGATCCATCCTTGTCTCCTTGTACTAAGCTCAAATCCAAATGGATCAAGGACCTCCACATAAAGCCAGACACTCTGAAGCTAATAGAAAAGAAACTGGGGAAGACCCTTGAGGACATCGGTACAGGGAGAAAGTTTCTGAACAGAACACCAATAGCGTATGCTCTAAGAGCAAGAATTGACAAATGGGACCTCATAAGGTTACAGAGTTTCTGTAAGGCAAAGGACACCATCAAGAGGACAGATCGGCAACCAACAAATTGGGAAAAGATCTTCACCAATCCTACATCAGATAGAGGGCTAATATCCAATATATATAAAGAACTCAAGAAGTTAGACTCCAGAAAACCAAACAACCCTATTAAAAAATGGGGTACAGAGTTAAACAAAGAATTCTCACCTGAAGAACTTCGGATGGCAGAGAAACATCTTAAAAAATGCTCAACTTCATTAGTCATTAGGGAAATGCAAATCAAAACAACCCTAAGATTTCATCTTACACCAGTCAGAATGGCTAAGATTAAAAATTCAGGAGATAGTAGGTGTTGGAGAGGATGTGGAGAAAGAGGAACACTCCTCCACTGCTGGTGGGGTTGCAAATTGGTACAACCACTCTGGAAATCAGTCTGGCGGTTCCTCTGAAAACTGGGCACCTCACTTCCAGAAGATCCTGCTATACCACTCCTGGGCATATATCCAGAGGATTCCCCACCATGTAATAAGGATACATGCTCTACTATGTGCATAGCAGCCCTATTTATAATTGCCAGATGCTGGAAAGAACCCAGGTATCCCTCAACAGAAGAGTGGATGCAAAAAATGTGGTATATCTACACAATGGAGTACTATTCAGCCATTAGAAACAATGAATTCATGAAATTCTTAGGCAAATGGATGGAGCTAGAGAACATCATACTAAGTGAGGTAACCCAGACTCAAAAGGTGAATCATGGTATGCACTCACTAATAAGTGGTTATTAACCTAGAAAACTGGAATACCCAAAACATAATCCACACACACATCAAATGAGATACAAGAAGAAAGGAGGAGTGGCCCCTGGTTCTGGAAAGACTCAGTGAAACAGTATTCGGCAAAACCAGAACGGGGAAGTGGGAAGGGGTGGGAGGGAGGACAGGGGAAGAGAAGGGGGCTTACGGGACTTTCGGGGAGTGAGGGGGCTAGAAAAGGGGAAATCATTTGAAATGTAAATAAATTATATCGAATAAAAAAAACAATAAAAAAAGAAAAGAAAAAAATATATGCTTTATATTATTGCTTTCAATTTAGTGTTTTTACATGACTGGTTGGTGTGGAAACAGTGGGTCTCTGATTCTCATTTCTTCTCTTTGGTTCTCTTCCTTCTGTTGCTTTGCCTTTCCAACTTCTAAGTTATAGTTGTTTTTTTTTTTGTCTTATATTTAATGTTGTTAAAAAGAAAAAAACAAACAGGCATCTAAGTAACAATAAAAATATAGACTAAAACAAATTAACTACTTTGGAATAGGGCAAAACAAACAGAAAAGCCAAAGAAAACCATGAGAAACACATATAGATAGATGATTATGGTTATATTTTTTTGTTTTTTGCTTATTTTTTAATTAATCAATGAGCTTTATTGGATTTACTTACAGGACAATGGGGAAGGAGGTGTTGACCAGAGAACAAGGGACTCATAGTCAGTTGTTATCCTGAAACTAGAAACCAGTGTTTGGTAGGGATTATGAATATTGGATACTCCAAGCTCACTGCATATCTGTAGGCATCTCTATAATAAAAAAGAAGCCATCCTATTTTGGTGGTTTAGTGTTTCAAATCCTTTTTTCGTATAATTTGTCTGAATTTCTTTATGTGAATTAAATATAGGGAATGCTGTCAACATAATTAAATAGTTTCAAGGGTGTATTATATACCTTAATTAGTTTTCCTTTGTTATGTTTTTTTCAATTTTAAGGAAAGTGTCCAACATTACTATAGTCTTCCGACTTCCACATTTTTGTCTTCATCTTGTAATATTAAGGGTGAATCAATTCCACTATTTGCCTAAGAATTTCATGAATTCATTGTTTTTAATTGCTGAGTAGTATTCCATTGTGTAAATATACCACATTTTCTGTATCCATTCATTTATTGAGGGACATCTGGGTTCTTTCCAGCTTCTGGCTATTATAAATAAGGCTGCTATGAACATAGTGGAGTGTGTGTCCTTATTGCATGCTGGGGAATCCTCTGGGTATATGCCCAGGAGAGGTATAGCAGGGTCCTCTGGAAGTGTCATATCCAGTTTTCTGAGGAACAGCCAGAATGATTTCCAAAGTGGTTGTACCATCTTGCAATCCCACCAGCAGTGGAGGAGTGTTCCTCTTTCTCCACATCCTCGCCAACACCTGCTGTCTCCTGAGTTTTTAACCTTAGCCATTCTGACTGGTGTAAGGTGAAATCTCAGGGTTGTTTTGATTTGCATTTCCCTAATGATTAATGATGTTGAATATTTCTTAAGGTGTTTCTCAGCCATTCGAAGTTCTTCAGGTGAAAATTCTTTGTTTATCTCTGTACCCCAATTTTAATAGGGTTATTTGGTTCTCTGGGGTCTAACTTCTTGAGTTCTTTGTATATATTGGATCGTAGCCCTCTGTAGGATTTAAGTTTGGTGAAGATCCTTTCCCAATCTGTTGGTTGCCGTTTTGTCCTTTTGACAATACACATGTAATGCAATCACTGGTAAGTGGATATTAATTAGCCCAGAAGCTCTGAATTCTCAAGACACAAATGATACCCAAGAAGAGGGAAAGAGAGGGCTCTGGTTCTGAAAAGTGTTGATTCAGTATTGTAGAGAAGTACCAGGACAGGGAAATGGGAGGGGGGTGATTGGGAAGTGGAAGGAGGGAAGAGGGCTCATGAGACTGATGGGGAGGGGAGAACCAAAAAGGGGAAAGCATTCGGAATGTAAACAAAGAATATAGAAAATAAAAAAAAGGGTGAATAATTAAAAGTTTTAATGAAAATTTTCCTCCATTGTCACGTTTTCAGAGTTTTTCCCAACGGAAATATTTGACATTATCTAAGATTTGAACATGGCATGAAGTTTTTCACAACTTTTCTTGCTCATAATAATTCATTAGTGTAGAGCCTCAAGTGTTGCAAAGAATACAGTCTACATAATACATATGGAACATTTTTTCCAGTGGAAACATTTTTCTCACTATAAATATTAAGATGTATTTTTGGTTATATTTTTAAAGGGTAAAAGTGAGTAATATAAGAACATGAAAAACAAGTATTAATTTTGTTCAAGAACTACTTGATAAATAAGGCCTTGATAATATATTTGTGTAAATTCTTCTAGAAATATTGTAACATAAGGAATTCGGAACTACCTTTTATGCCTTAGATGTTTTGAAATTTCTGTATAGATTTGCTTGTTATTTTCTTCATTACTGAATTTCTGTTTGGAACCACTGTGACAATTATACACATTTGGATATATTCAGTCTTCATGATGAGAAGACTGTGAAATAGGATTTTTTTTAAATATTCAATGTTAATCTCAACTAAGTGGTTAACTTTGTTGGTGATTATCACAACCAGTCTAGTTTTGTTATGGATTATATTTATAAAATGCACTTTTCATATCTTATTGATTTTAACAATTCTGTATATGGGCCTTTCAAATATAACATATTGCAGGGACATATATGGTTGTTAATCTTTGCTGTATAATTTCTATTTTGGAAATCTAAAAATCACATTGGTAGTTTTATATATATATATGTATATATATTAGAATATTTAGAATAGCAATTTAATACTATTATTAACATGAATTTTAAAGTGGTGTATGGAAATCTTCACAAGAATCTCTTACTGATTATTTGCCCTATATTTCATTGTTGTTTTGACTTCCTCTTTTCTATTCTTTTTGTTGTTGTTGAGTACATTTATATATTTCTTCTTCTCTACTTGTGTTTTTTTTCCACCCTGACTTAAAAAAAAAGACTTTTCTTACAAATTATATATTTCCTTTTCTATCTGAACTATGTCAAAACCCCCATTTTATAGAATTTATGAGGAACTTAGAGTTGCATATCCAACTTATTTATTTACTTTCTCTCCTTTATTCCAAAAGTATTGTGTATTGTATGTGCATGCACAAATATGCATATGTTTGCATATATGTATATATATATATTTATACATATGTATAAATGGCTTCAACAAATAGATATGGTTATATTTACATACATATATACAGCTGCATCTAGCTATAGGTCCCTTTACATGTATCAACACATTTTAAATTTTATAAAATAGGTAATTTTTTGAAGGACTTCAAAATTTGTTTTAAAATTGTTAATATTTGTCATATATTTTCTATGTAGCTGTCCCCATTTTCTTTCATTTATATGAGTAAACTGTAGCAATCTTTAGACACAACAGATCCCATTACAGATGGTTGTGAAGCACCATGTGGTTGCTGGGAATTGAACTCAGGACCTCTGGAAGAGCAGTCAGTGCTCTTAACCACTTCGCTATCTCTCCAGCCCAGGCTGTCCCCATTTTCTAAGGATACCTTTTTTCCTCTTGTATTGTTAATATTTACACTACCAGGCTTAATTTTATTTTTGAAACAGGATGTCTCTATAAAGCCATATCACCTGGAACTCCCCACAAAACCCAGTCTCGCCTTGACTTCCCCCACAGAGATCTTCCCTTGACCCTGCTCTTCACTGTGCTCTCCAAGTGTTGGGATTGAAGGCATGTGCTTCCATACATGCATTTCTTCAAAAGACATTTGTGATGTGCAGGATTTTAGCTTTTTCTCATAAGAAAACCTGTTTAGTTTTTCTGAATGTTATTTGAAAGCTACTTATTCTTAAATTTTTCAAAAAATATTTTGATTTTAGCTTTAAATATTGATATTTCAACTTTTGTGAGAAAAAGAAACAAAAACCATAAGATATAAGTTATAAAGCTTCCTTGTGTAATAGTGTATTAAACTCTTCTTGCTTTCAGTATGTTAATAATCTGGGGTTATTGTGAGGATTTTATAAATTTTTGTCATTGGATGTTGCTTTGAGTATTTGCAATATATATATTTGTTGTTCAGTTTAAACAGATGTTTGGAAACTACAGAAATCTTTGACTGAATTTCCTGTCATATCTCTTACCAGGTTTTCTGACTTAGGAGGCTATAAAATGCGTCATATGAAAAATGGTATTTAATCAGAATTAATGACATTTTGGCATATTAATTTTAACCTGCTGTTGAGCAACATGTTGTGTGATGCTCTTATGTGGTCTGTGCACTGGCAGGTAGTAGCAGTGCTCAGTCCTGTGACCAGAGGTTAAGATCATGTACCTCAACTGTGCAGTATAATCTAAACTGTCCTGTCCCATAAACCCTATGTACTAGAACTATTTTTATTCTATTTTGTTTTTAATTTATGATAATGGGAGAACATCTGTTTTCACTCACTCATAACTTACATTTTTCCTTATTTCCATGAATGGCAATAAAAACATTGATTAGAATCCTTTGTGTTTTCCACAGATCCCTGAGACAATTACTTTTTACCCTTCCACATCCTCTAAGTAGAATTTTTGTTTCTTTTGTTTAACCATTAATTAATGTTAACCATTAATATACCTTTGCAAAAAAGCATTTACCTTTTCACACTCAACATTAAGAGTTTCTGTTCAGGAATATTCATTTAAGATATCACTAATTAGCTTCATTGTAGTGAGTTATTTCATTTTCATATTTATGTTCTATATGTATAATCATTTGTAATAACAAAAGGACATATTTGGAATCTAATTCTGCCGTACATATCATGTGCTTTCTTCTAAAACTGGGTCACCTGTATGCTTCACCAGACCTAGCAAATGTATGTACAACAATACACATTGGGGACTGCATTGTTTAAAATCAGACATTTATGGTTTTTTTTCAGGATACTTAGCTTTGTACTAGCACCAATGATACATCATAATACATCATCTATATTATCTTAGTCTTGTTTTTAAGTCTTTTCGAAGGAAGGCTATATAATAGCCTATTCCTTTATAATTACAGCAGTCCAACAACAAAGATTTTTTCTTGATTGTATGTCTTGCCTGTAGCCATGATTAAATAATTTATCATTTGTCTTAATTAGGGATTTTATTCCTAAAAAGAGACACCATGACCATGGCAACTCTTTCAATGGAAACACTTAACTGGGCTGCCTTAACAGTTCAAAACTTTAGTCCCTTGTCATGATATGAAGCCTGGTGTCATGCAGGCAGACAGGGTGCTAGAAAAGCAGGGGAATATTCTATACCTAGATCCTCAGGCAACAGGAAGAGAGAGTGAGTCTCTGAGAGTGGCAGGACCTTCTGAAACCACAAAGCCCACTTCCAGTGACATCGATGCTCCAACAAGACTGTTCATACTAATGTCACCCCAATGATTTTATGGGGTCACTTTTATTCAAACCACCACAGCATCCTAGTTTACTACATGTTATATCACTCTCAGCACTCTGAAACTTTATATCAAAGACTTAATATCTAAACAACGATGCCCTTTATATGCCATGATGAGCATTGTGGCTCTTTTTTTCAAAAATATAGAAGCACTTATTGCAACTATTTATATGTATCAAAATATAACATTTTTATCTCTAGGAATTGAAGCCTGTATATTTAACTTAGAATAAAACATTTTTCTTTTCTATTCTATGATCATGAACTTTCTTTTTCTTTTTTTCTTTTTTTTTCTTTTTTCTGTTAATTTATTTATATTTCAAGTGTTATCCCTTACCTGGTTTCCCCCTTCTCTTGGAAGTCCCTTCTCCTATACCTCCTCCCATTGCTTCTATGAGGGTGTTCCTACAACCACCCACCCACTCCTACCTCTGTGCCCTCAATTCCCCTACACTGGGGCATCTATGAAACCTTCATAAGGCGAAGGACCTCCAGCCAGAGCCATGTGTACTCCTTGGTTGGTGGCTTAACATTCTTAGGCAAGTGGACGGAACTAGAGAACATCATCCTGAGTGAGGTAACCCTATACATATGGTATGCACTCACTAATAAGTGGATATTAGCCCAGAAGCTCTGAATACCCAAGATACAATTCACAGACCACATGAGGCTCAAGAAGATGGAAGACCAAAATGTGGGTGCTTTAGTCCTCCTTAGAAAGGGGAACAAAATATCCATGGGAGGAAAACAGAGACAAAGTGCATAGCAGAGACTGAAGGAAAGGCCATCCAGAGACTGTTCCACCTGGGGAGTCATCCCAGATACAGTCACCAAACTCTGACACTATTGTGGGTGCTGAGAAAGGTTGCTGAAGGAAGCCAGATATAGCAGTTTCCTGAGAGGCCCTGAGAGTCAGATGCTCACAGCCAACTATTGTACTGAGCACAGGTCCCCAGTGGAGGAGTTAGAGAGTGGCCTGAAGGAGCTGAATGAGTTTGCAACCCCATAGGAAGAACAACAATATCAACTACCAGATCCCCCAGAGCTCCCAGGGACTAAGCCACCAACTAAGGAACTTTCTTATAGGCAGAAATCTATGGCTATTGTACAGTTCATTTCCTGCAATCCAATAAACATTTTCTCCAGTTCCAGTCATGTCTGATCTCGTATTGATTTACAGTGGGAAATCTCTCTGTCATGGACAGATATGGAATTATGCGCATTTCTATATTATAGTGTAGGTAAGTATATTGGACGAATTATTTATTTACATGTTATATATATAAAAACATGATTAGTCCATTGTGAAATTATTCTTCCCTCCCTAGAATGTTTAATAAATTAAAATAACTATTAAAAATCTGAATGTATCTTCAGAAAAATATATGAACTAAATGATGGAAGGATGTTCTCAAAGCCTCTAAAATTGGAGGATTCTTTTTTTAATACTATTGTACTCTTCTTAATATGACTAAGTCAATTCAATGAAATAATAAGAATAATAGTAATAATAATAACAATAGTAACTCTCATCGTTGGTATTATATTGTGTTTAGATTGGTTATGTTTTCTTTCTTTTTTCTTTTTTTTTTGTTTTTTTTTTTGTTTTGTTTTTTGAGACAGGGTTTCTCTGTGTAGCCCTGGCTGTCCTAGAATTCACTCTGTAGACCAGGCTGGCCTCGAACTCAGAAATCTGCCTGCCTCTGCCTCCCAAGTGCTGGGATTAAAGGCGTGCCCCACCACCGCCCAGCTGGTTATGTTTTCTAAACTCCATGTTGCAAATGCATTCTGTTGTCAACTATATTCCAAGAGCATAAGCTGCTGAACTTTAAAATGGCACACAGCTACATCTCTATTTGTCTGAATAAATGTCTGTGTGTGATAGGTTTATAACTGCTGCTACACTCCGCTCCTTTACCCTGACACTTCAAGAGAGATACAGTATATCACTATATGGAATTCCAGGCATGATCAGCACTTTGAGCTGAGGTAATGCAACTTCAAAATGCTTACAATTTCTTTCTCTATTGAATCTTCACTAACCAAAAGTTCATGTCGCAGGGGGATCTATATTGCAGAATAAAAGGCACACAGAGCATTCCAAAAGAATTTAGACAACACAAATATTTTTGTACTGTCTGTGGCAGACATAAATATTTAGGAACAAAATGGTTTGTGAATAAAATAAACGAGAAAATGCTAATATACTATCTATAGTTGAAAACTTAACAGAAACAAACATACCCCCAATTTTTTTTCCTGAAGAGTTTTTCTCTATATGCTGCAGTTGATCTTATTTAAAAGCACTTTTAAAGTGCAAACTATACATAGGGAAATAAAGCTTATCAATACAAAGATTTGAAATTATAATATTTTCTTTAAGCAAAAATGAGAAAAAATGTAAGAAGTTACTTATATGCACACACATAGATAGTTACTCTTAAATAATATTTAATGTAGCAAAATGAGCATTCCAGTTTCTGAGAAACCCACATAATACCTTTTGTAAAATTTTTAAACAGATTTCTATAATTATGGCAAAATACATGAGATAATAAACTTAAAATGCATTTATGCTTTTAGAAATGTAGATGTGGTTAATAATAAAAATAAGTAGGCCATCCCTTTGAAAGAGAGTATGGAATGGATACTTGTGGAGTATGGAGGGAGAAGATAGAAGGGGAAAAGCAATCCAAAATATATTAAAATCTCAAAAGTGATAAATACAACCCCATTGGAAGACCAGTAGTCTCAACTAACATGGACCCTTGAGATCTCTCAGACACTGAGCCACCAATCAGGCAGCGTACACCAGCTGATATGAAGCCGCCAAAAAATATACAGCAGAGAATTTCCTGGTCTGTCCTTAGTGAGAAAAGAAGCACCTAACCCCTGAGAGTCTTGAGGCTCCAGAGAATGGGGAGATCTGCCGGGGTGGGGGTGGGGAGGTGAGGACATCCTCTTGGATATGGGGGAAGAGGAATGGGATAAGGAACAGTTGGAGGGCAGACCAGGAGGGGGATAATGAGTGGACTCTACAAAAAAAAGATTAAAGATTAATAATAATAAAATGAATTAAAAATATCCTAAAATACTCATTTAGAGGGGAAAACTAGTGTAAGGTTTATTTTGGCCCAAGTCCTTCAGTACACCAATTAGTTCACAGTCAGTTCACCACCCAAAAGTTAGGTATGTACAGGGCAGTGTATTACGGCAAGAACTTGTACCAGAAGATGCCCTTTCACTAAACCAGGGTTAAAGATGGATAGGAAGTGCTATAACCC
This sequence comes from Apodemus sylvaticus, assembly GCF_947179515.1. NCBI lineage: Eukaryota > Metazoa > Chordata > Mammalia > Rodentia > Muridae > Apodemus > Apodemus sylvaticus. Next base: position 32,809,327 of record NC_067491.1, read on the forward strand.
CAAAATCTATCTGAGATCTGCTCCCAAAGGACAAAACCTCTTAAAATTTCTTCACTAAACCAGATATGATGGATCACATTTGTGATCACATTGGAAAGCTTACAAGTTTATGTGTTTCAGTAAATATAAGCTATTCTCCTTACAGACTTTGTAGGACACAAATGTTTTAGTTGAAATATGTGTTCATGCTCATTACAATTGGGCTGTTCATAAAGCACTTGAAGACTCAAATGTCCGAGAAAAACCAAGGCTATAGAGTGAGCTCCAGGAAAACCTGGACTAGGGAGGATGACCTTATCACAAAAACAAAGAAAGAAAGAAACAAAGAAACAAACATATTTTTTTTCCAAAAATGAGAATAGAAAAGGAAAGAAAAAGAATTACCATCCTATATTACCCAAATACAAACAATAACACATCTGAGTCTCCAAAATCTTTAGGGACAGCCTGATTGATTGGAAGTCTTGACCATGTCATCAACACATAATTCCATACAAACATATTTGTGTCATGTGTAGTATATAAGGAGAATCCCAATAATTCACAGTTTTCAATGACACATGACTTAACTAGAGACAACACGCTTACCTGATACAGGGCACTTCAAGGAGAAAGTTGCAGTGTTTAAAATCACAGTTGTACCAACAAAAGGTATCTAAGAATCAAAGATACACACCACAGTTAACTTTACACAGTATTATGACATGTCACATATTTATGTTCCTATCACTTTCAACTATAAAGCATATTTTGTGTGTTCTGTATTTCTCTGCAAGTTTTGATAAATTTCATAGGTCTATATTTTGATAAATTTACATTTATATTGCATGGTAATAAGCAATGAAAACATTTAAAAACTATCAGTAATAAAAACTTTCAAGAAACTCAACTATATACCTTTTCCAGAATTAGTGATGATTAATTTTTCATGTATATTTCTACACTTTCAGCTGCATGCTTTGCCAATTTGTTCAAACTTGATAACTTCCAAGTAAATGACAGAAACCAAATATCTTTTCTATTTGAGATAATAACTTGGAATTAGTGCCTTAAAAGCCCACATCCCTTCAAGAGGGGGGCTCTCATATCAATGGTGATTCCACTTCTTTTAAATATTTAGTTAACTTGCTCTCATCTGTTGCAGACTTACCTTAACAGGATACATAAATTCTTGCTAAAGTCTTATGCAAAAATTGACCATATTTTCCAAGGGAAACTGTTTCAGAATTCCCATTTTCCTCATGCTCAGTTATACTACAAACAATTTTCCTATGAAAATATTCTAATTAATTACAAAGAAATGAAGAATAAACAGAAAATTTAACTACACAAATATGTATTAGAAATCAGTCTTGGCATAGATCATGTAAGTGTGCATTTCAGTTTCCTTTTTCTAAATTCTCCACCTAGCCTTTCTCATCTGGGAGTGCTGTATGTAATCTTTCTCTCCAAGTACAAGGTTAATAGAACTTCCAGGTAATTTCAATTTTAAATGAAAGAAATATAAGTTAATTCCTTAGTGCATATGACATCTAAATATCAACATTTTAAAAATTTTCACCCAATGAAATATTAATTTTCTCAAAAAACTTCATCTTTCCCTAAAGATTGTAGTGCATTTTTGTAGAGAATAAATTATAATACCTTCTAATATTTCATTAGTTTGAATAATATTCGTCATAAACTCAAAGTGGTCATTTCAAGAACAATTTAGGACTACTATACTTGAGATCCAACACATCTGAATCTCAGTAGTAACTTGAATCCAATGAAAGAGTACAATATGCCTCCCTCCTATAATATTTCTCTATCTGTGGGGTTCTGTGGATATTAGCTACTGTAATCAACACTACAGAGATTGATTTAGAAGGTCAATCACATGAAGCTCTATTAAGAAAACATCCAGAACACATGATCAATGAGTATTTATCTTTTTATTTTTAACTTTATATGTGCAAGATTTTGGCCTTTTGTATTAATATTTGTTTGTTTGTAGTCTTGGTTATTGAAAGCAGTTCTACCTTGAAAGAAGTAAATAGTATACTATATATTATTGAATGAAGAATTTCTATGCTCAGGCTTTTTATAACACACACACACACACACACACACACACACATGAATGCACACACACACACACACACTTTTTAGATTGCAAATGTGAATAATTCAGCTAAAGGAAAATTAAGAGTTTAAAAAATTATTTCTATGTCAATGTGACTAAAGTTAGGAAAGGGAGATAAAATCTATTACAGGAAAGTTTTAATGAACTAATGTTTACATTTGTTGAAGTAGAAAAGATTAAAGAAGGACATAATTTTAGAATTTGCACTCAAACTCTTGAAACTATTCAACCCTAACTCTTCATAGATCTGTATAAATATTTGCCTTTCAAGATATATTATTCCAATAAAAGTGCACATCCAATTATTTAGAAAATTAACTAAATAAAGATGGCATTTATATGATGAGACACTATATACACATTTCCATTATAGATTTTTAGGCTATCAAATGATATGAAATGCAAGAAATAGAACATTCTCCCAGAGTCTAAAGTACCAACAAAAGAGTACATATGGAGGGACCCATGGCTCCAGATGCATATGCAGCAGAGGATGGCCTTGTTGGACATCAAAGGGAGGAGAGGGCCTTGGTCCTGAGAAGGCTCAGTGCCCCAGTACAGGGGAATGCCAGGACACAGAAGTGGGAGTAGGTAGATTGGTGAGCAGGGGGAGGGGAGACAGGTTAGCAGATTTTTGAGGGGGGGAATCAGGAATGTGGACAACATTTGAAATGTAAAGACTATATCTAACAAAAATAAAAAAAATGACTGTATATACTGACATTGTAATAAATCATATCCATAGATGTATGAAATAAACATAATACGAAGTATTTATTTGGGGGTATTCCAGGCTAGTAAGTTCTTTGGTGATACTTAATCTTTTAAATTTGTCTAATTCATCCAGTTTGGGGAGTATAAGTAGTATATGGTTTGTAGTTCAGAACAAAATTAATCTTGTGAGGCTTTTCATATTTAATCCCTGAATGAATTTTTGTTCTTTAAAATATCATCAGAGCACTAATCATGATTATAATATGTACTGATTTGTAGAGATGTGAAGTTTCACACTGATTTTAATGCTAGCCAAGAATTCCTTTTGCTTTAATTTGAGAGTGTCATATATGATAAAACGTTAGTAATAAAAAGAACATTAAAGATGCCCTAATTAAAACTCCAGCCTTAGTGGTAAATGACTACACAATATTTCCACATTAGCACTCTCTGAAAATGTACTTCACTCTGGAAAGTGACACATATTTGTTTGAGAAACAGAAATTGGAATGTAGAGAATTTTGCAGCTAATAGGCCAATAGTCTTCACTCATAGTAGTCATTTTCATTTTAGAATGTGGTATCACATGTATATTTACTAGGCGTGAAACTTTTCCAATTTACATCTCACGAAAGTTTAGTTATACTTTGGATATAGGGAATAGTTTAATTTTAAAGTTGGGTTTATACTTAAACTCTTTACTATTAAGAATCTCATTTTCTTCATTGCATAACTAATCAAGTCGCATGTGTCTTTTGAATATATTCTGGTATCATTAAAGAAAACTATGATCTTCTATGAAAACTTAGAAGAGTCTGTAGGAAAGCATCCATATTATGCTTAATCTTTAAATGAACTATGTTTTCAAGCTAAGAGTGATACTAAGTAGAACAGCGTGCGGTATATAGTTGGTTTTGATGGTCAGCGGTAAATGGAACTAAGCAATCAAAAAGACCCACACCTTTTTTTTTCTGTAAGATAAATGGATAGATTATGCAATTGTTAGCAACTAGCTAGTGATGTTTTCACAGAAGTCAGTAATTTGAAATAAATACAGAAATAAAATACTTTTGAAAATAAGGTATGAGTTTAATGATTAGGCAGAAGACAATAACAACTCAAAGAAAGCAGACTAGTCTGTTGTTCAGTACCCTGGAAATACATTTAAAGAGTACCATGTAAAGTAATGACATGTGAGAACCTTTGACAGTGAGAACCTTAACATTGGAAGTTGTAATTAAACGGGATGGTGGTGGTGCACGCCTATAATCCCAGTACTCTGGGAGGCAGGGGCAGGTGGATTTCTGAGTTCAAGGCCAGCCTGGTCTACAGAACAAGCTCCAGGACAGCCAGGGATATACAAAGAAACCCTGTCTCAAAAAAAAAAAAATTCAAAACACCAAAAAAAAAAAGTTGTAATTAAGGTGATGACTACTGTTTTTTTTTTTTTTTTGTGAATTCTCTTCTTGTATTGTTTTGTATTTCTTTGTGTACTGGATGTAGATTCTATGACTAGACTGAAACTTACTACATAGTCTGGCCTGGCAGTGTCAGGGGTCTGTATGACTCCACATCCTATAGCTAACTCTACTACATGTTAGCACCATGATACTCAGCTTTTAATATGTGGGTTCTGGGGATCGAACTAACATCCTCATGAATGTGGAGCAAGTAATTTGCTAAGCATTCACTGCAGATAATAAATAATTTTTTATTACATCTCAGCAAATAATTTGTTTGCAAGTAAGTCACTCAAGAAAGGATAGGAAATAGTCTCTTTCATATGAGGTCCCTAAGAATTCTGGACACTTAACTACTACAAGCAGTACCATGAACTGACATGTTCAAAGAAAGAGTTAACACAAACTGACCAATGTAGTAAAATGAAGTAGCAAAGACATGGAATTTAAAAGAAATGTAAATAGTCAGGACTCAGAGAGATGCATTTACAGAAAAAAAAGTGATTTAGAATTGTGGTAATGGTCTTAGGAATTTGCCCAAGCCACATTAACCCTCTGGTTTGTTAGAGAGTCTTGAGACAGAGATACAATTTAGGATTGAAAACTCTCTATAGTGTTGTAGCTACTTCTGGTTAAAACTACTTGGGGGCACCAGGGAGCCAGGAGACTCCACAGCTTTCTGTGCACAGCCCACCAGGAGAGAGTGATCTACCAGCAGGACTTTCACTTCAGAGCACAGAGGGGAAATATCCACCTTCTCTCTGGAGGGGACTAGCTAGCAGCACACAGGGCATAAGGTCAGTGGAACACAGGGATGGAAATCTTCCCGGAGCCATTTACAACAAGGAGCCAGAAGACTCCCACAGCCTTCTGTGCATAGGACACCAGGAGAGAGATCTCCTAGCAGTGCTTTCACTTCTGAGCTCAGAGGAGTAAGGACACAGGCTTACAGGCCCACAGGAGGAATAAACTCCAGCCAGAGACAACAATACCAACTAGCACCAGATGGTGAAAGGCAAGCACAAGAACCCTACCAACAGAAACCAAGACCACATGGCAATAGCAGAACCCAGTTATCCCACCACAGCAAGTCCTGGATACCCCCAACACACTGGAAAAGCAAGAGTTGGATTTAAAATCGTATCTCATGATGCTGATAGAGGGCTTCAAGAAAGACTTAAATAACTCCCTTAAGGAAATACAGGAGAGCATCAGTCAACAGGTAAAAGCCCTTAAAGAGGAAACACAAAAATCTCTTAAAGAAATATAGGAGATCATGGGTCAACAGGCCGAAGCCCTTAAAGAAGAAACACAAAAATCCCTTAAAGAATTACAGGAAAGTACAAACAAGTGAAGAAACTGAACAAAACCATCCAGGATCTGAATGTGGAAGTAGAAACAATAAAGAAATCACAAATTGAGACATATCTGGTGATAGCAACCTTTGGAAAGAATTCAGGAGTCATAGTCATCAACCACAGAATACAAGATATAGAAGAAAGAACCTCAGGTGCTGAAGATACCATAGAAAACATTGACTCAACAGTCAAAGAAAATGCAAAATGGATAAAACTGGTAACCCAAAACATCCAGGAACTCCAGGACAAAATGAGAAGACTAAACCTAAGGATTATAGGTATAGAAGAGAGTGAGGATTTACATTTTAAAGCCCCAGTAAATAGCTTCAACAAAATTTAGAAGAAAACGTCCCTCACCTAGAGAAAGAGATGCCCATGAACATACAAGAAGCCTTCAGAACTCCAAACAGATTGGACCGAACAGAAAGTCCTTCTGGCACATAATAATCAAAATGCCAAATTTACTAAACAAAGAAAGAATATTAAAAACAGTAAGGGAAAAATGGCAAGTAACTTATAAAGGCAGACCTATCAGGATCACACCAGACTTCTCACCAGAGACGATGAAAGCTAGAAGATCCTGGGCAGACCTCATACAGACCCTAAGAGAACACAAATGTCAGCCCAGGGTACTATACCCAGCAAACCTCTTAATCATCATAGATGGAGAAACCAAGATATTCCATGATAAAACCAAATTTACACAGTATCTGTCCACAAATCCAGCCCTAAAATGAATAATTGATGCAAAAGGCCAACACAAGGGGGAAACTACACCCTAGGAAAAGCAAGAAAGTAATCTTCTTCCAAAAACCCAAAAGAAGATACCCCCACAAACCAAAATAAACATCAAAAATAACAGGAAGCAACAATCACTATTCCTTAATATCTCTTAACAACAATGGACTCAGCTCCCCCAATAAAAAGACATAGACTAACGAAGTATTTCCCATGTAAATCTTCAATTTTATCAGAAAACGTTTGTAATTCCTCTTTTAATTAATTTAGTAATTTTTATGTCTACCATTTTCTGCACTATTTTTCATGATAATATTCAGTTTTAATATGTCTTTCTCTGTACTTCCTCTATTTTATCAGAAATGTTTTCAATGTAAATCTTTGATTTTTATCACAAATGCTTCTAATTCCACCTTCAATTAGTTTATAAAGAGTTTTTATATCTACCATTTTATATGTAAAATTTTCCACGAAATAGTCAATTTTGACCTATTTGTCTATATATTTCTTGAATTGTACCAGAAATATTTTCCATTTAAATCTTCAATTTTATCTGAAAATGTTTATAATTACACCTTCAATCAACTTAGAATTATCTTTATGCCTATCATTTTATCTGTATAATTTCCTTAATTTTTAATTGTAACATGTTTTTCTATATATTTCTTCAGTTTTATCAGAAATTATTTTCCATGTAAATCTTTGAGTTATCAGAAAATGTTTATAATTCCACTTTCAATCAACTTAGAAATACTTTTATGCCTACCATTATTATATCTATATAAAATTTTCCATGATAATCTTCAATTCTAACATGTTTTTCTGCATTTTTCTACAATTTTCTCAGAAATATTTTCCACATAAATATTCAATTCTACCCTATTTCAATTAATTTAGCAATGTTTTATATGTCTACCACTTTACTCTTTAATTTTCCATGAAAATTGTCAATTTTAATGTGATTGTCTGAAATATTTTCCATGTAAATCTTTAATTTTATCATAAAGTGGTTTTACTTCCCTTTTCAATAAATTTAAAAAAAAAAAACGATAAAAAGGAAAATTACCTGGAAACAACTCATCTGCCATGTTGTTACATAATTATGCTATCAAATAGCTAAAACTCCAGATTCAAAGGACTCTACAACTCTTAAAAGAATTCTTAGATTTAAGGCTACATAAAAATGAGAGACAGATTTTGCAAATTGGTTAAGCAGAAACTATACATTTAAATTTTTATTTTAAATACGACTATGTAGTATTGAAAGAACAATACTCAAATGACATCAATTTTCCAGAACAGAGAGTTATCGGTAAGGAATAAAGAACAGCTTTACAGACCTAAGTTCTTTACAGACAGTTGGTCAGTAGTGGTCTGCTGTGATGGAGCCACCAGTCATAGATGAAATGACTTCTATGGGCAGTCCCTTCTTTTCCAAATTAAAGCTATAATTAAGTTATTTCATGTCTGTTGCTGTGTTGCAGAAGAAACAGGAAGCAGAATCAATGTGGTTTTATTTTCACATTTTGGAGCCCTGAAAACAGTTGTGCAGGCAGGGCTATAAAAGATGATTACCATTATCCGGAGATTCCAGAGCTTCCTGTGATAGAGTGGATGGGATTGGAGATAATTCTGCATTTGTGAAAGTAAAGAACACAAGTAAAGCATGCATTGTTTCACTGGAGCCCATTTATCCTGATAAGGCACAGAAGACAAGACAATGCGGATTTCAGAGACTTGCTTACAGATGACTGTCTAAATATAATTAATGATTATCTCCTTGAGAGGCTGCCATGGGATGCTGGAAATGAGTAATAGGTTACGTTTCCACAGTGTTTTCCACGAGGACTACCATTCCTTTTTGTTTGACCTTAATTGGTATAACTGATAGCAGGTTGTTCTTAGTGGGCCCATTTTAATCAGATAAGAATAGCTTCCATGACAGACAATAAAATAGCAGCACCGAATTACCTGCTATTAGTGGTAGCCCAGAAAGTTAGGGAAATTTTTTTTTCAAACCTAAATATTTGGACAATGTAGACCATAGCAGTAGATTTCCCATGAGTTTGTGCTGATCGCTTTAGAAAAAAAATCTATGAAAGCTATTTCATATATATATATATATAAAACATAAGGAAAATCAGAAAATTAGTTGAAGTTAGGCTTACCTGCAGGTTTTGAAAAATAAAGGCCTTGAAAAAGCATCCTATAGTAGGTATGTTACTAACTTCTGTAACTGAAATATTTTATTTTTACTAGAGAATTAAAACTGAGAAGGATATAAGGTTTTAAATGTGAGCAATCATTTCTCACTAAATTGAATACAATCTGGACAGTTTGCACCTGGAGTCCCTAAGAGGTTGGTTGCTTTAAAGAAAACAGACATTGCTAATTAAATGTTACTTTTGTGATAAAACACTAACTTAATGATGAGCCTCCCAAGGCTTTTTCATACAAAATGTTAATTGCTATGAATTGAGAAGATGGAAAGTTCAAGAAAACATTGAATTTTTCACCTTTATTACTGCATTTTAAACATACTTTACTTAAATAAAAAGAATTATTTTCAATAATTGAAATTCAGTCTTTACATAATTTTTTATCTTTTATAACTGAAGAATAAATATTGTATCTTCACACCAGTGAATGTGAATTCTAAATTCTGGGAAATCATTTATTACATATACCATATTGAAATTACTTAATTATATGTTATATAAATATAGGTTATATCTATGTCTTACTTGAGAAAGAGCCTAAGTCAAAGCTTTAAGAATGGGCCTACTTTCTACTGTGGTGTATGCTTTTGCAGTTCAGTGCATAAGGCTGTGAGCAATGCACAATTCGGTATTTGCTCAATTTCTATTGTAAACATTTCTCTCCAAGGTCTGTCAAACAAAGAAACAATGACTAAAGCCTCACACTATCAAGTCATCTCCCACAGGGGAGATAGAAGCCCTACCAGAACACAGAAGAAATGTTAGAGAAAAATAAGGTTCACTGTTGACTACTGTTTGAATTGCATGTAGCTCACAGACACAGTTAGGTGACTTGTGCTGGTTGAAAGAAAATGGCCCCAGTAGACTCACAGGAAATGCTATTATTAGAGGTGTTGCCTTGTTGGATTGGGTGTGTGGCCCTGTTGGACGTAAATGTTGGCTTTATTGGAGTAGTCATAGCATTGCTGGAGTAGGAAGAGAATCCATGGTAGGTTGACTTTGTCGTTTCAGAAGTTCATGCCAGGACCGCAGCCCCTCTCTTCTGGCCGCCTGACAATATGGATTTAGAACTCTTAGCTATTCTCAGCAACTTGTCTTTCTCTGGCCACCATGCTTCCTGTCATGATAACTATTTATTAAAGTTCTGAATTGTAACCCAGCTCCAATTAAATATTTTGCTAATAGTTACCATGGTCATGGTTTGTCTTCATAGCAATAAAACTCTGAAGCATATCCTAGTCAGAGCAATTATATGTTTGCTCATTCCTTCAAATCTCTTTCTCATGCTGCCACTAGGTTTTCTGTAATTCATCTCCTGTATTTTATCTGTAATTTCTTATAGTCTTTCATTCTTCAGTTAAGGGAAAAGGGTATTAGTCACACTTAGTATAGTTGCTTTTTCTTCTTACTGCTTGCATAAGCAGCCCTGTTCTAGAATTCCCTCCAAATCATTGGTCCCTGTGTAACAGTAAGTTGCTTCATGGTACCCTCTTTTATACACGAAGACATTGATACCTGACTAGTACTACATGTCTTTCTTTCACTCTCTTCTCTGCATGAAAATATTAGGCTAGGATGATTTGAAAAAATGAAAGAAAACAAGTAAAACCTATTTTTTGTCTCTGTGGAAATTTCTTTCATAAAAATTGCTTTCTCTTTCCACAAATAATAGAATCCTTTAGGTGAACACAATTTTTGATATGATGAAGATTCCCCATTCTTTCAATTACTAAATACATTTCACCTCCAAGTCAATAATTTTAGTTTATTTGCACATAGAAAAAGCAAAATCTAGTGTTTTCCTTGTGTATGATTTGTGTTTAAAACTTCTTCCTACATTTACCTGAAGTGAAAATTTCTGGTAACATTGGAGACTCAGTTGTATCATATGATGCTTGTCTTAGTCAGGGTTTCTATTCCTGCACAAACATCATGACCAAGAAGCAAGTTGTGGAGGAAAGGGTTTATTCAGCTTACAATTCCAAATTGCTGTTTATCACCAAAGGAGGTTAGGACTGGAACTCAAGCAGGTCAGGAAGCAGGAGCTGATGCAGAGGCCATGGAGGGATGTTTTTTACTGGCTTGCTTCCCTGGCCTTGCACAGCCTGCTCTCTTATAGAAACCAAGAATACCTGCTCAGGAATATCACCACCCACAATGGGCCCTCCCCACTTGATCACTAATTGAGAAAATGCCCCACAGCTGGATCTCATGGAGGTGCTTCTCCAACTGAAGCTCCTTTCTCTGTGATAACTCCAGTCTGTGTCAAGTTGACACACAAAACTAGCCAGTACAATGTTTTTTCTGGAAACCATCTTATAGGAGGATGTTTTTACTGAAGCTGAAATATGAGATGATGATTAGCTGAGAACAGCTATGTGATGTTTTTTTCTGGGAGCTGCCTGTAGAAAAGGCATGTGATGTTTTGATAGAGCAGATGCTTGAAAAACACTTGATGTTTGGAAAGGATATAATTATAACACAACAGAGAATGCATGAAGCTGTGTAGTACTGGTTTGCCTTTCCACTATTTGCTGGCCTTTGTTGGCTATTGCTGATGCTAGTCTTCACTGATAATGCTGTGGTAATAAATGCATGTCTTGCCCTCTTTACTCATCATTTGACATGACATCATGAGGAGAAATGCACCAAATAACTTCTGGAGGTGTTTCAGTTGCATCTTGCCATTTCCATGGAGTCAGGATGATTGGGAGAGCCTACAATTTCTTCTGGATCAGAATACCATTGCTGATTTCTGAACTGTGTTTGTGAGTGGATCTAGCTACTGTTGCTGGTGAGTGCCAACTGTACTGATGCTGTCCTATCAAAGAAAATCGTTATCACCCCAAAGAATTAATTCTTCATTCTCTCTTCCCTTTTTAACCTTCCCTTTCCATTACCTCTGGTGAGTGGTGTGCTATAACGGAGGTTGAAGCATTTAAGTACCTTTATTAAAGGAGACTTTGTAAACCATGAGCTTACATTTGCCTTCTTCACCTTCCACTCAGTAGCAAAGCCCCCTTTTTTGATTTATTTGCCAATGCTCCCTCCATAACTGATGCAGTCTACTTCATCTATGGCTTTTATTCTCTCTTTAATTACTTCCAAGAGCCTCAGTCTCATCCTAACCTTATAAATTACTGCTACTGTGTTGTCATGCCACTCATCATGTTATTTCTTAAGCAATAGATCATTTGGTTTCAAGTAAGTAATCTCCAAATGTATATAATTGCTTGAATCCTCCTCAGAAGCTAAGGGTTATGATCAAGCTTCAGATCCAATCTCCCCAATCTCCTGTCTATGAATGGAATATTTTCGAAATATGCTTTTACTTTCCTTCCCACACTATACACATCTTGCCTTCTTCTGTTTGCCTTCAGAAGCTTTTCCATCTTAGATATTACATTATCAGGCAAGATAGCGAATTATCAACTTGCTGTGTAAAATATTTCTTTTGGATTTCCAAGAATCTGAATAATAGGCCTAGTATAAGGCTGAATGTGAATCTAGAAATTACAGTTTCTAGAGCAATAAAAGTAACAAATACCACATAAATGCAGATATACTGTTGACCACATATGTTACTACAGGGGAAAATATGAATCAAACTAAATCATTTTCATTCATAGGAAAATGGATAATATTTACAAGATATTTGTTTTATTTCATTTGTAGTCAACACTTTTCCTAAAAACTGTTAAATTCACACACACACACACACACACACACAAACACACATGTATATATACATAAACACACGTGCACACACACACAATCTCTTACCAGTCTCATATATTTTGATCTCTACAGTTTTTTTTTTAATTTTACAAACCAACAATACTTATTCATGAGAATTTCCTTCCTGTATTTCTCTTAGACTATAAATTCCCATGTATACATTCTCTGGTTTGTTTTTTTTTTGCTCTTACATTGGAAGATAAAATTCTACTTCCCCATCCATACCTAAGGTATATTCACTAGCATCTTCTCCTCTCCCTCCCTTACATTGTGATTTGGGTAAGGTTTTCATAAACTCAAATGTATAGTGAATATGAAATAAACAATGCGAATTAACAGTCATAGCCCTAGGGGAACTTTGCTCGGACCTTGGCCTCCCAGGCTTTTGCTTGGACTCAGGGACTGGGCGGCCAGGCTAACCTTGTGTGCGGGGATCGGCTGCCCAGCGGAGTGAGCGGAACACAGGGGAGGTCACAGCAGCATACATCGTCGGCACCCCCTGGGGGTGCACACGGGCTCAATCTGGTCCACAGACACAATCTGGGGCAAGGCCTCAGGCGGAAGCCCTCAGCTCAACTCTCTCCGCTTCCGGATCCAGATCAGCCTGGGCGGCCTCACCACATCTCCAAGTCCTGCAAGGGGCTAGCGGGGCTTCCTGGCGGCCAGCTGGGAGAAGTCAGTGTGCTCCAGTGAATCCAGCTGGCCCCAGTGGGAGCCTTCAGGTGCCTGCTTTGAGATCTGAACAGCCTGGGCAGCAGCACCCTGTCTACAAGCAGTGCAGGAGGTAAGCTGTGTACCAGAGGCCAACTGGGAAGGGGCAGCTTGCACTGGTGAGTCCAGCACTGACAAGACAAACTAACACCAGTGAGAACTAGATGGCAAAAGGCAAACGCAGGAACGTCACTAACAGAAATCAAGGCAATATGGCAACATCTGAACCCAATTCTCGTCTACCAACATGTCCTGGATACCCCATCACACCAGTAAAACAAGATTTGGATTTAAAATCACTGGTCATGATGCTGGTACAGGAACACATGAAGGACATACTTAAAGAAATTCAGGAGAAAATGGATCAAAAGTTAGAAGCCCTTGCAAGGGAAACACAAAAATCATTGAAAGAAATCCAGGAGAATACAAAAGCCAACAAGGAGGAAATGCAAAAAACACTTAAAGAAATACAGGAGAACTTTGGTCAACAGGCTGAGGTCATGAAAGAGGAAACACAAAAATCTCTTAAAGAAATACAGGAGAACTTTGGTCAACAGGCTGAGGTCATGAAAGAGGAAACACAAAAATCTCTTAAAGAATTACAGGAAAGCACAAACAAGCAAGTGAAGGAGCTAAGCAAAACCATCCAGGATCTAAAATCAGAAGTAGAAACAACTAAGAAAACTCAAAGGGAGACATCGTTGGAGATAGAAAGCCTTGGGAAGAAATCAGGGGACATAGATGCAAATATCAACAACAGAATACATGAGATAGAAGAAAGAATCTCAGATGCTGAAGATTCCATAGAAACCATGGACTCAACAGTTAAAGAAAATGCAAAATGCTAAAAGCTTGTAACCCAAAATATCCAGGAAATCCAGGACACAATGAGAAGACCAAACCTAAGGATTATAGGCATAGATGAGAGTGAAGATTTACAACTGAAAGGGCCAGCAAATATCTTCAATAAAATTATGGAAGAAAACTTCCCTAACCTAAAGAGAGAGATGCCCATGAATATACAAGAAGCCTACAGAACTCCAAACAGACTGGACCAGAACAGAAATACTTCCCGTCGCATAATAATCAAAACACCAAATGTTCTAAACAAAGAAAGAATACTAAAGGCAGTAAGAGAAAAAGGCCAAGTAACATATAAAGGAAGACCTATCAGAATCACAGCAGACTTTTCACCTGAGACTATGAAGGCTAGAAGGTCCTGGGCAGATCTCATGCAGACTCTAAGAGAACACAAATGCCAACCAAAACTACTATATCCAGAAAAACTCTCAATCACCATAGATGGAGAAACTAAGATATTTCATGACAAAACCAAGTTTACCCAATGTCTATCCACAAACCCAGCCCTAAAAAGGATAATAGGAGGACAACACCAATACAAGGAGGGAAACTTCACCCTGGAAAAAGCAAGATAGTAACCTTTCATCAAACCCAAAAGAAGTTAAGCATTCAAATTTAAAAAATAACGTCAAAAATGATAGTAAGTAACAATCACTATTCTTTAATATCTCTTAAAATAATGGACTTAATGCCCCAATAAAAAGACACAGACTAACTGGCTGGATACGTAAACAGGACCCTACATTTTGCTGCTTACAGGAAACACACCTCAGGGTCAAAGACAAACACAACCTTAGAGTAAAAGGCTGGAAGACAATTTTACAAGCAAATGGTCTCAGGAAACAAGCTGGACTAGCCATTTTAATATCAGATAAAATTGACTTTCAACCCAAAGTCATCAAAAGAGACCCTGAGGGACACTTCTTGCTGGTCAAAGGAAAAATACAAAAAGAAGAACTGTCAATCCTGAACATCTATGCCCCAAATGCAAGGGCACCCTCTTTCATAAAAGAAACTTTATTAAAACTAAAAGCACACATTGCACCTAACACAATAATTGTGGGTGACTTCAACACTGCACTTTCCTCAATGGACCGATCAGGAAAACAGAAACTAAACAGGGACACAATGAAACTAATTGAAGCTTTGGACCAATTAGATTTAACAGATATATATAGAACATTCTATCCTAAAACAAAAGAATATACCTTTTTCTCAGCACCTCATGGTACCTTCTCCAAAATCGACCATATAATTGGTCACAAGACAGACCTCAACAAATATAAGAAGATAGAACTAATCCCATGCCTCCTATCTGATCACTATGGAGTAAAAGTGGTCTTCAATAGCAACAGAAACAACAGAAAACCCACATACACGTGGAAACTGAACAATACTCTACTCAATGATACCTTGGTCAAGGAAGAAATAAAGAAAGAAATTAAAGACTTTTTAGAACACAATGAAAATGAAAACACAACATACCCAAATCGATGGGACACAATGAAAGCAGTGCTAAGAGGAAAACTCATAGCCCTGAGTGCCTCCAAAAAGAAAATGGAGAGAGCATACATTACCAGCTTAATGACACATCTGAAAGCCCTAGAACAAAAAGAAGCTATTTCGC
The DNA here is from genome assembly GCF_947179515.1 of Apodemus sylvaticus. Taxonomy (NCBI): domain Eukaryota; kingdom Metazoa; phylum Chordata; class Mammalia; order Rodentia; family Muridae; genus Apodemus; species Apodemus sylvaticus. The sequence continues at coordinate 32,824,878 of NC_067491.1, forward strand.
CCAGGAGGAGTAGAAGGCAGGAAATCATCAAACTCAGGGCCGAAATCAATCAAGTAGAAAGGAAGAGAACCATACAAAAAATCAACAAAACCAGGAGCTGGTTCTTTGAGAAAATCAACAAGATAGATAAACCCTTAGCCAGACTGACCAAAGGGCACAGAGAAAGTATGCAAATTAACAAACTTAGAAATGAAAAGGGAGATATAACAATGGAAACTGAGGAAATCCAAAAAATCATCAGATCCTACTACAAGAGCCTGTACTCAACACAACTGGAGAATCTGGAGGAAATTTCCTAGACAGATACCAAATACCAAAATTAAATCATGACCAACTAGACCATCTAAACAGTCCCATAATGCCTAAAGAAATAGAAGGAGTCATAGAAAGTCTTCCAACCAAAAAAGCACAGGACCAGATGGCTTCAGTGCAGAATTCTACCAGACATTCAAAGAAGAGTTAACACCAATACTCTTCAAACTATTCCACAAAATAGAAACAGAAGGAACACTACCCAATTCCTTCTATGAAGCCACAATTACGCTGATAACAAAGCCACAAAAAGATCCAACAAAGAAAGAGAACTTCAGACCAATTTCCCTTATGAACATCGATGCAAAAATACTCAATAAAATTCTTGCCAACCGAATCCAAGAACACATCAAAACGATCATCCACCATGATCAAGTAGGCTTTATCCCAGGAATGCAGGGTTGGCTCAATATACGGAAATCCATCAATACAATCCACTACATAAACAAACTCAAAGAACAAAACTACATGGTCATTTTATTGGATGCTGAAAAAGCATTTGACAAAATTCAGCATCCTTTCATGCTTAAAGTCTTGGAGAGAACAGGAATTCAAGGCCCATACCTAAACATAGTAAAAGCAATATACAGCAAACCGGTAGCCAGCATCAAACTAAATGGAGAGAAACTTGAAGCAATCCCACTGAAATCAGGGACCAGACAAGGCTGCCCCCTTTCTCCTTATCTTTTCAATATTGTACTTGAGGTACTAGCTCGGGCAATTCGACAACATAAGGAGGTCAAAGGGATACAAATTGGAAAGGAAGAAGTCAAACTATCATTATTTGCAGACGACACGATCGTCTACCTAAGTGACCCAAAGAACTCCACTAGAGAGCTCCTACAGCTGATAAACAACTTCAGCAAAGTGGCAGGTTATAAAATCAACTCAAGCAAATCAGTGGCCTTCTTATACTCAAAGGATAAGCAGGCTGAGAAAGAAATTAGGGAAATGACCCCCTTCACAATAGCCACAAACAGTATAAAGTATCTTGGGGTGACTCTTACCAAACATGTGAAAGATCTGTATGACAAGAACTTCAAGACTCTGAAGAAGGAAATGGAAGAAGACCTCAAAAAATGGGAAAACCTCCCATGCTCATGGATCGGTAGAGTCAATTTAGTTAAAATGGCCATTTTGCCTAAAGCACTATACAGATTCAATGCAATACCCATCAAAATCCCAACTCAAATCTTCACAGACTTAGAAAGAGCAATTATCAAATTCATCTGGAACAACAAAAAACCCAGGATAGCTAAAACTATTCTCAGCAACAAAAGAAAATCTGGGGGAATCAGTATCCCTGACCTCAAGCAATACTACAGAGCAATAGTGTTAAAAACTGCATGGTATTGGTACAGTGACAGGCAGGAGGATCAATGGAACAGGATTGAAGATCCAGAAATGAACCCACACTCCTATGGCCACTTGATCCTCGACAAAAAGGCTGAAAACATCTAATGGAAAAAAGATAGCCTTTTCAACAAATGGTGCTGGTTCAACTGGAGGTCAGCATGCAGAAGAATGCGAATTGATCCATCCTTGTCTCCTTGTACTAAGCTCAAATCCAAATGGATCAAGGACCTCCACATAAAGCCAGACACTCTGAAGCTAATAGAAAAGAACCTGGGGAAGACCCTTGAGGACATCGGTACAGGGAGAAAGTTTCTGAACAGAACACCAATAGCGTATGCTCTAAGAGCAAGAATTGACAAATGGGACCTCATAAAATTACAAAGTTTCTGTAAGGCAAAGGATACCCTCAAGAGGACAAATTGGCAACCAACAAATTGGGAAAAGATCTTCACCAATCCTACATCAGATAGAGGGCTAATATCCAATATATATAAAGAACTCAAGAAGTTAGACTCCAGAAAACCGAACAACCCTATTAAAAAATGGGGTACAGAGTTAAACAAAGAATTCTCACCTGAAGAACTTCGGATGGCGGAGAAGCATCTTCAAAAATGCTCAACTTCATTAGTCATTAGGGAAATGCAAATCAAAACAACCCTAAGATTTCATCTTACACCAGTCAGAATGGCTAAGATTAAAAATTCAGGAGACAGCAGGTGTTGGAGAGGGTGTGCAGGAAGAGGAACACTCCTCCACTGCTGGTGGGGTTGCAAATTGGTACAACCACTCTGGAAAGCAGTCTGGCGGTTCCTCCGAAAACTGGGCACCTCACTTCCAGAAGATCCTGCTATCCCACTCCTGGGCATATACCCAGAAGACTCCCCACCATGTAATAAGGATACATGCTCTACTATGTTCATAGCAGCCCTATTTATAATTGCCAGATGCTGGAAAGAACCCAGGTATCCCTCAACAGAAGAGTGGATGCAAAAAATGTGGTATATCTACACAATGGAGTACTATTCAGCCATTAGAAACAAAGAATTCATGAAATTCTTAGGCAAATGGATAGAGCTAGCGAATATCATACTAAGTGAGGTAACCCAGACTCAAAAGGTGAATCATGGTATGCACTCACTAATAAGTGGATATTAACCTAGAAAACTGGAATACCCAAAACATAATCCACACATCAAATGAGGTACAAGAAGAAAGGAGGAGTGGCCCCTGGTTCTGGAAAGACTCAGTGAAACAGTATTCAGGAAAACCAGAACGGGGAAGTGGGAAGGGGTGGGTGGGAGGACAGGGGAAGAGAAGGGGGCTTACGGGACTTTCGGGGAGTGGGGGGACTAGAAATGGGAAATCATTTGAAATGTAAATAAATTATATTGAATAAAAAAATAAAAAAAAAGAAAAAAAAAGGACAAAAAGGAAAAAAAAGAAAAAAAAGAAATAAACAATGCAAAATAAGTAGCAAAGAGATACATTAATAAATCTTGCCTCAAGTGCCACATTTTCATAATGTTAATTCATATTATAAGCCTTCCCATACTAACATATTGTCACATCACATCGTGTGGTCTTGCAGTGCCATAACTGGGAAAAATGGGGAACAGAATTGTAACTTCTAGAGTGAAGTTGATTATGTAGTTCTTTCCAGACAGCCTATAGTAGAGTGTATCAATGAACAAAATGGAAGATAAATAGGTATGTAAATTTAATATTCTGCCACTTTGTTTCACTTAATTTTAACAATTTCAGTTTGAAATCTTGTTCTCATGATGAAGTTTTCTTCTAAATTTAAGGTTCTTTGGCAGATTTCCTACCTAACTAAGCGGTGAGGTAATTCATATTTCTCTCAAACCCCTTTCTTCTCAGCAACCCTTTGCTATCTCTGCCTATCCACACATCCATTAACTAACCCATCCATGAATCATGGGTTTCTCCACCCATGATCAAGACGTTTTTCTGTAGCAAGCAGGGGAAAGTCCGTGATTTAGAGGGAATAGAGATTAAACATCTAATTCTCTTAAATTTGTGGGATATATATATATATATATATATATATATATATATATATGATCTCTACACATGTTCAGCTAGGTATGAGATTAATGCTTAGTTAATGTAATGTTTCTCTCTGTTCCTGCCTCTGTCTTCTCTTTTTCTGTCTCTCTCACTAGGTCCCTTTATCTCTTCCTTCCTCCAAACATCCCCTCTCTCAACTTTCGACTTTCCCTCTCTTCAAATCCCCTTTCTTCTCTGGAGCGTTTAAGCATACATCGTTAATTAGAATCAATTGAAATTTCTAAATTTTATCTTCTGGCTACATATTTTCCAAGAGATAAGCCATTTAAGACCTGTTTGATTAAAATTAAAAATAAAAATACACTGGAATGCCTCATAAAAGCATTAAACCTGAAGAAATATAGAACTTCTTGTATATTTGCGTATATTTTCTGATCAAGTGCAGCTCTAAATGTTTAAGGAAATAGAAATCAGTTTTAACAAAAGCAGAACAAAAACATGAGATTGTTAATCTTGTATTCTGACTCATACCCTAAAAACACATTAACACAGATGTTAATTTCTAGCACACATAAGTTGAAGAAGATTAAGAAATTGCATCATTAGCAATGTATGGTAAATGACACTTGTGGTATCCGTGTCTAAATAACTGAAAATAAGTACGGACAGAAATAGTGAGTATCAGGTAGATAAAAACTTGAGTTATCACTAGTTTCAAAGAGGTTGGTAAATACAGAGACATAATTGTGTAAGTATACACAAAATAAGATAGCATTAAACACATTGCTTCAGTCATGGATTTTAAAACAAATCTAATAATTAATAATAATACATTAAAAACATAAGTTGGTGGATTTAATTGCAACAAACTGGTAACTTAAATGATTGTTATGTTCTGTATATATTAATAATGCTGGAAAATAATAAGGCAGCAATTATTCCTTAACCAGCTGGTCCCCAAATAAACACATAGAGACCTTTTAATATTTCAAATCATAAGCCTAAGTTGGGGAGACTCTAAATTTGCTCATCTAAATTAACCCATCAAGTCCATCCAGTTACATGTCTGACTATACCTTCCAGGTCTATAGTTATATCTGTTTCTTCTCATATCTCCTGGCAGAAGGCATCTTCTTCCTTATTAGAAATTTAAGATTGCTGAATATTTATCTTTTGAATCATTAAGGATGTATTATTCATTACTAAGCCAAAACAAAATAGTACCTTTAAGAAAAAAGTGTGTCAGTTGGATCTTGAACTGTCTTTAGAAGTGTCTCTATCTTATCACCTAGTAGTGCCAACCTTACTTCATTGTGTAGGCAGACTATGCTGGTCTAGAATTTACAGAGAACTGCCTGTCTTTGTCTCCTGTGTTCTGGAATTAAAGGCCTTTACAACCACTACCTTGCTCTATAGAGAAAATAGAGAATAAGGAAGAGAAAGGCACCACGTGAGGAGATGTACCATAAGCACATGGCCAGGAGAAACAGAGAGTATTTGGCGTACACATTCGGGGATTTAGCAAGACCAACAATTAAAGAGATAGATTAGGGGTTAGCCCCAGTAATTGTCAAAGCCAAATAAAATATATGTAGTCTGAGTCTCAGTTATTTTTAGCTAGTTAGTGATAAGCTTTAATTAGTTGTACTACAGAAATCAATGCTTCTTATTTATTTAGGCTCAGAATTGTACAGAATTTATAGTACACAAATTGGGAAGATATTTAGTCTACAACATTGGTCTCCTCTGAGAAAATAAATTAAAGAATCATCATACTAATTGACTATGTACAAAATATTCACAGAAGGAGCTTCAAGACTCAACTCACTAAGGATCAAGAGAAAGAAGGAACTCAGTTGAGCAGAGTATTACTAAGTGAACACTCAGTTGGTATAATGTTACTAAGAGTACAAACTCTAAAGACACTTTAATAGCATAGTTCTTCAGTGCTGGCACCAACGTTGTGTTTCTATAAAAAGAGCTAAGGATATGTTTTATAGAGCCAGGTATGGTGAGGAGTGCCTCAAAAGGCCCATGATGAGTTATCCCTTTCCCCTGAGGTGCCAGCCATATGACAGAGTAGATTACTTAGGGCATGGGAAGGGGAGTTAAGAAACAAGTAGAGAGAGAAAGAAAAGAAGGAAAGAGAGGAGTCAGTGTGCTCTGGTGAATCCAGCGGGCCCCTGTGGGAGCCTTCAGGTGTCTGCCTCGGGATCTGAACAGCCTGGGCCACAGCACCTGGTCTCCAGGAAGTGCGGGAGACCTGGTGTGCACCAGAGGCAGACTGGGAGCACACAGCTTGCTCCAGTGGCATGGACCTTAGGTTCCAGTCCTGAGGCCTCTGGTGGGAGCCCTCAGATCTCTCTGCTTCCGGATCCAGATCAGCCTGGGCTGCAACACCACTTCTCCAGGTCCTGAAAGAGGCAAGAGGGGCTTCCAGGAGGCCGATTGGGAGGGGTCAGTGTGCTCTGGTGAATCCAGCAGGCCCTGGAGGGAGCCTTCAGGTGTCTGCTTCGGGATCTGAAAAGCCTGGGCAACAGCACCCTGTCTCCAGGCAGTGTAGGAGGTAAGCTGTGCACCAGAGACCACCTGGGAAGAGGCAGCTTGCACTGGTGAGTCCAGCATTGACAAGACTAACTAACACCAGTGAGAACTGGATGGCAAAAGGCAAATGCAGGAATGTCACTAACAGAAATTAAGGAAATATGGCAACATCTGAACCCAATTCTCCTTTAACAGTATGTCCTGGATACCCCATCATACCAGTAAAACAAGATTTGGATTTAAAATCACTGGTCGTGATGCTGGCACAGGAACACATGAAGGACATACTTAATGAAATTCAGGAGAAAATGGATCAAAATTTAGAAGCCCTTGCAAGGGAAACACAAAAATCATTGAAAGAAATTCAGGAGAATACAAAAGCCAATAAGGAGGAAACACAAAAAACACTTAAAGAAATACAGGAGAACTTTGATCAACAGCCTGAGGTCATGAAAGAGGAAACACAAAAATCTCTTAAAGAATTACAGGAAAGCACAAACAAGCAAGTGAAGGAGCTAAGCAAAACCACCCAGGATCTAAAATCAGAAGTAGAAACAACTAAGAAAACTCAAAGGGAGACAACTTTGGAGATAGAAAGCCTTGGGAAGAAATCAGGGGACATAGATGCAAATATCAACAACAGAATACAAGAGATAGAAGAAAGAATCTCAGATGCTGAAGATACCATAGAAACCATGGACTCAACAGTTAAAGAAAATGCAAAATGCAAAAACCTTGTAACCCAAAATATCCAGGACATCCAGGACACAATGAGAAGACCAAACCTAAGGACTATAGGCATAGATGAAAGTGAAGATTTACAACTTAAAGGGCCAGCAAATATCTTCAATAAAATTATGGAAGAAAACTTCCCTAACCTAAAGAGAGAGATGCCCATGAATATACAAGAAGCCTACAGAACTCCAAACAGACTGGACCAGAACAGAAATACCTCCTGTCACATAATAATCAAAACACCAAATGTACTAAACAAAGAAAGATTATTAAAGGCAGTAAGAGAAAAAGGCCAAGTAACATATAAAGGAAGACCTATCAGAATCACAGCAGACTTTTCACCTGAGACTATGAAGGCTAGAAGATCCTGGGCAGATCTCATGCAGACTCCAAGAGAAAACAAATGCCAGCCAAAACTACTATACCCAGCAAAACTCTCAATCACCATAGATGGAGAAACTAAGATATTCCATGACAAAACCAAGTTTACCCAATATCTATCCACAAACCCAGCCCTACAAAGGATAATAGGAGGAAAACACCAATACAAGGAGGGAAACTTCACCCTGGAAAAAGCAAGATAGTAACCTTTCATCAAACCCAAAAGAAGTTAAACAATCAAATTTAAAAAATAATGTCAAAAATGACAGGAAGCAACAATGACTATTCCTTAATATCTCTTATCATCAATGGACTCAATGCCCCAATAAAAAGACATAGACTAACTGACTGGATACGTAAACAGGACCCTACATTTTGCTGCATACAGGAAACACACCTCAGGGTCAAAGACAAACACTACCTTAGAGTAAAAGGCTGGAAGACAATTTTACAAGCAAATGGTCTCAGGAAACAAGCTGGAGTAGCCATTTTAATATCAGATATAATTGATTTTCAACCCAAAGTCATCAAAAGAGACTCTGAGGGACACTTCTTGCTGGTCAAAGGAAAAATACAACAAGAATAATTCTCAATCCTGAACATCTATGCTCCAAATGCGAGGGCACCCTCATTCATAAAAGAAACTTTATTAAAGCTCAAAGCACATATTGCACCTAACACAATAATTGTGGGTGACTTCAACACTGCACTTTTCTCAATGAACCGATCAGGAAAACAGAAACTAAACAGGGACACAATGAAACTAATTGCGGCTTTGGACCAATTAGATTTAACAGATATATATAGAACATTCTATCCTCAGGCAAAAGAATATACCTTTTTCTCAGCACATCATGGTACCTTCTCCAAAATAGACCATATAATTGGCCACAAGACAGACCTCAACAAATATAAGAAGATCAAACTAATCCCATGCCTCCTATCAGATCACTATGTAGTAAAAGTGGTCTTCAATAGCAACAAAAACAACAGAAAACCCACATATACGTGGAAACTGAACAATATTCTACTCAATGATAGCTTGGTCAAGGAAGAAATAAAGAAAGAAATTAAAGACTTTTTAGAACATAATGAAAATGAAGACACAACATACCCAAATCTATGGGACACAATGAACGCAGTGCTAAGAGGAAAACTCATAGCCCTGAGTGCCTGCAAAAAGAAAATGGAGAGAGCATACACTAACAGCTTAATGACACACCTGAAAGCCCTGGAACAGAAAGAAGCTATTTCACCCAAGAGGAGTAGAAGGCAGGAAATCATCAAACTCAGGTCTGAAATCAATCAAGTAGAAACAAAGAGAACCATACAAAGAATCAACAAAACTAGGAGCTGGTTCTTGGAGAAAATCAACAAGATAGATAAACCCTTAGCCAGACTAACCAAAGGACACAGACACAGTATCCAGATTAACAAACTTAGAAATGAAAAGGGAGATATAACAACAGAAACTGAGGAAATTCAAAAAATCATTAGATCCTACTACAAAAGCCTATACTCAACACAACTGGAGAATCTGGAGGAAATGGACATTTCCTAGACAGATACCCGACACCAAAACTAAATCAGGATCAAATAGATCAATTAAACAGTCCCATAACACCTGAAGAAATAAAAAGAGTCATAGAAAGTCTCCCAACCAAAAAAAGCACAGGACCAGATGGCTTCAGGGCAGAGTTCTATCAGACCTTCATAGAAGACCTAACACCAATGCTCTTCAAACTATTCCATAAAATAGAAACAGAAGGAACTCTACCCAACTCGTTCTATGAAGCCACAATTATGCTGATACCAAAACCACACAAAGATCCAACAAAGAAAGAGAACTTCAGGCCAATTTCTGTTATGAATATTGATGCAAAAATACTTAATAAAATTCTTGCCAACCAAATCCAAGAACACATCAAAACGATCATCCACCATGATCAAGTAGGCTTCATCCCAGGGATGCAGGGATGGTTCAATATAAGGAAATCCATCAATGCAATCCACTACATAAACAAACTCAAAAAAAAACCAAAAACATATGATCATCTCATTAGATGCAGAAAAAGCATTTGACAAAATCCAGCATCCTTTCATGCTAAAAGTATTGGAAAGAACAGGAATTCAAGGCCCATACCTAAACATCGTTAAAGTAATGTACAGCAAACCGGTAGCCAACATCAAACTAAATGGAGAGAAACTTGAAGCAATCCCACTAAAATCAGGGACTAGACAAGGCTGTCCTCTCTCTCTCCATATCTTTTCAATATAGTACTTGAAGTTCTAGCTAGAGCAATTAGACAACATAAGGATGTCAAGGGGATACAAATTGAAAAGGATGAAGTCAAATTATCACTATTCGCAGATGACATGATAGTCTACTTAAGTGACCCGAAAACCTCCATCAGAGAACTCCTACAGCTGATAAACAACTTCAGCAAAGTGGCTGGTTATAAAATCAACTCAAGCAAATCAGTTGCCTTCCTATACTCAACGGATAAGCAGGCTGAGAGAGAAGTTAGGGAAATGACACCCTTCAAAATAGCCACAAACAATATAAAGCATCTTGGTGTGACTCTAACCAAATAAGTGAAACATCTATATGACAAGAACTTCAGGTCTCTGAAGAAGGAAATCGAAGAAGACCTCAGAAAATGGAAAAATCTGCCATGTTTGTGGATCGGCAGGATTAATATAGTTAAAATGGCCATCTTGCCAAAAGCGATCTACAGATTCAATGCAATCCCCATCAAAATCCCAACTCAGTTCTTCACAGAGTTAGAAAAAGCAATTCTCAAATTCATCTGGAATAACAAACAATCCAGGATAGCTAAAACTATTCTCAACAACAAAAGAAATTCTGAGGGAATCAGTATCCCTGACTTCAAGCAATACTACAGAGCAATAGTGTTAAAAAAACTGCATGGTATTGGCACAGTGACAGACAAGTGGACCTATGGAATAGAATTGAAGATCCAGAAATGAATCCACACACCTATGGTCACATGATCTTTGACAAAGGAGCCAAAAACATCCAGTGGAAAAAAGATAGCCTTTTCAACAAATGGTGCTGGATCAATTGGAGGTCAGCATGCAGAAGAATGAGAATTAAACTTCCCTCCAAGTGGATCAAGGACCTCCATGTAAAACCAAACACACTGAAACTAATAGAAAAGAAACTGGGGAAGACCCTTGAGGACATGAGCACAGGGGAAAAGTTCCTGAACAGATCACCAATAGCTTATGCTCTAAGATCAAGAATTGACAAATGGGACCTCATAAAATTATAAATTTTCTGTAAGGCAAAGGACACTGTTAAAAGGACAAAATGGCAGCCATCAAATTGGGAAAGGATATTCACCAACCCCACATCTGATAGAGGGCTAATATCCAATATATACAAAGAACTCAAGAAGTTAGACCCCAGGGAACCAAATAACTCTATTAAAAATGGGGTACATATCTAAACAAAGTATTTTCACCTGAAGAAATTCGGATGGCCGAGAGGCACCTTAAGAAGTGCTCAACATCATTAGTCATTAGGGAAATGCAGATAAAAACAACCCTGACATTTCACCTTACACCAGTCAGAATGGCTAAGGTCAAAAACTCAGGGGACAGCAGGTGTTGGTGAGGATGTGGAGAAAGAGGAACACTCCTCCACTGCTGGTGGGGCTGTAAGATGGTACAACCACTTTGGAAATCAATCTGGAGGTTCCTCAGAAAACTGGACATGAGACTTCCGGAGGACCCTGGTGTACCTCTCCTGGGCATATACCCAAAGGATTCCCTGGCATGCAATAAAGACACATGCTCCATTATGTTCATAGCAGCCTTATTTATAATAGCCAGAAGCTGGAAAGAACCCAGATGTGTCCCTCAAAGGAGGAATAGAAACAGAAAATGTGGCATATTTACACAATGGAAAACTGCTCAGCAATTAGAAACAATGAATTCACAAAATTTTTAGGCAAATGGTTTGATCTGGAAAATATCATCCTAAGTGAGGTAACCCAATCACAAAAGAATACACATGGAATGCAATCTCTGATAAGTAGATACTAATTAGCCCAGAAGCCCTGAATACCCAAGGCACAAATTGCATAACAAATGATGCCTATGAAGTAGTTTGGAGAGGGTCCTGATCCTGGAAAGGATTGATCTAGCATTGGAAGGGAATATAAGGACACAGAAAAAGGAGGGAGGTGATTGGAGAAGGGATGGAGCGAAGAAAGTTTATGGACATATGGGGAGGGGGGATCCGGGAAAGGGGAAATCATTTGGAATGTAAACAAAGAATATAGAAAATAAAAATATTAAAAAAAGAAAAGAAGGAAAGAGAAAGAGAGAAAGAAAGACAGAAAGACAGAAAGGAGAGGCCTGCCAGGAACACATGGAAATTGGGGGGGAAGGGGCAACGAGAGAAGTGAATGAGAGAGAGAGAGAGAGAGAGAGAGAGAGAGAGAGAGAGAGAGAGAGAGAGACAGAGAGAGACAGAGAGAGAGAGAGAGAGAGAGAGAGAGAGAGAGAGAGAGAGAGAGAGAGAGAGAGAGAGAGAGAGAGAGAGAGAGAGAGAGAACTGGCCAAGCAGCCCCTTTTATAGAAAGTCAGGTTTACCTGGTTGTCACTAAGTAACTGTTGGGTATTACCTAGAAGGAATGCTAATGTTCCTCCATTTTTGCTTAATTTAAAAAATGAGAAACTAGAAAGAGGAAATTGTGAAGCAGGAATAGGGACATTGTGGTCTTTAGCTACGTCCAGCTGACATTAGGGTCAGCTGTCTCTGAGAAACCTAACAAAATGGGGATGAATTTGTTGGTCCAGCCTTAGGAGCATTGGCTGTTTCCTTGCTATCCAGAGTCTGTGGTACAATTTGTGGTAGGAAGGAGCAGGTCCAATAGAAGCACCTGTCTGTGAGAGTAGATTAGAGCATCTGTTAGTTCCTTCTATGAGGTGTGTGTGTGTGTGTGTGTGTGTGTGTGTGTGTGTGTGAGAGAGAGAGAGAGAGAGAGAGGGAGAGGTTCATAATATATAGTAGAGGTAGAGAGAAAAGTTAGGTAAATTTGGTAGAAAAAAATATATGTACAATTGAAACCTTTAGGTCATGGTGGTTGGGGAGAGGAGGGTCCCAATCCAATCCCAGGGAACAGGAAAGAAATCCCCCCCTCTCAAATAGGTAACAGGTAGAAACTTAGGCTATTGATTCATAGGTGTACTTAAATAGATGGAGTCTGTTTGATCCATGAGAGTTAGATCTGAGTGTGTTTCTTGACATTAATAAGTTTATAAAAGAGATAAAGTTGGTAACAGCAAGAATATTTTTTAAGATGAACTTAAGGAAGACAAAAACCTTTGTGGATCAGAAATCAGAAGGAGCAAGAAAGGCTTTTGTCTTCTGTCTAGGAGAAAAATTTTTTTTGTATATATATATACATTTAGCATAATGAGAAAATTTTTGAAGTATATATTTACAAGGCACTTAAAGGAAAATTGAAAAATTGATGACTGTGACTATGACAAGTGATCATGTAGATTTAACAGTGGAAATACCTTAACTCTATAACCAAAGGAAACTTAAAATTTTAACTTGTAGGTTGAAAGGTGGATCTTATAGTGGAATATTTTATTGGAGTTAGGCTAATTTATAATAAGCCCATTGGTAAGGTAGGATTTTAAACTATTGAAGTCTCAATATAATAGTGGCATTAACCGGGGGAGAACATGTGAAACATTAGTCACTGGAAACTAAGGAAGAAGCAGAAGGTTACATCTGTGAACGGTTATGTCTGAACTTGTATATCTTTTCCAGTGAAGCTTGTGAGCAAGGCAAATCTGTTTTTCTTTGATAAGAGATCTGGTATTTTTAGTTAAGGAATTGACTAATGAGATAATATGATGGTTTACTTAAGTGTAATGAGCTAGAGGTCCGTTTTCTAGCTGTCAGTGTAGTCAGATTAAAATCTAGATGTCATGCATTAATAAAAATGACAGAAATTGGTCAGTAGTCCACTACCTAAACATTTTCAGGTTCCAGAGTTCTCCATTTCAACTTGGGCAGTGTCAGTCTGGCCATTAAGCCTAGAAGATGAAGAACTGTTTCCCTGTGGAGGAGGAACATGGGAGAAGTGATTCACCTTGTCTTAGGCAATCAATATGAGTGATTTACTTCTGGGTATCCTCTTGTGTCCAGTTTATGCTGAGGTAATTGTTGGGCAGAAACTAGAAGGAATGCTAATGGCTTCAACATATAAAATTTACCCCTCCATGTTGATAAACAGTATTTTCAATCAAGAATGTAAAAATATATTGAACTACAGTCATGTGTTAGGTTTATTCACAGGAAGAAATAATCTTTAGTAGGCTGATAACTAAGCTTTCTATACTATAATACAATATTTCAAATAATCAAATGACATAAAATAACCATTTAATTCATCTTATGATTTCAGAGACTTAGAGTCTATGATGGCATATGAATGTAATGAGAATAGAAAAACTGACTCAGAAAAAGAGACAGACAGTGAGAGAAAGGAAGAGAGAGACAGAGAGACAGAGACAGAGACAGAGACAGAGTGACAGACAGAGGGAAAGAGAACGCTGGTGTTGGCAGTTGTCTTTTGAAAACTAAATTCTTCCCTAGTAACACACATCCTTCAACAAGACCACACTCCCAAATCCTTCCCAGCCAAATCCCCCAGTGAGAATCAAATATTCAGACATATGATTCTATGGGAAATATTCCCATTTAAGCCTACATATGTTCCTTTCTGTGGGGTTTTATGTTAGAATTAATCATTTGATACTTGTTTGTTTTTATTTTATATGTATGAGCATCTTTTTATATATTTCTTTGCACAATGTGGATACAATGCCCACAGATGTGGAAAGACCCCACTGAACGAGGTTACAGGTGCCTTTTTCTACCCACGTAGGTGCTGGTATTCTATTCAAGTTATCTGTGGGGGCAGTCAGTACTCTCATGCATCAGGTCAGGTCTTCAACATTCTGGCCAGTACATTTTTAACTCTACCCTCTTATTGTATTTAATTTTAAGATTTTAAAACTCTTTTGTACTCATGTGTCTGACACTGACAGAGCATATGATGAAATTATACATTGAATGTAGAACATTCCAATCACAACTAAACTGCCTTTATAACATATATTAGGAAAATGCTATTCTTTTGGAACATTGATTGCCAAATTGTATATGGCCAAAGATGCAGAAGCTACACAGAATTATATCCTCCATGTACACACTGATATGATATCATAAAAAGATTTAACATGTTTTTATTTCTATTTTCCTGAGGAATAATGAGTATGTCAGAAAAATCTAGTTGAAGAAACTAGAAATGCAAAAGAAAAAAGAAAAGAAAAGAAAAAGAAAAAGAAGAAAACGCCTACTAAAATGTATCTAATAAACTTTGCCTTGTGAGATTATAATTAAACAAATAAATGAAAGATAGCATATGCCCTTTGCAGTAGACTTCACTCAAACTTTTCAATTTTCGGCTTGAATTTCCATTTGCTGAGCAAACTTCCTTTATTTGGACGTGTTTTCTTCTCTTCTGGCTCAGCTCCATCTCTCCTGATGCCTAAAGTATTTGTGTGAGTCGGCTCCTATTTACAAAGCACCCAGTGTGAAATGGTATTTGGCTCCCTATGCATTAATGTTTTTTTATTATTATTATTCTTTCCCTTTTGTTCTTAGCTAGAAATTGGCAACAGTTTCACACGGCCCTGCAAGTCATCAAGAAGAGCTGTTTCTGAAGAAAAACATATTGTTTACTTTTAAAAACAAAATTATAGCAGACAAAGATTGTCTTCTCACTAAGATTAAGGTATGGTCATTAAATTATAATTATTCTTTTTTAAAAAAAAATCAGGAACCAACATGGGCAGAGTCTTTAGCAGTAGGTGTTTATCATCTAGTTACAAAGGGCAACTGAGAAAAATGGCAATAACTTGTGCTGGTTTAGGTACCTCTGAGCCTTTCTTTACCAATATTTCATCAAAGAGTATGTTGTACGTACAAGCATTTACATTTTCTTTAAATCATCCACATTTTTTGAATAAAGTATGTCAATTCATGCATGCTACTTCTCAATCAAACTCCAATTATGCTATATTATATTCTTGTTAGTTTACAAATGACTGAATTTCAATCTTTAGTTTTCATTTACCCAGCCCTGTGCTTCCTTATTCTCCCAACATCGACTGAACTCAGGAAGCTATTAAAATAATAAACATGAAAGTTTTTTTTTAAAGCTTCAATTCAAAGAAATAGTATAATTATTTTTTAAAAATCATATGCTGCCTCATTAATATACCCAAATTTTATTTCTTCAATTATTAGTTAAGATACATCTTATTAAATTCAAAATTAAGAAAAAGAAAAAATAAGTTGGTATTAAAAATACTCAGACAATTCCACCATCCCTTAAAATTGTATGTAAAATTTTAAAATCAAACATTGTTTAATGAAACCAGTTAAATGGAATTAGCCAAACCTGAAGTGACATTTGTAAATAAAAAAGACCTCCTTATGTTGTCGAATTGCCCGAGCTAGTACCTCAAGTACAATATTGAAAAGATAAGAAGAAAGGGGGCAGCCTTGTCTAGTCCCTGATTTCAGTGGGATTGCTTCAAGTTTCTCTCCATTTAGTTTGATGCTGGCTACCGGTTTGCTGTATATAGCTTTTACTATGTTTAGGTATGGGCCTTGAATTCCTGTTCTTTCCAAGACTTTAAGCATGAAAGGATGCTGAATTTTGTCAAATGCTTTTTCAGCGTCCAATGAAATGACCATGTGGTTTTGTTCTTTGAGTTTGTTTATGTAGTGGATTGCATTGATGGATTTCCGTATATTGAACCAACCCTGCATTCCCGGGATAAAGCCTACTTGATCATGGTGGATGATCATTTTGATGTGTTCTTGGATTCGGTTGGCAAGAATTTTATTGAGTATTTTTGCATCGATGTTCATAAGGGAAATCGGTCTGAAGTTCTCTTTCTTTGTTGGATCTTTGTGTGGCTTTGGTATCAGCGTAATTGTGGCTTCGTAGAAGGAATTGGGTAATGTTCCTTCTGTTTCTATTTTGTGGAATAGTTTGAAGAGTATTGGTGTTAACTCTTCTTTGAAGGTCTGATAGAATTCTGCACTGAAACCATCTGGTCCTGTGCTTTTTTTGGTTGGAAGACTTTCTATGACTCCTTCTATTTCTTTAGGCATTATGGGACTGTTTAGATGGTCTAGTTGGTCCTGATTTAATTTTGGTATTTGGTATCTGTCAAGGAAATTGTCCATTTCCTCCAGATTCTCCAGTTGTGTTGAATACAGTCCCTTGTAGTAGGATCTGATGATTTTTTGGATTTCCTCAGTTTCCGTTGTTATATCTCCCTTTTCCTGGAATACCCAAAACATAATCCACACATCAAATGAGATACAAGAAGAAAGGAGGAGTGCCCCCTGGTTCTGGAAAGACTCAGTGAAGCAGTATTCGACAAAACCAGAACGGGGAAGTGGGAAGGGGTGGGTGGGAGGACAGGGGAAGAGAAGGGGGCTTATGGGACTTTCGGGGAGTGGGGGGCTAGAAAAGGGGAAATCATTTGAAATGTAAATAAATTATATCGAATAAAAAAAATTAAAAAAAAAGAAACCCAAGTGGTTACTTTATGATTTGAACAAATCTAAACTGTTTATTTTAGGTGATAACTAATAACTGAGTGACTTCATATTTCTTACACACATATAGTCTTAGTCTGGTTTACAGTTGCTATGATGAAACTAACTACATGACCAAAATCAAGGTGGAGATGACAAGGTTTATTTGACTCATACTTTCCGATTATAGTTCAACATTAAAGACAGTCCGGGTAGCAATTCAAGCAGTGCAGGACCTGATACACTTAGGAATTCTCATTACTGGCTTGCTCCTCTTGGCTCGTTCAGCCTGATTTCTTACAGAACTCAGATGTTCAATGTCAGGTTAGACTAAACCTACACTTTGTTAGACCCTTCTTCATTAATTGCTTCTTGAGAAACTGGCTTTAACTCCAGCACTTGGAAGGCAGAGGCTGGCAGATTTCTGAATTCGAGGCCAGCCTGGTCTACAGCCAGGGCTACAGAGAGAACACCTGTCTCAAAAATACAAAAAAAGAAAAAAAAAGAAAAGAAAGAAAGAAAGAAAGAAAGAAAGAAAGAAAGAAAGAAAGAAAGAAAGAAAGAAAGAAAGAAAAAGAAAAGAAAGAAAGAAAGAAAAAGAAAAGAAAAAAGGAAAAAACAAAAAAAAAAGAAAAAATAAAATCTAATCACTACTTAAGAAAATGTAATACAGACATTCTGTAGCCTCATTTTTGGGAGGTGTTTTCTCAGTTGAAGTTCCTTCCTCTCAAAGCTAGGTTCTCTAGCTTGTGTCATGTTGACATGAAACTAGCAAGCTAACACTTGCAACTAACATTGTCAACATCCCATCATTGAAAAACATTGTGCACTTTAGATGTAAAATAATAAATGATTGTGTAGCAATTTACTCCGCTTTACATATATCTCTGAATTTGTATGAACATCATTTTTACTTGCATTTCATGGCTGAAGTATAAAAAATGTTCAACTCAAAGTGGATCAAGGACCTCCACATAAAACTTGACACACTGAAACAAATAGAAAAGAAACTGGGGAAGAAATGGGACCTCATAAAACTACAAAGTTTCTGTAAGGCAAAGGACACTGACAAAAGGACAAAACGTCAACCAACAGATTAGGAAAAAATCTTCACCAACCCTATATCTGACAGAGCTAATATCTAATATATACAGAGAACTCAATAAGGTAGAACCTAGAGAACGAAATAACCCCATTAAAAAGTGGGGTACGGAGCTAAACAAAGATTTTTCACATGAAGAACTTCAGAGGGCTGAGATACACCTTAAGAAATGTTCAACATCATTAATCATTAGGGAAATGCAAATCAAAACAACCCTGAGATTTCACTTCACACCAGTCAGAATGGCTAAGGTCAAAAACTCAGGAGACTGAGCAGGTGCTGGCGAGGATGTGGAGAAAGAGGAACACTCCTCCACTGCTGGTGGGATTGTAAGATGGTGCAACCACTTTGGAAATCAGTCTGGCGGTTCCTCAGAAAACTGGGCATGGCACTTCTGGAAGACCCTGCTATACCACTCCTGGGCATATACCCAGAGGATTCCCCGGCATGTTATAAGGACACATGCTCCACTATGTTCATAGCAGCCCTATTTGTAGTAGCCAGAAGCTGGAAGCAACCCAGGTGTCCCTCAACAGAGGAATGGATACAAAAAATGTGGTATATTTACACAATGGAGTACTATTAAGCCATTAGAAACAATGAATTCATGAAATGCGTAGACAAATGGATGGAACTGGAGAACATCATACTAAGTGAGGTAACCCAGTCTCAAAATATCAATCATGGTATGCACTCACTGATAAGTGGATATTAACCTAGAAACTTGGAATACCCAAGAAATAATCCACATTTTAAATGATGTCTAAAAAGAACAGAGGAGTGGCCCCTGGTTCTGGTAAGACTCAATGCAACAGTATAGGGGAATTCCAGAACAGGGAAGTGGGAAGGAGTAGATGGAGGAACAGGGGGAGGGAAGAGGGCTTATGGGACTTTCGTTGAGTGGGGACCCAGAAAAGGGGAAATCATTTGATATGTAAATAAAGATTACATTGAATAAAAAAATATTAAAAAGATGCTTAAAATAAATAAATAAATAAATAAATACATAAATAAATAAATAAATAAATAAATAAAAGAAAATGTTATACTGTATAAAACTAAAACTAAAGAAGTGGCTATTAACCTAGAAAACTGGAATACCCAAAACATAATCCACACATCAAATGAGGTACAAGAAGAAAGGAGGAGTGGCCCCTTGTTCTGGAAAGACTCAGTGAAGCAGTATTCGGCAAAACCAGAACGACGAAGTGGGAAGGGGTGGGTGGGAGGACAGGGGGAGAGAAGGGGGCTTACGGGACTTTCGGGGAGTGGGGGGCTAGAAAAGGGGAAATCATTTGAAATGTAAATAAAAAATATATCGAATAAAAAAAAGATGTTTAAAAGAAAGAAAGAAAGAAAGAAACACAGAAAGAAACAAAGAAAAGAAAAGAAAATGTTATACTGTGTAAAACTAAAGAACCATGCCAAAACAATGGTATAGGTTGAATCTATCGCATCGAGGTCTTAGCAAAATTTGTATTCAGTGCTATTTCAGGTCCTTTTAGGCAACAGTTTGAAACTTTAGACATAAATATGTGTGAAACCTACTGGCAGTCTTACTTCTTATGTCTAGAATAAAGAGGAACTTTTAACTTCATTAGTGAAAAAAAGTGTTGAATTCTAACATAAACTACATGAACTACTTTAAAATACACTTGCAATTTTAATGGCATCCTGTTCAATATGTGTTTGGCAGCTAAGCAAAAATTGAAACAGTGACATTAGGATTCATTCTTTGTTAAATTCTTTCATAATTTCAGTGACATGCAAGCCAATGTTAACTTGCAAGATTATTAAAAACAATTGAAATGTCAGTTTTTGATTAAAGTTGTCTGAAATTCATTCCAGGCTTGTATTTATTTTCATGCATAATATCAAGTATTGCCCGGTCATACGGCTGCAGCATTTTTCAGTACCTACAATATTCTATTGAGCCCTATAAGTTGACATATACAGTACATAGCTATATTCTCAGATTTTAAATGCTTATAATCTATGAAGGGACATGTATGGAAAAGCAAATCTATTTAAAACCATTGGGTTTGAAGAATAATGTAAGTTCAGAGAGAAGGCGATTGATGTGTCAAGCACCAATGCCTCAGACATAAAACCTGACACACTGAAACTAATAGAAAAGAAACTGGGGAAGATCCTTGAGGACATGGGCACAGGGGAAAAGTTCCTGAATAGAACACCAATAGCTTACGCTCTAAGATCAAGAATTGACAAATGGGACCTCATAAAACTACAAAGTTTCTGCAAGGCAAAGGACACTGTCAAAAGGACAAAACATCAACCAAGAGATTGGGAAAGGATCTTCACCAACCCTAAATCTGACAGAGGGCTAATATCTAATATATACAAAGAACTCAAGAAGGTAGAACCCAGAGAACCAAATAACAACATTAAAAAATGGGGTATGGAGCTAAACAAAGAATTTTCACATGAAGAACTT
Organism: Apodemus sylvaticus; assembly: GCF_947179515.1. Classification (NCBI taxonomy): domain Eukaryota; kingdom Metazoa; phylum Chordata; class Mammalia; order Rodentia; family Muridae; genus Apodemus; species Apodemus sylvaticus. Next base: position 32,845,464 of record NC_067491.1, read on the forward strand.
CGGAGAGCTGAGAAACACCTTAAGAAGTGTTCAACATCATTAATCATTAGGGAAATGCAAATCAAAACAACCCTGAGATTTCACCTCACACCAGTCAGAATGGCTAAGGTCAAAAACTCAGGAGACAGCCCGTGTTGGCGAGGATGTGGAGAAAGAGGAACACTCCTCCACTGCTGGTGGGATTGAAAGATGGTGCAACCACTTTGGAAATCAGTCTGGCGGCTCCTCAGAAAACTGGGCATGACACTTCCTGAGGACCCAGTTATACCACTCCTGGGCATATATCCAGAGGATTCTTCAGCATGCAATAAGGACACATGCTCCACTATGTTCATAGCAGCCCTATTTGTAGTAGCCAGAAGCTGGAAAGAACCCAGGTGTCCTTCAACGGAGGAATGGATACAAAAAAATGTGGTATATTTACACAATGGAGTACTATTCAGCCATTAGAAACAATGAATTCATGAAATTCTTAGACAAATGGATGGAGCCTGAGAACATCATACTAAGTGAGGTAACCCAGTCTCAAAAGATCAATCATAGTATGCACTCACTGATAAGTGGATATTAGCCTAGACACTTTGAATACCCAAGACATAATGCACATATTAAATGATGTCCAAAAAGAATGGAGGAGTGGCCCCTGGTTCTGGAAAGACTCAGCGCAAGAGTATAGGGGAATTCCAGAACAGGGAAGCGGGAAGGGGTGGATGGAAGAACAGGGGGAGGGAAGAGGGCTTATGGGACTTGCGGAGAGTGGGGACCCAGAAAGGGGGAAATCATTTGAAATGTAAATAAAAAATATATCAATAAAAAAATAAAAAAAATAATAAAAAAAGAAAAGAAAATGACATCCCTACCCCAACCACGAGGATCCACCTGAGACTGCAAAAGTTTTCTTCTGATCTGAATGTGAACATTGACACTGTGTTTAGAAAATTTCCACCATAGTTATTTTCTATGAAGGCTGCTTTAATAGAGATTAGCTACACCTACCTTTTTATTTAGCTATATACAATAATCCTATACTCATGCCCACATTTGACTTTATAGTAAATATGCAGAGCTTCCAGGCTCTGGGGCACTCATCAGAAAATACAATCTACCCATTTGCAGATGGTCTGTGTGACTGTCTGTCTGTCCTTTTACTGTTTCCACATTCCATGGGTCAGTTACATCCCAAGGGCCTTGCTGGATGTAGCACTTCTCTAACTGAAGAAGTATTTACTGGTGCTGCAGGGATAGACTTGAGGTATTGGGGCGTATTTATTATTCCACTTTCCAGTACTTCACATCCTATCACATCACAGTGCAGGGCCCTCATTAACTCATCTACACTCAGGGGCTCACTAACTGTGAGAAGTCTGACACCCAGACCATCTGAAAGTGTTGCTGAACAAAATAGATAATGCTAAGCTGGGCTTTCTATCTGAGGGAGTCTTGTAAGTCCTTTTAAAGATAAGGAACATTTATCACAAACTCATTTATTTTTTAGAAGCCCTGTGTGCAAGCCTTGAGAGGTTTGTTGACCTTCACTTCACAGGAGGATGAATGCTTTTGTGTTTACATTATAACTTTGTTTTGAGTTTTTAAATTAATACTAACAAAGGGAGCCAATTATTTTCTATGTATTGTAACTATTAGCTACAAATTGTTACCTTGCTCAAACACATTGTTTTTTGAGTACAATGTATTTCTTAATAGAGACTTTTTCGTTTTTCTGTTTTATTTATTTTTGTTCTTTTCCCTACCTTTATATTTCTCTCTCTCTCTGTCTCTCTCTCTATGTGCATCTCTCTCTCTCTCTCTCTCTCTGTGTGTGTGTGTGTGTGTCTGTATGACATAGCATTTGCAAGGATGTTTCTCCTAACATTTTTCTTTTAAATTTGAAAGATAGCATAAAGTTTATTTTGATCTGCTTTTTGTATAAATATAGAAGACATTATAATTCTGAAAGTTGTGTCACACTGTAGCACAGGGTTTCCATTTTAACAAATAAAAACAAGGCCTGTTCTAAAATGCTATGTCATATACCATTGCAAACAAAAATATCTTCATTTTAATATCGTATCCTAAATGCCTGGGCATCAATATAGTTCCTCACAGTAAGACTATAACCTGCAATTTTAGCAAAATTTAGGAATGATAGTAACTTAGAATTTATAAATACAATATTCAAAGCATGTTCATCATCTACTTTATGACTTTCTAAAAAGAAAAATATGTGTCCTGTGAGTCATTACGATATTTTATAAATATATTCTATTTACACATGCAACTCTAGAAGAAATCTATCTATAACACTAAGCACCTCAAGCCAAGTCTAAATGTAGCATTAATGTGCAGTCACTACAATTATTCTGTCAAAATTAATATTTTGCTCTGATATGTCATTACATCTGGATTCAATGTTTCTTATAAAATAAATAGGTATATATTCAGAGTTTATAAATATTTTAAATGAAATATAAATTTTGACACATATACTTGAAAAAAATGATGAATATTGAAATTGTAAATAAAGCTTAGGAGAATTTGCTTCTATTTCACTAAGGAAGTAATGTAAGACTCTGAAGAGCCTTAACTTACCAGAAACCCTGAGTGAACCATGTGGAGACGGGAATCAAGGCAAAATGCAAGAGGAACTTTATTTAATATCCAGCATGCTGCGGTTGCCCTGCACATGGAGAGAGAACGGCCACATGTGCCGGGCTGCGTGGATCTTTATACAGTCCTCTGGGAAGCCCTTTATACAGTTCTCTGGGCAGCCACCATTGGGAACAATGTGATTGGCAGAACAGATTAATTGGTTATTAGGGGATGAGGTAAGTGGTCAACAGTCTCTGGAATAACTCTGGTCCACCCTTAACTGCAAGGACTTCCCTGTGGTCCGAGGAATATAATTTAGCTGCTCCCTTCTGGGAGGAGCAAGTGTTCCATAACCTTTCCAAAGTCTATGAGTTAACCCTTTCATTAAGAAGGCTACACTGATTCCATGACAGACTTCAAATTGGCAGTTGAGGAAATTAGGGCTAAAATCTGGGCAACTCCAGGCAAGTCCAGGCAAGTCAATTACTAATAGAAAAAAGTCCAGATTCCAGCTTTCATGTTCAAGTAATGTAATGTCCTAATCAGCTGGCCTGAAGCAAGGACAATGGGTCACCAGCAATTTCCATAATTCCTCAGCTACTTCCTCAGTAATAGTTCCCAGACCTCCCTAGTAAGTTTCTAGCCTTCACACTCCAGTAATGTCCTGTCCTTGGAAATGAACACAGCGGGCTCTCTCAAACACTGGACCACCTAACAGGCAGCATGCACCAGCTGACATGAAGCCCCGAGCACACATACAGGAGAGGACTGTGGGGTCTGTGTTATTCAGAGATTATGCACCTCACCCTCAAGAGACTGGAGACCCCAGGGAGTTTAGCAGTAAGGTGGGGTGGGGAGTAGTGACATCCTAGTGGGCACAGGGGGAGAGGAGGAGGTATGGGATGTACAAGAGTTAGGGGGGGACATGGATTGGGGGATGGGGAATAAAATATGGAGTGTATAAAAAATAATTGATAAAAAATTCAAAAATACAAAAAAACAAAACAACAACAGAAAAAGTAAAAACAAACAAACAAAAGGAAATGGACCCAACAGATTAACATAGAGGTCACCTACCCAGAGACGCCTTAATATGCATTAAATCATAATTGCAAGCTCACTTAGATGTCTCTTTTTGTCTTGGTAATGGGATACCCCAGCATGCTGGACTTCTGGAAAATAACGGTTACATACTATTTGAGTGCTGGATATCATTCTTTGGCAAATCATGGACCCTTAGAGAGGATGCTGTCAGAGAGAATCCATAGCCACAGTTCTGTTATAGTCTTCTTATTACCAATTATTTGTTTTCTAAATGTAATAGATTTTATTCATGGGACTTGTGATGAAGAACATTTGTAGAGATCCATGATCAGTTCTCAGCATCTACATAGTAGTTGAAATTTGTCTATAACTCCAGTTCCAGGAGATTTTTATGCCCTCTTCTGGCCTCCATATCACTAGACATAAACCCTGGTATACATACATACACACATGAAAGCACTCCTACATATTAAGTCTAAATGAATAAAATGTTGCAGAAGAAAGAGAAAGCATTATTAGAAAATTTGAGATGACACACTATCATGATTTCAACAGCTGACATATTTTCTGGCTGAGTTTAAGTTGAAAGATGATAATATGGAATATAAAATTATCAAGACCAAGTTTCCAGAAGATAGGACCAATGAAACTCAGTGTCAAATTGTTCTTTCACACTTTGTAAAAAATGAGATATTCAGCTATTAGAAGCTATACAATTGAGAATAAATGTGTCTCTCATTTTTGGTTGCATTAAACTTAGACCTAATTTTCTCACATTTTTTTCTTGTGCATTGTCAATTAACATTGTAAACCCATTATTTTATAGAAACAAGTCTATGGATACTGTATTAGTATAAAATTAGGCAAGAAAATTTAGAGTTTGGTTTTATGTATATATATATATATATATATATATATATATATATATATATATATATATGTAATATATATAATATTGTCTATTACATTTATATTCTACCTTTAGTTTCCAATGTCTGTATCTTCTAAATAGTCCGTAAAACTTAGAATCAAAAGGAAGTACTTAAGCACATGCATACTTCTTTGAATAATTAAAGGGTATCATTATAGAAATGGGTCTCCCTACTTTTCTTATTGCTGTAACAAAATGACTGAAAGAAACTCCCCGAATGAGTAAAGATTCATTTTGGTTCACTAGGTGAAATCCTATAGTCTATCATGTTGTTCAAATATGGCAGAGATTATGACAGCAGGAGTGTGTAACTACAACTCCTCAAATCTTGTCATAAATAATAAACATGGATAATCTTAAAGACATGTCAGAGTGGGGTAAGGGGAACAGAATGAAATTAGGGAGGTAGGGATATTGGGTATTCCTGGGAGGAATTATAATAAGGGGTGAATAAGAACAGAATACCTTATTAAAACTCAGTAATTTAATAAAAAATCAAATTTTTCATGGCGAACAGACTGGTGAGATGGTTCCGTGGTTAATAACACTTGTTTCACAGCAAGAATGCTGGAGTTCAGTTCATGGCTCTCACTTATCAAAGCAGGCTGCTCACTCTGTAACTCTGGCTCCAAGGTATCCTGATCTCTCAGCTGGCTTTCACTCATCTGAAGAGGTACACACCTGCTCACTTCTTCAAATACACACGTACGAATAAGTAAATCCCCAGCTTACCCATGCTAAACAATAGATTGCACAGAAGAATGTGTGGAACATGTTTTTATTAATATAAATTCTAACATGGGCAAAGGTAATTAAGTTATTGGTTGTTTATAGCGTATCACAGAAAGTTTTTGTGTTAAAATTATTAAGGTTTGTCAGGCTGAGAGAACTTTGCCAGATGGGGTAGGCCAAGGAATTCTGCAAAAATCCCACCAAGGAGACCTCGTGGAATACAAGAGATTTATTGGGGTGATGAGGGGAAGAACACAAACAAAATCAAAAAATTCAGAGAGAGAAAGAGGGAGAGGGAGAGGGAGAGGGAGACAGAGATAGGCATAAAAAGACAGGGAGAGAGAGACACACACACAGAGAGAGAGAGAGAGAGAGAGAGAGAGAGAGAGAGAGAGAGAGAGAGAGGAAGAGAGAGGAAGAGAGAGGAAGAGAGAGAGACCTGTAACACTATTAAGGGTACAACACTTGTGGCAACACTGGAAATGTGTCACTTTACGCAAGCAATGGATGCTTGCACTGAGTCACTGAAGGGAGGCTTGGGGAACATCTTGTTCTGGAATATACAAGGTTCTCTGAAGCTGCCCACAGTTATATCGAAGTCAATTCTGGAAAGGGAAGCTGGGGATGGATGGGAAGGCTGTGAGAAAAAGATGGAGACCAGGACAACACAATTGCTGATCAAGGTCCAAAGTTTAATGGGTGACTGAGAATTTAAGGTTGGCGTTGAGTCCCTTCCCCCCAAGGTTAGAGAGTCTGCTCAGCAGGTGTTGGCTCCACTGCTTGGCAGGGGTAGCCTGCTTAATTCAGGAAGCTGTAGATCTAAAAGAACAGTGGACTTCACCTTGGTTTGAGGGCTCCACCCTAGGTGCGGGAGGCTTGTGGCTAGCCCTGAGGTCTGGAAATTCCTGCTGAGAAGGCTGAGGGTGGGGAGCACAGTTTTCAGTTTATCAAGCATAATATTCTATACTTGAATAGGTAGGTGGCAAATTTTATAGGTTTACTTTTTTCATTTTTTATTGGATATCTTATTTACTTATATTTCAAATGTTATCCCTTGTCCTGGTTTCCCCCCCCTGAAAATCCTCATCCCCTTCTCCTGCTTCTATGAGGATGCTCCCTTACCCACCCTGGCATTCTCCTACACTGGGGCATCGAGTCTTTTACAAGTTTAAAAAGTTTCAAAATTAATGAATTGATAAGTATAAGAATATTTGGTTAAGTAAGTCAATTTTACCACGAATTATAAAACATTATGGAAAAGGTTACTGACATCAAAGAAATGTATATATACAAAATAATTTGATGATTTAAGTACAATAAATAGAGGGAAATAAAACAGAAAGTATACAACGAAGTAGAAAATATTAAAATGTATATATTAATGAGGATATGGACAAATTTTATCATTTTGTATTATGAATGTTAGAAAATAATTTCAAGAAAGTACTAGATAATTTAATTAAAAACAAATTCTTTAATCCACTAATAATTTCCAGTGTGTTTATTCCTAATACTTGCAATAGAAAATTTTATTTCTATGACCAGAATTCCTTGATGATATTTCTTCCAGAGGGTTTTGTCACTGTTTAACCTACAGACTTCACTAAATTCAAAACAGGAAACATTTTTGACATAATTTTCTTACTAAAAAACTTCATGGGAAACTAGATATTTTGTCTGGAATATTTTATTTGTATTCTTCTCTTACACAATACATCTGTACCACTGCTTGTTTCCCCTTCCACCAATCCTCCAGACACATTCTCCATCCTCTAAGTCCCCCACACAACATCCTCCCATCTCCTCTATATTCACTTAGTCTCATAATCAGAAAAGAGTGCCACCCAGGGATATCAGTTAAATATACCATAACAAAATGAAGCAAGAAAGGCCATGTACCCTTATATCAGAGATGTGCAAAGCAAGCCATTAGGAGGAAAAGGGTCTCAAGAGCGAATAAAAGGTCCAGACATATCCAATTCCCACTGTTAGGAGACCCACAAAGACACCAAGCTTATATCCTTAGCAAATATGCAGAAGAATTAGGTCAGTTCCAGGTAGGCTGCCTGGTTGTTCTTTCAGTATTTGTGAATCCTGATGAATGCTGCTTACTTGATTCTGTGGGCAGGGTTAGACTGCTGCCCAAGTACCCTTGGCTTAATGGAAATAATTTCATCTCTTTATTTGGGTTTACCTATTTTTCTCCCTCTCAATGTTTATGTTTTTATTATAACTTCATTTTCCCTTCTCTCCTTCTTACCAAACTTCTCTCTCTTTTCCAGATCCATTCCTATTCTATTTTCCATAGGAAAACCACAGGTAACCAAATAGGAGGAAAAGAATCCCAAAAGCAGGCAATAGTCAGAGATACACGTTTTTTTAAATTTATCATGTACATATGTACATACAAGAGACATGGATAATATAAGTAAATCAATAAATGTGTATTGCATTTCATCTGTTTCTTTTATTTAAACTGTGATACTTAATCTTACACTTTCAGAAGGAATTATTTCTAAACCCCTGTTTCCAAAAACATGAAGAAAGGAATATATATATATATATATATATATATATATATATATATATATATATATTTGGAAAATATGCAGATATTTATATTTATACATTTATAAATATCTCTAAAGGCTTATGGGAGTAGCACAGAGCAGATTTTCTTTGACATTAGAGAGATCTCTGGAAGCAGGAAGAAAAAGTTCACTTTGATAAACTTAAAGTCAAATAAGATTTAGGGATTCATTTGTTTGTTGTTATAAAAAACTTGATTGCTTGCTTTGGGATGTAACTGCCTAAGAGTGGTGGTGATAATTCTAATAAATAGACCATTAAAACAAGAATGGCAAAATAGAAGAAAATCCTGGTAAATAGAGACATGCAGAGAAAGTCACTGTTTCCTGCCTCTATCAAATACAAGACCCTTAGGGGAGGATGAGTTGTTTTCTTTGCACTTCTGTTTGATATGGACTTTGTACTGTTAAGAAAGTCTGCTAAGTTTTAGTCATTATTTCATTTGATGTGCACAACAATTCTTTGAGGCTAGATTGCTATCTGTTTTATTGAGGTTTTTTTTCCTAGTCAGCCTTGGTAAAAGTGGGGAGAAGATCTGGTCTGCATTTATCTGTACAGATATGACTACATTTCTGGAAGAAGATGGAGGGATTTTGTCTGTTCATCTGTTTGTTTGTACGTTTTAAGATACCTTAACATTAAGGTATTAAGTTATTTATTTAAGAGATATTAACACTAAATTTACTTATGGAAGTGTAAATCTTGTCTTTCTTAATGATACTAATCCCATTAAAAGTTCTTATGACCAGGGACTAACACAATATTTACACAGCTATCACTCTATCACAAAATGGCAATGAATAACTTGCTTTGTCTTTAAAAAATAAAATAATGTATGATCTGTGTGGAACTAGTAACACATTGGAAATACTGAGCACTGGTCTGATTCTGGTCAAATGTATCTTGCTTACTATTATTTTCCTGGGAACTCAATTTCTTCCTATAAGGTAAGAGAGGTGGGGAAAGAGAGGAGAGAAGAGAGAGAGAGACAGAGAGAGAAAGACAGAGAGAGAGAAAAATATCTAAATCTTTGCAGTATTCTTTTTCATTTCTCAAACAACCAAATTAGTTGTCAAACAAATTCATATTTGCTTCAGAGTTTATCAATGTTTTTCAGTAAAATCCTTTAAGTTTTCAGTAGATTAAGTACTAGAAGTATCTAAAGGTTAAATATATAATCTATGATTTCATCTGTTTCTTTAACACAGTGTACAAGAATAGTAAAATAAAAACAAGGAAGTAAATCATCCCTGGTGAAAGATTTCCTGAGTAGAGAAGGGGGAAGACAGGACAATGTTGTTAGACTTGAGAGAAAAAGGTCTTATTACAAAAATACATAGGATAGAAAAAGGGTCTAGGAAAAATGATTTGGTATGAAGCTGAAGTTAGTATTTTTTCATAGTCAATAGAGAAAGAAGATAAATATCTCTTCTTATAAAAGTGAAAAAAAAAAACAGTATCAGTGATTGATGTAATGTGATCTTTAGTCTCTCCAGAGGAAAAGGTGAATATTCACCTCTCCTCCACACTGACCAAGGTTCTCAGTATTCTTTTAAGTACTAGATATTGAATCTTATTAGGATACTCTACTGCTAACATGTCTTCCCAGTCTATCTTAAATATTTACTTCGAAATGGTGTCAAAAATTGCACGTAGGGTGATCTTAAACTTGAGATCCTCCTTATATCTCTCATAGAATTGGTATTACAGAAACTAGCTTGGAGTTGAATGAATCCTTTGTAGTTACTGTTGGTGGACTACTACAATCCTGTATTAGGATAGAGGTTGTGTGACTTTCTGTGGGAACTGCATTGAGCAACGTTTTGGCACCTATGCTCACAAGCTGCTCCACAGTCTACTGTCTATTGTATTCTTTTGATCTTCTTACTATGAATTCGAGACTTTAAACAACACACCAGGGTCAGTTACCACAGTTACTATCCATTCTCCTCAGGTATAAGTAAAAGTACAGGAGAATTTGTATAGGGCTCATATGTCCTGGGAAAAGAGCATGTGTCTGAGTCCCAGGTACTGTAAGATCCTTGCTATATGATTATTCCCCTAGCTAAACAATCAGAGACCAGATTTTTAAAAGGTGGGAAGAAGCTCAGAATGGAAAGGAAAAGTCTTCTTCTGCATTATTTCTTGCATTTTATTTTATTTTATTTTTTTCTGGCAATGAGCCCTATATAACTTTTATTTTATTTTGCTAACCTCTTCCTAGTTTCCACAAACTCCACATCGTTATTTTATTTCTCTCCAAAATTTAACATCAAGTTAAATAGTATAGTAACACATGTGTGGTTTAAAAAATTGGATGAGAGATGTGAGAAGTGTTTTAATTTAGAAGCAGGCATCTTTCTATACCCTAAATTTGGAAACTGTGAGAGGTGCATGCCAGAACCTGGACAGCCCTTTCTCCTGTCAGTGCACCTGCCTGCTCACTTTACCTTTCTCACACATCTAGTGTTGATGAGGCAGAAAGGGTGTGAGCAAACACACCTTCTTCAGAGTCTTATTCTGCCACTTTCTAAAAATGGATGGCCTTGAGAAAGGTACTTAAATTACGTGGCCAATTCCATTCTACAAAATGATTTACATCACATTTCATTGTTGCAATAGTAAGCGGTATCACATTACAACATGTCTCCATGTAGGCATTTTTAGAAAAATGTGAACAGCAGGATATATCCTATTTTCCATTTGTTGCAGTGCAGGGAGGGCAACAGGAGTGGAATGTAGTGATTATATTTTAGTTGCCATAATTAGACATCATCAGAAAGCATTTCTGAGGTGATAAATATCAATCATAATGGACCCCCTCTACTGTGGTTGGGCAATTTGTAGACACAAAACACCTCATTATTGCAATCCTAAAACTTAAATGCCTAGGCCTGTGCTGACCCAAGCAAACCAGTTCTATTTCAAAGATCTAAAGGCTCTGTTTTGCTTTGCTATTAGAATGTCCTCATTTTTATGTATTTTGATGCCCCTCTACAGAAGAATACATAAAGAAAGTATGTTACATTTACAGAACAGATTATTGCTCTGCATGTTCCAGGAACTAAACTACCAACCAAAGAGTATATATGAGGGAACCCATGGCTCCAGATGCAAATGTAAAAGAGGATTACCTTATCTGGCATCACTGGGAGGGGTGACCTTTGGTCCTGTGGAGGCTTGATGACCCAGGTAGGGGAATACCAGGGTGGGGAGGTGGGAGTTGGAAGGCAGGTTAGGGAGCACCCTCATAGAGGCAGGGGGAGGAAGGCAGGGATAGGGAAGGGGGATAACATTTGAAATGCAAAAAATAAAATAAATCAATAAAAAAGCAAAAAAAGAAATCATGAAATAAATAGGCAAATGAGTGGAATTAGAAAAATGTGACCCTGAGTGAGGTATCCTAGACACAAAAAGAAAAATATTGTATGTGTTTCCTTACAAGTATATATTTTCTGTAAGTCAATGATAACCAAGCTATAGTTCATAGAACTACGTAGGGTTGGTGAAGATTATAGGAGTTGTGATAACACATAGATCTCATCTCATTATGGAAGAGAAATAGAATAGATATGTACAGATGGTGTTTGAGGAGTAGTAAAAAAAAACCTAAAACAACAGAAGCTTGGTAAAATATAAGTATATATGGGCTATCTGACATGGGAACTCCAAACATCCAGGTTGCTATCAAGACAACAGGTTTCTCCTCTCCACAAACTGATGCCAATCCCCTATTGCAGAAAACATTGACTACATAACTCATTAAACATGGAGAAGTTGGGCTGGTGCCATCATAGAACCTTCCCTCATGTATTATAGCATCTTTTGTACAGGAAGGTATCTTGCATGCTATCAAAGGAGTAATTAAAAAAAAACCAGCCATTAACCCTTAGATTTATAAACAAACCCTTTACTGTAAGGTATAACAATGAAATGGTAGCATTAACTTGTGGAACTAACCAAACAATATCTGATTTGAATTGAGGGCCACACAAGAGATGAACCCCATACTGGAAATTGCTTAGAGGCCAAGACTCTGAGACTAAATAGCACATCTATACATGCAGCAATTAATTTTCTCAGTGTTATAAATAAATCTGCTATAAGGAGCTCTCTTATGTAGAAATAATTTTAAAGATAATTTTTACTCTTAGTAAAATTGTATGATCATATTTTCATGGTAATAATTTACCATCTTCAACATTTATGATCTAATTTGCATTTTACTCAAAGAATCTCCATAAGTTAGTTGGTAACAACATCTATAAACTCTCTAAAAATATAGTTATGTTAGAATAAACAGAAGACAGCCAAAGCCTTCTAATATACTTAAAAGCCAAACTAATCACCTTCGTATATTTGTGTAAAGGAAAGTGTAAACAAAATAATTAGTTCTCTCATCCAATTAAAAAAATGTAATCTAATCAATGAATAAAAAGCTTATTTGAAAAATGGGCACAATTATTTTATTATAATTTATTCAATATCTATATAAGACTCATCCAATTAAATTATATCTCAGCATAGAAGCTAAGATAGTAAAATATTTTATTTCTAATTGCAGAGATTATTAGAAGTAATCAATTGTTCTGTGAAACATACTGAAAATAAATAGTTAAAGCTTATGAATACCTAAATAGATTTTCCAAATGATATATAACGTCTTTGAGAGGAGAGCTAGTACCGTGAAATGGAATTCACAAATGTGCGACAAGTTTAAATCACTATAGAAATTGTAGGAACCAAGCTAATAGTTAGAATTAATTCCTGTTGAGGTAACCAAGTGAATCACCTCTGCTTCATTGAATCAAACTGAACTATATTCCTTCTCATTTAAGGTCCATGCTCTCTTGTTCTATAACCAGTGGCAGTAGGCAAATGTTTTCTGTGTGTATTATTTCAGGAAAGCATTAAACAGCTCATCAATGTTCTCACAGATCTATTTCCATCTTTTGGGCTCATTTACTGTCTACCTTGTGGAGATCATTAAACCACTAGCACAATAGAATGAGCCTGTGCAGGAGGTGCTAACAGTACACAGGATGATTTGACAGTGGAAGAAGAGAAAAGGATCAGCAATAGGGGAAGAAATACTATTGCGACCTGTTAAATAAAAATCTTTGTGTCTGAAATCCTGCAGTATTTTCTAAAATGTTTCTGATTTGGAATTTTAGGGATAGTATAGCTATTTCTCTTCTTCTTCACTACTTTTAAGTTGCTGAAGAATGCCTTAATGCAAGGTTCCTCTCTTTGCTCTCTCCTTTCAAACCACACCACCTGCTGTGTGATGGACAGCAATGAAGTGATATCATCTGATCTATAGAGTACATGATACAATGAAACAGCTCAAGGAAGATGAGGTTTCCCTTCTGTAGACCACAGTCATCAGAACAAGGCAGTATCAATATAGCTTATGAGGTTTCAGGTGACTTTAACTGTTGTGATAGAAATTATTGTGAAGTAGCACATAAAATGATTTTAAATTTAGAGGAATAAGACATCCCCAAGATAATGAACATGTTAGATAAAGGGGAAAAAAGAAAAAAGATGGTTTGACTACATTTATTAAATACTATTATGTTAGAAAATGAGCAATTTATGGAATATCCATGAATTAAGTCAACTCAGTAAAAGACTTTTATGGCGATTAAAGCATGTTAGTAGATTACATTAGGTAAGTAAAATATAACTTAAATATACTTTCATTTTTATGGGATCAAGAAGATGGTAATGTAAAAATTTTAAATCAATACAAAATTTATCTATGTACTTCATATAATGGAAATGAAAGAATAAACATACTTTTCATTGTCTAGGTTTGCATAATTTTTAATAATGACAGAATTGCTAATTAAATTTACAAGTAGGCATCATCAGTTTCTTGGGCAGCAAAACGTCATTGACTGAACAAATTAAAATAATAGAAACATTTTCTTATAGTCTGGAGATTAGAGGTCCATAGTCAAGGTGTCCTTCCTGTCCATCTCACTAAGTCATACCATATCTGGTTACAGTTCTTGAGTTTGAAGGAATATGAGAGCCCTTATTCCATAAGGCAGGAATAAAGACTGCTCTTTAACAATGAGAGTCAAATTCTCATTAATATATATAAACCTAATTACCTTCCATAATTGTATTCTGCAAATGCTACCACATCAGTACTTAGTAGTATTTTCATGCATGAAGTTACGTTGCTCCTGACTTAATTGAAAACATTTAAAAGTAAGTATTATCTTGCATGACTATAACTTCATACCTCTTGTCAAGCAAGATAAAATGTTCTAAAGCTCTGCATGGACTAGGAATGAAATCCAGTCCTTCTGTGTGTCAGGCAAGGATTCAATTACTGAACCGCCCATACCATAGCTGTAACTTGTCCATCACCGTGGTCAGTATCGATTACACATGCTTCAAATTCAGAAAATAAATGTCCTACATATCTATCTAGTGTGTGTGTGTGTGTGTGTATGTGTGTGTGTGTGTGTGTGTGTGTGTGTGTGTGTGTGTGTCTTACTTGTAATTAAGAATATTAGGTTTATTTTATTTCTAGAGACTAGATCATCTGTTGTTGGGGAGACAGAAGAGATAAGAGGAAAAGCAGAAAAGGGGAAATAACACAAGGATGAAGAAAACGTCCTGTGAATCACAAATGCCCAATAGGAAGAAAGTGTTATGTGCTCTACATTTTACGGTGAAAAAATACACACACAATTCTGTGCACTAATATTTACTTTTAAAGCTAAATCCAGCCGGGCGGTGGTGGCACATGGCTTTAATCCCAGCACTTGGGAGGCAGAGGCAGGTGGATTTCTGAGTTCCAGGCTGGCCTGATCTACAGAGTGAGTTCTGGGACAGCCAGAGCTACACAGAGAAACCTTGTCTCGAAAACCAAACAAAAACAAAACAAATAAAGCTAAATCCATGCAGAAACAATAGTTCAGTATGATTTCAGAATCATACTCAATATTGTCTCAATGTTATAATATCTTTAGCAAATCAAAACTGACTTCAGGTAGCAGAGAGGCTAAATCAAACAGAAGTGAGTGCTAAATGTAGCAAAGGGATGTAATATGAGAGGGAAAAAATAAAAAATAAAAATGTGTCACAGGTTGAATAAGCAATAAGAGACTGGGTTTAAAGTATAGAAATTAATTTTTGAGATGAATGTAAATGCCTGGTAGAAGACCATCAATAAAAATGAAAAAATATAGTCAGAATTGCAGTAGGAGATTTGGATGCATGAGACACAATAAAGAATAAAGGAGGAATATTTTCTTTTGAACATGGGTTGGGGAAATGGAAAGAAGTAAACTTTGTTTTGTGGTTTGGGCAGCCAGTGTGTACCATACAAGTAACAAGAAAAACTCACTTTTCTCTTGCATAGTTTGGGTGTTCAGTATGAGGAGTTGTTAAGTTAAGTGTGAGATAAATACTATAAAGAGGCTATTCTAATGAGTACACTAGTTATATTGTACAGAAGTGACTGGTCAGGGAGATAACTAGGGGAGGAATCTTACATGTAACGCCCTTTTGACATGGGGTTGTGTCAAACATGCTTTGAGAAGTTTCAAAGAGCTATTGATAGCTTTAAAAATTCCATTATTGTTACATAAAAAACCTTATTTGAATATTTGCAATGAGAAATCTCATTTTTTCCTCATCTATGCACATTTTATATAAAAGGAAAGAACTTCAATATATAGAAATCGAATAACAAATTAAAGCAAAAATGGGGGTTTATTAAAAATGGGGCTGCATCAAAAAATACTTGGTTGAAATATCTCTGCAAATTCAAAGAAAATTAGAAGGATATAAATGGCTTATAAAGAAGAATTGCCTCCATCAGAACAGATGAATTTGATTTAAGTTTCTTTGAGTGTTTTAAAATACATAATATTTTATAAAGCTTTGCATCCTGTTCACTCTCAGCTTATTCTCACCTCAGAGAACACAATAATGTTCAATCATCCTATTTACCCTCAATTTTCTAACACCCTTTATAGGACCTGACATTACTACTAAGTGTTATATTCTTCAAGCAGCCAGGACACAAAATAGTGACATATAACCTCCCATGAGGACTACAGCTTCTAAATGCACACGACTTTCCTGGAATAGTCAGAGGAGGTAATAGATAGACACCTCTAATTATTAGAATATGCTGAAGACTTAAGTCAAATTCTAGATAGCATAAACTCTTACATGTCTTCCCTAGGAAATATTATGGTAAATTTTGGACCATAAGCTCATGTGGCTTCCAGATCTAAGTTGCCACCACTAAAAATAAGCAAACAATTATTTCACTACATTATTGTGTTAATGACAAAATTTATATAGCAGCATTGTGTCACATTAATCATATTGGGCTGCTCTATATATAATGTACAAAATTGAATTTGCTTTCAGAATTCACCCACACCTCAGTGATCACATGAGTTGCTGGACATTATTCAGATTCATTCCATGTTCTTGTTTTTAATGACTTTCCAGGCAACGCTCTTTATCATTTCTAGAGATGAGACAGCCAGCTTTATCTCGAATAGTTCCTCTGTGGTTTTATACTTTTATTCATTTAGACATGATTTCCATAATTGTGTCTTATCCCAGTCATTCCATTTTCCCTGGGATTTCAACCTCTACTATCCAAATCCTATACTTACGATGTGAGAAACATTCTTACCAGAAGAATATTAAACGTTCCCAGTGAGTAAGCACTATCTCATGCTAGTCTACTATGATTTAATTAGCACTCAAGGCACTACTGAAGTCCACAGATGCTTCTCAAGGAAGTATTAACTTTCTTAGACTCCTGTAATACCATTTTGCATTGTGCTAAAGAGAATCATTCTCCTTGATATGCCTGTCAGACTTTATCATACAATTCTAATTATATCATTATCCTGTAAAAATTGTCTTCCTCAGGATAGGAAGATCGATCAGTGGCAATTTGTTTTCCCTTTAAGTCTGAGAATCTGAATTCAAATTTCCAGACTCCACATGAACGCCAGTTAGATAGGACAGGTGTCCTTAATCTTGGAATGACTCTGTTCAGTGCTAAGAGGCAATGTCAAGAAAATCTTCATAGGCGGCGCGGCGGCGGCAGCGGCAGCGGCAGCAGTGGCTGCTCCAGCTGAAGGGCCATCAGCAGTGGAACCAAGGCGTCACAGGGACCAGTTAGGCCCTGCGCCCAAGACCACTGACCTTCGCTGACCAGCCGGGCAGCAAGCAGCTGCAGTTGTGCGGTGCCTTTCCTGCACGGAGGCCACTTCAGAACTCGGCCTCCCACCAGTCAGGAGAGGCACATCCATCTTGGTTCCATACTCCACAGATCGGACTGAGGTACACAAACATAATCCAAGGCCAACACCGCGGTGGTCTGAGCCCGACGGGCGTTGGCCTGCACCCAGGCCCTGGGCGGGTCGGGGGGCCATCGGGGTGCCAACCCAGGCAGGAGGTTTTTTTGCACAGGCCTGCGAGCGCGCCGCCGCCATTTTGCCTGCAGGACGACAGAGAGCTCAGGCAGGCAGACCTGTAACAGGCATAGCCTAAGGCTAACAAAGCGGGGGTCCAGGCCCCAAAAGGCACAGGACTGACCCCAAGAACTGGGCGGCTTGGTGGGCCATCTGTGAGTCAACCCGCCCAGGTGATTGTTAGCAAAGCAGACTCTCCCGGCGCTTTCAGGGAGTGCGGGCGCGCACGCCCGCCATCCTAGTCACCTGGCAGACCCAATTAACAGTCATAGCCCTAGGGGAACTTTGCTCGGACCTTGGCCTCCCAGGCTTTTGCCTGGACTCAGGGACTGGGCGGCCAGGCTAACCTTGTGTGCGACAGCCCGGTTGGCGGATCGGCTGCCCAGCGGAGTGAGCGGAACACAGGGGAGGTCACAGTAGCATACACCATCTGCACTCCCTGGGCTCCATCTGCTCCACAGACACAATCTGGGGCAAGGCCTCAGGCAGAAGCCCTTAGCTCTACTCTCTCCGCTTCCGGATCCAGATCAGTCTGGGCGGCAGCATTACATCTCCAAGTCCTGCAAGTGGCTAGCTGGGCTTCCGGGCGGCCAGCTGGGAGAAGTCAGTGTGCTCCAGTGAATCCAGCGGGCCCCAGCGGGAGCCTTCGGGTGCCTGCTTTGGGATCGGAACAGCCTGGGAAGCAGCACACTGTCTACAAGCAGTGCAGGAGGTAAGCTGTGCACCAGAGGCCAACTGGGAAGGGGCAGCTTGCACTGGTGAGTCCAGCACTGACAAGATAAACTAACACCAGTGAGAACTAGATGGCAAAAGGCAAACGCAGGAACGTCATTAACAGAAATCAAGGCAATATGGCAACATCTGAACCCAATTCTCCTCTACCAACATGTCCTGGATACCCCATCACACCAGTAAAACAAGATTTGGATTTAAAATCACTGGTCATGATGCTGGTACAGGAACACATGAAGGTCATACATAAAGAAATTCAGGAGAAAATGGATCAAAAGTTAGAAGCCCTTACAAGGGAAACACAAAACTCATTGAAAGAAATCCAGGAGAATACAAAAGCCAACAAGGAGGAAATGCAAAAAACACTTAAAGAAATACAGGAGAACTTTGCTCAACAGGCTGAGGTCATGAAAGACGAAACACAAAAATCTCTTAAAGAAATACAGGAGAACTTTGGTCAACAGGCTGAGCTCATGAAAGAGGAAACACAAAAATCTCTTAAAGAATTACAGGAAAACACAAACATGCAAGTGAAGGAGCTAAGCAAAACCATCCAGGATCTAACATCAGAAGTAGAAACAACTAAGAAAACTCAAAGGGAGACAACTTTGGAGATAGAAAGCCTTGGGAAGAAATCAGGGGACAGAGATGCAAATATCAACAACAGAATACAAGAGATAGAAGAAAGAATCTCAGATGCTGAAGATTCCATAGAAACCATGGACTCAACAGTTAAAGAAAATGCAAAATGCAAAAAGCTTGTAACCCAAAATATCCAGGAAATCCAGGACACAATGAGAAGACCAAACCTAAGGATTATAGGCATAGATGAGAGTGAAGATTTACAACTAAAAGGGCCAGCAAACATCTTCAATAAAATTATGGAAGAAAACTTCCCTAACCTAAAGAGAGAGATGCCCATGAATATACAAGAAGCCTACAGAACTCCAAACAGACTGGACCAGAGCAGAAATACTTCCCGTCACATAATAATCAAAACACCAAATGTTCTAAACAAAGAAAGAATACTAAAGGCAGTAAGAGAAAAATGCCAAGTAACATATAAAGGAAGACCTATCAGAATCACAGCAGACTTTTCACCTGAGACTATGAAGGCTAGAAGGTCCTGGGCAGATCTCATGCAGACTCTAAGAGAACACAAATGCCAACCAAAACTACTATATCCAGCAAAACTCTCAATCACCATAGATGGAGAAACTAAGATATTTCATGACAAAACCAAGTTTACCCAATATCTATCCACAAACCTGGCCCTAAAAAGGATAATAGGAGGACAACACCAATACAAGGAGGGAAACTTCACCCTGGAAAAAGCAAGATAGTAACCTTTCATCAAACCCAAAAGAAGTTAAGCATTCAAATTTAAAAAATAACGTCAAAAATGATAGGAAGTAACAATCACTATTCCTTAATATCTCTTAACATCAATGGACTTAATGCCCCAATAAAAAGACACAGACTAACTGAATGGATACGTAAACAGGACCCTATATTTTGCTGCTTACAGGAAACACACCTCAGGGTCAAAGACAAACACTACCTTAGAGTAAAAGGCTGGAAGACAATTTTACAAGCAAATGGTCTCAGGAAACAAGCTGGAGTAGCCATTTTAATATCAGATAAAATTGACTTTCAACCCAAAGTCATCAAAAGAGACCCTGAGGGACACTTCTTGCTGGTCAAAGGAAAAATACAAAAAGAAGAACTGTCAATCCTGAACATCTATGCCCCAAATGCAAGGGCACCCTCTTTCGTAAAAGAAACTTTATTAAAACTAAAAGCACACATTGCACCTAACACAATAATTGTGGGTGACTTCAACACTGCACTTTCCTCAATGGACCGATCAGGAAAACAGAAACTAAACAGGGACACAATGAAACTAATTGAAGCTTTGGACCAATTAGATTTAACAGATATATATAGAACATTCTATCCCAAAACAAAAGAATATACCTTTTTCTCAGCACCTCATGGTACCTTCTCCAAAATCGACCATATAATTGGTCACAAGACAGACCTCAACAAATATAAGAAGATCGAACTAATCCCATGCCTCCTATCTGATCACTATGGAGTAAAAGTGGTCTTCAATAGCAACAGAAACAACAGAAAGCCCACATACACGTGGACACTGAACAATACTCTACTCAATGATACCTTGGTCAAGGAAGAAATAAAGAAAGAAATTAAAGACTTTTTAGAACACAGTGAAAATGAAAACACAACATACCCAAACCTATGGGACACAATGAAAGCAGTGCTAAGAGGAAAACTCATAGCCCTGAGTGCCTCCAAAAAGAAAATGGAGAGAGCATACATTACCAGCTTAATGACACACCTGAAAGCCTTAGAACAAAAAGAAGCTATTTCGCCCAGGAGGAGTAGAAGGCAGGAAATCATCAAACTCAGGGTCGAAATCAATCAAGTAGAAACAAAGAGAACCATACAAAAAATCAACAATACCAGGAGCTGGTTCTTTGAGAAAATCAACAAGATAGATAAACCCTTAGCCAGAATGACCAAAGGGCACAGAGAAAGTATCCAAATTAACAAACTTAGAAATGAAAAGGGAGATATAACAACGGAAACTGAGGAAATCCAAAAAATCATCAGATCCTACTACAAGAGCCTATACTCAACACAACTGGAGAATCTGGAGGAAATGGACAATTTCCTTGACAGATACCAAATACCAAAATTAAATCAGGACCAACTAGACCATCTAAACAGTCCCATAATGCCTAAAGAAATAGAAGGTGTCATAGAAAGTCTTCCAACCAAAAAAAGCACAGGACCAGATGGCTTCAGTGCAGAATTCTACCAGACCTTCAAAGAAGAGTTAACACCAATACTCTTCAAACTATTCCACAAAATAGAAACAGAAGGAACACTACCCAATTCCTTCTACGAAGCCACAATTACGCTGATACCAAAGCCACACAAAGATCCAACAAAGAAAGAGAACTTCAGACCAGTTTCCCTTATGAACATCGATGCAAAAATACTCAATAAAATTCTTGCCAACCGAATCCAAGAACACATCAAAACGATCATCCACCATGATCAAGTAGGCTTTATCCCGGGAATGCAGGGTTGGTTCAATATACGGAAATCCATCAATACAATCCACTACATAAACAAACACAAAGAACAAAACCACATGGTCATTTCATTGGATGCTGAAAAAGCATTTGACAAAATTCAGCATCCCTTCATGCTTAAAGTCTTGGAGACAACAGGAATTCAAGGCCCATACCTAAACATAGTAAAAGCAATATACAGCAAACCGGTAGCCAGCATCAAACTAAATGGAGAGAAACTTGAAGCAATCCCACTGAAATCAGGGACCAGACAAGGCTGCCCCCTTTCTCCTTATCTTTTCAATATTGTACTTGAGGTACTAGCTCGGGCAATTCGACAACATAAGGAGATCAAAGGGATACAAATTGGAAAGGAAGAAGTCAAACTATCATTATTTGCAGACGACATGATCGTCTACCTAAGTGACCCAAAGAACTCCACTAGAGAGCTCCTACAGCTGATAAACAACTTCAGCAAAGTGGCAGGTTATAAAATCAACTCAAGCAAATCAGTGGCCTTCCTATACTCAAAGGATAAGCAGGCTGAGAAAGAAATTAGGGAAATGACCCCCTTCACAATAGCCACAAACAGTATAAAGTATCTTGGGGTGACTCTTACCAAACATGTGAAAGATCTGTATGACAAGAACTTCAAGACTCTGAAGAAGGAAATGGAAGAAGACCTCAAAAAATGGGAAAACCTCCCATGCTCCTGGATCGGTAGAATCAATATAGTTAAAATGGCCATTTTGCCTAAAGCACTATACAGATTCAATGCAATACCCATCAAAATCCCAACTCAATTCTTCACAGACTTAGAAAGAGCAATTATCAAATTCATCTGGAACAACAAAAAACCCAGGATAGCTAAAACTATTCTCAGCAACAAAAGAAAATCTGGGGGAATCAGTATCCCTGACCTCAAGCAATACTACAGAGCAATAGTGTTAAAAACTGCATGGTATTGGTACAGTGACAGGCAGGAGGATCAATGGAACAGGATTGAAGATCCAGAAATGAACCCACACACCTATGGCCACTTGATCCTCGACAAAGAGGCTGAAAACATCCAATGGAAAAAAGATAGCCTTTTCAACAAATGGTGCTGGTTCAACTGGAGGTCAGCATGCAGAAGAATGCGAATTGATCCATCCTTGTCTCCTGGTACTAAGCTCAAATCCAAATGGATCAAGGACCTCCACATAAAGCCAGACACTCTGAAGCTAATAGAAAAGAAATTGGGGAAGACCCTTGAGGACATCGGTACAGGGAGAAAGTTTCTGAACAGAACACCAATAGCGTATGCTCTAAGAGCAAGAATTGACAAATGGGACCTCATAAAATTACAAAGTTTCTGTAAGGCAAAGGACACCATCAAGAGGACAAATTGGCAACCAACAAATTGGGAAAAGATCTTCACCAATCCTACATCAGATAGAGGGCTAATATCCAATATATATAAAGAACTCAAGAAGTTAGACTCCAGAAAACCAAACAACCCTATTAAAAAATGGGGTACAGAGTTAAACTAAGAATTCTCACCTGAAGAACTTCGGATGGCGGAGAAACATCTTAAAAAATGCTCAACTTCATTAGTCATTAGGGAAATGCAAATCAAAACAACCCTAAGATTTCATCTTACACCAGTCAGAATGGCTAAGATTAAAAATTCAGGAGACAGCAGGTTTTGGAGAGGGTGTGGAGAAAGAGGAACACTCCTCCACTGCTGGTGGGGTTGCAAATTGGTACAACCACTCTGGAAATCAGTCTGGCGGTTCCTCCGAAAACTGGGTACCTTACTTCCAGAAGATCCTGCTATACCACTCCTGGGCATATACCCAGAAGACTCCCCACCATGTAATAAGGATACATGTTCTACTATGTTCATAGCAGCCCTATTTGTAATTGCCAGATGCTGGAAAGAACCCAGGTATCCCTCAACAGAAGAGTGGATGCAAAAAAATGTGGTATATCTACACAATGGAGTACTATTCAGCCATTAGAAACAATGAATTTATGAAATTCTTAGGCAAATGGATGGAGCTAGAGAATATCATACTAAGTGAGATAACCCAGACTCAAAAGGTGAATCTTGGTATGCACTCACTAATAAGTGGATATTAACCTAGAAAACTGGAATACCCAAAACATAATCCACATATCAAATGAGGTACAAGAAGAAAGGAGGAGTGGCCCCTGGTTCTGGAAAGACTAAGTGAAACAGTATTCAGCAAAACCAGAACGGGGAAGTGGGAAGGGGTGGGTGGGAGGACAGGGGAAGAGAAGGGGGTTTGCGGGACTTTCGGGGAGTGGGGGGGCTAGAAAAGGGGAAATCATTTGAAATGTAAATAAATTATATCGAATAAAAAAAAAAAAAAAGAAAATCTTTAGGGGCCAGCAAGACAATAGACCCTACCTCTAACAAGAAGGATCTGAAAAATAACACCAACACACCAGAGGTTTTCATCTGGCTTCTCTATGAACACACCAGTACACACATCAGTACACACACACACACACACACACACACACACACACACACACACACACATACTCAGAAAGAGACAGAAAGACAGAGACAGAGATACTATTTTTTCCTTTAGGTAAAAATAGGTTCCTATGAACACCATTCACGTTTCCTTGGTGTCCTCTACACCCTCTGTCCTACACTCTTTGTGGCTCATCTTCTGGATGGTTCCCTGGACCCCAAGGAGAAAGATTTGATGGTGGCATTCCATTTAGGACTGAGTGCTCTAAGAGCTCTCATTCTGTGCACATTTTCTGGCTGTGGGTCTCTATATTCACTCCCATTTGCTACAGGAGAAAATTCTCTGATGATGGCCAAGCAAAGAACGGATCTTTGAGTAGAACAAAATGACATTAGGGTCATTTTATTGCTATGCTCTTTTAGTATAACATTAGTATTTTGTGTTTGTTTGTTTGTTTTGTTTTTGCTTTTTTGTTTGTTTGCATTTTTTTCTGGACTACATAGTCTCAGATTTTTGCTCTCACATGCAGTTTCAGCTGTAAGTTGAATCTCTTATGGGGCTTAAGTCAAATCTGATGTTGGTTGTGTGCTATCCAGATTTGTTTCATTTCTTGAGGAAGGACAGCATTGCAGATCAAAAGTTTTGTGTCTGATTGGTCTTTACATTTCTTTTTTGGTGGGCCCTAAGCTATATTCCTGAAGCAATTAAACCAGAATGTAGACATGAAGACTCTCCATAAGAATCACTTGACTTCTTTATATTCAATGAGTTGTATAGGTGTTGGCTTCAGCTATGACGCCTTGCCGTAAGTTTGTGGAGAGCAACCTATAGTCTTAGCAGCAGCCTGCTCTGTTTAGGTGTTCCCCTGGGTTCATGTTGGCCAACAAATAAATTATATATAATCCATTTCAGTTACTCGAATGTTCATTTGGTGACCAGAGATGGCCAGTAAGGACTCTGTGACCTCTAATTTTTGGCATTTGTATTTAAATCACCTGGTTATATATCTATACTTTTGGGAGCTTTTAACATAATAGGTGTCTATACTAGCCTTCCAATTACTCATAATGTTAATTGTCTCCCTCATATTCCCTTCCTTGCTTCTGGTCCTTTCCATTCCCCACTGAATCCTCCTGTTCCACTCTTCCACACCAACCCATATATATCTATTTTGTTTCTTTGTCCTGAGGAGATACATCTACTCACACCATTCGCTTATTCTATACCTGGCCTCTGTAGTTCTCTATGTATTATAGTATAGTTTGCATTGAACTAACAGCTAATATTGACACATAAGCGAATGCATAGAATATTTGTCTTTGTGGTCTAGGATACCTCACTCAGAATAGGTTTTTATAGTTCCATCTATTTACTTGTAAATTTACTTTTTAAAATGGCTGAACAATATTCTGTTCTTTTAATGCACTATATGTTCTAATCTGTTCATCAATTAAGGGACACCTATTTTTTTCCAATCTAGGTACTATGACTAGAACAAAAATGAACATTGCTCCACAAGTGTCACTGTGGTAGGATGGAGCATACTTTGAATATATATTCATGAGTAATATAGCTGGATCTTGAGGGAGATCTATTCCCATTTTCCTAAGGAACCATCACACTTATTTTCTTAGTGGTTCTATAAGTTTGCACTACCAACAGCAGTGAATGAATGGATGTTCTTTTACTCCTTATTTTGACCATCATGAACTTTCATTTGTTTTACTGATTTTATTCATTCTTTTTTGTAAATTTATTATTATTATTATTATTATTTTTCCTATATTCTTTGTTTACATCCAAATGGTTTTCCCTTTCCCGATTCCCCCCTCCCCATAAGTCCCATAAGCCCTCTTCCCTGTGCTCATTATAGGCATGAAGACAGAATCACAAAGTAGGTTTAAGTTTCATTTCCTTGATGGCTAAAGAAGATGAATATTTTTTAGGGTTCTCAGACATTTGAGTTTCTGCTGTTGAGGATTCTCTATTTAGATCTATACCCCATTTTAATTTGGTTATTTGTTTTCTTGATATCAAGGATTTTAAGTTCTTCATTTATTTTGGACATTACTTCTCTAAGTCAGAATACTGCCCAGGGATAAAAATTATTTTGCCAGTGTGTAAGTGGCTGCTTTGAACAATGGTGTTCTGTGTTGTACTGATGTTTTTAGCTTTACTAAGTATTTTCCTACATATTTAGTGAGTGAATGGAAGGTTCTGTCATCAAGTAAGATGATTACATGTCCTTTCTTTGCAATATCCTTGCATTCAACATGTGTTAAAAATAAAGGCACTGGTCTGAAAAAGGAAAGATATAATATGAAATTCTAACCCCACACAGTAGTAAAGTTATAGCTTCAAAATATAAGGAATCAGTTTGACTTCATGGAAAGCTTTCTGAATGGACTTTACTGTTTCCAATTTGATACAGAATTCAGCAAACCCCAAGGAAGGGTCAACTGGCAATAGTAGCCTTGGTCTGGTGCCCTCTTGCTCAGTTCAACCTTCATAACATTTCTAGATCTCATTTGGCCCAACTTCAACTAACTATGCCTTTCCTTTTACCTCTACTCTCAATGCTAGACTAGTGAAAAATCAGATAATCTTTTCTGAACAAAAATATTGATGTCTCCTAATGACTTAATTCATCTTTTTCAATGTTTTGTGATTTTAAATTACCAACTTTAGCCCAAAGGAATGAATCAATAATTCAAGTTCTTGGTTGAAATTCCCAGTAGGTTGTGTGTTATCATTCTTTCAACTTAAATTACACACACGAAAAGATAGTTCAGATAGAAATAATATATTTTACCCACCAGAAATGCTTCACTTAACACTATGGGTTTAGGATCATTTTATCATTGGGAAAATAATGATCATTAAAATCTGTCATTCTCAGTTATGAAAGAATTCCCCATGAAGAAAGCATGGTTACAGGGGTATTGTAAACATCATTTTTATTTCACATGTATATTACTGGCATAGAAATTCACTTTCATAGATAACTTTAGGTAGGCAAATAGGCTTCAATATGTTAGAAAAGATGTTTAGGATTTCATTACCTGTCAAAGGTGGGACCGAGACTCAAATTGTGATATAACCAAATCAATAATTCCTGAATTAGCAAATCACAAAAAAATCAAATTAAACTAAATTTAGTGTACCCTTCACTAAGTCTCATTTGTGAATATGCTATAAACAGTGCTCAGAGGAAGCAAAACCTTTCCAGTGTAAACAATGGAAAATTCATTACAAGTAAAATCATTAACATACTTTTTATCTAGCTTTACATTTTATCACATCATTTTCCTTAATAAATCTGAAGTGAAGTAAATCTCTATAATCATGAGCATCCACTGGCATATATGTTCCTATTTTCTGAAGGTTTGGTTACTTTTCATCAGTTATGGTTTATAAAAATTAGAAAGAATACTTTGGAACTCAATGATTCATAAGTACCAGCATGCCACTCTGTACAGTGTGATAATATCTCAAACCATCACAACTTATACCTCCCAGAATATGAATCACACATGTATCCAGTTTCCACTGTCTTCTTGTGACCATCCCCTAGTTACTCAGTGCTACTTAGCAGTCTTCTTGGTACTAAGTACAGGTGTCTAGGTATCACAGTGCCAGTGTTTAATGTATCTTTACTTAGTATGACAAGGGGTGCAACAAATTTATATCCTTCTCACTTTGTATTAAGTGTATGAACCATTACACTTTAATCACAACTAAGATGAATCAGTGCCTCAGTGCCTTTTACATGGAGAGAGAGAGAGAGAGAGAGAGAGAGAGAGAGAGAGAGAGAGAGAGAGAGAGAGATTTTCTTATATTACTGTTATAATTTATTATGATCTATTGCTCTTCATCAAATATATCACCTAACTGTGTTTAATTTTAATTTCCAATTTGAGGTGTAGAAACTGGAGAGAGAGCTCAGTGCTTAAAGCTAAGCATGAAATTAATATTAGAAATTCTGAAAACTAGGAGAAAATAACATGGCAACTTTTATTTTTAAATATAAGGTTATTCCACTTAGATTAGTGAGTATTTTAATTTAATATTCATTTCCCAGTTGCAAGGTATTTTTCCATATCTGAAAGCATGAATTAAATCTGCCTGTGGTTGATGTTAAGTCTAAGTAAGTTATTAATTGCTGTAAGAGGGAGTCATGTAATATTTTCTAATTGAAAAACAAACATCAAATAGCAAAGTATATAATTTTGAACACATAATTTTCCTATATAAAACACCATGACCTTATATGTTAACTAATACACTGGCAAAGTGTGTTTGCTTTATTTTGAGGTATGTATAAGATGATGGTAATGTGTACATTATAAATATTAGTATGGTTTCTTTACTTATGCTTGCTGAAGATAAAAGACAAGTATTATTATATAGATGAAATCAAACTTTTCAATGGAATATTACTTAATTTTGTGAAAGCTTAAAACATTGAAATATACTTATTCATATTTTATCATTAAAGCTAGAAAAAATGTCAGCACTATCATTGAACATGACACTGACTTATTATTTTAAGGCATGGCAGATATGCCATTATAAACTGTAGTGATTAATGTACTGGTCTGCTATTTATAAAATGTCCTTTGATTGTACCACTGTACATGGGAGGAATGCCTACCTGCTTCAGTATTCTAAACCACTGCTTGACACATTATTACAGTTATTATTTCTGTTTTTAGATTTATAATCTGATAAGCTGCTTTGTTCCTTGTTTCATTTTTTTAAGAGATAAATTCAAGGTCAGTATCATACTGAGTTATTTATTAAAAATATATTTAGATGTTCCCCTTTGTGTCATTTTTACTTGATGCACCTGATTGTAGAGATAGCATTGCTGCTACTTTATTGGAATTCATTGGAAATGGTCAACAAGGAAATGATGAAATTGCTTTGCTTAGAAAGCACATACAAACCCTAAATTCTCACCTCTTGTCACTTTTCAAACACTATATACATCATGAAACAAATATGATTAGGAATTCTAAATTGTGACAGCAGAAATAAAGTTCATTAAATAGTAAAAATAGCATCTTTAAATTTCATAACCTTGGTTGTTTTGGCTTCTGTTTGTATTTTTAAGTTTATTCCAAGGAAATAGGAAGGTTAATTTCTTATTTGTTCATAACTCAAGGAATTATTAAGATTACAAACCCATCACAAGCACTGCTTGTCTTTATTGGTTTTGCATTAGAGCTTGGAAGGCCGTTGTAAACTTCAGAAAAACATGAGGTTCAATGGGTAGTATAATTACAGTGGGACTTAAAATCTTAATAAAAGCTGCAGAACAATTCTCTTGGAATTGTTTTATTTTAACTACAGATTACTGTTGAGTCATATATACCTGAGACAAAAAGAGAAAGAATGTGCAAATATTTGACTATCCCTTTGAGTATTAAATAAAATAAATGTATTTTTGACCTACTTACATTATTTCCTCCTAAAGACGCAATTGCATATTCTCAGAATATAAAGAAAAGATGATGATAACATAAAAATGCTTCTATTAAAAAAAAATCACATGACAAGTCTGTCATAGAATAAAATCGCTTGTGTTTATGTATGTGTGGGAGTATGTGCGTGTGTGGCTATATGTGTGTGGATATGTGTGTGTGAGAGAGAAATTGTGTTAGTATGTGTTTAGGTGTGTGTTGTATATGTAAATGTGTATGAGAGTATCTGTAAAGTGCTTTTGGGTTTAAATGTTTGAGTTTGTATATAATAGTTTGTGTTTGCACATGCTACTGATTGTGTATTGAATTGTATGTCTTGTGAGTGTGTGTTTTGTGTGTATGAGTTTGTGAGTCTGTGCATTTATATGTATTTTACTATCTTTGTGTTTGTGTGTAAATGTGTCTGGAAAAGTGTGTGTGTGTGTGTGTGTGTGTGTGTGTGTGTGTGTGTGCTCCTTTTTTTTCACAGAGAAGACTGAAGTTGACACCAGGTGGTTTTCTCCTTTATAGGTTTTGAAGTTGTATTTCATTAAAATGGGAGTTACCATGTTGGCCAACCTGGCAAGTCAGTGAGTGCCAAAAAGCTTCAATCTTTGTTCCTCCTAATGTCACAGGGGCCTGCAGTTTATCATGGCCTTGCAGGGATTTTTGAAAGGCTGTGGAATATTTGAATGCCTGGCGTTTTTTAAATTCAAAAATTTAATGCACCACACCATGGTGCATTTGAATTCAAGCTTCCCTACTTTAGCAATTAGCACTTCAGCAACTGATTCTTCTCCTTCATGTCCCGGGCTTTATAATTCTCAATTGAATGCTTCTTGCACAAGTGTTAGCATCATATATTTTGACACTCAGTTTCCCCATATGATTAAAGCAAAAAGAAAATGTGCACAATATTAAAACTTTCACAACAAACACATCATAACTTAGCTAGGTGTGATCCTGTAGCTCTGTAGAATCATCTAGGTTACTGAATTTAAAAGTTAGTTAGCTGAAGAGCAACCAGTCCTATATAAGGACAACTGGTCTCAAAGACACCCAGATCTACACTTCTGTCCTGCTCATTTTCCCCATGTTCTGTATCCAGTTTGAGTGATTTTTTTAATAATTTTTTATTTACATTTCAAATGATTTCCCCTTTTCTAGCTCCCCACTCCCCGAAAGTCCCGTAAGCCCCCTTCTCTTCCCCTGTCCTCCCACCCACCCCTTCCCATTTCCCCGTTCTGGTTTTGTCGAATACTGCTTCACTGAGTCTTTCCAGAACAAGGGGCCACTCCTCCTTTCTTCTTGTACCTCATTTGATGTGTGGATTATGTTTTAGGTATTCCAGTTTTCTAGGTTAATATCCACTTATTAGTGAGTGCATACCATGATTCACCTTTTGAGTCTGGGTTACCTCACTTAGTATGATGTTCTCTAGCTCCATCCATTTGCCTAAGAATTTCATGAATTCATTGTTTCTAATGGCTGAATAGTACTCCATTGTGTAGATATACCACATTTTTTGCATCCACTCTTCTGTTGAGGGATACCTGGGTTCTTTCCAGCATCTGGCAATTATAAATAGGGCTGCTATGAACATAGTAGAGCATGTATCCTTATTACATGGTGGGGAATCCTCTGGGTATATGCCCAGGAGTGATATAGCAGGATCTTCTGGAAGTGAGGTGCCCAGTTTTCGGAGGAACCGCCAGACTGATTTCCAGAGTGGGTGTACCAATTTGCAACCCCACCAGCAGTGGAGGAGTGTTCCTCTTTCTCCACACCCTCTCCAACACCTGTTGTCTCCTGAATTTTTAATCTTAGCCATTCTGACTGGTGTAAGATGAAATCTCAGGGTTGTTTTGATTTGCATTTCCCTAATGACTAATGAAGTTGAGCATTTTTTTAAGATGCTTCTCCGGTCTACCTAAGTGATTTTTTTTTTTAATCAGATCTTACCTTCAAGTTCTAGTATGCAAGTGGTGCAGTAGCAAAGTCATGTATTATATAGGGGAGTCTGTCTGGTACCCTGACCAAAAAAACCTCAAAGAAATGTTTCTCATGTCTGATTCTTGGGTGGAGAATTATTATCTAATGTTAAACCTACATGGACACACATACACACTGTATATGTATATTTAAGTAAACATAAATATAATTCTCTCTGGCCCTTTTAAACACCTTTACTATAAGATTTAGCTTTCATACTATAGAAGGGTGCTATGACATCTGTCAGGGGAGGAAAGCCATCAATAGCCCTCCAGAGTTATAAACCCTAGAACCCAGAAGGAAAACAACTGAGCAGAGAGGTGCATCTCAATTGTGCAAAAGTGGCTTCAATTTTGTTATTTTTTTTCCTGTTGTTTAACGTAAGTTATAGAAAAAATTGTCCATATGCTATTATCATATCACTCTCACTGAACTTCAAAAAAATTCAGGTTACATTATCAAACCAGATGTTATATGTTAATATTTGACCTGATTATTTTACTCATAGCAAATGTCACATTGGGTAAATTTTCAGATTTTACACATATACTTTCCAAAATAATGTTCCTAGAATGGTAACATTACAGGAGGAATAGGAGGCTGAGGATTGAGCTCAGTGTAAGAGTACTTCCTAGCCCAGGAGACACTGGATTCACTCATCAGCACCAAAAAGACAATAGTTATTTAGAATCACATAATAATCAACTACTCTTTTAATATGCATGGCAAAAGAAGCAAACTAAGTTTGAAAAAAAGAAGAACACAATGAATAGAGTTTTTTAATTTTTTAATGCATATCTTCTTTATTTACATTTCAATTGATTTTTCCCTTTCCTGTATCCCCCCTCCCCTAAAGTCCCATAAGTCCTCTTCCCTCCCCCTGTTCCCCAATAAAACCCTTCCTTCTTCCCTGTCCTGATATTCCCTTACACTGCTGCACTGAGCCTTCCCAGGACCAGGGGTCTCTCCTTCCTTCTTCTTGGGCATCATTTGATATGTGAATTGTTTCTTGGGTATTCCAAGCTTCTGGAATAATATCCACTTATTAGGGAGTGCATACCATGTGTGTTCTTTTGTGATTTGGTCTCCTCACTCAAAATGACATTCTCCAGTTCTACCCACTTGCCTAAGAATTTTATGAATTCATTGTTTTTAATAGCTGAGTAGTATTCCATAGTGTAAATACACCACATTTTCTGTATCCACTTTTCCATTGAGCAACATCTGGGTTCTTTCCAGTTTCTGGTTATTATAAGTAGGGCTGCTGTGAACATAGTGGAGCACGTGTCTGCATTACATGCTGGCCAACCCTCTCGTATATGCCCATGAGTGGTATAACAGGGTCCTCCTGTAGTATCCTGCCCAATTTTCCAAGGAAGCACCAGATGATTGCCAGAGTAGTTGTACCAGCTTGCAACCCCACCAACAGTGGAGGAGAGTTCCTTTTCTCCACATCCTCTCCAGCACCTGCTGTCTCCTGAGTTTTTGATCTTAGCCATTCTGACTGGTGAGAAGTGAAATTTCAGGGTTGTTTAATTTGCGTTTCCATGTTGACTAAGGATGTTGAACATTTTTTTTATTTGGTATATTTTTTATTTACATTTCAAATAATTTCTACTTTCCTGGCTCCCCACTCCCCGAAAGTCCCATAAGCACTCTTCCCGCCTCCTGTTCCCGCATTCACTCCTTCCCACTTCCCTGTTCTGGTATTGCCCTATACTGCTGTACTCTCTAGGTGCTTCTCAGCCATTTGATCTTCCTAAAATGAAAATTCTTTGTTTAGCTCTGTATCCCATTTTTTTTCTCGTTGCAATAGTAAGAGGATTTTTTTTATTCGATATAATTTATTTACATTTCAAATGATTTCCCCTTTTCTAGCCCCCCACTCCCCGAAAGTCCCGTAAGCCCCCTTCTCTTCCCCCTGTCCTCCCACCCACCCCTTCCTACTTCCCCGTTCTGGTTTTGTCGAATACTGCTTCACTGAGTCTTTCCAGAACAAGGGGCCACTCCTCCTTTCTTCTTGTATCTCATTTGATGTGTGGATTATGTTTTGGGTATTCCAGTTTTCTAGGTTAATATCTACTTATTAGTGAGTGCATACCATGATTCACCTTTTGAGTCTGGGTTACCTCACTTAGTATGATGTTCTCTAGCTCCATCCATTTGCTTAAGAATTTCATGAATTCATTGTTTCTAATGGCTGAATAGTACTCCATTGTGTAGATATACCACATTTTTTGCATCCACTCTTCTGTTGAGGGATACCTGGGTTCTCTTCAGATCGTATAAATCTTTCGCCTTTTACCCCATTTTTTAATAGGATTATTTGACTCTCTGGAGTCTACTTTCTTGAGTTCTTTGTATATCTTGGATATAAGCCCTTTGTCAGATGTAGGGTTAGTAAAGATCTTTTCCCAATTTGTTGGTTGCCATTTTGTCCTTCTGACAGGGTCCTTTGCCTTATAGAAACATTGTAATTTTATGAGATTCCATTTGTTAATTCTAGATCTAAGAGCATAAGTCTATTGGTGCTCTCGTCAGGAATTTTTCCCCTGTGACCATGTGCTCAAGGCTCTTCCCCAGTTTCTTTTCTATTAGTTTCAGTGTGTCTAGTTTTTTTTTTTTTATCAGTATCCTAGTAAGTGACCCCTTCTTTCTTTTTATTCGATATATTTTTTATTTACATTTCAAATGATTTCCCCTTTCCTAGCCCCCCCACTCCCCGAAAGTCCCGTAAGCCCTCTTCTCTCCCCCTGTCCACCCACCCACCCCTTCCCACTTCCCTGTTCTGGTTTTGCTGAATACTGCTTCACTGAGTCTTTCCAGAACAAGGGGCCACTCTTCCTTTCTTCTTGTACCTCATTTGATGTGTAGATTATGTTTTGGGTATTCCAGGTTTCTAGGTTAATATCCACTTATCAGTGTGTCTAGTTTTATGTGGAGGTTCTTGATCTACTTGAACTTGAGCTTAGTACAAGAGGATAAGAATGGATTGATTTGCATTCGTCTGCATGCTGTCCTCCAATTGATCCAGCACTGGATGATTGTAAGCTCCTTTTTCTATAATGGGTCTTCAATTCTATTCCATTGATCTACCTGCCTGTCATTGTACCAATACCATGCAGTTTTTTAACACTATTGATGTGTAGTGAACTGTTTGAGGTTCAGGATTCTGATTCCCCCAGAAGTTCTTTTACTGTTGAGAATAGTTTTAGCTATCCTGGGATTTTTGTTATTCCAGAGGAATTTGAGAATTACTTTTTCTTACACTATGAAGAAATGAGTTGGGATTGCTATTTTTACTATATTAATCCTACCAATCTAAGAGCATGAAAGATTTTTCTATATTACAAGGTCTTCTTTGATTTCTTTCTTCAAAGTCCTGAAGATCCTGTCATACAGATCTTTTCTTGTTTGGTTAGAGTCACCCCAAGATACTTTATATTGTGTATGATGATTGTGAAAGGTGTCATTTCCCTAATTTCTTTTTCAACTTATTTATCCTTTGAGTATAGGAAGGTTTCTGATTTACTTGAGTTAATTTTATATCCAGCCACTTTGCTGAAGTTGTTTATCACCTGTAGGAGTTCTCTGGTGGAGTTTTTGGTTCGCTTAAGTATACAAGCAAATCTTCTGCAAATAGTGATCATTTGACTTGTTCCTTTCCAATTTGGATCCCTTTGACCTCCTCTTGTTGTCTAATTGCTCTATCTAGAACTTCAAGTACTATATTGAATAAATATGGAGAGAGAGGGCAGTCTTGTCTAGTCGCTGATTTTAGTGGGATTGCTTCAATTTTCTCTCCATTTAGTTTGTAGTTGGCTACTGGTTTGCTGAATATTGCTTTTAGTATGTTTAGGTATGAGCCTTGATTCCTGTTCTTTCCAAGACCTTTAACATGAAAGGATGTTAAATTTTGTCAAATGTATTTTTAGTGTCTAATGATATGACCATGTGCTTTGTTTTCTTTGAGTTTATGTAGTGGATTACCTTGATTGATTTCCATATATTGAACCATCCCTGCATACCTGGGATGAAGCCTACTTGATCATGATGAATGATCATTTTGATGTGTTCTTGGATTCTTTTGGCAAGATTTTTTCAGTATTTTTGCATTGATATGCAAAAGGGAAACTGGTCTAAAGTTCTCTTTCTTTGTTGGATCTTTGTGTGGTTTTTGTATCAGTGAAATTTTGGCTTCATAGAACGAGTTTTCTAGTCTTCCTTCTGGTTTCTATTTTGTGGAACAGTTTGAAGAGTATTGGTGTTAGGACTTCTTTGAAAGTCTGATAGAATTCTTCACTAAATCCATCTGGTCCTGTGCTTTTTTTTTTTTTTTTTTTTGGAGACTATCAATCACCACTTCTATTTCTTTAGCGGTCATGGGACCATATGGGTTTATGCTATCCTCATTATACTTTCGTAGTTTGTATGTGTCTGGAAAATTGTCCATTTCATCCAGATTTTCCAGTTGTGTTGAGTATAGGCTTTGGTATTTGGATATGATTTTTTTTCGAATTTCCTCAGTATCTGTTATTTGTCCATTTTCATTTCTGATTTTGTTAATTCAGAGACTGTCTCTGTGACCTCTGGTTAGTCTAGCTAAAAGTTTAACAATCGTATTGATTTTCTCAAAAAAACAACTCCTGGTTTTGTTGATTCTTTGTATAGTTCCTTTCAGTTTTAGACAGTTTAATTGCTGTTAAGCTACTAGTGTATGCTCTCTCCAACTTCATTTTGTAGGCACTCAGAGCTATGAGTTTTTCTCTTAGCACTGCTTTCATTGTGTCCCATAAATTTGGGCATATTGTGCCTTCGTTTTCATTAAATTCTAAAAAGAGTTTGATTTTGTTCCTTATTTCTTCCTTGACCAAGATATCATTGAGTTGAACATTGTTCAGCTTCTATATGTATATGGGATTTCTGTTGTATTTGTTGATATTGAAGACCACCCTTATTCCATAGTGATCTGATAGGAGGCATGGGATTAGTTTGATCTTCTTATATCGCTTGAGGTCTGTTTTCTTACCAATTATTTGGTCAGTTTTGGAGAAGGTACCATGAGGTGCTGAGAAGAAGGTATATTCTTTTGATTTATGATGAAATGTTCTATAGATATCTATTAAATCCATTTGGTCCAAAACTGTTTCATTGTGTCTCTTTAGCTTGTATTTCCCTGATCTGTCCAATGAGGAGAGTGGGGTGTTGAAGTCACCCACAATTATTGTGTGGGGTGCGATTTGTGCTTTGAGCTTTAGTAAAGTTTCTTTTATGAATGAGGTTGCCCTTGTATTTGGAGCATAGATGTTCAGAATTGAGAGTTCTTTCTGGTAGATTTCTTCTTTGATGAATATAATTTGTCCTTCTTTGTCATTTTTGATGACTTTTGGTTGAAAATCGATTTTATTGGATATTGCAATGGCTACTCCAGTTTGTTTCCTGGGAACATTTGCTTGGAAAATTGTTTTCTAGCCTTTTACTTTGAGGTAGTGTTTGTCTTTGACACTGAGATGCATTTTCTGTATGCAGCATATTGGGTCTTGTTTACAAATCTAGTGTGTTAGTCTACATCTTTTTATTAGGGAATTGAGTCCATTGATGTTAAGATATATTAAGGAATAGTGATTGTTGCTTCCTGCTATTTTTGACATAATTTTTATGTTTGTGTGGTTATCTTCTTTTGGGTTTGTTGAAAGAAGATTATTTTCTTGCTTTTTCTAGTGTGTAATTTTCCTCCTTTAGTTGGTGTTTTACATTCATTATCCTTTGAAGGGCTGGATTTGTGGAAAGATACTGTGTAAATTTGTTTTTGTCATGGAATACCTTGGTTTCTCCATCTGTAGTAATTGAGAGATTTGCTGGATATAGCAGTCTGGGTTGGCATTTGTGTTCCCTTATGGTCTGTATGACATCTGACCAGGACTTTTTGACTTTCATAGTCTCTGGTGAGAAGTCTGGTGTAATTCTGATAGGTCTAGCTTTATATGTTACTTGACATTTTTTCCTTACTGCTTTTAATATTCTTTCTTTGTTTAGTATATTTGGTGTTTTAATTATTATGTGATGGGATGAATTTCTTTTCTGGTCAAATCTATTTGGAATTCTGTAGATTTCTTGTATGTTCATGGGCATCTCCTTCTTTAGGTTAGGGAAGTTTTCTTCTATAATTTTGTTGAAGTCATTTACTGGCCCTTTAAGTTGTAAATCTTCACTCTCTTAAATACCTATAATCCTTAGGTTTGGTTTTCTCATTTTGTCCTGGTTTTGCTGCATGTTTTGGGTCAGGAGCTTTTTGCATTTTTCATTTTCTTTGATTGTTTTACCAATGCTTTCTGTGGTATCTTCTGCATCTGAGATTCTCTCGTCTATCTCTTGTATTCTATTGTTGATGCTTGGATCCATGACTCCCAACTTCTTTCCTAGGTTTTCTATGTCCCGAGTTGTTTTCTTTT
Source organism: Apodemus sylvaticus (assembly GCF_947179515.1). Lineage (NCBI taxonomy): Eukaryota > Metazoa > Chordata > Mammalia > Rodentia > Muridae > Apodemus > Apodemus sylvaticus. Next base: position 32,883,053 of record NC_067491.1, read on the forward strand.
GTGATTTCTTTATTGTTTCTACCTCCATCTTCGATCCTGGAGGCTTTGTTCAATTCCTTCACTTATTTTGTTGTGTTTTCTCTTAGTTATTCAAGGCCTTCTCCCTGTTTACTTATGTTCTCCTGCATTTCTTTAAGGGAGTTATTTATGCCCTTCTTGAAGCCCTCCATCAGCAACATGATCTGTGATTTTGAATCCAAATCTTGCTTTTCTGGTTTGTTGAGGTATCCAGGGCTTGCTGTTGTGGGAGAAATGGGTTTGGATGGTGCCATATTGCCTTGATTTCTGTTAGTAATGTTCCTACATTTGCCTTTTGCCATCTGGTTATCTCTGGTATTAGTTGGTTCTGCCATCACTGACTGGTGCTTGTCCCTCCTATGTGTCTGCAAGCCTATTTCAGCACCCCTGGGTGACAGGTTTCCCTCTGGCACTGATTGCTGTGGGGCTGCCCAGCTCCTGGGTGCAGGTTGGGCCCTGGCAGACCAAGTCCCATGTGATCGTACACTTGGGTATTCTCTGCATTCCTGACTGCAACAGCCTGCTCAGTTACAGGACAGAAGATGTTGGCCTCACTTCTAATTGTGGAACTCAATGCAGAGCAGATATCCTCTAGAATAATATGTGCACAGAAGGCTGTGGTGTAGCTGCCCAGCTCCTGGGTGCAGGTGGGACTCTGGATGGGTGTGTCCCAAGCTCTCTTCTACCATGGTAATCCCTGCATACCTGTCTGCACCTCTACAAGTCACAGGAGCAAAGATGGAGGCTCCTCACCTCTAAAAGCAGGACTCCCTCTCTGCCTCCCTGCAGGGCAAATGTCCCCTGACAGAGTAGGTGCCCAGCTGGCTGTGGTGCTGTTGAGCTCTTGAGTGCAGGTGGAGTCCTGGTGGGGAGTGTCCCAAGCAATCTTCTACTCCGAATACAGTTTTTAAAAGTACATTACTCATTACTGCTGTTAATGGATTAATAATGGATTCAACAGTTTTACAAATATATATATAAAACCAAAGTAGGGAAACATATAGATACACATACTTTTGATAGGCATTAATTAAACCCAATATATATTTTTTCACGTTTTCTTTTTAATTTTTATAACTTAATTTTTTATTTTTTATTTTTCTATTTATTTTGTTTTTAAATTAATTTTTATTAATATCTCATCACGCATGCTTATGTTGATATCCAAGTATCTAAGATGGACAGAAGAGGGCATCAGAACTGCAATTCAGATCTGAATGAGCTGCTTGACATGGGTGGTGGAGGCTAAACTCAGGTCCACTGAGAGAGCAACTGCTCTTAACCTCTGAGTATCTCTCTAGGCCCCTTACTCATTACACTAGGCAAACAATTTACTTTATTTACTTTATTTACTTTCTCTTGAAAATGTCAAATTATAATTAGTATGTTGCAAAATCCTGATTAAACCAACTGAATATTAAAACAAACAAAAATAAACACAAAAACCAAACAAGTGTTGAAGGATTATATTGTTATTCATTGTTCACTAGTAATTTTGGCACATACAATTTTCAAATCAGAACATGTAAAAAATATATATTCTCTCACCCTATATTAATTTTATTATATAATTATTTATGAAACAATATAAATCATAAAATTCAAGAATAATTAATTTTATTGTTGATATAATTTATTCTTAGAAGTGGCAACTTTGTTTCAGTTTCCTTTTTTTTTCATCTTTTAATTGAAAAAATAAACCATATTGTCAGAACTCATCAATTTTGATGAAACACCAATTTCTGAAACAACAGTTTAAAATTAAATAATTTTTTTCTAGATTTTTGTTGGTGTGGATGAGTATGTGCACACATGTTCACATATTCACATGCATGAATGTGAATACAAACATGTATGCAGGTTTTTTTTTTTTATGAAGAATGAAGACGACCATAGATTTTATCCTCAGGAAAGCCATACACTTCCTTTGAGAACGACTGTCATTAGCCTTTGAGAGGCCAATTAGACCAGGCGTGTTGGTCAGCACGCAGGAATCATTCCCAGGTCTGTGCCTCTTCAGAAGTGAGATTAAAATCTCAAGCCACTCTGCCTGGTTTTTTGCATAGAAGCTAAAGACAAATACTCAGGTCTTGGAGCTTCTGCAACAGTTTGCCTACTCAGATACCTCCTTATCCCTATATTTTCTTTTCATATCTATATCTATATCTATATCTATATCTATATCTATATTTATATCATCTTTACCTATGTATCGCGTATCTCTCTCTCTCTCTCTCTCTCTCTCTCTCTCTCTCTCTCTCTCTCTCTCTCTCTCTCACACACACACACACACACACACATTTAAAATATTGACCCCTTCCCAGTCTCCCCTCTGCAAACCCCTATCCCACTCCTCTTCTCCTTTGCCTCTAAAAGGGTGCCCACCTACTCACAGTTGCTTCACTGCTCTTGCATTTCTCTAAGCTGGGACTAAACCACTAACCAAAGTATATACATGGATGGGTCCATGGCTTCAGCTACATGTGTAGCACAGGATTGCCTAATCTGGCATCAATGGGAGGGGAGGCCCTTGGTCATGTGGTGGCTTGATATCCCGACCTTATTTTTCTATATATTTCTCTTTTTAAATTTTATTTAATCTCTTTTGACAGTCCAGAGATCATACTCCTGGTTCACCCTCTGACTATTCCACATCCCATCCCTCATCCTGCCATAGTGCCTATCTTTTCTTTCTCAAAAATTCATGCAGAAATTTTGTAACCTTTTCAATATTATTTTTGTTTACACTGTGTCAGCTTCTACATAGAGAGATGGCATGTGCTAAACTCAATAAGCAAGGATGATAGATGCCATCCCCATGTGTGTTTATGTTCTTACATTTTCTTCATCTGTTGTGAACCTTTCTGGCACTATTTATAGATAGAAACGTATTTCAAGTTGGTATTATTTGGTTCCACTTGATACAATCTGTTGTTTTGGTCTCCGTTGCTTTTAGCTGTACATTTCATTAGGAAGCACTTGATCTAAACATAAGAATAACTAGAGCATCATTCTAATATTTTGTTTTATTCTTGGTGAATCCTAAAGGGAGACTACATGAATAATAGCAATTATTCCATATTAACTATTCAAATGTTGTATTGGAAGCTAAAATGGCCAGAGTGCACACACTGTGATAACTAATCCACTGAGAAACACGGTGTTTGATTCTTTCTCTCTTTTCCTGCCTGTGCAAAGAAAATTAGGAAAACAGTCAATATTTGTTTTCCAGAAACACTCGCCTTCTGCTCATATTTGTATCTGGATGTTTGCTTGGCTTGTGTCACCCTCAAGAGATGTGGCTTACTATAGCCTCTTACATAGCAGTCTTAGAGACTTCAAACACAGTTGTTCGTATGTTTGCTTTTTTCCACAAACCCCTTCCAACTTGATTATTATTCAGTGCTGAAGTATTAAAAAGACATGTTAAGTTCTGAGTAAATATTCTGAAAATTGTTGCAACTATTTTATTACTATTTATAAAATAACAAATTATTGTGTCATGTATCAGATATTTAGAGGCAATGATTGCTTTTATTTTTTATGTTTTTTTGGGGGGGTTCCTCCTCAATCCTGGGTCTCCATCACATTCTCGATACCTCCCCGTATCTCACCACCCTATGCCCCCTCTCTCCCCACCCCTGTCAGTTGCAGATTTCCATTCATTCTAGAGGCCATCTGGCCATTTCTCCTCTCCCTTCCCACAACTGACTGTGAACACCTATTTCTCCCTCCATCATGTTGACATTGTATTTAGACTTCCCACAAACTTGAACAATAATTTGAAGCTAGTAAGTCTACACTACATGTGTTGATATGCTGTAGGTACACATTTAAACATAGACATTTATTTTTGTTATTATGTCAAGATTTGGTTATTTCATCATATAATTTAGTTCACAATAACTTCCAATTCAGATGATTATAAAAGGGTATCTTGCTTTCTACTGCAAAGTGTTGATCATATTCCATGTATTTCCATACAGAGTTCTAATTAATCATATATTAAATGATGTATAAATATGTATTGATAACTGTAGCTTAATTGTGTGGTATGACCAAAGGCCTTCCTGAAATCAGTAAGTTAATGGATTATAGAATATTTATATGATTCTGTTTGAAATCCTGAGTAAAAAGGATTGTAGTTCACTACTGTGGACATGACAATCTCTGTATCTCAGTTTATTCATCTACAAAGTGGGCACACACTTAAAACAGATAAAACAGTGCTTGGCACAAGAATATCTTCAAGGAAATTGAAATTATGTTCCTGTTATCTTATTTCTCTTGGAATGATGTGATGTATGTTTTTTTGGCTTTAAGGCTAGGTTGAACCTTGAGTCCTTCAAGATTTCTTCCCCCCCCCTTCCCGATCCACTAACATTAAGATTTTTCTCAAAAATGAAGCAATGAAATGCTAAACAAACACCAACAACAAAACAGCAAAAAAAAAAAAAACCAAACAAATTCCCAATTTATTAGAGTAAAAAACTTTGAGAGAACAATTATAAATTCCTGTTTTCTCATAATTCATATATTTTTGCATATTTTTTCTGTTCTTTGTTTTTGTTTGTTTGTCTGTTTGGCTTCCATTACTTCATCTAATCATCTGTAGCCTGAAAGTTTACTTGGCTGTGTTAGTCAGACTGGAGGATCCACTGTATGGAAATGGTTTCCTAAACCCGGGAATCAGAGGTACCACTGAAGCCATTACATTCTTTGTCCCTACAAATGAGGGTTATTTTTCTCCCATGTTTGTTATTTTTCTCTCTTCATGGACTTGCCATTCTGTACATAGCTGTGCCATTGTCAATGACATCTGATCGTTCCTAGTTTAAAAACTGACCACTTTATTTGAAAATAATATATATTTTAGGGTATTTTTTTGGATTTTCACAATGGAACATACACAGAAATATTCAACCTATGATTTCACTTTAAAATTGGGTTTTGTAAATAGTATATAGATGAAATGTTCTATATTATTAGCAGAAAAGATTTAGAATCAAACAAATTGAAAATTTTACAATGGACTCAAAGATGTGGAAAACACTTCCAATTTTTTTTAAATAAATGATTATCAACCTCTATGTGTCCAGGGTTCTGCCCTTTGCTGAATACTGAATCACTTAGGAACAAGAGACACAAGGGACATTATCTAAAATTTCTGGATTTAATCATAGTGAGTAGGTGAGACCCTCTCAGGACTCAAATTGAGAGACCTTAGATGAAATGCACTACAGTGGGGAGGCGGACCTGTAGAGCACACCTCCAGCAGAAAGACAGTCCATCAAGTGTACAGGGTTGCCATCCTACAGTCAAAAACTCACCCAGAATTTTTCCCATCTAAAAGAACCTCAGAGACAAAAATGAAGAAGTATCTGAGGGAAAGGAGATCCACTCACCAACACAACTTGGGATCTGTCTCAAAGAGACCTCCAAGGTCTGACACTATTACCGTGACTTACAAACAGGGTATAGTATGACTGACCTCTGAAAGGCCCAACAAGGAGCTGAAAAAGTCAGATGTAGATATTCATACCCCAAAAATGGACAGAAGCTAGTGACACCTGTGGTTGAATTAGGGAAAAGCTGGAAGAAGCTGAGGAGGACAACCCTATAAGAAGACCAGCAGTCTCAACTAACCTGGATCCCCAAGATCTCTCAGATACTGAGACACCAACCAGGCAGCATACACCAGCTGATATGAGCCACCAACACACATAGATGTGTTGATGAATACCAAGTTTAGAGTCAGTCAGAGAAGATGCACTTAGCCCTCAGGAGACTGGAGGCCCCAGGGAGTGGAGAATTCTAGTAGGGTTGGGGTGAGGACATCCTCTTGGAGATGTGGGGAGGAGATGTGGGATTTTCAACAGTTGGGGGAAGGACCAGGAGTGGGAAAAACTCTGGACTTTAAAAAAATAAAAATTAAAAATTAAAGAATAAATAAGCTCTTACTCCTTCACTCTCTTGTTCTGTCTCTTGTAACTTTGCTCCCCCTGTCTCCCTATTCCCTTACCTCTCTCTCCATGTTGCCATGGCCAGCTTCTACTTTTCTACATTCTCACTCTCTCTACTTCTGTACAATAAATGCAAATGCCCCAAAAAAGAATAGATAAAAAACATGCATTTACTGAAAACAAAAAAGATAAATATCCTGATGTTTTTAGTAAATATAAGAGGAATTTGAAGTCCGTCTGTAGAAAGATAGCATTTAAGCTAAATTACCAAAAAATTTAGAAATGATGAAAGTATAGTTGATCAAGCACTGAGTGCAGTTGTTTAAATAACAAGCAATAGAAATGTTTACAGGTTTCTGAGAGGATTGGAATGTGGTAATGAGGAGAGCCTCTACATGAATCCATTCAATGTGGAGATTTGAATAAAAGGCAAGAAAGTATAAGAAAGATCAGGTTATTTCCTTAAAATGATAAGTTACATGTTCCTAACAACATCGAGTTAAAATCCTAATTGTACTAAACTGGAACTCTTTATATTGACAATAGAAGTATAAATAAGACATAAATATATACATTTTCACATGACTTACCAACACAGCAGTCTGATATCTGCATTTTGGATTGACTAAAAAGGAGATTGTCATTTATGAGGCTTGCATTTTATAGGACAGAATCTTACAATTATGCAAGACATGTAGAAAGCATGACAAACTAATGGTAAAGAAACTCAGTTTTACTTTTGACAATTTGATCCAAGAATACATCCTTGCATTATGAAGAGATAAAATACTGAAAGCATGAATCATGTCTTGACTGTCCATTAACGTTATGAAGTTTGAGTTTGACAAGATTTCTGATGAGTAGATATGAGCTGCCACTTCAGTGAGACTCTCAACATCCTTGTTAACAAATCCAAGAGGGAGGGGAGAATATAAGAAAAAGAGAATGAATAAATATTTTTAATGTCTTATTTTTCAGAAAGGCAAAAGCAAATTTAAGTCTGTAGATCATTTTTTTTGATTCTTTTGCATCCTTTTCGAAAACAAGATGACTAAGTGCTCCTATTTCTGGAAGCCTAACTATAACTTTAATTGCCATTTTCCTGCTATACCATCAAAAGATGAACTTCAATCTAATTATTTTCTTGTTTTTTTTTTAAATTATTTTGATTAAAAGTTTCACTCTATAAGGTGGATATGCAAGAATAATACACAACTATTTAGTTGTGATTCTCTATCCTTAAATATCCATATAAGTAAATGTATTCAACAAACAACATTCTTTTAATGACACACATTCTAGCTGTATTCACTAAAAGTAACTGTGATCATAAATGTGGGACGTGAGAATGTACCCCAGTTGTATAATGGTTGTCTACTATGTGCAAGTCCTAGAGTTCTACATCTGTAATCTTAAGAAAGCAGCCTTGAACATACACTATTTGCTATCAGTGGCCATACAATATGGAGCATGCACCCTTTGACTTCAAACTACAGTGAATAAGATCAAAGAAAGAAATACTTCTCTTAGGAATATGAGAAGCTGAAAAAAATATCAGAGCTGAAAAAAAATGGTGGATAAAGATTAATGTACTTGACTGAAAATATGAAAAACAATATTTTCCATTCTACTATAGAGTTTTGATTCTACTCTACTCTTTTGTCTTAGATATGAGAGGTATATTAGATAAGGAATATAAATTGTGAAATCCTCAATAAAATCTGCTTCAAATTTTTCACATATTCACAGTTTCCTTTTCTATTATAAGATAGGGTTACTAATGTGCTTATTAGCTGTTCATTTTTAATAAGTGAAATACAATAATCATTGGTATATAAGGTATCTCATTTCAGTATTTTATACATATTTGAGTTAATTCACATTAACAGAACAGAAATTACATTTTTCTCAGATACACGTAGGACATTTTCTATGGTAAATTTTAGAAGAAGTTACACAACAAACCTTATCCTGTTGAAAGTATGAAGATCTTAAGTAGGTTTTCAGGTAATAGAATGAAACTATAAATCAAAAGAAGTAATGCAGAAACACTCAAATCACAAATAAATTAATAAACATGTCAATATAATGTTATGAATGAATAAAATAAGTGATTTTTTAAATATCTTCAAACAATTAGGTATTAAATTGGCATGATTTAATTTAAGCTGAAAGAAGTTGGGCAAAAACAGAAATAAAGTCTCTCTGAGTTCTATTAATCTGTTTTGAAAATTTTTATATAAAATGACTTTCCTTTTGCTGGGAAAAGAATAATAAACACAAGATATTTTAAAAATTTCATTGGTTTTTCTCTGTTTATCCTTGCCAAATTTGTTAGCATTATTTGGTTCCCTTTTCTTATATTCATACATTTTATTTAATCATATACTTATTCATTCTTCATCAAACCAGAATTTGTACACTTTATCCTATTTTTCCACATCATTTCTATGAGCTTCTTTTTCATATGAAACTTAAGCTTATTTTAATTCAAGAAACATGTGGAGGATGAAGAAAATATGTCACATTTTTCTTCCACATGTTGCTTAATATCTGAAAGGTCATAGAAAGTTTAGTTGTATAAGAAGTAAGCTAATATTTAAAACTGAATATACTCTTTTAAATATAAAGTAGATCTATAAATACTTTGTTAAATAAATTAGTGAGAATAGAAGTTTAGCTCTTTGTGTTTCATTTGTGTGTTTCCTGTATTTTTATTTATGGAATTATCTTTTTTGTTTTTTATTTCATCCAATCAAACATATTTAAGATTTTAAAAAATTTTCCAGCTTTGTGATAGAAATTGAATATGATCCTTAAGCTGTGTAAAATTGATGCAATCCTGAACATGTGTTTCACATGGTTAATGTTTATGACTGCAGATATAGGTAAGATGTTTGACTAGAAAAGGTCTTTTTAAGTCTTTAAATATTAAAATAGAGCATGGGAATTTGAGCAATGGAACACAGGAAAATTCAAGTTGTATAAATTATTTGAAACCTTCCCTACAGTCTGAGCAGTGGAGAATTAAATATTTAAACTATCATGAGCAAAGGATCTCATTGAGTTGCTTTTTAAGGAATATTATTTGTTCTGCATTTTCAAGTGTTTTGAGGGTGGATGAAGAAAGAGACGCATTAAGTATTAGGTGTAAAATACATTTTATATTAAAAATATGAAACATTTAGAATTTATATATTTTTCATGCCACAGAAAATTACATTTTATGATAGTAGAGAGCAGAAATATGTCCATATATCTGTACTCTTCAGATATTATACATTCTTCTAGTATTATAGTTTTTTCTTTACATTTTATGCATTAAAAGGCCTACTAGAGCATTTTAAATTCTTCAAGCAACATTATTAAATGTATTGATTTCACACCATGTTTCTGAGTATGCCTTAAAAGGTTTTCAGGTCACAATCTAATTTAAGAACTGGGACCAATGAGGAAATATCTCATTTGCATATGGTGAATTATGCATGAAAGATATAAAAAGTTCCCTGCAGTAATGCCCTAATTATACTTTAATTCATTAACACAAAAGTTCGGATTTAGCTGTACCACATGCCTACAACTGGGACAGAATTAAAGAAATAGTACTTTATACATGAGAATAATGTCTTCACCTACATCCATGTGTAAAATTTCCCTTCTATTTCTTTTAGAAATGATCAGGGATGTTTTAGCTGCAACCCGAAGTATAATGAACAATGTTAAGTGCATAAAAATAGAGAGACTGTATCAGTTTATGTTGTTCATTTACCAAACTTAGAGACTGTTGTCATGGCAGACTAGGAATACTTTAGAACCATTTCCACGATTGCCTTCTCTAACTGCTGCTCTACCATATATCGGCCTAATGTTGCACAAAATAAAGAACACTTAAAACCAGGGAAATATACTAGAATTCAGCTTTATCTACCTCATTGTGGAAATTATAAAATGAAAAAAAAAACTTTAGAGGGGGTGTTTTAAAAAGTATCCTACATTAAAAAATAAAATAAAATCCATGCTGTGGGCCCTCATCACTGTCTTAATTCAGCAAACAGGAAGCGCTAACTTTTATGTTCCTTTCTCATTCAAAAAAAACCAGCTATCTTTTCTTCTTTATGGTGTGATGTTATCTTTCAAATTCTGGAACGATAAACTGGATTTTCACATAGCAACTACACTATGAACTATAAGTCACTTCTAAACCTTTCCAGTCATGAATGTTTGCTTTAAAGCATTTCTGTGTATTTTTCCAGTATAAATGATTTTAAGTACCATTGAAAGGATGCTTAAGTGTTAGTCCATTCTTTTTGTTATGGAAATTTTAAAGAGATATCTATTACACACTCAAGATACCATTGATGTCCTAGTAAAAATTCAGTGGCAAACAGTTTTATGAATCAAGCATCGCTGGTGCACCAGCATGAGTCTGAGGACCCCTGAATGTGACCTGCTCCCAGATGAAACCAATTTAATGCTTCATTGCACACAGAACAGTATGTATGAATCACAAACCCTGCAGATAAATTAGTGACAGGCACATCTGAATAGGATTCTTTCTAAGGCTCTTATCTGCACCCAAGCAAGCTTGCTACATACTTACTTTCAAAGATAAAACCACAGGGTAGGTTGCCTTGGCAGGTTCTCACAAAGTAAATGGCCGCCTTCTTCCATTATGTGGGGAAAATAATCCCCTTATTATTTTAGGTACTGTGGCAGCAGACAAATGAACTGAAAACCGTGTACCAGTTGAACGTCAGTCACTTGACTATCAGGATTTATGTCTTCTCTAATTTTCATGGGCTCTGTGCTATTTTTTGACATCTCTGAACGTTGTAACCATGGCAAGGTTCAAGAACAAAACAGCAGGTTATCAAGAACAACTTATCAGAGGCCAAACAGGGAGAAGAGATGTCAGGCATCCATGAGCTCAGGAAGACAGAACTATGACAGAGCAAGAAGTAGGGTTGTTCAAGATTTCGTCTCTAATTTATTCTGGTTGAAAAACTTACCAGAGGGGGTAAAAAAACCTGAAATACTTAATGTATATTCTACGTATTTGGGAATAATAGTATTTAAAAAAAATAAAATGGAAAACATAATTTTTAAATGTTTGTTTTTTGTTTTGTTTTGTTTTTCTTTTTGTTTTTTGTTTTGCGTGTGTGTGTGTGTGTGTGTGTGTGTGTGTGTGTTTTCGCAGTGTATTTTAGGTGTTAAAACATAGAGTAAACTATGGAGAAGATTCTCAACAGGTAAGCTAGCTATTCAAGAATGAGAACCTGAGTTCAGATTTTAATTTCTGAATAAAAGACTGAGTGTGGTCCCCAGAGTACACATAGCTTCAGGACAGAGCCAGAAGCATCTATCTGGCTGGCTGCCATCCCTGTTGAGTAGTGTAAGTTTGAGGTCCAGGAAGAGACCCTGTCTCAAAGGATTAGAGTTATATAGACGTGCACCTTGTATCCTCCTTTGGAGAATACATACAAATCACACTATGCACACAGGCACACACACACACACACAAACACACACACACACACACACACTACAAATCATCTATATCATACTTTCCTCAGTGAATAGTGATGACAAACTTTTATTAAGATCTACAACTCTTTTAAGTTGAAGATGAATAAATCAGCCATGAATTCTTATTCCCTGCATTCCTTATCATGTGCATTTATACTTCACTGAGAAGACACACATTAATTACCATTCCATTTTACTCTATCAGTTGTGGGGTGTTAATAGCTTAATAAGAAACAAGTGAAGGTTTAGATTCTCTAGAGGTAGCTATTCTCATACAAAATAGACTTCCTCCTTCTGGGTGAGTTTGTATTAAATCAAAACAGCAAAATAAAACACATCAAATAGCTTAACTTCCAATGCATAGGCATTTAAATTTTTAGCAAATAAGCTATACTAAAGAGTATTGGTTTGCAATTTTTTAACTTTCAAATATAATGCTTCACTCCCTCACACACTATATCACAATGATCAGATTACAGTAGGGAACCAAATAAAGCCATGGCTACTTACTAGATATAACCATAGCTTGGTAAGGATTGTGCATTGTGATGTCACTGTGATGCTTGAATGTAGGGACCAAAAGAAAAAGCCATCCAAATGTAACAATGGTATAACATGGCAGATTTACCTATCTGGTAGTTCATATATTATTAAATATATTAAATGATAGCAAAATAACTTCAACGTTTTATTACCCTATCTAATAACTTGTGGGAGTATACATATTGCTACTGAATTTTCCGTCTTTGAAATGACACAAGTTTAATTAGATCAGATATATTTCTTTTATAGCCATAATCATTTAGGCAACATTAAACGCCATTTAAAATATGCAAGAACTTCAGTTTGAAGGTAATAAAAAATTTTGTTTCTGTTCTCTTTTATGTTTATCTTTAATTATTTTATTTACAAATACTTCAAAGTCATCAGTTATCTCTCAGAATCTTTAGCTAATATAGAGCTAAAATATTACAGTGTTAACACTACATGTTAAGTGTTATACTATTAAAAATGTTATCTTCTTTCTTTATGGACTAAAGAAATGTTAATATATAATCATAGTAATTTGAATAATTAAGAAGCAAATATCATTAATATATTCTCCAATAACTTACTTAAATGATACAAACTCAAAATCATATGCCTTTTGATTACAATATGTCATTTTCTATGCTATATAATTTAGTGTACAGGTTACATCAACTCAAATAAAATTGCATTTTGACCAAGATAGCTTTTCTATTCCCTTGCTTGCATAACTTTAGCCAGGTTTCTTTCTGATTCCAGGATACCTACTGACCTCACCACCAAGTTTCTAGGTGAAAGTCTAATGGTAAATAAAATTAATAAACACACATGGTTAGTGTGGAACTTGCTACTAAAATTCTCTACTGCTTTTTACTGATTAGCCTAGCCTCTTAAACAGACTTTTGCCTTGTAGTACAGCAATTCATTCCAATCTCTTCATTCATTGTAATTGAATTTGATTGTTCGGGAACATGTATAACTCATGTCCTAGTTTGATTTGTATTGCTATTAAGAAAAATGCTCCAAATCAACATGAGGGAGAAATGGGTTTGTTTGACTTACATGCTAAAATCTATGGTAGAAGGCAAGGCTGGACCTAAAGCAGAGACTGCAGAGGAATTCTGCTCACTTGTTCACGTTTCTAAGGTGCATTCCGGTGACTTTCTCACAGCCCTGTTCTACCTGCCCAGACATGGCACTGGCCACAGTGGGCTGATACTTCCCATTTCAAGCATTAATTAATAAAATGCCTCACAGGCAGACCTACAGAACAATCTAAAGGAAAGAGTTTCTCAATTGAGGCTTTCTCTTTCCAAGTGATCCTAAACTATGTCAAGTTTACAAAAACCAAACAGTGCAACACTATGACATTTTATGAGTTTTATATTATTAAATGAATTGCACGTGCCAACAATGTTAACATTATTAACTCGTTCTTTTATAAGACTAATGTTATCTATATGTTATTGATCCAGTGGGAAATTGACTGCCATTAAATAAGTTTTCAACACATACAGGATAGCTTGCTTGATAATAGTGACCAAAATCATTGTAGTGATATTTATAATAGATCATATAGCAGGCTCTGCAGGTTTTGCCTCAGTATTTGCATTAGATTATTGCCTCTGCCCTAGATTGTCTACAAGAACATAAATGCAATACTCCATTGCTGAACACCCTGCAAGCTTCAGACACAGAGCTTGGAGAATGAATATAAAACTGCCATGAAGGCCTTTTCGTTGAGGACCAGCTCTCATACTATCCGAAGATGCTATGCCAGCTGCCAATAGAGAAAGAGAACAGCTGTTCTATGCAGCTGAAAAGCTTATCAACCAAAAGCTAAGTCAAATGGCAAGATATTTCCAAGGTTGTGAATGATACAACTTAGATGGAAACAACAATCATCTCATTGAACTTAAGGCCCATTCAATAGGAGATAATTAATGCCCAGTGCATTAACCTAACAAACTAATGACTTCTGAGGACATGGGCCCTGGAGGCAAGCTCATTAGCATTTGGTATACTGGCTGGCTAGCCCTCAGGAGAGATCCTCCTGCCTCTTCCACTCTAATGCAAAACTTACTGGTTTTCACATGGGCTGGAGACTTCCAACAAGTTCTCCTGTTTGCAGGGCAGGTAATATATAACTTATCTTTGTCTCCCTTGCCTCACCTTTGGATTCTGGAGAAGCACTAGCTGCAAGGATTACACTCTGACTATCAGATGTCTCATGAAGGTGAAGGGGAGAATCTCTTCACATAGTGTAAGCTACAAGAAGAAGGCAGTAAGTATTAGCACTGCATAAAGTAAGTCTATTTTATACAGGCCTCATCTAATTCAAAAGTGAGAAATCCTTTTGTTCTCATTACCTCTTAATGCTCCAGGTTTTAAAATGATTACATTGGCAATACCAGGATGTTGAAGGAAATATGTTCAAATCTCAGCCACAAGGACCTGCTTTTCTCCTTCCTAGAGATTATCAAAGATAACACTTCACATGGGTTTCTATGATTATCAATAACTTTATTACAAAATATATTTCCCATAAAAGCAGAGGCCCTTTTAGTTATTTTATTTCTGTATCTTTCTACTATCTTATCCACAATAAACATTTGATGAATAAATAGTTTACGATTTGGCAGCAAGTCATGAATTCCCACTGTGCATAAGAAAATGCCAATACAAACTATTGATTTAAAAATTACCAAAGAAAAAGTGTTGCAGCTATAAGTTAATAGACATAATGTGTGATTATATTTTAAAATCAGACCCATAATATAGATATATAAAACTAATAATTATTACATTAAATAACTAAAGTGTATCAAGATAGGACTTCCAGGGATGAGTAGGCATTTTCTTGTTGCTTTATCATATTCATCCAATAGCTTTTAAGATTTTTGAGATATTGCTATACCTGATTTAGACAAATCTTATATGATCTAGAAATCATCTAGAAAAGAAGGTAAAAAATACATTCTGAGAGACTTACAAAGCAAGAACACAAGCAGAAAATATAAAAAAAAATTTCAGCTCTTTCAATAGTGATAACTAATATCCATTTCAGTCTTGTCAGAAATATTTTTGAGAGTGAATTGGTCAGATAGAGACACTTATGTATACCTATTTACTATTTCAAACAAAATACTAACATTCTAATAAAACATTAGAGAAACCTAAAGATCTTTCATTGCCCTATGAAAAATATTTGTTCTTAATTTTACATTATAGAATAAAGATGTTTCCTTTATCACTAAGTTTTTCTTCAAAAGATACAAGTTGTAAACATCATTTGTATTACACGGCTCCTTTAAGTTTAGTCCTCAGTATCTGAATGAGGGGTTTACTAATCAGAATTGAACCTGCAGCATGAAATATCAAGAGCAGGCTATTGTATCTCCATCGGCAGTCTGATGTGACATCAATGTTTCAGCTTTCTCCCCTTGACTACCCTCTTTCAAACCATAGAAAGCCTCATCTGTCAATCTTTGATGTTAAAATATCTCCCCACCCTCTCTCCCTCCCTCTGTCTCTCCCTATCCCTCTTTCACCCCCCTCTCTCCCTTTCTTTCTTACTCCCTCGCTCCCTTTTTCCTTTCCATGGGTTCTGATTAGTTTGTTTATAATCTGTGTACTTTTGGGTGACTGAGTACCTGCTGTTTGATTAGGCTTTCTATACAAAAAAAAAAAAAAAAAAGTAACCCCATAGGGATGACCTGAATCTATGACAGATTTTGCTGGTTCCCACTTGTCATTGGTAAGGTCAGAATGAAAAGATTCATGCCCCTGGGACAGGGCCAATGGACACGGGTCTCCTTGAGTGCTGTTGGCTGCCACGGCATAAGGCTTGTTTGTATAATAATGTATATACTTTACATTTTTCCAAGGAATGTCCTTTTTGTTAATATCAATGACTCTATGATAATCAGAAACAGCATAAGTCAAGAGTTGAAGGTGTGGTTGATGTCTCCAAAATGGTAGATGCTATGTCCTTCAGGAATGCCCTTAAATCTATGGAAAAGAACTCTAAAAACACATATTCAAACATATATAATTCTTCAACTATGCAAAATATAAGGTTGCAATATAAATTATGAGGGGCTTAACAAATATAAAGAAACAGAGGCAGCTAGCTACACTATGAGCCAACTTCTCAGAAAGATACAAAGGAAGGGAATAAGGAGATTTGGGGAGTGGTAATCTAGGAGATCACACCCAGCTAAGTTTTTGGTTTATGCTTACAAAGGTAACAAAATCCTGAGATCAGGGTCTGACTGGTACACACCTAGTCCAGGGCCAGGTGTGATAGAAATGGTCATTTCAGATCTGGGTCTGACCCAACTAGCTGAACATCTGTGTTTAACAGATGCAGGTAAGATCTCTAAATTCTTTTACAATGCTAAAAGGATGGCAATTCATAGACTAATCAAAAGAAAATCTGAAATAAATAACTAAATTGATTCATATATAAAAATCTCGATTTAAGCTAGCAGAAAGCAATAGCAGTTCTTGAAACTTTTTCTCTAGGGAGCAATGAGCTCTAGATATATCTGGAGAGCAAAAATAGCTCTTAAAGTATTTTTCTAACAGAATTTCTAACTTTGATTAAAAAATCTCTGGAGAGCAAACACAGCTCTTTTAGAATTTTTCATAGTTCCTTTAGATTTTTTTTCTAACAGAATTTTTTGGTCAGGAAGTCAAGGAATTACATAAAGAGCTGACATAGCTCTTTTAGGATGTTTTCTAGTGTGTGTCCAGAGAAGGTTGTCTGAAGAGTGAACACAACTTTCTTAGAATTATTTATGGCTTTCTGATTTTGAATAGAAAACCCAAGAATTATTTTAGAATTTTTCTAATGAGTTTTTTGACTTGGTCTAAAAGGACAACATAGACCCCATCTGTCTCCATTTAAGGATCAGGACTGATTTTCTTTTCATTAATTAATTAATTAATTAATATATATGTATTTACATTTCAAGTGTTATCCCTTTACCCTGTTTATCCTTGTCCTGGAACGCCCCTATCCCACCCTCCCTACCCCTACTTCTATGATAGTGTTCCTCCATCCACCCACCTACTCCCCCATCCCTGACCTCGATTTCACTACACTGGGGCATCTATTGAATCTTCAAAGGACCTAGAACCTCTCCTCCCATTGATGCCTGTCAAGCCTGTCCTCTGCTATGTATGCAGCTGGAGTCATGTGTACCCATTGGTTAGTGGGTTAGACCCTGGGAGCTCTGGGGGCTCTGGTTGGTTGATATTGTTTTCTTCCTATGGGGTTGCAAACCTTTTCAGCTCCTTCAGTCCTTTCTCTAACTACTCCATTGGGTACACCACACCCAATGTGATGGTTGGCTGTGAGCATCCAACTCCATATTTATAAGGCTCTGGGAGGGCCTCTCAGAAGACACCTACACCGGTCTCCTTTCAGCAAGCCTTTCTTAGCATCCACAATAGTGTCTGGGTTTGGTGACGGTATATGGGATGGATACCCAGATGGAACAGTCTCTGGATGGCCTTTCCTTCATTCTCTGCTCTGCATTTTATCTCCATATGTGCTTTCATGAATATTTTGTTTTCCTTTCTAAGAATGACCAAAGCACCCACACTTTGTAAATTCTCCAAAATTGACCAAATAATCAGTCACAAATTAGACCTCAACAGTTATAGGAAGATTGAAATAATCCCATGTCTCTTATCAGATCACTGTGGATCAATACTGGTCTTCAATAGCAACAAAAACAACAGAAAGCCCACATACACATGGAAGCTGAACAATGATAACTTGGCCAAGGAAGAAACAAAGAAAAGAAATTGAAGACATTTTAGGATTTAATGAAAATGAAGGTACAGCATACCCAAATGTATAAGACACAATGAAAGCAGGCATGATTTTTTTAAAAAGGCCATAAGGCACCAGTTCCAAGAGTAGAACATAAGTCTGAGAAATTAGGCCATAAGAGCTCCAGCTCTTGGAACAGACATGAAATCCAGGAAAAGATCATAAACCCCCTCCTCAAGAAGAACCTGAGGATAACCACAAAAATGTGGAAATTTCTTATCTGGGAATGACCCATCTGTTCTGAGCAGCGCCATATTATCACATGGTTGAATGTTCATGCCATCCATCAGAATGCAGACCACTGATCAACTGTGACCCCTAGAACCCAACAATGAAATTTTGGATTACCTAATTCCTCTAGAGAGTTCCCGTTGTTCCCTATAAGAAGGACTGCATGCCATTGTCTGGGATCACTGTTTTGGAGTATGAATGTTTTAGAGAATGAATGTTGACCAGTGAATGCTGAATGTTTTTGCAGAATGAACACTCTTTGTTTTGCATACTGTCCAAGTCTGGGATCTTCCTTCAATGATTTTTCAGACACGTACAGGCAGGAAAATATAAAATAAATAAATTAATTAATTAATAAAATTATAGCACCTTCTCTGACTTAGGTCATGAGCTATCCAGAGACCTTTTAAAATTTTGACTAGCAAAGGAAGAGCTTTTAAAATGAGGAGAAAAAACTGTCTAGATCAGAGCAAACACACACACACACACACACACACACATACATACAGAGACAGAGAGAGAGAGGAAAAGACCAAGAGAGACAAAAAGAGACAGAGACAGAGCAACCTAGAAAGCCATCTCAGAACCTAGTCTGTCAGTTTGGGCCCACAGTTTGACTTCAATTCAATTGTTTCACAGCTCCAAACACCCTTCTCTCAGGAACCTGGACCCTAGACAAGCCTAGACAAGCAGACGTTCAAATTTAATTTTCCACTATCCATACATATAGCATGATATTTGAATTTCAAAAAGGATTCCGACAGGAAAACCAAGTAGCTCAAGCTGAAAAGTAAACAAACAAACAAACAAACAAGCAAAATGAATGATTAGAATACTCTTAATAAACTTGAAAGAAAATATTGTATCCAAAGAATCAGGAGTAAATAATAATTTAAAATGAAATAATTTATATATTCACGCTCAGTTTTAACCTGCCCATAGGGACTGTTTTGTCAAAAGAGAATGTTGTTTGAATTGATGGACAAAGGCCCTGACTTAGAGACTGCTTCTTTACTATGTGACAGTATGACTTTTTCGCTAATCAAAAGAATAAAACTCTTGTCAGGGGAAAAAAAAGGAAAGAAAAGAAAAGAACTGGCTTCTAAAAACATAACCAACAATAGCAACAAAAAACAAACAAAATAAAAACAATCAATCAAACAAACAAAAACAGGACTTGTACTATTTTTGTAAACATTGTGGAACAAAATAGTAAACATTATGTTCTCTCGGTTAAATTTTTTTGCATGCATCACAGATATGAACAGGTTATATTACTTGGTCCTTGTCACAAAAGCAAAACAAATATGACTTTAAAATCTTTAAGTTTTAGAAAAACTGTGCCTCTTATATGTATTAAACCTAAAAGTAATTTCCTCTGTCTCTGTCTCTTTCTGTCTGCCTGTCTGTCTCTTTCTTACTCTCTCTCTCTCTCTTTCTCTCTCTCTCTCTCTCTCTCTCTCTCTCTCTCTCTCTCTCTGTATGTCTCCTTCATCTTTTCTCTTTTACTCACCAAAGAGATTAAGCAATATAATCTACAAAGAGGCTGATACTCATTAGATTAATTATTTGATGTATTTGACTCCTGACCCTGGAAGTTAGCTTTGTTTGGTCTTGTGACTATTTATCTTCATATGTACTTTGGCTCATTTATATCTATTAAAGTCTCCTCAGGTACATGGTAATGAATCATTGATGAGATAATATGTATGCATGATAGCCTCAAATTTCCATTTTAAATGTTTAAGGTAAAATTATTTCATATATATAAATATAGCTTACATGTGCTCTGTTTATAATAATACAAGCATGTTTTTCGAAAGTATTAAAATATCATACACAGAATTTTGATTGACCCTTAATTTCTTAAGGTATTTTAAACCTGAACTTAAGTTATTTGATATCGAAAGATTTATTACTTTATGTAATCATATTTCCTAGAAAATAGGGTTTTGGTAAATTTTCAAATTTAATCTTAAATTCTATTTACTAAATTATGCTCACTTTTTTAAATTCTGAGAGCATTTATTAAGTGTCGGAATATGGCAAATAGGCAATTTATCACTTGCTATTTGTTGCTTACTTGACATTTGTTCAGCTGAAACTGATAATCATCAATTTGTTTATCCAGTCACCAATATGGAGATATTATTAACTGTTGAAACTGCTACTTCAAATGGTTTCTTTTCTCCATCCAGAAGATAATAATTTTTGCATTATTCATAGAATGTGTTAAAAGAACTATTTATAAAAAGTAACATTTATTTGCCAGATTTAATTGATATCTCAGAGGATTACCTCTGAATAAGCTCACCATTTCTAATTCTTTCTGAACTCTGGGTGGTTCAATTCAGCTGTTCTGAGTCAAAATCCTCTCCAAGTTGGCTGATTTAAACTGACTTCTCTCCTATTATGACTGAATTGTTAATCTTGGCCTCTAACTTTGACAATTTCTTCTAATCTTCTGGCTCCTTTTCATTCTCTGGCTTGTTCTGCCTCCATAAATCTTTCAATCTGTCCCAGTAAACTCTCTGTCTCTGTCTCTGTCTCTCCTTCTGTCTCTGTCTCTGTCTCTCCTTCTGTCTCTGTCTCTCTCTCTCTCTCTCTCTCTGTGTGTGTGTGTGTGTGTGTGTGTGTGTGTGTGTGCGCGCGCGCACTGTGCTCATAAGTCTTTCCTGTCTTTTCTCATGATAGGCATATCCTCACTCTGTCAAATCTTTCTCTGGCTTGTTATATTTTTTTACCCCTCATTTAGATAACACTTTCAAAGGTCGACAAACTAACATTACCTCCATGGTTTGTGATCAAAGATGTGCACGGTGAGTCTGTTTTCCAGCCCAAGGGATTAAAGATGTGTTATCCCAGGCAGATCACACAGACCTATAACATCTTTGGCCAGAGCAGCCATCTTTCTGTTTTAAATTCCTATATACCTTGCCTCTTTCTGTTTAAGCTAAAAACTGTACATAGTTTAAATTTTATAGAAGAAATAATTACCAATCCCACAAATGTAACAGTCTGAATGTACTTAGGAAGATCCACTGATCCTTCATAACTGCAGGGGCTTATCTGCTTTCTCCATCATCTGCATTGCTGTTTTTCTCCATCTCTACATTCACTGATTCCTGTCTTTAATGTTGAAGCTTCTCTTATTCAAATCATATTCATGTCAATTTTGATGGACCCCAAGTCTTTCATCCCCTATAGAAATATGGATAAAACTTCTTCCCCAATGTGACACTTTCCCTGACCTCCATTCTGATGTTAACACACTTTTTAAGTCTACAGGTGGATCCAGTTCAGCAGTTTTTCTACAATTCAGTGTCCTTCAGCAGCTCTTGTCCCTGTCTCATTGGCATTCAAAAAATTAATAAATATTGTTCAGTCTATTTCTGGGATCTGTTTGTCCATTTTTCTGTTTTTTAAGCATCTCCTTTAAAGAGATTAGGTCTTTCTATAACTGTTTGATTTGCTGCATTGTATGGTATATGTATAATATATTTTATATTACAGTGTTCAAAAATCCATTTTTTACTGGAAACATATGCAGTGGTATTATCAGTCTTAATTTGTACTGGTTTCCCCTTAAGAGCCATCATCTACAACAAATGTGTGATTACAAAAATCTTTTCAGAGGTCAAAGCAAATGCCCATAGAAATAACTCAACTGAACTTCCCTGAATTGCCTGAGCTCAACTCAGTTGCACACAATGAACTGCTCTACACTTAGACTAACTCTGCCTATGCTGCTCCTAAATAGCTTCTCTTCCATGTGCTATCATAGGGAGGGTTGAGCGAATTGTATCTCTGACTCATTCTGTCAAACCTTTCTTGGATTTGTCACTTTGTCAGCCCCTAAATTATCACTTTCAAACATAGCTGATCCCTTCTACAAACTAACATCACTTACATTTTTGGGGATTTAAGGTGTATACTAAGTGTGGGTTTGTATTCTAGGGACAGAAATTAAAGGTGTATCATTTCAACCAGCTCTCAAAGACCTGGAAGATCTTTGAATGCTATTCCTTGTGAGGGCAAACATGTGACTGATTAAAATTATTCTGCAACTATTAAGTCCTTATTACTTATAATATTTACTCTACATGGTTGCTAAATCCAGGTTTTAGTCTAAAAATATATACTTTAGGAAACACAGTGATGATTTAGGCATATGTACTTAGTAAGATTCATGCTCTTTGACAATAGCCTTACATGACTGTGTTCCAAGAGATTATGTTACCAGATATTTGTGTCCCTGACATGTTTTCAGAATGAAGTATTTTTCACCTCACTGTTCACATCATCATACATGTATTTCTATTTTGGCTGAAAATATGACTTTAATTTAGTTTTATGAATTGCTTCTTTGGATGAGGCATTTTACAAAGACCCAAGAAGATTGCCAAAGAAACCTTATATGTGGAATGAATGTATTCAAGTCAGCAGACGTAGACACTTAGGTTATAAAACATTACAGATTTTTGGGACAGGGTGTTATATTTTGAAAATAGTAATGCTTTCAGGGCTTTGAGAATGTAGCTCAGATGATTGAGTACTTAAGAGCATGTACAATATCATGTTGTTTTGGAATCTTTTCTGTAATTCTTTGAGCTTCACAAACAAAGGCTTAGGAGCTTCTGGTATATTCATGTTTATGGTCCTTGGTTAAACCTGTGTAAACCATTCACTTTTATCTTATGTGGTGTTTAAACCCAAAAGGATTTGAAGGTTTAATAGAGAGCCTATTTTAAGAATATTGCAAGTTACAAACTAGGTCAAATTTGTCTAAAATTCTTTATAGGTTTTTTGTCTAAGAATATAAGAAGAGCTGATAGTAATGAAAACAAATAATCAGCCTTTTTTAAACTCATTTTCTAACTTTTATAAATTTTCAGTTGAGTCAGGCCACAGATACTTATATTAGGTAAATAAAAAATTTGTGAATGAAGAACTTATCAGTAAAAGTGTTCAGTAAGAATTAAAGCTCTCCTAAAGTAGAATTAATGAAGGAGAGAGAATAGATTCATAATTGAGTTACAGATACATGAATGAAATTAAATTAAAACAAAATGACACAGAAAACTATATTCCTAATATGATTATAGTCAGTGAGATAATATGTAAATGCAGCTTATGATGGATTATTAGACACCTTAAAGATGTGTATGCGCTAATTTTAAATAATTAAATTAGATGAAGAATACAATTTTATGCACTGATATATTCATTTTAACATTAATGACCAATTTGTTTAGTAATTTAAGTATTTCAGTAAGAGCAATAATACATTATTTCTTACTAACTTTATAAGATACTGAAATGAAGGAGGTAAGAAAACAAATGTATTTGAAGTGTAATTGATATTAAAAATAATTTGACAGAACTATAAAATATTTTATTTATATGGACAGAAATGAAAGTAATATAACATAATTGCTATTTAAAAAGGTGGCAATGGAAAGCTTGATTTGCAACGAGTTTCCTATTTATTTATTAATTGAAGAGAAAAGCTGGAAGAAGCTGAGGAGCAAGGCCCCTGCAGGAGGACCAGCAGTATCAATTAATCTGGACCCCGAGACCTCTCAAACACTGGACCACCAAACAGGCAGCATAGACCAGCTGATATGGGCCCCCCCCCAACACATATACAGCAGAGGACTGCCAGGTCTGGGTTTTGTCAGAGAAAATTCACCTAACCCTCAAGAAACTGGAGGCCCCAGAGAGTTCAAAGGTCTGGTGAGGTGGGGAATTGGGCGCTGGGGACTTCTCTTGGAGACAGAGAGTTAGGGAGGAGTTCTGAGATGTGGAACAGTTTGAGGGTGGATGTGTAGGGGAATAAACACTGGAGTTTAAAATGAATGAATGAATTAATAAATACATAAATACTTTAAAAAGTAAAAGATAAAAAATAAATTGTAAGTAAATAATAAAGGATTTCTGTTACACCACTAAGAATAAGCTACTTTGCATTCTTATGAGCTGACAAAAATTTGATATCTTTGCTGCTTTAAAATATATATCAGTGTGTATTTTCTTGATGCTTTCATTATATTCACATTTTGTAATAAGCTACCTAAACAGGATTGGGCTATATTTTTATGCTACCAATTAAAATTTAAAGTTAAGAGTTACATTATAACTTACTTAACTTTATAATCCTTAATTGAATAAGTATCTGTTGATTAAACTTGAAATCCATAACACTGTGTTATTCTTTCAAATCTTAGCAGACTTTTTGAAAAGGCAATGTATATAGCTGAGTCAGATAAGGGAAAATGAATATATATTGAAATAAAAAACTCTCCCTTTAACCATTAGCCCCCTCCCTTTTCCTTTACATACAAACACATAACAAGGCATATTATCTGTCTCTCTTTACATACTGGCAGTCTGCTACATATTATTTATGGCATACTGGTTCTGTCAATTAAAAATGGGAGAACAGAGGGAGGGAAGGGGGCTTATGTGACTTTTGGGGAGTGGGGAACCAGAAAAGGGGAAATCATTTGAAATGTAAATAAAAAATATATCGAATAAAATTTAAAAAAAATACATATTGAAACTCTTTCCATATCAGTGCAGATTGTTCCCAGTGCATTTCCTAGCATAGTAAAAATGCATTCCATTACAGGGAGACATTGAATTATGCCTTTCCTTAAAAACAGACAAAAAAAAAAAACAAACAAAAACAAAGAAGGAGTGTGACCTCCCCCTGCCCACTGCTGTCAAGAATAGAAGGGAGGAATTGTGACTTTCCCCTGCCCATTGCTCTCAAGAATAGCAGCCAGCAACCTGACTGCCCACCTCCTGAAGAACAAGAAGAACAGGTTTTCAGACTTCAGGGGAGGGGCTTGGTCTGCCTTTGTTTCTTGGGAGAGAGGCATGATCATTAAAGATGGAGACTTGAACCAAAAGCCATGTGTTTTGTGTCTCTCCATGTAATTTCTCTTGCAGCCTGTTCCTTACCCATCTTTCTTTCCAGAGAACCCACGATTAAGATGTGTGAGCTGGACTCAACAAAGGAGGAGGAGGGGGAGGAGGAGGAAGAAGAAGAAGAAAAGGAAGGAAGGAAGGAAGGAAAGAAGGAAGGAAGGAAGGAAGGAAGGAAGGAAGGAAGGAAAGAAGGCAAATTCAACATAACTTATTTAACATATATATATCAATAGCAAAAATTATTCTTTTTCTAAGGATATTTTAAAGGTATGAATATGCAATTCACAAGAGCAACTCTACATGAAGAGAGAATAGAAAGGGACCTATATGGTAGTAATTTACTTGCTTTTTGCAGGTATGATATTTATTTATTTTATCTAGATTATGCAAAGTTGTTTAGATATTTTAATTGCTAGTATTGCCAGTATTAAACATGATACTCAGTTGAAATTCAAAGATAATTAAACATAAGAAATAGATTCAAGTTATCCAAATAAGGCACAAACAGCCACTCTCTACCCCTAATCCTTACACACACACCACTATCACCATCACTACCACCACCACCACCACCACCCCATATACTTCAAAACCTCCTGAGGGAGCAAGTAGGAATAACGATGGAACTATGTATTTAAGTTGATCACATCAACTATTACATATATTGTAAGTGAATTCAAGGTGATATTGCTCAAAAGAGTGCTTCGATAACACAACATGAGGCCTTGGTAGCTGAGAAAACAGAGATTTAGAAGGAACCCCTTTTAAAGAGAAGAATTTTCACTGTGGGTTTAGGAATAAGATGAACTCAGCATCCAGTTGTGTCAGGTACTAGTAAAACCTTATTTTGCAGTTAGTTTTCTAGAGTCTCACAATATATCTTGGATAGGTACAGTACTAGAGCTGTACTAGAGCATGTTAGCCCAGGCTAACCATGAACTCATTATCTTTCTGCCTCGATCCTCCCGAGTTGCACCCAACAGGTGTAGGCCACCACATAAAGCTCAAACAGTCTTTAAAAAAATACTTGTGAAAAGGTGATAGAACGTCTTATTAGTAATCAAAGAAGGGGTGTATGTATCACTTGCTTTCTACTCTTGTTCTTTTGTTTGTTTGTTTGTTTAGGTTTTTGTTTGTATTTTCTTTATTTATATTTCAAATCTTATCCTGCTTCCTGGTTTCCCACCGCCCCACTGGAAACTCCCTATCCCATCACTCCTTCCCCTGCTCCTATAAGGGTGTTCCCCCATCCACTCCCACTGATGTCTGACAAGACGATCCTCTGCTACATATGTAGCTGGAGCCATGGGTCCCTGCATGTATACTCCTCGGTTGGTGGTTTAGTCCCTGGGAACTCTGGGGGGTCTGGTTGGTTGATACTGTTGTTCTTCCTACAGGGTTGCAAATCCCTTCAGTTTCTCCAGTTCTTTCTCTAACTCTTCCATTGGGGACCATGTGCTCAGTCCAATGGTTGGCTGCAAGCATCTGCCTCTGTATCTGTCAGGCTCTGGCAAAGCCTCTCAAGAGACAGCTATATCAGGCTCCTGTCAGCAAGTACTTCTTGGTATCCACAATAGTGTCTGGGTTTGGTGACTGCATATGGATGTATCTCCAGGTGAGAGAGTCTCTGGATGGCCTTTCCTTCAGTCTCTGCTCCACGCTTTGTCTCTGTATTTGCTCCCATGTATTTGCTCAACTTTCCCCTGAACATTTTGTTCACCTTTATAAGAAGCATCTAATCACCCACACTTTGGTCTTCTTTCTTGAGCTTCATGTAGTCTATGAATTGTTTCCTCTGTATTCTGAGCTTCTGGACTAATATCCATTTATCAGTAAGTGCATACCATGTGTGTTCTTTTGTGATTGGGTTACCTCACTCAGGGTGATATTTTCTAGTTCCTTCCATTCATTTGCCTAAGAAATTAATGAAGTGATTTTTTTAATAGCTGAGTATTATTTCATTGTGTAAATGTACCACATTTTCTGTATTCATTCCTCTTTTGAAGGGCATCTAAGTTCTTTCCAGCTTCTGGCTATTATAAATAAGGCTGCTATGAACATAGAGGAACACGTGTCCTTGTATGTTGGAGTATCATCTGGGTATATGTCCCGGACTGGTACAGCTGGGTCCTCAGGTAGTAATAGGTCCAAGTTTCTGAGGAACCACCAGACTTATTTCCAGAGCAGTTCTACCAGCTTGCAGTCCCACCAGCAATAGAGGAATATTCCTTTTTCTCCACATCCTCACCAGCATTTGCTGTCATGTGAGTCTTTAAAATAGAAATCTTCAGCTTAAGAAAAGCAATATTACTAACTAGCTAACTGCCTGAATGAATGAATGAATGAGTGAATCATCAAAATGCTGGTAGCATAATGCATAACAAAAAAGTGAACCATTTGTTCCAGGGTCATCACAGGTATTTATGCAAACATTCCAGCATTTCCGGAGGAATTTCAGATCCTGTTGTCTTTATTACTCTAGACCATTGACAGTCTCTTAGAAAATAAGAGATAAGCAAGAAAAAATGAAGACAAGGAAATAAGTAGATGCATATCTCGGAAAGGCCACTGTAATCAGAAAGTTCTAAATGGGTAAAAATTACAAATTTACACATGATTACCACAATGAAATAATGTGCCTCTTCTGATCCCAGGCAAAATTGCTTTGCTTTGCTTCCTTACTTCTTTCCTTCCTCCCTCCTTACACCTCCCTCCTTCTCTCCTTCCCTTTGTCTCCCTCCCTTCCCACTCCTCCCTCCATACATCCAGCTCTCCCTCTCTCTCTCTCTCTAACCCTCTGAAAGTACTCCAAATCAATATATATGAGTAAGTATCTAGACAAAATCTTCATCAATAATATTGATTATGTCTTAGAGAAACATTGAAAGAGTAAAACAAGCAATGTAAATGCTAAGATGAATAGATATTTTCCTTCTAAGGATGTACTCCTATGGTAGCTTGGATCCAGCAGATAACAGTTTTAATTGCATATCAAAATAATTTTACAGAAAAGTGAACAACAGGTATCTATTTATGCCTCTCTCCCTATTATTTGGGTTTCTCTTTTCCCAAATAAGTACATAAACATATGGAGACGTGTGTGTGTGTGTGTGTGTGTGTGTGTGTGTGTGTTTGTGTGTGTGTTTGAGAGACAGAGGCAGAGAGAGAGAGAGAGAGAGAGAGAGAGAGAGAGAGAGAGAGGACAGAGAGGAGTTAGGTGAGTTGTCTCTGAAAATCTTTGCAGCAAGAAATAAAATTTAACTTAAATCTCACGGAATGAATGGCACCACACAAGAGCTCACTTGGTTCTATTATTGATTATTCCAAGAATTAAGGATGTCAAAATTATTCCTTCTTTCCTGTTCTGCTTGCCTGCTCTCTATCTTTGTCTTAATGATCACCAAAACTTGATCCAAGCTTTGCGTGTGGAGAGCAAAATCTTCAGCTCCAACACTTCTCTCCCTTCCTTTTCCTCCTGCTCTTTCTTGTTTCTTGCAATCTCTTACTTAAGCTTCATAATTACCTCATTCTAGGACAATCAATCTTCCATACAGCTGCTAGAAGGCTCCTTCTAAAAGATAAATCTGCTCTTATTATTCCCCTGCTAAAAATAAATAAATAAATAAAACAAAACAACAAAAGCCTTCCACAATCTCCCATTGCCTTTGGGGAGAATTCAAAAACATCAAGTCTGTCACAGCGCACTGCTCCCCAGGTGACACTGACCTCCCTATTTGTTCTCTTTCTGCTTTCTCCTTCTTCCTCAAAGTATTTTTTTTCTATTAAAGTGTCTTTGTTTGCAAAATCTCTGTGCACCCCATAGGATAAATTGATGACACAATTTTTTGGGTCACAGTAATTTTTTTCCTTGAATAAAATCACTAATTTGCAGCTTTCCCTTTTACATGCAATAACTTAAAGCCCAACATTGTGTTTTATTTCCCTTTAATTCCTTAATATTTGGTTCAATTACTTGTTCATTTCTTACCATGAAAGTATATTTTAAAGTGAAATAGATAATGAATGAACTGATAAAGGTAAACAGACACAGAAATGAAAGCAAATCATAGAATACACATTGGAAATCAGAATCTTTAACAATATGTCTATTTTTGAATATTAGATGTCTGCCTTTTGGTCCTTAGGAGAAGATTTTTTTTTCAGGTCCATTAGAAGATTTTAGTACATATGTGTATCAAAATATCCTGTTTAGAAATAAAATGCTATATATAATAACATTATTATCAAAGTTATGCAAAGCATCAATAGGATATTAATCAGAGTATTGTGTTAACGTGGTTAATTCTTGTGTTTTTGAATTCTGAATATATGTTTATGTGTTTTATTAGTTTTAATAAGAAATCAAAACACTCCAGGGTACACTTTACTATTGCATTTATTCATCCCTAGGGTACACTATGAACTGACAAACCAAAGGCTAAGTGCTTTAACTACCCAAATTATGTATTAGTGGATCAATAAAACATACCCCAGAGTATCTTAAGCTTATAATATGTATCCTGCTTCTTATTAAAAGGGAAAAATAATTAATCTTGAAAGAAAGCTAATATTTCAGAAAAATGTTAGATTTCTGCTATATGTATCTCATGCACGGCATAAAAGGAAGGGCTGTTCATTTCTTGTAGGAGAGCATGTGCAGAAATGATGAATTATGCTGTACACCAATTTCAAGAAATTCTTCTTTACAAATATTCAACAGAAAGGTAGCTTAGGTCCATAAAGCATTGATGCATATAGGTCTTTTATCTTTATGCCATTTCAGTCCAGGATATAGGAATTAGACATTGAGTAGTTACATTTTATTAAATTTATCTTGCAACCTGTACTTTACCGTAAACATCATATATCTTTGTGTGTCATTGCAATTGTATGACTGCTATACCTTCTTGGTGTTGCTCTGCCCTTTATACTGTATTATGGTGATAATTCATTGCATTGTCACCAATTTTGTCATATTCAGGATACTGACTAGAACATTGTAGATTTCCAACAATAAGCAATACACAAAGGTGTAACAGTTATATAGCTAGGTTGGTAGACAAATGTGTATTTGAGGTTTCAATAAGATATGTAAGTATTAAAATCTATGCACCATGTTTGTGATATTTTTGTATGAATAATACATTATAATAAAATCACAAAAGAAAATAATTATGTAATGAAGTCTAATGATGAAACTTTGTTCAGATGTCATATTATGTATTTTTCATAGCATCACTAAACATGAAGTAGTATGAAGTAGTATGACAAAATGAAGCTGTCCCACAAAAGATTAGTCTGTGGCTAAGGATGATGCCTACACTGATTATGTGAATAATAATGCATTCTGACAGAAGTTGAATCAAATTTAAAATATGCATTACCACAAATCCCACCTTAGTTTCACTGTGATATCTTTAAAATAAGAACATTAAGATTTGTTTACAAAAATTAACAATTTCTATTCTTCATAAAGCAATAATTTTGAGAAAATTCATCAAGGTTGTATAACATCATTTACCATAACTGTGTAACATATCACACTGAAACTATCCAATCCCTATGACACAAAGTCAATGAAGAAGTCTTCTTTTCTTCTCAACCTATAAACTAATTTTAAAGCTAATTAAAATGTGCTGGATATAGAAATCAATGTTGCTTATTTATTATTTGAAAGGATAGTTATTTTAAAAGCATCCTTAGATATGTAGAAAAGTTGTAAGACTAGATGTTTTAATTTATTTTTGTCAAATTATAATTTTAAATTGTCAACAAATTTATTGCTACATATATTTTAAATTAGCATTTTAACAATTAAAATGTTTAGTAATTCTTTCAGAGTGTTATATTGTATTTTATTTATATTCAACTGTGCCTTCCATCTCTTCTTAACCACCTATTTCCCCATTAATTTCCAACCAACTTTGTGTCTTAATGTTTTTTAAATCTACTGAATACTGAATACTGTTAATGCTACTTATACACTCTTTGATATGCAGTAATCTACTGGAGCATGCTAGATGTACCCAGCACTATACACATAAAAATACTAACATTTTTGTCCTGTAAGTTATCAGTTATGAATAGTTCTTCAGAGAGGGGTGTAATGTTTTGCTGATTACAGACTCCATGCTAGAATTCTGTCTTACATGAGCATGGACATACTGTCACAGTTCTTGTGGGTTTATATATGCGATTCCCCTACTGTTTTCAGAAAAAAAAAATCTGTTTCCTTATAATTATCCACTGCCTCTGAATCTGTCTTCTTAGATCACTGAATGCTGCAAAGGTTGCATGATATCAATGTCTCATTTAGAGCTGAAATCTCTGTAGTCAGATATATTCTCTTCATCCTTGACCAAATCGTTATCTACTCCAAAACAAAGATTATTTATAAGTTTTTGAGATGTGCTAAACTATGGGTATAATGTCAAGTCATTAACAGTCAGTTCCAACCTATGTTCCT
Organism: Apodemus sylvaticus; assembly: GCF_947179515.1. Lineage (NCBI taxonomy): Eukaryota > Metazoa > Chordata > Mammalia > Rodentia > Muridae > Apodemus > Apodemus sylvaticus. Next base: position 32,914,563 of record NC_067491.1, read on the forward strand.
CTAACAAAGTAATGGGAAAGTAGACAATATAAGATCTGTCTAGACATAGATCCTTGGTTCCCAAACTGTGTCGTGAAAAGGATCTGTCTTACAGAGCATCTCTGAAAGGAATTTCTGAATACAGAGATGTGCTTCTTTGTGAGCTCTGCTTTTTAAGCAAAATGGAGGATTTCTCCAGGTTTTGTGGAAAAGGGGTTCCTGTTAATTGAGCATTTTGTAAACGCATATTGCATTGCTAATATCATGTATTTAGGTTAATAAAATAACACTAGTTTGGTAAATTAGCCACAGATAAGGTGAGACTTTTTGTATAGTAAGACTTTAGTAGTAGATATTGCTGCCTTATGAATAAATAAACTTTACCATATGATATTTAAAGGGGAATCCTTTTCATTCTTGAAGTGATATTCAACTCCTCTTAGGTAGTTTCTGTATTTAAAACATTCTGGTGCCAGGTCTTATCTCCTATATAAAACACATTTTTCTAATTTTCATTTCTCTTAAATGAAATGAGAAAACATGATGGATGGCTTATTTCCTAGAGGATGTCAAAGTTTCTAGGGTCTCCTCTTCAAGCAACTTTACATGGAGAGGAATAAAAATATTGAATACAAAAAAATAGGACACTCAAATATTCATTCTGAGAGCTAGCAAAGGAGAAAAGAGAGGGGGTATAATGATTATATGAATAAAAGTCTACATCGTTCCATTTCTGAGCACTAGGAAAAGTCCTTTCAAACCACCAAGAAAATAGGCAAAGGTTGAACAGAAAGGAAACTGTGCCAGTTTTATTTTCTTAAAATAGCTTACATACATACATACATACACACACACATACATATGTATGTGTGTGTGCATGTGTGTGAGAGAGAAAGTGTGTGTGTGTGTGTGTGTGTGTGTGTGTGTGTGAGAGAGAGAGAGAGAGAGAGAGAGAGAGAGAGAGAGAGAGAGAGAGAGAGAGAGAGAGAGATGGGGGAGTTTATATGTCTCTGTATCTGTGGGTTTCAGTTTGAACATATGCCAAGTTGTGTGCATTCCAGTCTTGAGTGTGGTGATTCGCGCACACCTGACAGGAATAAGTTCTCTCCTATCAGTTGACAGCTTATGTGTCAGGTTTTGTGTGTAGAGGCCTTTATTCACTAAGTCATTTCTCCAGTCCCGTTTTTTTTTTTTTCTGAGAATAAACAGAGTGAATATATGTTTCCTAATGTTTCAAATACTTCACACACAGAAGAAGAAACTGTATTGATACAACTACTTTGGAATTTTCATTAAGTTAAAGTATATCTATAAAACCTAGAATATATATGCATGTTTTATAAGGAAGTCTATGTTTGAATTCTAAATTATGTAAGTTAAGGTAAATCATAAATGTTAACAATAGCTCTGCATATGAAACACTGAAGTGTAGGAAAGAATAGAAACATATAATATGTAATAATTTGAAGTCATAATAATGCCATCCTGTGGAAATGTTGATACCAGTAAAGATATTTAATATAATGTCTTCTTTTCAAACTCTGTGATAGAATAAAGTTAGGGTACATTGTAGAAAATAATAAAATGATATGAGACAAGGAATAGGCATGTCTGTATTACACTGCTCCTTTCCCCCTAAATATAAAATGAATATACATACTTCAGCAAAATATAAAGAATTAATACATTAACAATATGTTAATATGTAATTTTGTAGTAATAATGTATTACATAATATAATAGCACAGGTTAGTATATAATTTAATATTTTTTATATATATTATAAACATTCATATAATTTTAACTTACAGATTAAAGACATTTCAGTGCATTGTCATACTTCTCTTTCTGCTTTGAGAAAATTTAGCAAAATACAATGAATATTTGTAAGTAAATAAGTTCGGATACTCCTTATTATACATGATAAATACATACTAACATTATGTCAAAAGATAACTGAAAATTATTCTTATTGTTTGGTGAAAATCATCATTTTCTACCTACGGATTTTTTTGATTTCTGGTTTTAAGCTTTTGTCTCCTCCTCATGAACCCTGCATATCCATCATTCCTTCCTCTCTTCCTTCCCGCCTCTTCTTATCCTCTCTATTTCTTTCTTTCTACTCTGTCTTCTCTTTTATACTTGAAATAGGATCTCAGTCATCAAAGAATATGTAACCAGTTTTCCTGCCTCTGCTTCCCATCATGCCTACATGCTTTCTCTTTCTGTGGACTTTACTGTGTTAGTTATTTCAAATATGTATTTCCACTTGTTAAAAGGGTATTTCACATTGTACTTGGCATGTAAAGTTCAGCCAGACTGGCACAAACTCTCGAGGTTTCCTTTTAGTCTTAAATGATTTTCTTTTGTGTCTATATGTTATAATGTACTTTATTTATTTATTTATTTATTTATTTATTTATTTATTTCCAACTCTTGATTATTGTGAAGTATACTGATATGAACATGGGTCATGGGCATGAAAATAACTTTTGATGTAAATGTTTTGACTATATATTCTTTTTTCTGGAAGGGTCTCTTTCCCTCGGGTCTGCCTGGAACCCCGTGTGGATGAAACATGAAAGATCTACCTATTTCAGCTTCCATAGTACTGGGATTAAAAGTGTCATCAGGCTTTGACTCCAGTTTTTTTGTGTACAGTTTTATATATGGAACAGCTGAATCAGATGAAAGTTTTAGATTCATCTATTTGAGGAATTACAATGGGATGGAGTAGTGATTAGCACCTAGTGATAAATGTGACATTAATGTGTTATAAAGTAGTACTGTATTAAACTTGAATTTGTAGTTTTAAAAGTAGGTGCTTGAGTTCCCTTCTTCTACAGATATGGCCTCTTTATTATCCTCTAGCTAGCCAGCACATAAACTACTTGTGCCATTATTCAGTTCTTGACATGCTGGTCCTCTCAATGTTACAACATTCTTCCCAATTTTCCATGATAATTCTGTCATTAGGTTTAGGGATAAGATATAAATACATCTTTTGGTCGTGGACAGTCAGAGTCAGCCTATTTTTTGTATTTTGGTAAACTTTGGCTTATTTAATAATTTCTAGCTGCTGAAAAATTATTCTTGATGATAATTGAATATTACATTTATCTCTGATAAGTGTGTAAAGGTAAGTATTTGATTGTGGTTAGAAATTATACTGGTTTAAGAAATATCATCCTAAGTTAGGTAACCAAATCACAAAAGAACACTCACTGATAAGTTGATATTAGTCCAGAAGCTTAGAATACCCAAGACACAATTCCCATATCAAATGATGCCCAAGAAGAAGGAAGAACAAAGTATGGATACTCTGGTCCTTCTTAGAAAGGGGAACAAAATACCCACAGAAGGAGATACAGAGACAAAATGTGGAGAAGAGTCTGAGGGAAGGACCACCCAGAGACTACCCCATCTAGTGATCCATCCCATATACAGTTACAAAACCCAGACACTATTAACGATGCCCACAAGTACTTGCTGAGCCAGATTTAGCTGTCACCTGGGAGGCTCTGCTAGTACATGACAAATACAGAGAGGGACACTCTCAGCCAGCCATTGAACTGAGCACAGAGTCTCCAATGGGAGAGCTAGAGAAATGACACAAGGAGCTGAAGGGGTTTGCAACGCCATAGGAGGAACAAGGATTGAGCCACCCAGTACTCCAAGAACTCTCAAGGACAAAATTATCAACCAGCTAGTACACATGGCGTTACCCATGGCTCCAGATGCGTAGGCAGCAGAGGATAGCCTTGTTGGACATCAAAGGGAGGAGAGGACTCTGGTCCCTGGAAAGTCCAGATGCAGCTGTGTAGGGGAATATCAGGACAGGGAAGCAGGAGAGGGTTGATTGGGGAACAGGGGAGTGGAGAGGGCTTATGGGACTAGCGCGGGGGGGAGGACCAGGAAAGGGGAAATCATTTGAAATGTAAATAAAGAATATATCTAATAAAAAAAGAAATTCACAGTGGGAGCTTCTTCTATAGGGTCTGTGACTTGTCTAGTATTGTAGTACCAGTCATGGATTCATACCTGTTGAATAGGCAATTTTAGGAGGAATTGACTAAGCTGTGGCAGCTTCCTTATAAACCTTGGGGCAATTTCCGCATGAGGACCAAATTGAAGACTTCCTGAGAGCCAAGTATGGGTGATGTAGACATTGACATCCAATGAGGAACTGCCACTTGGAAGACATAGTTGCTTGGGATCAATGGGATGTAGGTGGAGGGTATAAAGGGCATCCCCAGGAATTAATAAACTTGCCACAATCTCATGAGATTCTTGTGGCATTCTCATCTGCAGAGATTGAGCCATCGACTCCCTGCTACCTCATTTCTAACTGCCAAGGGTGAGTAAGGTTAGGTGGCTAGCAGTCTAGGGCATAAAGCAACAGGAAATAAGTCAAAGACTATTTTTTGTTGTTGTTGCTGTTTGTCTGAGACAAAAGTGCCACTGTTGTAGCTTTGGAATTATCTTGCCATTCTGGGTATTATGCTAATTCATAGCCTTTACAGATGGGTAGTGCTAATCACTACATTTATCCCTTGGCAGCTTGTATAGTACCTTCTGATACACGAGTGATAAATATCAGGAGGCTTCTTCTGGGTCAGTTTAAGCTGAAATCTTCCATGTCCTATGTCCTGTTGTCTTCAGCAATAAGATCTTATCTTTGGTTTCTGGAAGGCAGCTCAAACAAATAGAAATCAAAATGCTATATTATTTTGAGAGTCTCATGGACTCCTCCGACCAACAAGTCAAGAGAAATTTCCCTTGACTGGAAGTAGAGTTCCTGTTAGATAAGCTATTGCTCTTTGGGGAAACATCATAACCTTAATATAATTTCATTCTATTTCTTTATGTATATCTATATTTCCTGCCCACAACAATGACAATACATGGTCTTCTCATTTACAAGCACCTATCCCTCGGACAAAATGACTGTACCCATCTGACCCTAATGTTCTTTGCACCTTCATTTTATTAGGAGCATTATTTAAATAGTTTTATAGATATGCCCCTGAATATGCATATGAACATAAGATATCTCTGCACATAGTAGCTATCTAGAAATAAAAGTGAAATATTTATGAAAAGTCATGTTGATTTTCTTCTGCAAGAGACTATGGGGAAATGTAAACTAAGATTGTTTTCATTTTTTTTTTTTGCATCAGTATTTACAAACAATTCTATGAGTTACATTTAAAACACAGCAGAGGGAAGCGGCACAGTAAAGATCTGTTTACCCAATGCTCACTGGCATTGTTTGTAAATGCTGGCATTGGTTGTTCTATCTAGAGTGTGTAATAAAGTGGAAAAATATAAAGTTAATAGATTCCATAACAAGCCCACTATTGCTCAAGCCGTACTGAGATTTGTGCAGCCCTAAAGATCACAACTGATCAACAGAAGGGAGAAAAGCAGATCATCCATTTCTAGAGCACTTAATGATATTTTATTGCATTATTTATCAAATGCTGTGGATGTTATTTGTAGCTGCAAGCTTGACCTGAGCTAATCATAATTTGATGAATGTATGTACAGCAAAGGTTCTGGGACATTGTGCCCTATTGTTTCACGAAGCAGGGACATGAGTTGGGATTGTGAAATTCACTGTGTGTTTTGCAGATATTAAATGCTGAGACACTTATGCATAAGATAGAATTGATGTTTATCGTCCAGACATGGCTGTTGAAATGTCATTCTCCTTCATACATAAATATTCAAACCATCTATCTTTGACAATTCCTGCAAAGCAACTTTGTAAATGTGGCAGAAAGACTATAACAATGATATATTATTAATGTCTTAGAGTTCTCATTCTCTCAGAAAGACAAGGAAAATCAGAAGCATTTCACAATGTTGTTAAAATGTTTATATGATTTTAGATTTGAATATATAAATTTATGTATTGTTGAGAGAAAATCTAAAGCTTTTAAGAAAGCAATGCATAATATATCGATTTTAATCTTACTATATTTAACCAAAAATAAAAAGAAACTGCACCATACTTTCTAACATGAAAACATGGACTTTATTTGGTTTACATTTTCAAGAACTGGATTGAGAAAATTGCTCCTTAAACTTTTCTTTTCATATCTAAAACAGTATTGGTAGCAAGAGAGTAATTTTTTAAATTAATAATGTAACTTTAATGTAGATTTCAGCTATTCCACAATCGTGCAGCTTAATTTATACAATTTATCAGAGGAGACAGAAACAAAATAAGAAGTGTCTACAAATAAAAGTTATTTCCACTGATTTTGTGAATGAAGCCTGGTGATTAATAACCACTTTGGCTTCATTTCTAAGTAAAGATGTATTTTTTCCTGAAGTATGTTAAATTTGGAAATTACAAAATGAATCACACCAAGTGTCCCATGTACCAAATTATCATATTCAACAACTTATCATATATAATACTGAGTTACTTTCAACCCAGGTATTGACAAAATTATGGTTTCCACAGGTATATTAGGTGATGAATTAACTATTGTATTGAAATATTAGATTTTTCTATTTTCTCTCACAGAATGCAGAATACATCAGCATATCAATATTTTTGTTACCTCTCATATGAATGGCTCTGGCCACATCAAATTTTATGAATATATACCTTAAATTAAATTTAAGGCATTATGTTTTCCATGGTACTTTCTAAAAAAGCATGTGTTTTTCATAGATTTATGCTCATATCAGTTCCAAACAGAATTTCCAGTATAAACCTGTCCTCCAGTGAATGACCAGAATCATGTGCAGGTGACCCAAAGATTATACTATAACCCCTGAAATTCAGTGAATAGAGATGAGAAAAACTCAGATTAACATAAGAACTGAGAGTTATATCATAAGCTGAAGACTTGAAAGTGGATCGATGTCCTGAATTACTAGTCATTAATTCACAAAGCAAAACAAACAAACAAAACAAATATTCAATGTCTTACTGGAATAATACTGTTAGAAAACTAAGACTGCCTTTCTGCAATCCTATCAAAAATGAGACATTCTTAAGTGTGTGTGTGTGTGGGGGGGGGTGGTATATACTTGCAAGCACACGAAAGTGTTTGCAGAGACAAGTGGTTCAATATCAAGTGACTTCTTTTTATCAATCTGACTTATTTTAAGAGACAAATTCTCTCACTGAATTGTGTTTGCTGTCTTGGTGATCACCATTGGCCACTGAGCCCCGGGATCTGCCTTTACTCATCTCCTTGAGGACCAGTATGTGTTGGTGTGTCCAGTCTTTGACTCAATGATCTGAACTCAGATCTTTACGTTTGTAGGTAAGCACTTTACATACTGAGCCATCTCCTCAACTCTAAGACATAAGTCTATATTTTAAATACCAAAGTTAAGAAATTAGTTTATTTTCCTTTTGCATCAAATATAATTAGAAAAAATCCAGAACATATTTTTTCAGAAATATTTAAAAAATACCGTAAATCCCATTTTCTTCTTTTTTACTAAATAGAATTCAAAGTGTTGGGGACAATACAATTTGTCTATATTATCAGTATATGAGCACATAAAAGCAAATATAAACTCACATCAAATATAAATTCAAATCATTTCTATGAAAAATAGTTAACAGATTGCCAGGATACTTTTAACAGTTTTTAAAATTGTTTTATTTATATACATTCCAAATGATGCCTGCCCTTCCAGATTCTCCCTCCAATAGTTTCTCATCCCATTCCCTCTTCCTTTTGGCTCTGAATGGTGCACCTGACACCCCTCCCACCATGGAAGACTTGTAGTATTGAAGGAGCTGAGGGGGATTGCAACCCCATAGAAAGACAAACAGTATCAACCAACCTGGAACCCTGGAAACTCCCAGGTTAAACCATCATCCTAAGAGCATACATGGGCTTACCCATGGCCCTGGCACATATATAGCATAGAATGCCAGCTTTAACAGCAAATTTGAGTCACTAGATAATGAAGATTTCTAAATAAAAAAAAAGTCTTGATGAGTGCTTACAAAAAAGTAGCTTATATTTTAATTAATTAAGGAATACATTCTATCACCTTCAAGTTTTATTTCTATAACAGAGTTAGACTTTTATATGAGAACCTGAGCCTCAGAAAGTTCAATGTTAAGCCAAAGGGACAAACTTCATTAGCTAACTCCAAACACTGGTCTCAGGTTTTCTGACTCTATGCTCCCTACACTATACAGGCATTTGATTCTTGAAAGACTTTTTTATTTCAAATAAATATTTCTTTTTAAATAAAGCTAAATGTCACAGATTATGATGATACTAAATAACTTCATACTTTTTCCTTATTTTGTTAGATGGACTATTTAAATTTTATTTTCTCTTGAGCATCCCTGGACATAGCACTATTTTGGGATAGCCTTGAATTTTAAAGTAGTCTTTGAATGATATAAAAGAAAATTGATGAGCAAGAAATAACTATACTCTAATAAATCCATTCTTATATGCTGATTTTTTCCTCTGAATAAAGCATTTTCTGCTTGCATGGTATATCCCATGTATGAAATGTAAGTCTTTTGTGCCACATTGTCTTTAACTTTATGGAGATAATGAAGGTGTGAGAAGATCGTGAATGTACAAAGAAATACAAGATGAATGCATAAATAAATATGTTAATCCAATAGGGAAGTACCCCTTCTAGAAGAAGTGGATAGGTGTATGTTCCTACTCAGTTGATTAAGTCTAGCTAATATAACTAGTTAACAAATAACGGATATGAATTAAAAGGCCGTGGGGAGGACAGGTGATTTGAATTCTAAGTTTTATAATATATTTACAGTATATATTAAGTTACCTATTTCATCAAATTCTTTCCCAGTTAATAATGAAGTGAAGAAAACAATCTTTATCCCATCATAAGATTTATTATCGTAATATGGTAATAACACTTAACTGATGCTTAAGGGTTATTTTCTTATGTATATTTAGAATCACATAAAGCACTGAATATTGATTAATGGGTTAAACAAGATAATAAGTATATTATATACTTATACCAGATATACTTAAACAAGATAATAATATACTTATTATCTTGTTTAACCCACTGGAAAACTGTAGAGAATAACTTGTGTATTGTATGAATGTATCTCCTGTCAATTAAAAACCCTATGGGCCATGGCTTAGGCAGGAAAAGGTAAGTGGGACAACTCAAGAAGAAAAAATTCTGAGATAGTCACGTAGGAAATCCATTCAGGAAGATGTGATGCATGGATCCTAAGCCAGCCATGTGGCAAAATTTAGATGGAAATAAATGGATTATCATAAGGTATGATTCTATTCAGAGAAGAGCCTAGCTATATGGCCAATGTGTTTACAAATGTATTTTGAGTGTGAGTCTTATTTCTGTAAATCTGATGCTGGGAGGAAGTACTGGAACTAATGTTTACCAAGATGATCAATAAATTACATTCATTAAGTATATACATACTTCAGAAGCCTAAGCAATATAAGCATTAAGACTAACTAAATCATCTAGCAATAATTAGAAAATAGTGAGGGGTTGCTCTTACGTAGCTTTCAATTTACTGTTTTTAAATTAGTATATTTATAAGTTCACTTTACATCCTGATCATAGTCCCTTCCTCCTTACCTGTCAGCCCACTCTCAAACCCGCCATCCCCACCTTCTTTTTCTCTCAGAGAAGAGGATGACCTCCATATACCCTGGAACATCAAGTCACCACAGTACTCTACCACTGAGGCCAGACAGGGAAGATCAGCTTGGAAAAATGGATTCAAGGTCAGGCAACAGAGTCAGAGAAGGGTCTCACTCCAATAGTTAGGGAACCCACACGAAGACTAAACTGCGCATTGCTACATATATGCAGAAACCTGGTTCCATCCCCCAAACTACTTATTTAACCTTGTTTTTCATATGTAGTGTTTATGATATTCATTTGCTATATATACATGACATAATATGGTATTTTTTATTATATCTAAATGTCTGGTTTTTCTCACTCTTGGCAATCCCTCAGTACAATGCTTGGAAACTAACAGAAATCTAAATCATTCTTCTAGAGTACACAATTTTTGTAACTTCAAAATTACAGTTCATCATAGTCACTATACCTGTTATAAAAAAACATAAAACTAAGAAGTTTGCTGGTGTTCAAATTGGAAGCAAGACAAAGCTTTGTGCAATCTAAAAACGATCATTTTGAAAATAATAACATTGACGTTTGAATGCACAAAATAATTGGGCCAATAAAATAAACTCAGTAACCTTATGTGACAAAGTATATGAGCAAACAGATATAATAAATAATTAGCTCATTCCCTCTCAGAAGTGTGACTAACTCTGTTCATCTCCTCAAGGCCAGTCTTTGTTTATGCCTGATTTGGAAAATGAGTGACTTTATTCTCTGGGCAACATTCCCAGCGTCAGTATTTAATCACTGACTCAGTGGTTGGCAGCACTGATTCTTCAGAATGTATGGAGAGTGATGTCGGCTGTCATGGTGATTAGCCACAGGCATTTAGTTTCCAGGGATGAGAGACCATCTTGGTCAACAATGGGTTTCCTCATCCAAAATGTCAACATTGCCAATTGGAAACACTGGTTTCAATAATCCTGGTGAGCTCATTCCATGTTGTTAGGAATTAGCAAGTTAGGATGAATATGTTACCTTCCTCATGCCAATAAATCATGGAAGGCAGATCAGAGTGAGCTTCAGTGACTTTCTTTGTGTGAAGAAAAAAGACTAAGGGTCCCTAGAGCACACCTTCACTCTCTCTTCTACTTTTAGCGTCATGCACTGTTATCGGAGAAGAAGGTAGTGGACTATGAACAGTAGCAAACCAGTGTGAGGAAATCAGCATAATGAGGAATAAGCAGAAGGACAAAGAATGATGCTTACTGAATCAATGTGAGGAAGGAACGTCACACTTCAACTACTAAATAATAGACCACCCTGCATGGCAAATCTCGGGCGATCTGAGAATAGCTTCATGATCTCTATCTTCAATAAACTTGGAAATATAATATGTGAGCACATGCTTTGGCTCTGTCTATGATACTTTTCTATAGTCATGAACAAACATCTTGAACAAGGGAACTTAGGAACGAAAGCATATCATTTGGGGCTCATGAATCCAGAAAATTATAGAGTCTATGACCAGGACAGCAGAAAGCATCACAGCAGGCAGTAAGGCTGGAGCAGAAACTTAGCACTTACATTTTGAGACACAACTAATCACTAAGGAAAAGAGCAAAAGCAAACTAGGGTGGGAGACTTTCGCAACCTCAAAGTTCAACTCCAGTGGCATATTTACTTCCTCCAACAAATCCTCTTGGCCCCTATTAACCAATTCAAATTTAGGATTTTTTCTTAAAGTAGTTACGTGGCCTATTGATATCGCACTGAATATTTTCATTTCTACTTAAATATTAATAAAATCACATTCCGTTTTGTTTATCCTTGCTGAATACTCTTTGTAACATAAAAAAATAAAGATTTTTTGTGTATGTGTATTATATATTGTACACGGATGTTCTTGTGAGTATAGGTTACCTGTTGCTGACAAATGTTTGCATTCAATTGGCCCTGCTCTCACACTCACCTTCATCCTTGATACAGAGTCTTTCACCGAACTTGGCCCTCAATAGTTGATCGATTGACTGTCCAGTACACCCCTGGAGTCAACTTGCCTCTGCCATCAGTTCTAGGCTACAGATGGCCAGAGTACATCTTTTGCATGGGTACAGGTTATCCAATCACAAATTCTCAGACATCCCTATGGAACAATTTATTCACTGAGAGTTCTTCCTAGCCTAACAGTTATCAAGTGGTTGAGTAAAAATGGCTTATGAGTCTTCTGTTCATTTGACTCAGTGTATGCCTCAAAAACCTACTTGGGAGAGCTTTGAAAAAATAAATAGAGACAATAAATGATTTAGTGAAATTATTAAGAATAAAAAGGTGGATGGTAGTTATGAGCTTCAGCAGGCAGATGCGCTTATCAATTTCAGTGACCAAATTTTTGTGATTTCAGTTCTATCCAGTTGCCTTCCTGTATATTAAAAAATGTTTCTAAGTTATAGAGTGAGAAAGGAATAAACCATCTTTTACATGATTTGAACAGAGAGGATTTGCTTTATTTAAAATATGCTATCACTATGGTATTTATCATGGTTTAATTACCTATCTAAATTATTCAAGCATTCAAAAGTTTAAAAAACACACTTAATATTTAAGCTAATGTATATTCAGCCTTCATTTTAAAACCATGCTTTCAAATAAGCCATGGAAATGGAAATTAAGATTGACACCTAAGAATAGGGATTCCCCCAAAGTTAGAGAAGATTGAGCTGAATTTAATATTATATACATGTTACAACATTATATTCATGGATAAATCCTCCAGTAAAATTAGACCTTTGTTATGCACCAGCAACCAAAGCAGGGTTTTGATGAGCATTTGCTAAACTGTTAGATTTTGAAAGTGCAGTGGCCTTTTGGATTTATACTTCAGTGCACAGTAATTATAATAACAGTGTTATGTTCTTGATTTTATTCCCTTAGTAATCTTTTAGTGTTTTGAAGGAAGTATCTTCTCTAAACAGTCACCTCAGTTTCAATTTGGGCTTTCTGCTTGTATTTTATCTGTAGAGCCCCTCCTCCCTTCTCTTTCTATGTAGCAAGGACATCTTCAAACTCACCACACTTCTACAACCTTCTTTAGAGTACAAGTATTATTATACATTTGCCATTGTGCTGGCATCAACGAAGGTGAAAGAGAAACAATAAAATTAGATGTCAGAACTTAGAAACTCATGTTTCTATGTGTGAGAGAGGTGGTCTAATATTGAATCACAAACACAACTTTAGCATCCACACAATGATTTTTATTTGCGAACAATAGTCACATTATAGCAATCCTTATGAACTTCTTAAAAAAATTGAAATTTGTGCCTTCACATTCATAGACTACAGAAGTTTAAAAATCATTATTACATGGGGAGAGTTATGCTATAATGCCGCAACTTTGGCTGAGATGCCAATGACCTTAATTCCGGCACTTAGCTTAGCTGTTAGTTTATGCACTAATCATCATTCACTTCAGAAAGAGATTTCTCTATGACCAGAGACCTGCACTAATCTGTGTGTACAGAGGATGAATTTTAGAGGTTGGCATGTGCATTCATCAGAATGAAAGTAGGTAATCCCAGCACTTGGGAGGCAAAGGCAGGCGGATTTCTGAGTTCGAAGCCAGCCTGGTCTACAGAATGAGTTCCAGGACAGCCACTGCTACAAAGAGAAACCCTGTCTCGAATAAACAAAAACCAAACCAAACCAAACTAAACCAAACAAACGAAAAAGAAAATAGTTTCAAACCTGAATTAAGGATTCATGCTTCTGTACCAAGCAAGTGTTTTCTCCTGACAAGCAGGACCTATACCTGATTACAAAGCAGTTAGTTACCTATCCCGGAAATATTAACTTTCCTGCTGCATGATGTGTCAGTCATTTTGCAGTTCATTGGGCTTCCAGATGGCTAAGAGTTTAAAGATTTTTTTCTCCCAACAATCTTACATAATACCTTCCCATCCTATCAAAGCTATCCTGTAAGAATGGAGATATTTTTAATGCCAACTTGATTTGTCTAGTGATTAATTCCTGTAGTATCTTTCACAGCAGGGTCTTATTATCAAGTCCTGGTGGGCAGCCTACTAATGTGAAAACTCTGTGCTCTTGGCTCGGGAAACATCATATAAAAGGGGCATAAATATTATAAGAAGTCAGAGAATACCACATTAAAACAATGCCTTCTGTACCTGATATTGGTTCTATGTTCATGAGCTCACAGTGGCTCTGGTTTCCTGCATAAGATCACTCTAGTTAACATTTTAGCACAGGGTTACAAAGCATTTATGAGCTCCCCTACCTAATTGAGAAGCTATGAGCAGTTAGTTTCTGAAAAAAGGAAGAGTTGGTTTCCTTTAAGGTTGTGGATACTAGTGGGTCTATAACATGTGCAATATTTTGATGTATCATACTTTAAACCATCTAATATTATTAAAGTGTTATAAAACAAGTGAAAAAGAAAAAATGAATTATTCAAAATTAAATAGAAAGGGGAGAAGCAGTCATGACAAATATAAGGAAGAAAGAGTTACAAGGGTCATGAATTATGACTATATTAATAATTACAAGACAAAACTTGCTAGATATACAACACGTGCTATCCCACTGCATTGTCACAATTCCATTTAACAATAAAACATCTCATGCTAAGAGTAATCATGCACTATATTAGAGTTAGTATTGAAGGCTAGACCTTCTGAAATAAAAACAACTATTTATTAACTAGTAAGCATGCTTGAGAACTTCCTTTAATGCATTAGAATCACTACCCTCATCCACTCTTTCAACTTTTCTCACAAACGTCTCATTGCCCACCCTGCCAACTTGGTATCCTTTGCTTATTTTTCCCCATTTATTGAGTCCTGATTGTACTTCACTTATAGATACATGGAAGTATTATGTTTTGCTGGTGTATGAGTAACTTATCAGGGGCTATACTATCAAAGAAAGTATACTTCCTCTTTCAGCAGGTAATTTTCTCTAGATGAATGAATGAATGAATGAATGAATGAATGAATGAATGAATGAACAAAACCTGGAAAAATTGTTGAACTTGTTTTAGAAGATTTTACACAAATGATTTTATGGATTTGTGATCAAGTTCAAAAATGAGCATTTACTTAAGAAAGATTGACACATTTGAATATAGTAAAATTATGAAAGGGATTTTGGTGTCTAGTCATGAAACAATATAGTAGTGAAGTATAACATCTTTAGTTACCTACAGAAGACCTATAGAAGATCAAACCACATAAATTTCTAACATAGAAGTAATACTCACCTGCCCTTTACTGGATGTGAGTTTTCTGTGAATAGTTGTTGTAGGAAGAAAAATCATTCTTCTATAAATGTTTGATCACTGGTATTTTTCATTTGCTCTAATGGATATGCCCATGCCCTTGTACATATGAATAGCACTAATTTCACTTAATGGATTACACATAGAATGAAGGAAGGAAGGAAAGAAGGGAGAGAGAGAGGAATGAGGAAAAGATGGAAGGATGGAAAAAAGGAAAAAGGGATAAAGACAAGGGAGAGAGGTAAGAAGGAAGGAAGGAAGGGGGAAAGGGAAAGATGAGAGGAAAATGTAAAAATGATGGCTAAAGTTTGGAGAATCAATGTTAAGAAGGACATGGGAGGTAATGGTAGTAAAAATAAAATCATATTTGAACACCCACATCCATATATGTAAATTCCATTTAGCAGATAAAGAACATTCACTCAATTAATCAGAACAGTAAAAAGTGCTGAAATGTATTGAACATAGTATCAAAAGAAAAGAGAGACAATAGGGAGGGGTATGCCATTGCTCTCTCTCTCTTTCTCTCTTTCTTCATCTCGCTCTGTCTCTTTCTCCTTTCTTTTCCTTTCTGTCGCTGTCTTCCTCTTTGTCTCTTTTTCCTCTCTCTTTTCTTTCATTATGTCATAGAATACAATGAAACCTTTTAATGAAAACTTGTACATTATTTTTAATTCATAGTTTCTGAGTGACTAACAAAATTCTATTTCTAAAGCCCTGAAGAAAATAACATTGTCTTTTTTTCCCACAGGATCAGTAAATTATTAAGCATTTTGATGTAGATTAAGTGTGACTTCTGCCACTGGATTCATATAAATTGTTCACTAAGTTCAAGTGTCTGTGATACTGAAATTACTATTCAGAATCCAAAATACTATAAAGTTTCAAAACTGTGCAAACACTAAATGACATAAAGTAGTTTCTCTCGTGGTTGTAACCCTGTAAAGTTTGGATTGTGTAAATGAACCATTAGAAAAATTTTCTATTTGCCTTGATAATTAAAACCTCTATCTAAATTAAACTGAATGAAGTATCAAGGTTACATAGACTCCACACATGGTGAATTTAGATTTAAAAAATGGAATATGGTTTATAAAAATTCATCCTTATTTAGAAACTACATATTAATGATAACTAATGATAATGAACTCATGATAACATTCTACTTTCTAGTATATAAGTTTTTCTAACCATAAAGTTGAACTATGTCAATGATTAAAATAAATTAAGTTACAGTATAATAAAATACTCAACTTACTATACAATTAACTAATATATATATATATATATATATATATGACAGTGAATATGAATGTGTTAATTTACTGTAGTTCTTATTTCACCTCAAAGACTCAGTCACATAACAATAGCCAACATAATGGTTTTGATATATATCTACAACAATATCAGTAAATATTTTATAAGTTTTAATGAGAATTATTATGAACTAAAGTTTGTAAATTACTATAACGATTTTTAAAACAGGAACAAAATATACTTTATTATTTTTTATTCCAATAGTTGCCCTGAGATTAATGCTTTATTTTGAAAATCAGTAGTTGGGTTTTATTAAATACAAAATAAAGTCTTTCAAAGTTTTTCTTTCATTTTAGATTAATATCAAATCTAAAATTACCTCAACCTTCAAAACATGAGTTTGATCCTGAATTCCCATGTGGAGGAAGGAAAAAGCCAACCCTTTTAAGTTGTAAACTCATAAGTGTACATACCTGCTTGTGCACATAGGCATGCACATATATAGACAGGCACACACACACATCAAATAAACGTAAAACTTTTGGGTCAAAAGTTTTGGTTGGGTTGGGGTTTTTATTGCTCCACTGTGTTACCTGGTTACCTGTAGATGGGCTCTTTAGGTTCCATATAACCATTTTTGTGAGTCTCAGTTAAGGTCACCCCCACTGATTCCTGTGAGGCTCCCCTAGCCTAAATCTCTGGAACATCCTTGAAATGCTTCCCAGTCTCCAAACCCTGCCAGCTGCAGTTATCCATTCATTCTCATGATCATTATCTGGCCATCTCCTCTCTCTCTCCCAGCATCTGATTCTGAAATCCCTTCCTTATTCCCCTCCTCACCACTCTCCCAGGGTTTCCTCACTCCATCGTCCTCATAAGATTATTTTATTCCACATTCTAAGTGAGACACAAGCATCCTTGTTTGTGTCTTCCTTCTTATTTAGCTTTCATGTGTCTGTGGAGTATAGTTTGGGTGTCCTGTATTTTATGGTTAATATCACCTTAAAAGTAGATACATGCTAGGCATGTCCATTGTGTCTGGGAGACCTCACCCAATGTTATTTTCTAGTTCCACCTGTTTGCCTGCACAATCATCAATGTCTCTGTCTTTATTAGCTGAACAGTAAGTATTCCATTGTGTAAAGGAACTACATTTTCTGTATCCATTCTCTGAAACATAGGGAATAATAATGGATCAAAGACTAAGGGAATGGCCAAGAAATAACAGCTTCAATTGGAGACCCATCCCATGGACAAACACCAATCCCTGACACTATTCAAGATATTCTGTCCTGCAGACAGGAGCCTATCATGGCAGTCTTCTGAAAGGCTTCACCAAGCAGATGACTCAGACAGAGGTAGAGACTTACAGCTAAGTGCCTTGAAAGAGATGGTAAACTTGACAGGCAGACCAACAGTGTCAACTACTCTTGACCTTTTGGGGGCTCTCAGTGACTGAATCACTAACCATGGAGCATACATTGGCGCACCCTAGGCCCCATGCACATATGTAGCAGATACGCAGCTTGGCCTCTTCATGTGGGTCCCAAACAACTGGAGCAGGTGCTATCCCTGAAGCTGTTGCCTGTCTGTGGAATAGTTCTTCTACCTGGGCTTTTATGTCTGGCCTCAGTGAGAGAAGATGCTCCTAGCTCTGCCAAGACTGAATTGAAAGGATAGGGGGATCCCTGGGGTGGGCGGAGCTTTATTATTTCGCTGGGGAAAGTGTCAGAGGATGGGGAAATGACTGTGGAAGGGGATACTGGGAAGTGGTAGGACAGCTATCAGGATGCAAAATGAGTGATAAAATGTAAATCAATCTTAAACATATACCCACAGATATGCACATATTAAGTAAATGAAAAACAATTTAAAATATATAATTTAATAATTTTATTATCCATCTTAGATACATAGTCAGACATCTTTGCTTCGTTCTATAAAGTTTGTCATTATGAGCACAATTGAAAGAGAAAACAACACATTGGATATCTGAAATTAAATGGGTAACTAAATGCAAACTAGAAGAAAGATTATAACAGGTTTCTGTTTAAATTCTAATATTACTTCTTTTAATATTGGCTATGCATAGCTAAATGTTTATGGGGAAGAAAGTAAGTTAGGTTGAAATTTTTATTTCCTTGTAAATATGTTTATGGCTCTGTAAGACTAATGGATGTTAGTGAAGTTGGATATTACTTTTTTTTTTCTCTCATTTATTCAGTTTATTTGGCTCAATATTTCCCTCAGGTACAATTTGATTCTGCACCATAAAACTGTTAGTTCTGTTTGAATTTTAAATAAATCACACAGCTCACTATTCTGTAAGGTCCATTTAGTGCACCCATGATAGAGAGATATTGTTCTACAATGATAAAGACATATTGGGGCTTTATGTTAGCAACAAGGTTTAAACAACACAGAAATTTACAGCTCCATTTTTTGTAAGCAGAATCTAGTCAAGCATTAAATGCACACTTAGGATATCCAATAGTCACAAGAGAGTTGACAACTTAAATCATTTAGCTATAATGAAGATAAATAGCATATATACATGTGTGTAAGTCAAGCTCTACAAACCTATGCTGTTGCTAGGTAACATTCTTAGACAGCTTATGCATATTTCATGTAATAAAGTGACCTGATTGCATCAGAACACACACACACACACATACACACACACACACACACACACACACACACTTGCATGAATGACTGAAGCCCAGAGCAATGGTATTTGAAAAAGTAGTGCAGCCTCGCCATAAAGTGTATTTGGATGTACACATGGGTGACATCAAAATCAAAATTGTTTTGTTGAAAGCTTCAGTGTGTAAGTTTACAATAAAAATATGACCTGTCATAGAATTCCAGTTGTTCACAGTATATATAAATACTGAAGCCATTTGTTTTCTGATTTGAGTAGAAGGTTCTTAGGGGATTTACACAACTATTTGAGATGATTTTTATGATGCCTAAGACAGCTGGAACAAAATAAAATAACAATTTTTGTCAGTCATGGTACTGGAATATAACATAGTACACACTTTAAAAACAAGCAAACATTTATCTTTTTGTACTTTAGACACAAAGAAACGTTTCCTATCTTAATTTATTTAAGATATTTAAGTCTATTTCTCCCCTAAAGCTTGATTTTTTATTCTCTCAAATTCCTATAGTTAACATATTACTGAAAGAAAATTTGCAAAAGAAACATAATGGCTAGGGGATGACAAAATAACTTCTGTATATACAAATAACAGAAATAGATTAAGCAAAATATGTACATATATCTGCATAGATCTACATATATATGTACATATAAACTCAAAAAAGTGGATATCAATTTAAGAGTGGAGAGGAATTGAGGAAAAGGAATGGGGATAAGTCACGTGGTTATATTCAAATTAAAAATGTAATACATTAATTATTAACTATTTACAAATAAGTTAAATATTGATAACTCAGCATGACTTAATTTTTCAATTTTCCAGTCTTCAATTTCTAGAATATAATATTCATCTATTCTCTCGGTCAATTTTGTTGTCCTCTGATTCATAAATAATTGATTTTTTTCCAGAGGTTAAAAAATGTCTGTACATTCAGAAAAGATTAGCTTAAGAAAAGATATTTCCACTGGGCAGTGGTGGCTCACGCCTTTAATCCCAGCTCTGGGGAGGCAGAGGCAGGTGGATTTCTGATTTCAAGGCCAGCCTGGTCTACAGAGTGAGGTCCAGGACAGCCAGGGCTATACAGAGAAACCCTAACTAGAAAAAACAAAACAAAACAAAAAAAAAAACAACAAAAAACAAAGCATAAGATACTTTCCTTTGTATGTTTATCTGAAGCTGATATATATATTTCCTGACTGAGGTGTAGGATTGACTTCTGTAGAAGAGCAGAATTACTCTTTTATAGGCAACAGGCAGCACATCTAAGATAAAGAGCCATTTTAAATTGAAAACTATTCCATTACATATGTATTTGTAATTAACTTTAATTTTTCAGTACTAATTCCAGTAAGCTATACTATTACTAAGAAAATGATATTCGTGATTGGAAATAAGGAAGATAAGAAACTACAAGATTATTTTAAAGCAATCAATTTATGCTAAATAAATACCATAATCTATGTTACGGTGATAATAATCATAGAAAAATTCTAAAGCTGACAGATCAACAACAGTGGTAACAAAAATTGCCATTTATAAAAGTCTTGATACAATCAGAATGAGTAAAATAAAAAGAACTCAAGGGACAGCACATGCTGTCAGGAGTGTGGAGCAAGGGGAACGTTCCTCCATTTATACCACTCCTAGGCTTCCGAAAATACCATGCACCATCCCACAAGGATACATGCTCAGTTATGTTCAGAGCAAGATTATTTGTAATATTCAGAGATTGAAAATAGCCCAGATATCCCTCAACTGAAGAATGGATACAGAAAACATGGTTCATTTACACAATAAAATACTACACAGCTACTAAAAACAAGGACATCATGAATTTTACAGGGAAATGAATGGATCTTGACAATACCAGTCCCAAAAGTATATGGTGGTATGTATTCACTTATAAATGTATATTAGCTGTAAAGTACAGGACACACATGCTACACTCCACAGTCCCAAGGAAGCTTAATAAAATGAAAGAGGGCCCAAGGGAGGACTATATAATCTTTCTCAAAGGGAGAAATAAAATAGATATCAGAGTTCATGGAGGGATGGTGGGAGAGATGATGGGGAGGGGAACGGAGGAGGGGAGCAGCGGGATCAGGTGTACAGAGAGCAGAGCAGGGGTAGGGTGGGGCGTGTTTGGAACACAGACATCATTGGCACAGGGTGCACTGGGGCGTGGATCCCTGGGATTAACAAGAGACCAGGGACATGGAGGCCCCAAGGAATTTATGGGGCTGACTGTTGTTGAGATCTCTTGCAGTGGGGGAGATGAAGCCTGAAGTGGCTCCCTGTGTAGACAGACAGGACTCACACTGGAGCGATAAGGACAGAAACCCACCAACAAAATCTTCAACTTAAAATATGACTTGCCTACAAGATGTGAAGGGACAAATAATGGAGCATAAACAGAGGGAATGCCCAACTAATAACTGGTACAACTTGAGACCAATCACACGGGAAAGAAACAATTTCTGTTACTATTAACAATACTTTTTTAGGCTTGCATATAGGAACCAATCATAAATGTTCTCCAAGTGGCTCCACACAGCAGCCAAAGGAAAAGGAATCAGAGACCCACAATCAAACATTAGGTGGAGCTTATAGAGTCTTGTGGAGAAATAGGATTGAAGGACCCTAAGAGGATAGAGACTCCACAGGAAGAGCCACAGAGTCAACTAACCTGGACTCTGGGAAGCTCCCAGTAACTTCACCATCAACCAAAGAGCATATATGGGCAGGACCTGTACCCTGTACATGTGTAGCAGACAAACAACTTGGTCTTCATTAAGTTTCCTCAACATCTGGAGTGTTGAAGGAACTGTCTCTGAATCTGTTGTCTGCCTGTGCATCCTGTTCCACTAACTGAGCTGCCTTTTCTGACCTCAGTGGGAGAGGATTTACCTAGCCCTGGAGTGTCTTGATGTTCCAGGGTGGGGTGATACCCAGGGGATGGGAGCTTCATCTTTTTAGAGGAGAATGGAAGTGGGGGGGGGTAGAGGAAAGTGCTCTGCTGGGGACTGTATTGGAATGTAAATTGAGTAAATAAATGAATTAATAACAAAGAAAAATATTTAAAAATAAGTTCTGATATGTTTGGGCTTTGATTACTGACGGACATAAATATAGATATGAATGATTCATAAAAAGAATCTATTAGCAGAATTGGCTTGCATAATTACTAAAACTTCAGTCGGAAAACAAGCTCTGTGCTGGCTAGAGATTCTGAGATGCTAACAGTTTTCTAGGCCTGAACAGTCACAAGTGTGTGGTGTGGGATTAAAGAACATTTTAAGGGAGCTGAGATTTACTTCAGCTCGCAGTGTCAGAGATTTCATGCCACATTCTTTTGTTCTATGTAATGTGGACAATGTGAAACCAAGCTTCTTGGTAGGCAAACCATCATATGGCAAATAGGAAGTTTAAATTAAAGTAAAACCTCTAGGGAACAATGTAACCTCCAGAGGCATGCTCAGGACTGTCTTCTTCTCCATCTAAACCTCAATTCTCAAAGTTTCCCTCACTTGCTAAAAAGTGCTGCAAGCCTGGCACCAACATGTATGTGAACATAAGATAGGGCATTGTACTCAAATCACAACCATGGATTTTTTTCCCATTAGCTTTGCATTCCTATGCATCGATGTGAGGGCTGGATTTAACTGGCTATGATTAGCTGGATGGTCTTTAGCTGAGTTAGTGTGATGCATAAGTAGATGTCAGAGCAGAAAAGGGCAAAGGAAGGACCAAAAAAAAAGTATTGGAAGAGGAGACAGACTTTTTTAAAATGAGTGTTTTGCGTGTACCTAGAATATTTTTCACATCTTGTCTACATAGAAGCCAGTTTGAAAAGCAAGTACCAGAATGTTAAAAAATACATTTCTTAAGAAAATCATTAATATATGCTGTCTTTCCTTTCTCTCCCTACACAATACTCTAGGAACAATTTGAAGAAACTATTGAGAACACAGATACAGAGGTAACATTAAATTTTTTAGATTGAAATCTTTAAGGTAAATTATCTCTCATGGGAATGAATGTGAAGCAAAATATAAACCTGGAGATTGTAAGAAAGGATTTTAATTAGTACTAAACAAACACTCAAATAGGGAGATCATCTGCATTAATCAATATGGTTTTCAGACAAATAGGTTCTTGCTTTTTAATTATTCCCCTCACAGATTTAGTGTTTACAATACTGTGCATGTTCAGCAAATCACAGGAAGCATTTCTGTTCTCATAAGAACAATTTCAGGCCCTAGAGCCTCTTTTCTAAAATGCAGAGCACATATTACTTACTTCTTATTGACTTAGACAATGTATGAGCTGTCAGAAAAACCCATTTTTAAGAACTGTAACAAGATTTCCTAACTGCGGATATTTTAAAACAATCATTAGTTACCTTTTCAAGCTATAATAAATCCCCTTGATGTGGAAGATCTATATTCCTAATCACTGAGTCCTTTTAGGGTTTTCTAACTGGTGTACATTTATGGCTGACTGCTCAATAGGAGATTAGGCATCTTGCTACAAGTGTGCCTTTGTTTCAGGTTTATTTTATTTTGACCTGAATAGAGAGAATCAGTTATTAATTGATGATGCATTCCCCAAACAGATTTCCTAATTTCATCAAGAGAAGCAGTAACTACTTGAAGATGCTTCCCCCCAAAAATCACAAATCATGTTCAGTTTACCTGTCCCAAATACCTCTTTATTCTGTGTAAAATGAATAAAACTCATAATGTGACTTGGGATCATCTGTACTGAATCAAAACAGCATCTGCAAAAATGATGCAGAAACACAGTTCCTGGGTTGCTACTGGTGATGCTAGACAAATCCCTTGTTTCTTTTGTTTCTCTAAAGCTACAGGAGAGTTGAGGGAAGCAGAAGGGATAGATGAGACACAGGGTAGCATCTGGACTCCAATTTCTATTTTATTCTTCATATTTTTGAAAAATTTAATGCATCATATGCCACATGTTCTTACACAGTGAGTCATTTCTTCAGACTAGACACAGTTCTTAATTCAGAGAAGAAATAAATCACAAAATGAAAATATGCAAAAAAAGAAATTTGCTATCAACTGGTGTAGAAAGAAACATGACAAGTATTTTTTCAGTATAATGAAATCATGAAATATAAATCTTACCTCATCTCCTATGCATCTGGCATAATTATCTCCTTTATGAATCAGAAGCTGATTTATGTCTGGACCTGATTTTACTGGAGTGGTAGGGCCCTGACAAAGACTGTTAATTCATGCAAAAGAGCAGAAAAGAGGCTGGCTCTAAGAAGCATTGGCTATCCACTTGAAGACTGACGTACAATGAAAGGCAAGTGGACCAATGGAATAGAATAGAAGACCCAGAAATGAATCCACACACCTATGGTCACTTGATCTTCGACAAAGGAGTGGAATACATCCGGTGAAAAAAAGATAGCCTTTTCAACAAATGGTGCTGGTTCAATGGGATGTCAGCATGCAGAAGAATGTGAATTGATCCATTCTTATCTCCTTGTACTAAGCTCAACTCCACGTGGATCAAGGACCTCCATGCAAAACCAGCACACTGAAACAAACAGAAAAGAAACTGGGGAATCCCCTTGAGGAAATGGGCACAGGGTAAAAGTTCCTGAACAGAACACCAATAGCTTATGCTCTAAGATCAAGAATTGACAAATGGGACCTCATAAAATTACAAAGTTTCTGTAAGGCAAAGGACACTGTCAAAAGGACAGAACGGCAACCAACAAATTGTGAAAGGATCTTCACCAACCCTACATCCGATAGAAGGTTAATAACCAATAAATACAAAGAACTTAAAAAGTTAGACCCCAGGGTACCAAATAACCATATTAAAAATTGGTGTACAGATCTAAACAAAGAATTTTCACCTGAAGAAATTCGGATGGCCGAGAAGCACCTTAAGAAATGCTCAACATCATTAGTCATTAGGAAAATGCAAATCAAAAGAACTCTGAGATTTCACTTCACACCAGTCAGCATGGCTAAGGATAAAAACTCAGGAGACAGCAGGTGTTGGAGGGGATGTGGAGAAAGAGGAACATTCCTCTACTGCTGGTGGGATTGCAAGATGGTACACAATTGCAAGTGGTTGCAAGATGCAACCACTCTGAAAATGAGTCTAGTGGTTTCTCAGAAAACTGGACATGACACTTCCAGAGGACCCTGCTATACCTCCTGGGCATATACCCAGAGTATTCCCCAGCATGCAATAAGGATACATGCTCCATTATCTTCATTGCAGCCCTATTTATAACAGCCAGAAGCTGGATAGAACCCAGATGTCCCTCCACAGAGGAATGGACACAAAAATATATGGTATATATACACAAGGAATACTACTCAGCAATAAAAAACAGTGAATTCATGAAATTTTCAGGCAAATGGTTGGAACTGGAAAATATTATTCTAAGTGAGGTAACTCAATCACAAAAGAATACAAATGGAATGCAATCACTGAACAGTGGATATTAATTAGCCCAGAAGCTCTGCATACCCAAGACATAATTAGCATAACAAATTACTCCCATGAAGAAGTAAGGAATGGGTCCTGATCCTGGAAAGGTTTGATCCAGCATTGTAGGGGAGTACTAAGACAGAGAAAAAGGAGGGAGGTGATTGGAGAGAAAAGGCTTATGGGACATATGGGGAGGGGGGAACCAGGAAAGAGGAAATCATTTGGAATGTAAACAAAGAAGACAGAAAATAAAATAAATAAATAAATAAATAAAAACCAATCAGGTTAGATGAAATAGGATATAAATTTAAATAATAAAATAAATCAATCAGATGTGAAAAACATTTCTAGGGAAACATAGTTATTACTAACTATACCATGGAACTGATCCCCCATAAACAGTTAGTATGCTAAGTATAAATATATATCTCAATTATCAAACATTATCTTCAAAGAAAACAGTTGACTCTAGAGTATTATGTCTTCTTCTTTATGAACATTGAATAGAAACTATCTTTTGCACCATTGTGAAGTAAATATTGTGTGTTGGTGCCTTGTAATTTGTAAATCCGTCTGTATAGTCATATAAATAAAAAAAGTTTTGGACAAATGTCTGATTAACTATTTTAAACAGGACCAGCTGCATAAATAGCAGAGGATGGCCTTGTTGGTCATCAAAGGGAGGAAGAGGCCCTTAGTCCTAAGAAGGCTTGATGTCCCAGTGTAGGGAAATGCCAGGATAGTGTAGCAGGAGTGGGTGGGTTGATGAATAGGGGACAGGGGGATGGGTAGGGGGTTTTCTGGGGGGGGGTACCAGGAAAAGGGATAACATTTGAAATGTAAATAAAGAAAATATCTAATAAAAAAACAAAGAATTTCTTGAAGTATGCAAATCTCTGAAAACGTTTTGCTGAATAACCATTGTACACATTTCTAAATTTTTAAAAACCATTAATATTTAAAAAGAAATAAATGTTTAAGAATGGAGTTCAATGGAAAAACATGAAATCTGCATATAAGAAGTGCTTGGTTAGAATGTTTATATCTAAAATAAATCTTCCAGTTTTTTGACTCTGTGTGTGTGTGCATATAAAGATATACTTATATAAAACACATAAGATAATAACTTCATAAATCATATATTTATGACGTTGGAACTACATAAAGGCTTGATCAGCCTTAACAACTACATTAATAAAATCCATGTTCGCCATAGAGTATCTTTCTAGAAACCCCTTACTTTACCCTGAAAGAAGTATGATATTTTCTAGCCTCAAATAAATATGATGAAAGTTAGGGTTAAATTAAAGGTATCCAGTTCAAAGGATAAGTAAAAAATTGAAAGTCAGTTAGAAACGAAAGGTTCACGTGGGTGTTTTTGTTGTTTTGAACAGTTTTGTCTGATGATATTTTCTTATAATGGCTGGGTAATAAAATAAATTTTTTCCATATGCACATGCAATCACTAAACTTTTGGTAGAAAAAGGGATGTATGTAGAGCCCTTCAGTTGAGGAAGGTCATTTTTGATTCTCATTACTAAGCAATGCCTTGAATATAGAAGAATGGCATGAATAGCTCTCACTTTTTAATGTAAATATTGAGTAGAGAGCATGTGACAGAAATTTGAAAAAAAATGTTAGGAATAAAAGAACTTAGAATTAGTTTAAATATGATTTTCTTTCCTTTTCAAAAGAAGCCACAGCGAAATCTATCCTTTAGAAATGGAAGTTAATGTTGAAATATGAACTGGAATCATGGGTTATTCATATAGTTGACACTGAATGCAGTTTGCTAGTTTTTGAATATGTAAATTAATAGATAATAAGATTATTCATGGACTATTTAAATTTTAGCAAGCTTTAAAGCTAGGGCAAATCTCAGCAGCATATGATGCTGAGGTATTTTCAGGTTAACTTTAAATATTCTGAGGTCCTCTCCATAAAACATAAGCCACAGAAGATGCCCACAATGCATTAAGAACCACATTGTTCTTTGGCTTTGGATCAACTTGTATTTTATGCACCCAGAAATTTGCAACAGCAAATTCTGGTCCAGAAACATATCCAACATCTAAACTTACCACAAAATCTATTTTACTTTCTAAAAGAATAATGGGTCAATAATTATTTGATGTAATATTTCTTACAACATCTGAATCTCCCTACTTAATTATCTCAATGCTCTGAATGTTTTCTAAACTGGTGCATATTTTGAATCTATTTTCCTACTGAGAATATCACTTGGAGCACATAAACCAAACTAAATGCTATGTGACTCAGAATCATAGTGGCTATCATGAAGACAAACCCATACTCTCTCTCTCTCTCTCATTCTCCCTCTCTCTCTCTCTCTCTCTCTCTCTCTCTCTCTCTCTCTCTCTCTCTCTCTCTCTCACACACACACACACACACACTTTAAACTTGAGTCTCTTTTTATTTGACTTTTGAGTTTTTCTGTGACAGGAATAAAGCTAAATATCTTCTTGAATGTTAATAAACTGCTGATCAGTTTCATAATGTCATTTGTGATATATTCCAGTTTATAAAAGTTTTTCTATCCCCTAATGATATAATGAATAGGTTTTTGGAAATCAGACACTTGAAAACATGTTTCAAATTTATGATTCTTTATATATCAGACTGAAAATAGAAACCATATCTAAGATTCTCAAAATATATCTGCTGTGTGTTAACTGTACCAGTAAGTCTTTTAGAAAATGATTTCTCACAAAGTCATATTTTTATAATTAACTAGACAGATTTTAATATTTTAAAGATCTAGGATTAAAGATGAAACATAAATACATATATAAAACAAAAATGCTGAATACTAAGTTTAACCCAGCAAAGATCTAAGAGAAATAATGTTTGGTGAATTAAACAAGAATTAGATATTGAGAGAGATTTTTGTTTGTTTTGACATTGTGAATTTTAATCTCAGAATCACTCCTAATTATTTAAACCTATACAGAAGGTAAACTTCAGAAGATATACTAGGTTATTAGTACTTTGGTCCTACATGTGATGCTTTATAGCAAGGATGAGAATTATGTTTTAATAAAAGAACAAGTACAATAACAGAGAATGGTTTCTGAATGTAATCAAGGACACTCATCAATCTAGGAAAATTTTCTTGGGGATTCCACCATTTCTCATTCAAATGTCCCCAGTTATTTAACCTTTAGTTAATATATATACATATTATATATATATATATATATATATATATATATATATATATATATATACATACACTGAATTACAGATTTTTTATTTTTTAGTTGGTAGACATAATGCTTATGTTAAACACCTTGGAACACAGAGAAGGCCAAGATAGTGCCTTGGCCACTAATTACAGAAAAAGAAAAATCAGTTTATTTCCAAATGTATTCATAGATTATCAAAAAGAATATCAATAATTAATTAATATATTTTGAAAACATGTCACTTTTGAACTTCACAACAATTAAATTGGTGTAGCAGATAAAAATCATAAAAGACCTGGTGTCATAGTACTTAGTTACCTCAATCAACTAACAGCTTTGGATTGAACCAACATTAAACCTTTAAAAATTGACTTTTATGACCTTGATAGTTTAAAGCTTGAAAAATAATGTAAGTGGATCTGTTAGACTAAACTAACCAAAATTTGTAATTAAGGAAAACAGATATCTATGGTGCAGAGGGGAATGGGAGGGGAAGGGCAACAGAGGAAAGCAGGACAGAGTAGGATGAGAACACATAACAGGTCTATGAAATTGTGAAAGGACAGTATTTATAATAAAATCTGTTGTAAGAAAAAACTCATATTGCCTTCTACCAAGATCATTTGGATATTTTTTTTCCTAACACTTCATAATTCATCAGGACATTTAAAAATAGTCTGAAGTGTACATGAACATGCAATTGTCATATAATTTTAATAACTCATGGTGTTCCAGATTTATAGAAAGCAGACAATAAGGAGTATCATGGTTACAGTGACAGACCAGCTTTTGTGCAGTGCCTCCCTGCAGCAAAACTTTAATATATCTGATTTATTAAAGTCAAAACGCTTGCTAATCTTTCCCATCACTGTCAAAGGCTGAGGGTCATCACCTATTCAGTGAGTTGTATGGAGTAGAGAAACTGATGTGCAATAGGTAAAATGGTATCCACACAGACATCAGAATAAAATGATCATTTGGAACAAAGTTCAAAAGGAATTAAAAAATAAGACCTATTTTCTAAGATGACTTTCCAATTCTCTTGCTTATGTTGTTATACAAAAATACTATAATACTATAGTATTATACATATGTATACATAGTATATATACATATATATATATATGCATAGATAATACTATGTAGTTAAAGAATATCATCAGACTACAGGATAATTTCTGTTTATATTAAATTGTATTGGTTTAGTCTCATTGTTCCATCTTAACCTATTATTATTGAAGTTAATATCTAATATTTACTTGTTTTAACTGTCTAAAACATTATTTTTATAAATTGTGTTAAATATGAAATATAATTATGTTAATTAATTAACAAATACCACTATATACATACAATTTTCAATTAAAAAAATACAAGATGTCTCGGAAAATGTATTCTTAGAATATTTTCTTTAAATTCTGTCAATATTAGTGAATTTTTCAGAAAAATGTTGATTACCAATAAAATGATATCCTCTCCTATTTAAAACATATGTTACTCCCACTAGTAGCTCTGTTGTTGACACCTGCTGCTGACACTAAATCATATTGTAATCTAAATTACAGTTTTTTTGAGATGAGTTATGATAAAATTGATTAAGGCAAAATGAAAAAAGAAACTGCTGAATTAATACACACAGACACAGACATGCACACACACACACACACACACACACACACCCCACACACACACAATATGACTATTTGCACAGTGTTTCTGTTTTCCTTGACTCAGCTTATAACATAAGTAAAAAACATTTCATATGTATTTATATTTGTTTTAGAAGTCTCATCCTCACATTTGTGAAAGTCATAACATGTGCACTTCCAGGTTCACATGCTACCTTGCTTGTCTAATTCTAAACCAGCTTTAAATTAATTAAGCAGAAAAAAAAATGGGGCCTATGTTATCTGGAGATGCATCTACCCATTTTTATATTTTGGTAGAAAAGTAGGTAGTATCTATGCCTTAATTTTAAATAATTAAATATCCAGAAGCATATTTGCTACACTCTTCTATACCAAACCCAGATTCCCTCCCTTGTTAAGAAGAGTGATGTGGTATTGGTTCATATTAGCAGAGTTATTTTTATGCCTGGGTGCTACCCGTTTCCTCCTGCAGAGTTTAGTGATCATGTGCTATACCTCCTAGGATGATGAGAACATATTCTAACTTACTCTTCTACAGACCCGTTTTTTTTTTTTAACTTAGAGTGAAATTTCTTACTTTTCAATTTTCTGTGTAAAAAGAGATGAAATTACATAATTACAAAAATATCCATTTAACCATTAGTTTTTCAATATTATCCACCATACACTGATGGTAGTGAGCATTCTCACATCTTTTCCCATTGAAGAAGAACATGTATAGTCTCAGCACAGGTTCATAATAGAAAATGTCATTTTTTCATATGGTAAAAATGAATTACCTGATTGCTATATAATTTCTAAAATGTCACAGAAGGTGCAGAAACTTCTCAATCCAATGGGGTATTTAAAAGCTATTCTGTTAAATATATCAGTTTTACATTACTTCATATTAAGTTATAGAACTAGGAAAATGAGCACATTATATGCAATCCTTAACCAAAATTATTTCATCTAGTCCTATAAAATAGGTGTCATTATTTCCATTTTAAAGATGAACTGGAAGTTGGTGGAGCTTAATTTAATTACCCATGCTATTAACAATAATAGGTAAGTGAGCTGAAAGAGGGGACACACTAAGGCTTTGTGAACTTTTATACTTTTTTCTCAACTGTGTTTCCATTAGAGAAGAGGAGAAAAGCATTACAAAGGGGCAAAATCATTGAAAAGCAGAGGTGAGTTCAGTCTGACAATTGTCTCTCCAGATCCATCGATATGGAGTAGGCTCATTTGAGAAGTAGAGTGAGATCATTGGTATCAGGGTCTTAACATTCAGTAATCCTGTTATATTTATATATTGGTAAATTACACATCTGTCTGAGTTAGGGATACATTGCTGGGATGAAAACTTTGATTGGGTTTCACTCCCGCATCACTTTTAATCATCAAAGGATATAAGGATGGGAACTCAAACTGGGCTGAAACCCAAAGGCCAGAAATAATAGAGAAGTGCTGTTTACTCTCACGAAATTCATGGCTTTTTCAGCCTACTTTCCCATAAGACTCAGGGCTGCAAAGGAGTGGTCCTACCAATCATGGGTTAGACACTACCATCAATGAGCAACTAAAAACATACACTACATGGTTGGTGCATTCCAATCATATGGAAGCATTGTCTTAATTATAATTCCTCCCTCTCAGATGAGTATAGATGTGGGAAATTTGGGTAATTAAAATCTACATATGACTATATTTTTGTTAAACTTGACATAAAATTACACAGCACAACCTAATAGGTAAGGAAGAAGTTAATATTGCTTATCAAATCTTCTGATTTCTGAGTATAAAAGTAGTACAATTTTATAAAAGAAATTTTAATATGAGAAGGTCTCCTGTGATCTCTCAGACACAGAAATAGGCAGTGAATACCAGCTAATATGAGCCTCCCAACACCTATACAGCAGAGGAGTACGGGGGTCTGGATTTAGTCAGAGAAGATGCACCTAACCCTCAAGAGGCTTGAGGCGTCAGGGAATGGGGAGGTGTTGGATAGGGGGTGGGGAAACGGGGACATCATCATGGAGACTAGAAGGGGATATAGGATGTGGAATAGTCTGAGGGTGGACTGGGAAGGGGATAAAATCTGGAGTGTAAAAAATAAATAAATAAAATTTATTAATTATTGATGGAAAAAATATAAGAATGTCTACATATAAAAGTTCTGCCAGAGGGCCAGGATTCTGATTCCTCCAAAAGTTCTTTTACTGTTGAGAATAATTTTAGCTATCCTGGGTATTTTGTTATTCTAGATGAATCTGAGAATTGCTCTAACTCTGTAAAGAACGGAGTTGGGATTTTGATGGGGACTGCATTGAATCTGTATATTGCTTTTGCAAGATGGCCATTTTTACTATATTAATCCTGCTAATCCACGAGCATGGAAGATTTATCCATTTCCTGAGGTGTTCAAATTTTTTCTTCAAAGATCTGAAGTTCTTGTCGTACAGATATTTCACTTGTTTGGTTAGAGTCACACCAAGTTACTTTATATGGTTTGTGGCTATTGTGAAGGGTGCCATTTCCCTAATTTCTTTCTCAGCCTGTTTATCCTTTGAGTATAGGAAGGCTGCTGATTTTCTTGAGTTGATTTTATAACAAGCCACTTTGCTGAAGTTTTTTTATCAGCTGTAGGAATACTCTGGTGGAGTTTTTTTGGGTCACTTAAGTATACTATCATATCATCTGTGAGTAATGATAGTTTGACTTCTTCCTTTCCAATTTGTATCCTTTTGAACTCCTTACATTGTCTAATTACACTAGCTAGAACTTCAAGTACTATATTGAAACGATATGTAGAGAGGGGGCAGCCTTGTTTAGTCCCTGATTTTAGTGGGATTGCTTCAAGTTTCTCTCATTTAGTTTGATGTTGGTTACCGGTTTGCTGTATATTGCTTTTTACTATGTTTAGGTATGGGTCTTGAATTTCTGTTCTTTCCAAGACTTTTAGCATGAAACAATGCTGAATTTTGTCAAATGCTTTTTCAGCATCTAATGACCGTGTTTTTTTTTTTTCTTTGAGTTTGTTTATGTAGTGGATTGCATTGATGGATTTCCGTATATTGAACCATCCCTGCATCCCTGGGATGAAGCCTACTTGATCATGGTGCATGATCATTTTGATGTGTTCTTGGATTCGGTTGGCAAGAATTTTATTGAGTATTTTTGTATTGATATTCATTAGGGAAATTGGTCTGAAGTTTACTTTCTTTGTGGGATCTTTGTTTGGTTTTGGTATTAGAGCAATTGTGGCTTCATAGAAGACAAAACAGCAATCAACAAATTGGGATCTTCACCAACCCTACATCTGACAGAGGGCTAATATCTAATATATACAAAGAACTCAAGAAGTTAGACTCTAGAGAGCCAAATATCCCTATTAAAAATGGGGTACAGAGCTAAACAAAGAATTTTCACCTGAAGAATTTCAAATGGCTGAGAAGCTCTATTTGTTCTATATCATTATTCATTCGGGAAATGCAAATCAAAACAACCCTGAGATTTTACCTCACACCAGTCAAAATGGCTAAGATTAAAAGACACCAGGTCCACCTCAGAAGACACCAGATATTGGCAAGGATGTGGAGAAAGAGGAACACTCCTCCAATGCTGCTGGGATTGTAAGCTGGTACAACCACTCTGAAAATCAGTCCGGTGGTTCCTCAGAAAACTGGGCATGACACTTCCAGAGGACCCTGCTATACTACTCCTGGGCTTATAGCCAGAGAATTCACTGGCAGGCAACAAGGACACATGCTCCACTATGTTAATAGCAACTTTATTTATAATAGCCAGAAGCTGGAAAGAACCCAGATGTCCCTCAATAGAGGAATGGATACAGAAAATGTGGTATATTTACACAATGCAATACCACTCAGCATTTAAAACAATGAATTCATGAAATTCTTAGGCAAGTGGTTGGAAATGGAAAATATCCTAAGTGAGGTAACCCAATCACAAAAGTACATACATAGAGTGCAATCACTGATAACTGGATATTAGCTCAGAAGATGTGAATACCCAAGACACAATTAACATATCAAATGATTCCCAAGAAGAAGAAAGGAGAGGGTCCTGGTCCTGGAAAGGCTTGATACAGCAATGTAGGGGATTACCAGGACAGAGAAATGGGAGGAGAATTGATCAGGGAATGGGTGGAGGGAAGAGAACTTATAGGACTTATGGGTAGGGTGGAACCGGGAAAGGGGAAATCATTTGGAATGTAAACAAAGAATGTAGAAAATAAAAAATAATAATAAAAATTAAAAAAACATAAAAACTTCATATATTTATTAATCGTCTATCTATGAAAATTCATAACTGGTATGTTGAATAGATTTACGTATTGGTAATAGAAAAATAAAATTAAGTATTATAATAAATTTTAGGTGTTACTTCATGCACAATATAATTTATGAACCAGGATAATAAAAAAATTAACATGTAGCTGGAATTTTCAAACTTCAGTGAAATTACAGATCTATCTACCATCTATCTATTTATATACCTATAAATCAGTCCATCTATCTACCTACCTGCTTATCATTTATCAGTTGCTCTTTCATATCTCAATATATCTATTCTGATTAGCATCATTATGCTTATCACATTCTTATAATTTATCAGGTAACTATCTCTGTACAGAACATTTCTGTGCAATGAAATTCACTTAGCTTGTTAGTAACTGTACACTGTTTCAATGGCAATGGGTGAAAATAACATATGGTTTTGTTAGTAGATGAGAATATAGAGACAAAGTACTTATTGAAAATTTTATAATATAATATAGTTTTAGCCACACTCTACTACTACACACCAATAATCCAACCCCCACAGATATGTAAAAATCTCTCTATCCTATCTCAATGTATCTAATATGCTTATCATCATTATCATCTTTATCATATTCTTGCAAATTATCATATCTATAATTATATCTATATTCCATATATTTTTTAACTTATCAACTAATATGATATAAGTAATAACTAATATAGGTATAATATTATATGTATCAGTGTCATGGGACATAAAACTCTCCAACAAACTCTGATATGGATAAAAGGAGTTAATATTGTTTATATCATTCAATTTTTATATTCACTTCTCACCAAGTTCAGTGAACACTGTGGACAAAATACAGTAAGAATTTAAGGGTCAAAGTGGTTAAAATATAAAAAGAAAACCCAGGTGTTTTAAAGATGCAGATTTGCAGATATGCATTGTAACTCATGGCAGATTGTGACAAGTCCTATATAATCTATGTTCAAAAATATTTGAACAAGAGGGTGATGGACATAGTGTACAACTACATGAGAGGCTATTGATAGCTCTGAGAAGAGAGACTAAGTACCAGGTTGGATTTTGTCTTGTAGAACAGGTTTTGTGTATAATATACAGTATTTTGTCACTCCTGTGACATTTTTGTCAGTATTGTCCTAAGAAATATTACTCTCCAGATTGATCTTATAGTTCACAGATTTGTGCTGTAATGCTTACGGCTAAATTTCTGCTCTGTTAGCATACAAAGCAATTTCTAGCATTATGAAAGCTAGATATTAGAAATGAAACTTTAAGCCAGGCAGGGATAGCGCACACCTGTAATTCCAGCACTCTGGGAGGCAGAGGCAAGCGGATTTCTGAGATCGAGGCCAGCCTGGTCTACAGAGTAAGTTCCAGGACAGTCAGGGCTATACAGAGAAACCCTGTCTCAAAAAAAAAAAAAAAAAACCCAAATACCAAAACAAACAAACAAAAAACAAACAAAAAGAAATGAAACTTTAAAGTATCAACTTGAATTACAGTAATCTCTATCTCGAGTAAGTGCTGTTTTCAGAAATATAGGATTATATTCAACCTTTAGAGGGCATGCAAAATCTTGTTTTAGTAGCCGATAGCATTTGGCAATCTACAGAACCTGGATGACTAAAAAACTCAAAGAATTAACCCATATCTGACATCTAGCATTAGGCTTTATTAACCTGTGGTATCCCATTCATAGTGTGCGTGTGTTTGTATTTTGTATATAGTATGTGCATGTATGTGTAGAGAGCCTTATTGCAGTGTCATGCCACCTGGCAGGAACTTGACATCAACTAATATTAAGCTCCTCTCTCAGCCTTTGAGCTGGAACTCCTGTGTTAGCCATAATCCCTTCCACTTAGGGTGAAGTGCTCAGACCAAGGTGAAGCCCAATGTTCTTCAGGGACCTGCAGTTTCCTGAGAAACACTAGCCACCTGAGAAGCAACTGAACAGGTTCTGCAGAGAAGCTTCCAGCCTTTGGGGGAAGGATTCCCACCCCCTTCCCCTCACCTCCACCCCGACTATACATTTGGAGTCCTCCCTTAAACTTTGAGACCTTGAGTAGCAGCTGTTGACTTGGTCTCCATCTCTTTTCTCCACCTTCCCACATATCCCCAGCTTCTCTTCCAGGTAAACCTTTTGATGTAACTGGTCAGTTAGTGATTGGCACTGAAACTCATGGCCAGACACAGGAAGGTCTACTGAGGTGACCCTGTCTTGGCAAAGCTTTGCAGAAAACAGAAAAAAGATGGTGTCCTGCATGGTGAGCAACAACAGGAGTTAAATATTAGCACTAGACTAAAATTTCATTTTTTTGAAGCTGTTGTTGTAGGTGTAGAAGAATATAGGCTAATTGGGACTCTGTTGACCCACCAGTGAGCTTGATTAGGAGTTGACAGTGGAAAATCAGATAGGAACTTCTAAACAGACATTTGTTCGTAGCCTTCAAGAGCTGCTTCAGGTAAAAGGAGAAGGGTTTGAAGAACAATGGTTAGAAGTTTTTATAGGTCAGATAGATTCTTGTTGGCCATGGTTCTGAGAAAAAAGAATTTCCGATAAGAGAATCTGGGAAAAACTTGGGAAAGTGTTAAGAGCCACCAAGGCAGATAATACTACCCTCTGCCTCTGGACACTTATAAAAGATGTTATGAATGAAGAGACCTCGCAGTCATCACATAGTACACAGGAAGAACTTGAGGAACTTTAAGAAGGAAGTCTGCCAGAGAGGACTTTCTCAGAAAAGGGTCCTCCCAACCTTTGAAATTTGAAATTTGAAGTTTGAAATTAAGTTGCAGAAATTGACTAATAAGCTACAGGAGCTAAAAAGGGTATTAAGTGCATAAAATAACAGTGGTCCTGAGATGCACCAATCAACGCTAGAAAGAGCTGTGAGTCAGGCTCACAGGAGACATCTAATGTGCTGGCTTTCCCTGTCATTGAGATCACAGACCAGCAGAATAGAGTTAGACAATATAAGACCTTGGAGTTCAAAGTGATAAAAGAATTAAAATCACCCGTGGTACAGTTGAAAGTTGCTTATTTGCAACAGAATTGGATACTTTTGGATGACTGAAGACAAGTTAATCCTATTTTGCTTCTAACTCTTGACCTTGTATTTTTTCATTTTATCTTTTTTATTTACTTACTTATTTTTTCTTTTTTCTTTACATTTCAAATGATTTCCCTTTTCTGTCTCCCCACTCCCCAAAAGTCACATAAGCACTCTTTCCTCCCTCTCTTCCCCCATCCACACCTTCCCACTTCCCTGTTCTTGTATTGCCCTATACTGCTGCACTGAGCCTTTCCAGAAGCAGGGGCCACTCCTCCATCCTTCTTGGAAAAGATCTTTACCAACCCTACATCTGACAGAGGGCTAATCATCCAATATATACAACAAACACAAGAAGTTAGACCCCAGAAAACCAAATAACCCTATTAAAAATGTGGTACAGAGCTAAACAAAAAATTTTCATCTGAAGAACTTTGGTTGACTAAGAAGCATCTTAAAAAATGTTCAACATCATTAGTCATTAGGGAAATGCAAATCAAAACAACCCTGATATTTCACCTTACATCAGTCAGAATGGCTGAGATTAAAATCTCAGGAGACAGCAGGTGTTGGAGAGGGTGTGGAGAAAGAGGAACACCCCTACACTGCTGGTGGGGTTGCAAGTTGGTACAACCACTCTGGAAATCAGTCTCTCGGTTCCTCAGAAAACTGGGCATGTCACTTCCAGAAGGCCCTGCTATACCACTCCTGAACATATACCCAGAGGATTCCCTAGCATGTAATAAGGATACATGCTCCACTATGCTCATAGCAGCCTTATTTATAATAGCCAGAAGCTAGAAAGAACCCAGATGTTCCTCAACTGAGGAATGGATACCAAAAAATGTGGTATATATACACAATGGAGTACTATTTAGCCATTAGAAACAATGAATTCATGAAATTCTTAGACAAATGGATGGAGCTGGAGAACATCATACTAAGTGAGGTAACCCAGTCTCAAAAGATCAATCATGGAATGCACTCATTGATAAATGTATATTATTCTAGAAACTTGGAATACCCAAGTCATAATCCACATATAGAATGATTGACCTTGTATTTTAAGTAGACTGGATGTCCTAGGCTCACCTGGATTGAAAACTGGCATGTTTGTTAAAGATACTTGCAAGGTGCTTGGCAACAAATCAACTCCCTAGCATCAAAACCTATACAAGTGGATCTCCTATGAAAGTCCCGACAGAATTCAGATCTATGCATGTTTGCTTACAAGTAGGCAAGGACACCAGGGGAAGGTGCAAGGCAAAGCACTGCAAGGGGAGGACCATGTTTTCTGCCTCTGAGTGCACTTTGAAGCAAAGCATAGAGGTTGGTGTTTAAAGGCATTTCTTAGAATAACGACAAGGAAGCCTAGACCCTCTCCTCCATAAAAAGACACCATAAGGTGTTTAGGAGGACCAGATCAATATATCTGCCCCTGGTTAACGCCCACTGTCCTTTGATGGATGACTGTCCACTTGGTTGTTACCTTCTCATCTTAAAACTAACAAAAAGGGAGGAGATATAGAGAGCCTTATTTGGGTGCCATACCAGCTGGCAGGAACTCTCCCAGTCTTTGAGCAGGAATTCCTGTTAGCCATAATCCCCTCCACTTAGGGTGGAGTGCTCAGAGCAAGGTGTAGCCCATTGTTCTTCAAGGACCTGCAGATTCCTGAGAAACACTAGCTATCTGCTGAGCAACTGACCTGCTTCTGCAGAGAAGCTTCCAGCCTTTAAGGGAAGGGTTCCCACAGCCCTACCCTACCCCTGCCTATATGTTTGGAGTCCTCCAATAAACTTTGAGACCTTGAGCAGCAGGTGTTGTCTTGTTCTCCATCTCTTTTCTCCATCTCTTGAAGTTCATAGTGATAAAAGAATTAAAAACAGCTGTGGCACAGTTGAAAGTTGCTAATACATCCCCATATATCCCCAGCTTCCCTTCCCTTCCAGGTAATCCATTCGATGTAACTGCAGGCAGTTACATGTATGCACATGTGTGTGAGTGTATGTGTATACTTGTGTGAGTGTGTGTGTGTTTGTCTGTATGTGTGTGTTAGGAAGCTTCCACATTATTGCATTTCCATCTGAATTTCTTGAAATAGACATTGTGTTAGTTGTCCCAGTCTATAAAGGCTTCTCTACACTGACCTCCCATTTCCCATCTTATTTAACCATTCCTGTTACATTTTTTTTCATCCCAACCCCTTTTAGACTAATGTTTGCTCCCACGATATCATGGATATGTGGTTTTTCTGTGGAGTGCTATTGAATTAACACGGTGTACAATCTTAGAAATTTCAACAATCATCAATAGCTCACAGCTTGGGGTGTAGTTGTGTATGTATATGATCTAAATGAAAGGAAAGGGGGGAAGGTGACCTTGATGAAACTCTTCAAGCTCATGAGTTAAAAGCAGAAATAGATTGTTAAGTCAGAACATTTACTTCTCATTTCACCCAAGTATCAGTTTTGATACTCCCTTGCTTTAGGTACAGTTCTTTCTCTGTCTTTAAACTCCCTTCCTTTATGTTTATTTCTTCCACTGCCTTCAACTAAACCCTCCGTCTAATGTAAACATTTTTAAGCCTATTTGTTAAATGCTCATTGAATTTGTGCAAATATTTTATGTATATTTTCCTTAAAATTCAGGCATTTTCATTCCTTAAAATAGTGATCAAGATAAAGGGACAGTACATTTTTAGAAATGTTGAATAAGTATGAATATTTATTAGAGACATACAAGTCAATACAAACCGTCTGTTTGAAGCTAGGAAAGATATTCGGTTGTATAAATCATAAAGGGTTACATTCAAACTAGATGATCATGTAATATGGATGGAACTGAGTAGCCAAACCAAATAAAATTGCAACTTATTTATTTTCATTTGACAGATTAGATTAATCTTCAAATGCAGCTCTTGGTTCTTTCGAAATTTACATCCGTGTTTCTAAACTAATGCTTATTTAAAGGAATGGAGTTCCAAAATGGAAAGCAGAAAGCCATTAGACCCTATGGATTTATATATTGTTATAACATGTAAATGGGATATTATGTACAAGTCATTGTGTAATTAAGTTCATATGTTCATATGCAATTCTACATATATACTCACAAATGAAACTTACTTGAATAAATACATTTTCCTTCATGGGCACACAGATACATGACCACATACACACATGTATGTCATATATCATATATAACAATATATATATTTGTCAATATATGAATACATATTGATTTTTTATTTTGATATAAATGAGTTCATGGAAAGCTGATAATGTATAGAGACTTTGGTTTACTTATTGACAAGCAGTACAGGCCAAATATAAGAACAACAAATGATACAATTTCCTCACTTAGACATACTTATTTTATTTGGTACTAAAAGGAAAATCCAGATATAAACAAATTCACTAGAGTTCTTATCTACAGCTTTCTCAATTTTGAAAAAGAAGAAACTTCTAAAAATGTGTCAGTAATCCGGCATGCTTCTTGATGGTGAGTTGGTGATAATTCATTACAGTACTAGACAGAGGAAAGCATAAACACACAGATTTAATCACCATGGTTTCAATAGCCTTCATCTTGACCAGAATTATAGTATTAAATATCACAAAAACACACATCTATTCATTGTCTGAGAAGACCTAGGTTCTTCTACTTCCAATACAATCTTAGCATGACAGAGAGAACTTACTGTTTATCTGCTACAACATAAGGCAAAAGATATCATGAAAAAAGTCTTAAAGCAGAAAACATTTTGTAAGTTGTAATTCAGAGCTGGTCCCTGCAAGAACCACTGTTGTCTGAAAGGAACTCTCATCTAATTCTTACCATTGAAGAGAAAAAGAAAGCATGTCTCTCTTACCAGATGGAATGATGCTTCAAACTTACTGTAGCATTTTATGGAGGTAATTCCTGATTTAAAAGACAGATCCAAAGTGATTTTTTGCACAGAACTGGTCTGTCTAATCTTCAATTCCTGCACTCACTCACACACACACACACACACACACACACACACACACACACACACACACATACCATACAAAAAAAATGACTCTCAAGAAAGTAGTGTAAACAGTTATCATGGTGGCAGTTGCATGTTGAATCTAGTCACTGTTACACTTGTAGACATTTAATAAACAGGCCAATTACATTTTCCCTTTTAATTCCAGATGTTTGAATTTCTCCATGTAATGCAGAGATAAATATCTTTGAAGAAAACATGGAATTGTGCTATGTTACTGTGTGGAAACCTTTAGTTTCTGAAAATGAGGTCTCAGTAATGACAGGAAATACACAAGATTTTAAATTAAGTGGAGAAAGTATAAATTTGCTGCCTCTCTATTTTACAATTGGAAATATTAAGTCTACTATTTACACTATTATGCTAATGAGATGACAGTATTTTTAAATGTCTCTCATTTGTTGTTTAATAAAAGTAAACTGAACATTCAATATCTCTCTTTTTCACATCAATGATCCCTACAAGGTACCCCAGAGTCTGAATCCAGCTGTTCTGTGTTTCTAAGTCTCATTAAATATTCCACTGTACTTTTGCCCAAATGTTCAAAAAGGCTTAGTCTCAATAACATCCTTTAATTTTCATGGCAGCGATGATGGAGGTCACACAAGCCTGGTTGTCTTTCTGATTTTTCACATTCAAAATTTATGGGAATATTGGGTGATTAGAACTATGGGTTGCATGTTCTTTTTACCAATATAATGTACATATTAGATCAAAACATATGCCTCAATAAAAACCACAAGCTCAAGCTGAATCATTCTGTGTGATGATCTAAGCTGTACATTGATCTTACAGAGACACAAGCATGTAATCATTGTTTTGCTTCTTGAGTGTGTAAAAGCTGGCTAATGTTAATAGTTGTGTTACAATGGAAATCTAAGATCTAGAGACTTAGAAAGATGTAAGTTTTCATTGCAGGTCTAGATCTATGATTTTGTGTTTATGAAATGTATACAAATTAAACATAAGTACAAAGTAACGTTATGGCTTTGTATATTAACATGCCATATAAATACTAAAAGGTATAAATCATTTCAATTTTCACAAGCAAATAAAAATTACATATCTTATAAATATAAACATTATTGCAGAAGGATATTTAATTAAATCACCCACCAAAATGAACACAATCTAGAAGCACCAAGGTTGATTTTTCCTTAGTCAAGTGTTCAGCAACTATCTGTAAAGCACCCCTAAAAATGGACCTCTGAAAATAATGAATTTAAAGCACACCTCCCCTGCCCATAAAATACTAGTGGTAAATATTTGTAGAACTTACTATATGACCGGAATGAATTTATTTTCAATCTCAGAATTTTTAATGATCTTACTGAAAGAATGGTTTTTATATTCATTTAACATTGACCCTTAGCCAGACTAACCAGAGGGCACAGAGTCAGTATCCAAATTAACAAAATCAGAAAGGAAAAGGGAGAAATAACAACAGAAACAGAGGAATTAAAAAAAAATCATAAGATCCTATGACAAAAGCTCAACACAACTGGAATATCTGGATGAAGTGGACAATTTTCTAGAAAGATACTAAATATTAAATTCTAGATACTCTAGATACTAAGATTCTAGACACTCTAGAAAGATACCAAATACTAAAATTAAATTAGGATCATATCAACCATCTAAACAGTCCCATAAACCCTAAAGAAATAGAAGCAGTCACTGAACGTCTCCCAACCTAAAAAAACACAGGACTAGTTTTAGTACAGAATCCTATCAAATCTTCAAAGACATAACACCAATATTCTTCAAACTATTCCACAAAATAGAAACAGAAGGAACACTGCCCAAGTCATTCAATGAAGCCACAATTATTCTGATACCAAAATGACCCAAAGATCCAACAAAGAGAAATTCCTGCCAATTTCCCTTATGAATACCAATACAAAAATACTCAATAAAATTCTTGCCAATTTAATCCAATGACACATCAAAATGATCATTCAGCATGATCAAGCAGGCTTCTTAATCCCAGAAATGCAGGGGTGGTTCAATGTATGGAAATCAATCAATGTAATCCATGATATAAACAAACTCAAAGAAATAAAACCCACATGGTTATTACATTAGATGCTGACAAAGCATTTGACTAAATTGAGCATCCTTTCATACTAAAAGTCTTGGAAAGATCAGAAATTCAAGGCCCATACTTCAAAATAGTAAAAGCAATATATAGCAAACCAATAGCCAACATCAAACTAAACAGAGAGAAACTTGAAGCAATCCCACTAAAATTAGGCTCTAGAAAAGTCTGCCCTCTGTCTCCATATCTTTACAATATAGTACCTGAAGTTCTAGCTAGAGTAATTAGACAACAAAAGGAGGTCAAAGTGATTCAAATTGAAAATGAAAAAAATCAAATTATCACCATTTGCAGATGAGATGATAATATACTTATTTGACCCAAAAATTCCACTGGAGAACTGCTGAATCTGATAAAGAATTTCAGCAATGTGGTGGGATATAAAATTAACACAAACATCGTTCCTATAGTCAAAGGATAAACAGGCTGAGAAAGAAATTAGGGAAACAACACCCTTCACAATAGTCACAAACAATATAAAGTATCTTGGTATGACTCTAACCAAAGAAGTGAAAGATCTGTATGACAAGAAGTTCAAGTCTCTGAAAAAAGAAATTGAAGACCTCAGAAGATAAAAGATCTCCGATGCTCATGGATTGGCAGGATTAATATAGTAAAAATGGTTATATTATAAAAAGCAATATGCAATCCCCATCAATATCCCAACTCAATTCTTTATAGAGTTAGAAAGAGCAAGTCTCAAGTTCATCTGGAAACAAAAAAATCCCAGGATAGCTAAAACTATTTTCAACAGTAAAAGAATTTCTGGGGGAATCAGTTTCCCTTACTGCAAGCAATACTACAGAGCAATTGTGTTAAAAAAAAAATTGCATGGTTTTCTTACAGGGATAGGCAGGTAGATCAGTGGA
The DNA here is from genome assembly GCF_947179515.1 of Apodemus sylvaticus. Taxonomy (NCBI): domain Eukaryota; kingdom Metazoa; phylum Chordata; class Mammalia; order Rodentia; family Muridae; genus Apodemus; species Apodemus sylvaticus. The sequence goes on from NC_067491.1 coordinate 32,959,046, forward strand.
ATAGAATTAAAGATTCAGAAATGAACCCACACACCTTTCAACATCTGAACTTTGACAAATGAGCTAAAACCATCTAGTGGAAAAATGATAGCCTTTTCAGCAAATGGTGCTGATTCAACTGGTGATTGGCATGTAGATTAATGCAAATTGTTCCATTCTTTTCTCCCTGTGCAAAACTCAAATCCAAGTGGATCAAGGACCTCCACATAAAACCAGACACACTGAAACTAATACAAAAAAAATATTGGGGAAGAACATAAAGCACATGGGCACAGCTGAAAATTTCCTGATCAGTACACCAGTAGCTTATACTCTAAGATCAAGAATTGACAAATGGGACCTCATAAAATGACAAAATAAAAGGCAAAGGAAACTGTCAATAGGACAAAAGACAAAACGGCAACCAACAAACTGGGAAAATTTCTTTACCAAACCTACATCTGACAGAGGGCTAATATCCAATATATACAAAAAACTCAAGAAGTTAGATTCCAGAAAACCAAATAATCCTATTAAAAAAGGGGTACAGAGCTAATCAAAGAATTCTTTACTGAGGAATATTGAATGGCTGAGAAGCACCTAAAGAAATGTTCACCATCCTTAGTCACCAGGAAAATGCAAATCAAAACAGCCCTGAGATTTCACCTCACATTAATCACAATCTCTAAGATCAAAAACTCATTTGACAGCAGGTGCTGATGAGGATACAGAGAAAGAGGAACACTCCTGTACTGCTGGTGGGATTGCAAGCTGATACAACCACTCTGGAAATCAATTTGCCCATTCCTCAGAAAATTGGGCATAATACAACTGGAGGACCCTGCTATACCACTCCTGAGCATATACCCATAGGTTTCTCCAGCATGTAATAAGGACACATGCTCAACTATGTTCATAGCAGCCTTATTTATAATAGCCAGAATCTGGAAAGAGCCCAGATGTCCCTCAACAGAGGAATGCATACAGAAAATGTGGTATATTTACACAAAGGAGTACTACTCAGCAATTAAAAATAATGAATTCAAGAAATTCTTAGGCAAATGAGTGGAACTGGAAAATATCTTCCTGAGTGAGGTAACCCATTCACGAAAGAACACACAGGGTATGTACTCACTGATAAGCAGATATTAGCCCAGAAGATTAGAATATTCAAGATGCAATTCACAGATCAAATGAAACTCAAGAAGAAGGAAGAACTAAGTACGGATATTCTGGTCCTTCTTACAAGAGGGAACAAAATACCCACAAGAGGTAAAACAGAGACAAAGTGTGGAGCAGAGTCTGAGGGAAAGACCTTCCAGAGACTGTCCCACCTAGGCCTACATCCCAGACACTATTGTGGATGCCAATAAGCGTTTGCTGACCAGAACCAGAAATAGCTGTCACCTGGTAGGCTCTGCCAGTGCAGAACAAATACTGAGGGGGACCCTCTCAGCCAGCCTTTGAACTGAGCACTGGGTCCCCAAGTTGGGGGGGGGGGAGCTAGAGAAAGGACCCAATGAGCTGAAAGGGTTTGCAGTGCTATAGGAGGAACAATGATATGAGCCACCCAGTATCCCCAGAGCTCCCAGGGACTTAACTATCAACCAAAGAGTACACATGGAGAGACTCATGGCTCCAGATTCATAGGCAGCAGAGGATGGCCATGTTGGACATTAAAGGAAGGAGAAACTCTTGTTCCTGGGAAGGCTAGATACTGCATTGTATGGGAATACCAGACAGGGAAGCAGGAGTGGGTTGACTGGTGAACAGAGAGAGGGTGGAAGGGTTAGGGGATTTTCAGGGGGGAGTGCAGGATGGGGAAAACATTTGAAATATAAATAAATATATCTAATAAAAATACTGAAAATAAGTAAATACATACATACATACATATATACATACATACATAAATTTGGCAAAGGTGTACCAATGACAATAGGCTTATAATTTACAGCTGACTCTGGGCATATTCCTAATAATATTTTGAGATAATGTTTAAAATTTATTCAGTTATTATTTTCAACATCACATTTTTGTATAATCTTATGTGTAGACTTAAAATAATTCCTGCATATGTCACCATAAGTCAATGGATTTCAGAGTAACTCATTATTATTGCTTTATATGTTCATGTGACTAAATCAAGCATCCTAGGGTCACACTAAATGAATGGATTAAAACAATGCAGCAAAGAAAAAAGACGAAGTCCTATGGTTTCTCGTCAGATAAATAGCTTAATTTGTTTCAAGTTCCTGCCATTTTGTTTCTTTTCAAGTGTTCCCTCTTAATTTCTGTTAGTCAACTCCATAGCATAGATTTTTGTTTTAAATATTGTGACACAATTTTCATTATTAATATGATACATTGTAAATATAAGAATAATTGTAGAAACAAAAACAAGGAACTGAAATCCTTTGTATCACCAAAAGCTCCTAGGGTGTATCTGAAGAGAAGCTAATTCCTGATCATCTGTTACTTCAAATTACTGACCAAGAATAACAAACAAACCTTAACAAATACAGAGAATCACTGTGATTATTAGGGACAAAAATTCTATAATCTCTGGGGAGAAAACTGTAGTTCTGGTACACCTGGAAAGGTATACCACAATACCTAAAAACTGTTTTTTAATTCAATTCCAAACCTTTTTTTAAATGTCCAATAAACTTTGCCATGACACTTATCCCGTGCATCAATTATTTTTCTGCAATAAATCTTTCTCAACAGTGTAAAGAACTGTTTTAATATTACTGTGTATTTAAATTCAATGCTCCCCTGGGATCTCACATTTCCCTTGTGCAATGCTATTTTCTCACTGGAATTAGGAATTCAAACTTGGCTATTTATCTAATTGGTGTTGGAATTTCCTAATATTGCAAAAGTATCTATTGCATTTCTTTCCAACTAAATCATAGAGAGCACTCCATCTACCAAATCAATAAAACATTTCATTATACTTAACTCAGAAAGATTGACTAATTCCCTCTTAGAACATTCTTTTTTTCATATCTATAAAAGGCCTGCAGCCTATGAATCTCTAGTTTACCCTTTGTTTTCATTGTCTAAATAATTCTGAAATAATACTTGACTAATTCAGTACCTTAACAGATATGAATACCTTTGTTCTGTTTAATACTAAATCTATATCTGTATTCCAGTCTTTCTATTGAGCTCTATATGATGCTCCTTTTGTGCGTTGATTTTGGACTGTTGGCTCCTCAAAAACATTTCCTTGTTAAAAGGCAGTCAGCAAGAAAGTTAATAACACCATACTTTTTAAAACTAGACCTTTTTCATTCTTTAATAGTTAAGCAAAAGTAAACAATAGCTCACTAAAAGTGATATTTTATTTATGTGAGCTTGAAGAGAACTAAGATGTAGCAAAAGAAATCAACTAGTTGTTCACCATGTGGTTAATGAGTATGAAAAAGTATAAAAATCATTCCTTTAAAACTTGTTAATGCTTTTTTTTTGTTCTGACTGTAGTCACAGTTAAAATGTACTGTAAAATTGCTGTCCAAAATGAGGGAAAGAATCACAAGAGAAAACCAAAGAGTCAGAGATACACCTGTGAGAGGAGGGTTGGAGAGATAGTTTGGAGGTATGCAGGAAGGGGAAAGTGTTGTTGGGATGTAACACATGAGAGAAAAATCTATTCAATAAAAATAATTTAAAATTTACTGTAAAATTTATGTTGTTATTCACTTTAGAACTACTGATTTTGTTGGAGTTATGCTTAGCACACATATACATATATACTAAGTCTCTATTTTATGGTGTGTGTGTGTATATATATGTGTGTTAAGTAATTTACTGTGATATGTATCCCTCAGGCTATATTATTTTATTGAAATGCTTGTAATACATGCTGCGTTATGTTAATGGTTCATTATGTAGAAAATAAAAAATCATTGCATAAATTCTTATGACCTTATCAAGTAAGAATAATAATGTGGTCAAATTCACATCCCTAGAAAACTACTACAAATAATGTTGGCAAAATACATCCTAGTAATTTTCAAAACAATTTGAAATAAAAAAAATCTTCCCTTATGGGACAAATACTATGTTTTATACACTCCTCATTTATACGGCTGTTTGGGGAAATTCAAATATATAAATCACTGCCAAAATAAAAATGCAGGAACAACAATGCCTATTTTTCCTGCATTTTTTTATTATATTATTTAAACAGTATCCATCTTGTCTTCTGTAAGGCCCAGCATTCATATAAGATGAAAATCCCATTTACTTCATTCTTCTGGTACACCTGGATGTGATAAGCCATGGAGAAAATAACATGAGCATTGCAGTTACTAGAAATGAACTACAACGTGTAGTATGTGTACAACGGGTAAGCGTATGACCATGCTATGCATCCATTCCTCACTGTAAAAGTAAGATGGTAATAAGCCTACTGGTTTGTTGTTGAATTTATGATAACATAACTCTAATTTCTAAAATAACTTTACATAAGAAAACTCTTTATAAATGTAATACTAAATTTAAAGTATGATCCATTCAAATGGAGCAAATTGAACTTTATAGATAGAAAATATAAGCAGTGTACATTAATATACAAAAGTTCCCTTCTAAATACTTAAAAGTGCAAAGTCATGAACCAATAGATTAATGTTTGTTTACAAATAGCCAGTGACTTGAAAACATGTTTACTTCAGAATGTAATGAAATAAAAAGAGTAATAAATGTACAATATGAATAAGACCAATATTGTGGATGCTGAGAACTGCTTGCTGACAGGAGCCTGACATAACTTTCTCTTGAGAGGCTCTGCCAGAACCTGATAAATACAGATGTGGATGCTCACAGACAACCACTGGACCAAGCACAGGTTCTCCAAATGAGGAGTTAGCGAAAGGCCTGAAGGAACTGAAGGGGTTTTCAACCCTACACTAAAAACAACAATATCAACTAACCAGACACTGTAGAGTTCCCAGGGACTAAATCACTAACCAAAGAGTACACACGGAGGGACTCAAAACTCCAGCTGCATATGTAGTAGAGAATGACCTTGTCTGGCATCAGTGGGAGGAGAGGCCCTTGGTCCTGTGAAGTCTCAATGCCCCAAACATAAGGGAATGTCAGGGCTGTGAGGTAGGAATGGGTGGATGGGTGGGTGAGCATCCTTACAGAAGTAGGGGCAGGAAGTATGGATAGGGCTTTTATGAGGGGGAAACTGGGAAATTTCTGAAATGTAAATAAATAAAATATCCAATCAAATAAGCCCTGTAATATCAGTTTATGGTGCCAAAATGTTAAAATTTATGGCTTTGTTTAATAATGAGTTTGTGGCCTTTATTTTTTTAATTTTTTTATTCTATATATTCTTTATATACATTTCAAATGATTTCCCATTTTCTGACTCCCAACTCCCTGAAAGTCCCATAAGGCCTCTTTTCTCCCCCTGTTCCCCCATCTACTCCAACCCACTTCCCTGTTCTGGTATTCCCCTATACTGCTACACTGAGTCTTTCCAGAACCAGGGGCCACTCCTCTGTTCTTCAGACATCATTTAATATGTGGATTATGTCTTGGGTATTCAAAGTTTCTAGGCTAATATCCACTTATCAGTGAGTGCAAACCATGAATGATCTTTTGAGACTGGGTTACCTCACTTAGTATAATGTTCTCCAGCTCCATCCATTTGTCTAAGAAATTCATAAATTCATTGTTTCTAATGTCTGAATAGTACTCCATTGTGTAAATATACTACATTTTTTTTTTATCCATTCCTCCGTTGAGGGAAACCTGGGCTCTGTCCAGCTTCTGGATACTTCAAATAGGGTTTCTTTAAACATAGTAAGGAGATGTCTTGATAATTCATTGTCATCCTCACCACTGCAACCCAAAGATGATATTTTGGCCATGAAAGCTAGAAGATCATGGGCGGAGCTCATGAAGACTCTAAGAGAACACAAATGCCAGCCAAGACTACTATACCCAGTGAAACTCTCAATCACTATAGATGGAGAAACCAAGATATTCCATGACAAAAACAAATTTACACAATATTTTTCCACACACCCAGCCCTACAAAGGATAATAGGGAGAAAACACCATTACAACGAGGGAAACTATAACCTGGAAAAAGCAGGATATTAAACTTCTTTCATCAACACCAAAAGAAGATAACCACAAAGTATAAAATTAGCATCAAAAATGATAGGAAACAATAACTACTCCTTAATATCACTTAACATCAATGGACTCACTTCCCCAATAAAAAGACATAGACTAACAGACTGGCTACGTAAACAGGACCCTACATTTTGCTGCTTACAGGAAACACCTCAGTGTCAAAGACAAACACTACCTTAGAGTAAAAGGCTGGAAGACAATTCTACATGCATGCAAATGGTCTCAAAACAAGCCGGAGTTGCAATTCTAATATCTGATAAAATTGACTTTCAACCTAATGTCGTCAAAAGAGACATGGAAAGACACTTCTGGCTGGTCAAAGGAAAAATCCAACAAGAAGAACTCTCAATCCTGAATATCTATGCTCCAAATACAAGGGCGCGCTCATTCATAAAAGAAACTTTACTAAAGCTCAAAGCACACATTGCACCTTACACAATAATTGTGGGTGACTTCAACACTCCACTCTCATTAATGGACTGATCAGGAAAACAGAAACTAAACAGGGAGACAGTGAAACTAATTGAAGCTTTGGACCAATTGTATTTAACATATATATATATATATATATATATATATATATATATATATATATATATATATATATATATATAACTTTTCATCCCAAAGCAAAAGAATACACCTTTTTCTCAGCACCTCATGGTTCCTTCTCCAAAACTGATCATATAGTTGGTCACAAGACAGACCTCAACAAATATAAGAAGATTGAAATAATCCCTATCAGATCAGTATGGAGTCAGAGTGGTCTTTAATAACAATAAAAACAACAGAGTTTTTGGCTTTTAAAAAAATAACCTAATAACAATGACCTTTAGAACAGGAGGCATACTCCCCAGTTGTGATTTTTACTATTAAATGTTTATTTTGAGCACCTGTTCTGAGCATGTTAGCCTAAGGAAAGAAAGAAAAATATGACATACCTTGATTATAACAACAAATCAAAGAACTGGGCCAGTAAGATTATAAAGTTCAGAGATCATAATCTATTACTAAAGAAAATGGCAGCACAGAATACAAGTCTTTTATGATAAGAAGGAGCCAGATTAAGTGATTTACTTTCATGGAAATGCTCTTGGGTGGACCATTGCTTGATTTTGCCATCATAAATAAGCTTGTTTTATAATCTTTCCCAATATTTCCTCCATGGGAGTTGACCTTTGGTTTTGAAGTTACTACAGAGGTGAGTTGCAGAAAATATTAAAATGTTGTAGAAAATATTAAAAATGAACTCTCATGTTCCTATGCTTGTGCTTCTGCTCCAGCAGCCTGGCAATGGCCCACCTGTTTTTATCTCATGGAGACTCTCAATCAGAACTGTACAATCTCTCCACCCAGTTTGTGAGGTTCCCATTGGTAGGGATCTATCTTGCCAAAACCACGCTTCAAATTCCCCATGACCTTTATGGTGCACATCTGGCAAACCCAAGCTTTGCCTCAGTACCTTTCTCTCTTGAATCCAGTGAGTCATCTCCTTATGGAAAATGCAACACAAACTTATTTCAGAAACAATGGTAACTCAATCTCTGGGTGCAACAATTACCTAACAATTAACCTAAACTTGTAATCTTTATTAAAATCTGATTCCATGTATTTCTTTTACTATGTTTACATATGGACCTTGAATTCCTGATCTTTTCAAACTTTTATCATGAACAGGTGTTGTATTTTGTCAAATGCTTTCTCAGCATCTAATGAAATGATCTTGTGTTTTTTTTCCTTTGAGTTTGTTGATATAGTAGATTACATTGATCAATTTCTATATATTGAACCATCCCTGCATCGCTAGGATGAAGCCTACTTGATCATAGTAGATGATAATTTTGATATGTTCTTGGATTCGGTTGGCAAGAATTTTATTGGATATTTTTGCATCGATATTCATGAGGAAAATTGGTCTAAAGTTCTCTTTCTTTGTTGGGTCTTTGTGTGGTTTAGGTATCAGAGCAATTGTAGCTTCATAAAATGAGTTGGATAGTGTTCCTTCTGTTTCTATTTTATGGAATAATTTGAAGAATATTGGTGTTATGTCTTCTTTGAAGGTCTGGTAGAACTCTCCATTGAAGCCATCAGGTCCTGGGCTTTCTTTGGTTGGTAGACTATTAATGACTGCTTCTATTTCTTTAGAGGTTATGGGATTGTTTACATCATTCATTTGATGCTGATTTAACTTTGATAACTGGTATCTGTCTAGAAAATTTTCCATTTCCTCTATATTTTCCACTTTTGCTGAGTATAGGCTTTTTTAGTAGGATGATCCACTATGTTCATAGCAGCCTTATTTACAATTACCATAAATTGGAAAGAACCCAGATGTCCCTAAACAGAGGAATGGATACAGAGTATGTGGTATATTTACACAATAAAGTATTATTCAGCTACTAAAAACAATGAATTCATGAAATTCTTAGTCAATTGGATGGAGTTAGAAAATATCATCCTGAGTGAGGTAACCCAATCACAAAAGACTACATATGGTAGGCACTCAATGATAAGTGGATATTAGCCCAAAAGCTCAGAACATGCAAGATACAACTCACAGACCACATGATGCTCAAGATGGAAGACCAAAGTGTGGATATTTTGATCCTTATTAGAAAGTGGATCAAAATACCCATGGCTCACAGTCAACCAATAGAATGAACATAGAGGCCCCAATGGAGCAGCAAGAGAAGTGACCCAAAGAGTTGAACAGGTTTGCAGCCCTGTAGGAGGAACAATAATATGTACCAACCAGTATGCACAGAGTTCCTAGGGACTAATCCACCAACCAAAGAGTACACCTGGAGGGACCCATGGCTCCAGATACATAAGTAGCTGAAGATGACCATTTCAGACATCAATTAAAAGAGTGACCATGGGTGCTGTGAAGGCTTGATTCTCCAGAGCATGGGAATGCAATCAGGAAATTAGGAAGTGAATAGGGGGAGGGGAAATGGGGTAGGGAATTTTTGGAGGGGTAATGCAGAATGGAGATACCATTTGAAATGTAAATAAAGCAAATATCTAATAAAAAAACATCTGATTCCTCCAGTGGCGAATCCTTGTGAATCTGCCATGATACAGTAAAACTCTAGTGGCTACATATTACCCCTCTGCTGTCTCAGTTCCAAAAAGACCTAACTCCTTCCTGCTTCCTCTTTTCCTCCATACAACCTGGAAGTCATGCTCACTCACTCAGGGATTGGCTCCTTTATTCATTAGGAGATTGGTTCACAAGAACAGAACCAGGTCTATCCACAACAGGTTATAATAGTACTGACTATCTCTATGAAATTACTATTGAGGTGTAGCAAGCAAAATTGTATTAACTTGAATTTGAAGAAAAACACTAGCCACTTTACTGATATTTAAAATCCATTTCTAATTTCTCTTTGGCCTCTGTCTATTCTAAACCTCTTATCCTGGTCCTCTCTCCATTGTCTATAATTTTATTTTTATTATTCTGTTATAATTGCATATTTATGAAACCTTTCTTATGTTTTTGTTGCTTGTCTGACTGATTTACATATTGCAGAAGTGTCTTTCTCCCTTCTATCTGACAAAATTCCTTCATTAGACCTTTCATTTCCCACTGGCAAAGGAAGTGAATTTCTAAATCTTCTCTTTCTTACCTGTTGTTTTTTTTATGACATGATACTATCTTCATTGACTTGATAGGAATAAACCTATTTATTGCTACATTTGATATTAATTAATCTTCCATTCTGAACATTTAATATTGTATATAATGTGTATTCACATTTTTCTTTCCCTTTCCAATTAAACATGCAAAACATATTCATGCAACCTAAATTTTCTTCAATTTTACATTACTATTATGACTACATTCTGTTTCATCTCCTCTTCTAGTTTGTCAGCATTCAACTCTACCATACATCATCTTGGGAGAAATTATTATTAAGTCTGTTTAAAAAGCAAATTCTGTTACTAAGAAATTGGAATCGGTTCTTTAAAAATATATATAATAGCAAGATGATAGTTATGAGAATTTCATAGTTTGATTTTGAATATATTGACTGTCTCTATCACATTTCACAATGCTGATCAAGACCATACTAGATATTAAGTAAATAACTTATAAGCCAGGTGGTGGTGGCACATGTCTTTAATCCCAGCACTTGGGAGGTAGAGGCAGGCAGATTTCTGAGTTCGAGGCCAGCCTGTTCTAAACAGTGAGTTCTAGGGCAGCCAGGGCTACACAGAGAAACCCTGTCTTGTAAAACCAAAAATTAATTAATTAACTAATTAATTAATAACTTATATAAGAAACCTTGGAAAACTCTATCTTAAACTTATCTTGAACTGTTACTATAGTACATTTATCCTCATTAACTCAATTAATTAGTTTCTAATATATAAGAAGAGTTTTTGTAAATATTTATATGTGGGGGGTGACAGTTACCAGTTGTGCTGAATATCCATCAAATTAGAGTGGATAAGCAATAAAGATATGCAATATGTATTATACACATGTACATACAATAAATGTTTTTATATAAATATTGTTCTTCCTATGTCTTACCAAGGTTATGCTCCTCTATAAAATTTTTCTTCATCTCTTTTGTGCTTTTAGAAAATAAAAGTGTAGTATCCTGATATTTGTCCTGTTGGCTGACCTCTCCATTATCCGTTAACAGCCAAACATTTCCCAGGATACCTTATCCTATGTTCCTGAGACTCCTGTAGCTTGTACTCATCTAGAACTATGCATTGCTCAAACACAGAGTGGACCAGAAGGTTAAGACACCTGAAACCATCTTTATATCAAGTTCTGGTTGAGAATAAGAAGTTAATTTCCTATGCCATCTGCACTTTTTGGATGATTTACTATATGACACCATCCATATATCTCTGTGTCATTTAACTGGACTCAACTTCTTGGAAGATATAAAATTCTCCAGATTTGGAGAGATGGCTCAATGTATAAAACAATTGCTGAACAATATTGCAAATGCTAATTCAGGTCCAGCACCTATGTAAATGATGAGGCACAGTGAATACCTGTAGACTATACACCAAGGGTTCAGACACTCTCTATTTGTATAATGAAACATCTACAAATAGGCTTATATGGACAATGATGAAAAACAAGACATAAATACAAATATAATAAACCAAAAATTCAATACAAAATCTATTATCATAATAAAAATAGAACATTTTTATGCTAATCTGAATAAGCATTTCTTAAAATGAAAGCACAAATAGTGAAAGTCTATTTAGGACTAGTCACTCACATGAATAACCTTGGAAATGAAAATGAAAACAACAATATAATGTGACCTCATTATAGTTCCAATGTGTTTTATAAGAAAGACAAAAATGATGTGCCTGTGAGCATATGAAAACTTTTATATACCTTTGAGATAATATAAATCAGTACCCACCAAGTTCAGCAACATGAAAATTCATTTAGAAATGCAAATGATGCTTTCCATAGGATCCAAAAATCCCACTTTTTTATGTATAGCTAAAAGGAAGTTATTCACTAAACCAAGTAAATAAATAAATGGAGCCACTATGATTCCATTAAGAGATAAATGGATAAGTAAAATGTAAAGATGAAAATGTGAATGCTATTCAATTGAGGACAATTTTTAACTTCATATTGAATACAAAAAAATCAAACAAAAAACCAAACAATCAAAACAAACAAACAAAAATTAACAAAAGAATACAAAATTGGATAGCTAAAACAATCCTGAACAATAAAAAAAAAAATGCCAGAGATCTCACCATTGCTGATTTTATACTATACTACAGAGCAGAAACAAACAGAAGAAGCTGACCCCTGTTGTTGAATTCGGGAAAGTTGAAAGAAGCTGAGGAGAAGGGGGAACCTATAGGTGGACCAGCAGTCTCAATTAATCTGGACCCCCAAAATCTCTCAATCACTGGACCACCAACCAGACAGCATACACCTGCTGATATGACGCCTCCAACACACATACAGCAGACGACTGCTGTGTCTGTGTTTATTCAGAGAAGATGCACCTAAGAAACTAGTAGCCCCAAGGAGTTTAGATGTCAGCTGGGGTGGGGTGTAGGGACTTCCAAGTGGAGACAGGGAGTTGGGAGGAGGTATGATATGTGTAACAGTCTGAAAGTGGACAAGGAGGGCAGGGAACAAAATATGGAATGTTAAAAATTAATTAATTAAAAAGAAAATGGTATATTAAATCTAATGGAACAGAAAGTTGGAAATAACCTTAAACTCTGGTAGAAGAGACAATTTTCTGAACAGAACACCACTGACTTCAGCTCTAATATCAACAATTCATAAATGGGACATATAACCTTCTGCAATGCAGAGGACAATTTCAGTAGGATAATTGGAAGCCTATAGATTAGGAAAGGATCTTCATTAACCCTACATGTGATGGAGGGCTAATATCTAAAATGTATAAAGAACTCAAGAAGTTAAATGCTTACCAACCTAAATAAACCAATTTTAAAAATGGGGTAGAGCTAATCAGAATTCTTCAAGAGAGGAATCTCAAATGACCAAGAAGCATTCATAGACACTTATAGCACTTCAGTGTCCTCAGGCATCAGGGAAATATAAATCAAAACAACCCTTACACCAACAGAATGATGAAGATCAAAAACTCAAAGAACAGGATAGGCAGCTAGGGATGCAGAGAAAAGCAACTCTGTTGCTGGCAAAATTGCAAACGTGTGTAACCACTTTGGAAATCTGTTTGCTTTGTTCTAAATTAAAGAACTACCAGCCCTGGAGAGCAAGACCCATAATGGAAGGAGCAGTCCCCCATTGGTCACCAAGAGAGAAAATGCCCTGGAGCTGGATCTCATAGAAGCTCTCTTCCTTTCCCCCTCTCCCTCCCCCTTTTTACTTCTCCCCCACCCCTGTTCTCTCTCTCTCTCTCTCTCTCTCTCTCTCTCTCTCTCTCTCTCTCTCTCTCTCTCTCTCTCTGTGTGTGTGTGTGTGTGTGTGTGTGTGTGTGTATACTCATGAACGCAGACACTGAAACTGATTTTCCCTTTCCCAATTGCTATCAACTGCACATAGCTTCCTGGTTTGAGGTTAGATTCTGTGGCCATTTCCCCTTCTCAGTTTGGAATTTTGCTTGGCATTAACCTGTGCAGTTATTAGAAATATCTTTAAAATATATCTCCTCAAATTCATTACTATGTTCAAGTGTTAAAGAAGAGATCCAGTAGAAATACACACACACACACACACACACACCTTAAACAATGCAATGATACATTATTTTAAAAAAATGCAAAAGAGGTGATCTGAAAGTCAAAAGAAATGCCTTAACAAATATTGTTTCACATTATTATTACTGCCAATATCAATTTCCTAAAATGGTCTTCACCTTCCTGATCCTGGAGTAACAAACTCATCTTCCCATTTGTGTAGACAGAATCTGTAAAAATGAAAGTTTTAATACTGCCATAGTTAAATCAAAAGACACTAGACTCTGAATAATGTAAGTGTGACAATTTCTTGGGTAACTATCCAAAGATTCATGCTTCCTGGTGCTGGAAAAATCAAATGTCCATGCTCTCAACTACTTTTGGACCATGAGGAAAAATACTGCAAAAATAATAAGTAAATAAGTAAGTAAATAAATAGCAAATCTACAATAAAACAAAGCTACTATAACTTGACAGTATTCTACAGCTACTATTAAAATACAAGGAAATCATCAAAATTCCGCTATCATATAGAAGATGCCAAGTGATCTAGAGTGAAAAGCCTTAAATAATATATTTTCATTTAGTACCATAAATGAATAAATGCACACACATACCTTTCTGTCTGTCTGTCTATTCATCTATCATCTATCTGTTTCTCTGTCTGTCTGTCTATCATCTATCTATCTATCTATCTATCTATCTATCTATCTATCTAAGTGTGTGTGTCTATCTATCTATTACACGAACACAATTTTCAAGAATTTTCTAGAATTCTACATGAAGTAATTCCATATGTTTACTCACAGCAGCAAAGCTCCATATGCCCCCTCCCAGTTCCCATCCCAAAATCAAGCTGTACTTTACAAATAAAGCTGTTATAAATAAAACTGTTATGAATTAAGGAAATAGCTTTATTTGAATGACTTCTTCATTATTGCATTCTTTACATATGATGATCTGTAAAAGTCATTAATTATCAACACTATAGTAATTTAGAGACTTGATATGCAAATCCTATATCCTAAGAGTTTATTGGAAGTAATACAGCTGATATAAAACTCTCCCACCTCTTTGGCAGAAATGACAATAAAATATAAGGCACACTGACTTTAAGTTAATTTGCCCTAATTTAATAAGTCAGATTTTAATGTTGTGATTCAATAGCCTTGCACAGGCAAAACTGGGATATTCTCATGAACAAGTAAATCTTCATATTTAAAATTAAATAGTTTGGTTGTCTAAATGGTCTGTTGCAAAGAGAAGATTCTTTGGCTAAAGGTAAGGACTACTTAAAAATTGATCAAGACCACTCCAATGAACCTGGCCAAGTGGGTATGTAGGACCACAAGGCTGAAATTGTATACAGAGTTACAGACAACTAAGAGGTGCTGAGAGTGGATGAAATGTCCAGAGGAAACACACCAATTGGTTATCCTACACTAAACCATCATTCCTACAATTATACAAATGCATGAAATTACATAGATAGAAAGGGTCATATTTAGGAATATATATGTAAATAAAATATATTTATATGGAGCCTGCATCACGTCTGGCATGGAGAGGACATTGCTTCCTGAGGCCCTCTAGAGTACCAACAGGAGCAGGGTATTAGTTCGCCTATCCCCTTCTGCCCCTGCTACCCCTCCCTCCTACCCTGTTGCCACACCTTGACGTAGGGAGTGGGAGACCTGCTCCACGTCTGGTACAGAGAGGACACCACTTCCTGAGGCTCTCTAGAGTACCAACAGGAGCAGGGTATTGTATGTGGGAGCCCTGCACCATGTCTGGCACAGAGAGGACACCTCTTCCTGAGGCCCTCTAGAAAACAGACAGGAGCAGTGGCATTGGAAAGAAAGAGAATCCTAGGAGCTCAGAAACACAGACCTGTAGGATAGAGAAGATAGTGTCAGCAAGACCAGCTAACACCAGACATAACGAGATGGCCAAAGACAAATCATTACCACCAGAAACCAAGGCAACATGGCACCATCAGAACCCAGCTCTCCCACAACAGTAAATCCTCTATACCCCAAAACATCAGAAAAGCAGGAACCAGATTTGAAATCACATCTCATATCGCTGATGGAGGACTTCAAGGACATAAATAAGTCCCTTAAAGAAATACAAGAGAACATGGGTCAACAGGCAGAAGCACAAAAATCCCTTAAAGACAGACAAGAGAATATTGATCAAAAGGTAGAAGGCCTTAACGAGGAAAAACAAAAAGCTCTTAAAGAAATACGGGAGAATATGGGTCAACAGGTTGAAGCCCTTAAAGAGGCAATACTAAAATCCCATAAGGAATTATGGGAGAACATGGGTCAACATGCAGAAACCCATAAAGAGGAATCACAAAAATCCCTAAAAGAAACACAGGAGAACATGGATCAACAGGTAGAAGCCCTTAAAGTGGTAACACAAAAATTCCTTTAAGAATTTCAGGAAAAAACAAACAAATTAACAAGTGAAGGAGCTGAACAAAAATATCTAGGATCTAAATCTGGAAATAGAATCAACAAAGAAATCACAAAGTGAGACATCTCTGAAAATAGAAAACCTTGGGAAGAATTCAGGAGTCATAAATGCAAGCATCAACAACAGAATACAAGAGATAGAAGAAAGAATCTCAGATGCTGAAGATTCTACAGAAATCATTGATTCAACAGTCAAAGAAAATGCAAAATGCAAAAAAGCTTGTAACCCAAAATATCCAAGAACTCCAGGACACAATGAGAAGACCAAACCTAAGGATTATAGGAATAGAAGAAAGCAAGGATTTACATCTTAAAGGCCCAATAAATATCTTCAACAAAATTATAGAAGAAAACTTCCCTAACCTAAAGAAAGAGATGCCTATGAACATGCAGGAAGCCTACAGAACTCCAGATTGGACAAGAGCAGAAACTCCTCCCGTCACATAATAATCAAAACACAAAATGCACTAAAGAAAGAAAGAATATTGAAAGCAGTGAGAGAAAAAGGTCAAGTAACATATAAAGGCAGACCTATCAGAATTACACCAGACTTCTCACCAGAGACTATGAAAGCCATAAGAGCCTGGGCAGCTATCATACAGACCCTAAGAGAACATAAATGTCAGCCCAGACTACTATACCCAGCAAAACTTTCAATTACCATAGATGGTGAAAACAAGACATTCCATGACAAAAGGAAATTTACACATTATATTACCACAAATCCAGCTCTCCAAAGGATAATGGGTGGAAAATACCAACACAATACAGCAAACCACACTGTAGAAAAATCAATAAGCTAATCTTTCCTCAAAACCAATAGAAGATAGCTACACAACCAGAATGTCAACTTTAACTAAGAAGATAACAGTAAGCAACAATCACTGTTCCTTAATGTCTCTTAATATCAATGATCTCAACTCCCCTATAAAGAGACATAGACTAATGGACTGGATACATAAACAGGACCCAACGTTTTGCTGCATACAAGAAACTCACCTCAGTGACAAAGACAGGCACTATTTAAGAGTCAAAGGATGGAAAAAAATTTTCCAAGCAATTGGTCCCAAGAAACAAGCTGGAGTGGCCATTCTTATATCTGATAAAATCAACTTTCAATGAAAAGTTTTCAAAAAGATAAAGAAGGACACTTCATACTGGTCAAAGGAAAAGTCTACCAAGAGGAACTCTCAATTCTGAACATCTATGCTCCTAACGAAAGGGCGCCCACATTCATAAAAGAAACTTTATTAAAGCTCAAAGCACACATTGCACCCCACACAATAATAGAGGGAGACTTCAATACTCCACTGTCATAAATGGACAAGTCATGGAACAAGAAACTAAACAGAGATACAATGAAACTAACTGAAGTTATGGACCAACTGGATCTAACAGATATTTATAGAGCATTCCACCCTAAAGCAAGAGAATATACCTTCTTCTCAGCACCTCATGCTACCTTCTCCAAAATTGACCATATAATTGGTCACAAAACAGGCCTAAACAGATATAAAAATATTGAAATTATTCCATGTGTCTTATCAGATCACCATGGCCTAAGGCTGGTCTTAAGCTCAAACAAAAGCAATGGAAAACACACATACATATGGACTTTGAACAACGCTCTTCTCAATGATAGCTTGGTCAATGAAGAAATAAAGAAAGAGATTAAAGACTTTTTAGAATTTAATGAAAATGAAGACACATCATACCAATATTTATGGGACACAATGAAAGCAGTGCTAAGAGGAAAACTCATAGCTCTGTGTGCCTCCAAAAAGGGAATGGAGAGAGCTTACACCAACAGCTTGACAGTGCACTTGAAGGCCCTAGAACAAAAGGAAGCCAATAACCCCAAGAGGAGTAGACTGCAGGAAATAATCAAACTTAGATCTGAAATCAACCAAACAGAAACAAAAAGAGCTATACAAATAATCAACAAAACAAGGAACTGGTTCTTTGAAAAAATCAACAACATAGATAAACCCTTAGCCAGACCAACTAGAGGACACAGAGACAGTATCCAAATTAATAAAATCAGAAATGAAAAGGGAGACATAACAACAGAAACTGTGGAAATTCAAAAAAAATCATCAGATCCTACTACAAGAGTTTATACTCAACAACTTTGGAAAACCTGGATGAAATGGACAACTTTCTAGATACATACCAGGTACCAATGTTAAAACAGGATCAGATAAACAATCTAAATAGTCCCATAAGCCACGAGGAAATAGAAATAGTCATTAATAGTCTCCCTTCAAAAAAAAGCCCAGGACCAGATGGGTTTAGCGGTGAATTCTATCAGATATTCAAAGAAGAGTTAATACCGATACTCTTCAAGCTTTTCCATGAAATAGAAACTCAAGGAACACTACCCAACTCATTCTATGAAGCCACAATCACACTTATACCTAAACCAAGTGAAGACCAAACAAGGAAGGAGAACTTCAGACCAATCTCCCTCATGAACATAGATGTAAAAATACTGAACAAAATCCTGGCCAACCAAATCCAAGAATTCATCAGAACTATAATTCACCACGATCAGGTAGACTTCATCCGAGGGATGCAGTGATGGTACAATATATGGAAATCTGTCAATGTAATTCACTACATAAACAAACTAAAGGAAAAAACCACATGGCCATTTCATTAGATGCTGAAAAGGCTTTTGACAAAATTCAGCATCCCTTCATGATAAAAGTCTTGGAGAGATCGGGAATCCAAGAACCCATACCTAAACATAGTGAAAGCAATGTACTGCAAACCGGTAGCCAACATAGAACTAAACGGAGAGAAACTTGAGGCAATCCCACTAAAATCGGGGACAAGACAAGGCTGCCCACTTTCTCCCTATCTATTCAATATAGTACTTAAAGTCCTAGCCAGAGCAACCAGGCATCAAAAAGAGGTAAAAGGAATAAATTGGAAAGGAAGAAGTCAAACTATCACTATTTGCAGATGATATGATAGTATACTTACGCGACCCCAAGACTTCCACCAAGGAACTCCTAAAGCTGATAAACAACTTCAGCTAAGTGGCTGGATATAAAATTAACTCAAGAAAATCAGTAACCTTCCTCTACTCAAAGGATAAACAAGTTGAGAAAGAAATTAGGGAAATGACACCCTTTATAATAGTCCCAAATAATATTTCATACCTAGGCGTGACCCTGACTTGAACTTTAAGCCTCTGAAGAAAGAAATCGAAGAAAGTCTCAGAAGATGGAACGATCTCCCATGTTCATGGATTGGCAGGATCAATATAGTAAAAATGGCCATCTTGCCGAAAGCAATCTAAAGCTTCAATGCAATCCCCATCAAAATCCCAAATCAATTCTTTGTAGATCTAGAAAGAACAATTCTCAAATTCATCTGGAATAAAAAAAAAAAAAACAACAAATCCAGGATAGCAAAAAGTATTCTCCACAACAAAAGATATTCTGGGGGAATCACCATCCCTGACCTAAAGCTCTACTACAGAGCGATAGTGATAAAAACTGTTTGGTATTTGTATGCAGACAGGCAGGAAGATCAATGGAATAGAATTCAAGATCTGGAAAAAAAACCACACATGTACAGTCAATTGATATTTGACAAAGGAGCTAAAAAAATCCAGTGGAAAAAAGACAGCATTTTTAATAAATGGTGCTGGATCAACTGAAGGTCTGCATGCAGAAAAATGCAAATCGATCCATTCTTATCTCCTTGTACAAAGCTCAAGTTCAAGTGGATCAAAGATTTACACATAAAATCAAATACTCTGAAGCTTATAGAGGAGAAAGTGGGGACAAACCTTGAACACATGGGCACAGGGGAAAAGTTTCTGAAGAGAACACCAATGGCTTATGCTCTAAGAACAAGAATTGACAAATGGGACCTCATAAAACTGCAAAGCTTCTGTAAGACAAAGGATATAGTCAATAGGACAAAATGGCAACCAACAAATTGGGAAAAGATCTTTACTAACCCTACATCCAATAGAGGGCTAATATCCAACGTATACAAAGAACTCAAGAAGTTGGTCTCCAGAGAATTAAATAACCGTATTTAAAATGGGGTACAGAGCTAAACAGGGAATTCTCAACTGAGGAAACTCAAATGGTTCTAAAGCACCTAAAGAAATGTTCAATATCCTTAGTTATCAGGGAAATGCAAATCAAAACAACACTGAGATTCCACCTTACAACAGTCAGGATGGCTAAGTTGAAAAACTCAGGGGACAGCAGATGCTGGAGAGAATGTGGGGAAAGAGGAACACTTCTCCATTGTTAGTGGGATTGCAAGCTTGTAAAACCACTCTGGAAATCAGTTTGGTGATTCCTCAGAAATTTAGACATAGTACTACCTGTGGACTCAGCTATACCACTCCTGGGCATATACCCAGAAAGTGCTCCTACATGTAATAAGGACACATGCTCCACTATGTTTATAGCTGCCTTATTTATAATAGCCAGAAGCTGGAAAGATCCCAGATGTCCCTCAACAGAGGAATGGATACAGAAACTGTGGTATATATACACAATGGAGTACTATTCAGCTATTAAAAACAATGAATTCATGAAATTCTTAGGCAAATGGATGGAGCTAGAAAGTGTCATCCTGAGCAAGGTAAGCCAGTCACAAAAGAAAGCACATAGTATGCAGTCACTAATAAGCAGATATTAGTTCAAAAGCTCAAAATAAACAAGTTGCAATTCACCCAGCACAGGAAGCTCAGAAGAATGAGGACTTAAGTGAGGGTGCTTTGGTTCCTCTGAGAAAGGGAACAAAATGCTCACAGGAACAACAAGGGAGGCAATGTGTGGAGCATAGACTGAAGTAAAGGCCACCCAGTGAGTGCCCTACCTGGGGATTCATCCTACAAATAGTCAGCAAACCCTGACACTACGATGAGAAGCGTGTACCAAAAGGAGCATGCCATGGCTGTCTCCAGAGGGGCCCTGCCAGAGTCTTACAAATTCAGAAGCAGAAACTAGCAACCAAGCTTGGACTGAGCTTGGGGTCCCCAACGGAGGATCTGAAGGGTTGTCCGGAGGAGCTGAAGGGGTATATAGTCCCATGGGAATAACAATGACTTCGGACACCCAGACACCCCAAGATTCTCAGGGACCAAATCATCAACCAAGGGGTATACATGGTTCCATCCAAAAATGTGGCAGAGGAATGCCTTTTTGGGCATCAGTGGGAGGAGTGGTCTTTGGTCAGGTAAAGGCTCAATAGAGGCCACAACAAAGGGAAACAGATGGGGGGGTGGAAGTTGTGGGGGAGGTGGGAGTGTGTTGGGTGGAAGGGCATATACATGGAGGCAGGGGGTGGGAAGAGAGGTAGGGAATCGTTGGGGAGGGCGGCTTTTGGGAGGGGGAAATTGGGAAATGTTTTACCATTGGCAATGTAAATGAAGAAGATAAATAAATATATATATATATATGTATATATATATGTGTGTGTGTGTGTGTGTGTAACAATAATTAGTGAAAACTAAGAGAGAATGGATATTAGTAGAGCAAGTAAGTGGCATTTGTGACCTGTTTGGGAGAACAAAGGGAAGAGATAAATGGTAAAATTGTATTCAATTCTCACAAATCAATGAGAAAATAGGATATATCACTTTATGAATATCATATATATCCTGAATATTTATCAGCTATTTTGATTGAATTTTTACTGTTTTTCTCCCCTGAGTATCTATGTGCTCACCATACTAATCTTTATTTGACGTGCTGTAAGGCAATGCTTACCTTGTTTTCAGACTTTATCTGTATTAACTGTTTGAAACAATCTTTCTATCTGATGGTAACTGAGTGGTAAGTAAAACTGCAAGCAGTTAGTTTTTTTTTTTTATTCTTTCAGCAATATGCTATATGAATATCGTGTGAAAACCAGGGATGTAACTCACAGCAGTTAAAATGTTGAGTTTTTACTTCTTCCCACATTTTAATGCTATCACTAAATGTCAACAGTAAACTGGGCCATGGTAGAAATCACCTACTTTCTCAATTTGCATGCCAATGAAAACTATAACTTGTTTTATTCAGGGAGGGAAGAAAATGTTATGTTAACACAACGTGAAAGAGTTTTAGAGTCATGGCACATTTTTCCTGTCAATTCTCATTTCCTATGATGCTTAAATATACATTTTTATTACCTTTCATGACTTTTTCATGAATATTATTCCCTAAAATGTCATTGGTGTGAAAACCATTGCAAAGATTTCTGTGGGAAATGGATATAGGTGTGACAAGCTAGAGGAAAGCTTACAACTTATTTCTCTCTAATTATTTTTGTAGCAAATTGGTGTTGCCAGTCCAAATGAAAGAATTTGCTTAAATTATGATAAGCCCTCCTTCCTGGAGATTATATGGCAGACTCTATTTTAACTGAGCACAGTAAACAATTCTTCTGTGCCTTTATACCTCAATGTAAATTCACAGTAGCATAAATAAGACTCACAAATGCACAAAACATTTCAGCCTACACAAATGTTCAGTGGCTCAAACTTTACAGAATTTAATGTGGTATTTGAGAAATTGAATGTTCTGATGAACACCTTGGTCAACAATAGAGGAGGACCAGGCATGTCGATTTGTAAGCCAAATTCAAATCATAACAAAACTTCTACTATGTTTTGTAGTTAAAAAAAAATTACCTTCGACTATCCTATAATGAAAACTCATAGAGCATGAAGTCCTGTGTTTCAGATAAAGCAGACTTTCTCTTTTGTTTCTGTCTGTAACATAAGGGAGCCACATGGCAGCTGCATGCCGCACTGCTCCATGAGTATATAACTGTATTTAAATCATTTATATATCACATTTTACAAAAGTAATAGGAAAATGTGTTCTTTTACATTTATGGATAGTAGACGGAACAGATGGTGAAAGCTCAGTTTAAACTAATATGGGCATTAAAATAACTGATATTGCATGCATTCCTTGATGTAGTAGGCATTTAATTCACTATAAAATAAGCCTGTAGCTTCTAGAATATTTTAAAGTCGATGTCTCTTTAGACATGGTTTGCACATGTGATGAACCTTGACATCACAAGTTATTCATCAGAATAATGAATGTAAATAATTCATTCATAAATTCAATAAGTATTGACTGAAAAAACTGTGATTTTCACTGTCACTTAATATTAAATCACACACAAAAATATGTAGAGGTTGTACCAGCCTGCAAGGCAAGAATCTTATCAGGGGCAGAACCTGGAGAAGCAAAATAATGCTCAGGTGACATGGGGAGTTGGTAGCACTTCAATTTTTAATAGCTCACTGAGTGGAATTATCGTGGGGCACAGAACTGTAGTTACCAAAATTTTATAATAGCATTTGGTAGGAAGCCTAGAGGAGATACCCCACCCTTTTCTGTAGTCTTGAGGAGCTAAAAGAGCAAAAAATATAACCTTGGAATAAATGCTTCAACTATACTCTGTCTCTTTTCCTACTAGTATGTATAAAGGAATATAGGTAATACAATATTGAGTAGCATTTGAAACACAAAAAAAGACTATTGCCTATAACAAAGCATTAGTAGTTTTCTTGAAATCTTTTCTTGGACATTATCATATCCTGAATAGGTTATTCATCCTATATAATTATAACAATTTATATTTTGTACAAACCATATCATATCTTACATTGTTCTTAGTTTGAATCTAGAATATCCCTTTGTCTGTAGTCCTCTCAATATGATATTAACATTGGCAAGGGGCTACGTAGGACCATTCTCAATGTACTTCAAAGAACTTTTTTGCACACTCTTTTTTACAGAATAATCCTTCACTTAAAGTTATTTTTGTTATGCCTATCTTCCCTGAGATAAAAGCAAGGTTAACTTCAAATCATACAAATTCATTTAGAAACACTGACTTTTATAGGAATATTTTTCATCTTTGTTTGTTCCAATTCTTGCTGCATATTCACCAAAAGTGTAAGCATAAAAATTAGTCATTTAATGAAATGAAGCATAATATATACTCCTCATTAATTAAATATAATATAAATTTACTTGACTAACTTCTTCTTAATTCTTTAATTATATAAATGTATGTGTATATACGTTGAGTGGAGGTGCCACAAAGTCCAAATAGATCATTGGATCCCTTGGAACTAGAATTCCACTCAATTTGGATGATGTTCAATTTGGGTCTTCTAAACCAAAGTCTGGCCTTCTACAAAAACAGCAAGTACTTTTAATCACTGAACAATCTCTGCAGTCACACCCAGATTACATTTAAATTTGCATCTGTGGATGTATGGCTGACAAAAATGGAAACTGATTAAAAGAGAATGGCATTTGGAAAATACTTTGTTTAATCAATACTTGATTTTTCTTGTGATTTCTTATATATATATATATATATATATATATATATATATATATATATATATGGAGCATATAAGATGGAGCATATAAGATGGTATTGCCTTGAGGAATTCTACATTATTTTCTTATTTTCTCTAAGATTCCTCACTGATAGTTATCTCTGGTAATCTCTGAGAAGAGATTACCAGGTGATTTGGAGAACATAGGACATTTTCAAGATAGAGTGTGTCATATAGGGCTGTTGAGGTGTCTGCTAATCTAATAAAACTCTGTAAAGGTAGAGGCAAACTGTTTGCTTAAAACATTAAAATGCCATTTTGCAGTACTTAAGAACAAAAGAATAAGCACAGGGAATAGAGAAAATTGCATCTGCACATGGTAAAGTGATTTTATTTTAAAGTCACTCAATATGGAAGTCATGATCATTGAAACATGTGCACCTGCTTGGGTTTGACTGTAACATCATGCTCTCAAATAACCATCTATATTCTCCTTGTGCATCTAATTCATTTGCACCTAATTTTTTTGGATGATTGTACATTCAATCTCATGCAGATGTTCAGAGAATATGTTTATGAAAACACAGCCTTAAAGATATAGTACATCAAAACCTACCAGAGTTTAACAACCTCATCTATCTATCTATCTATCTCTCTATATATATTTATTTATTTTTCCAAATTAATACTCATTTGTTTATCTTATTTTAAATTTATTGACTATCATCTTCATTTACATTGCCAATGGTAAAACCTTTTCCCGATTTCCCCCTCCCTCAAATCCCTAACCTCTCCTCCCATCCCCTGCCTCCACGTATATGCCCCTCGACCACACCCACTACCACCTCCTCCCCTCAATTTCCCTTTGTTGGGGCATCTATTGAGCCTTCACCTGACCAAGAACTTTTCCTCCCACTTATGCCTGACAAGTTGATGGTTTAGTCTCTGAGAGTCCTGGAGTGTCTGGGGAGCCAAAATCATTGTTTATCTAATTAAATTTATTTTGTCCATATTAATACTAAAATAATGTTTGGAAAATACATGAATATTTTATATTATCAAAATAAAAGAAATATTAATTTTGAACACTAATATCTTATTTATCTTTGCAAATAAATGTGTGTCTTTAAGGAATGAACTTAGTATCAGAATCTAAATCAATACATTATATCTATTTACTGATCAACATTGTATCAAGCAAATTGATGTTTTTTTTTAATTTAATGTAGCTTGTTCCTTAAGGGGATAGAAATAGGCCTAACATGGTGTTACAGAAAAAATAATTAGGTTATTAATAAGAATAATTAGGTTATTTACCAACATTAAGTATCAATATGTGGGAGACTCAAAGATCAATCTTGGTCGTTTGCACCAATACTCAGAATTCTATGGTGCTGAGAAAATATCTTCCACACAACAAATGATCTCTCCTGAAAGGACAAGACATTCACCTACAAAATAAAGGCATCCAGAAACAGACCTTTCACTGGCTAAAACCTTTAAATTGATCAATCATAGACATAAATATAATATACAAAAATATAAAACTCAAAAAACAGGAGGAGTGGCCCCTTGTTCTGGAAAGACTCACTGAAGCAGTATTCGGCAAAACCAGAACGGGGAAGCCGGAAGGGGTGGGTGGGAGGACAGGGGGAGAGAAGGAGGCTTACGGGACTTTCGGGGAGTGGGGGGCTAGAAAAGGGGAAACCATTTGAAATGTAAATAAAAAATTATATCGAATAAAAAAAAGAAAATAACAAATAAAGACTCAGATTATGTTGGGCATTTTGATGAGTTTTGGATATCAAACTAAATTTAGAACTTAAAAATTAATAAAATAAACAAGAATTAAAATTAAATCTCTCTTCTCCAAATAACAACATGTTTGTAAATTCAATAAAACATCACACAAAAGATACCAGATAATTAAAATTGGAATATAAAATTATTTTAAAACACTACAAGAAATCAACAATATAAATAATTATAACAATTATATAAGGAGACATCAACAGATCAAAAATATGAGGATGTTAAATAAACACAAGAAGTTCTATAACATAGATTGTCAGAGAATTATAAACCATATTAAGATATAACATTACATGCAAAAAAAAAAAAAACTTATCACAGTATTATCACACCACAAATACTATTTAATCTTGGTTGTGGCAAGAACTCCCATCCATCACTACTGAAAATTAATGTTTAATCACTGTGGAGCAGTTACATAATTTATCACTACTATCCTTTCAGTATTTTATAATATAATTTAAGAATTATACTACACAATATTAATGTAGACATAGTGAAAAACTTTCCACAAAAGACCCTCCTTATAGATAACTATAGCACCCTCATTTGTAACTCATAATATTGAGAATGATCCAAGTCTAATTTTGTGGCTGACTAGACAAATTAGATATATGACTTATGAACAAATGGATTATTTTGAATACTAAATAGAAATGAGTTGTCAGGCTTGAGAATTGCATAGGAAATCTAAAGTAGAAGACATATTATTGAAATGCAAAGGGCAAACTGGGAATGATCCATTCTGTATTAAGTAGGTATCTGTTAAGTAGATAACATTATAGAAAAGGTAAAGTTATGGAGAGAGTAAAAAAGTTAAATGGCTGTGACAACTGACAAGGTCCAGAAGGAAGAATACACAAGGAAGATTTTTGAGCACTCTCTGATTGGTTGCTAAATGGTGGGTACACATTATTATATGCTTCCTGAGACTCGCAGAATAAAGACTATATGATTAAGTTAATGAGATGCTTTTAACTAACTGGACTTCTCATATGAAAATAATAATGTTCTCTACATAAAATTAATATCTTCTACAACCAAATGATTTGATCATAGATAACTCTATCCTCAATAATTTTGAGGGCACAGCCTTCTGTACTAGTCTTTCAATTACTTTTAACTCCTGTTGCACACTGTGTATCATGAAATCCATTAGGTTTCATTTTAAACAATTTTTCACATAACATATTCAGTTCTTAATTTCTTAATGCCAGTATTTAGCCTAAAATGCCACAGAAAATTCCTGATATCTTCTTAAGGCTTCAAACTGATGTCTTTATTCTACTTCCTTCCTGCTATTCATCCACAGTAGGCCAGAGTTGACACAGGTTTATATGTAAACTCTGTAACAAGTAAATATCAGTTCCTTTGCAGAATGTGTGATCACTGACTCTTCAAATTAAAGTCAAATCTTTGATCTTTCAGGAACATAAGATGCAAAGCACTGTGCTCTGTTCATGACAAAATATAAACCCATTGCCTTTTCTCTGTCTACTTTTCACCTATTCATACGTTCACACTACTATCAGTTCATTAATTTGATTGTATAGAAACAATGAAATTTAATTGACAAGAACTTCTGGCTATACATTAATGACAGGCCTAGGATAATACAATAACTTCTAATTAAATTGTGTAACAATTTAATGGTAAGGATAATCTTGGATAGTCTACTAAAACAATTACGGTAAAAAAACTGACATAATTTTTCATTCACAAAGAATTCAGTTATGTTGTCAACTAGAACAAAAGATATATGTGTGTGTGTGTGTGTGTGTGTCTGATTGTGTATATGTGTATATACATACACATACACACACATATACATATATCTATATATATATGGAGAGAGAGAGAGAGAGAGAGAGAGAGAGAGAGAGAGAGAGAGAGAGAGAGAGAGAGAATTTAATTGGAGTAAGAGCTATTATTTGCCAGAGAACCTGTTCTTAAACAATAGATGAGAAGCAATCTAAAAGGGAGGCACAAAATAGAAACTAGGAATTTACTAGTACTTTACTTAGCTAAGAAGACAGTAAACAACAAATCAAAACTTTATATGGCAATGATAAATGATGAAACAATTAGCTCAACATTTTGAATAAGATTGTATCTTAATTTGAGAGACATAGATTCTTTCATTATACATGTTTATATGTAAGTCCTACAGAACAAAATATTACAACTATGTAAAATACAAAGACTTTTCATTAAAAAAAATAGTATATAATTTAGAAAATAAAGTTCAAGATATTCACTGGCTCCACGACTGCTGAACTCATTTTTCAAATCACTACAGGAAAGACAAATGAAAATAACTGATATCATGGTTAATTGTATTCTTTTGAAATATTATAAGAATACATAATTAATATGTCATTTATTATTATCTTGCAAGTAAAGCATTTCCATTTCCCTCCCTAAGATGGCCAAAGTCATGCCTTTCTGGTTTAAACACATAAGACCATCTCACACAACGAATTAAAAGTTTGAGAGGATACTGATCATTTTTGGATGAAGCAATAGGAGCTTTTCAAACCCAACATTGTTCCAGTGCCATGGGTCAAACTCCCCATCTTAGACTCTGGTGTATTTATTCAAAAACATTCATTCTACAGCTGAAACTAAAACTTCTCAACAGAAGATACATTAAAAAATAAAATAGTGCCATAGTCCTCTCTTTGTAGATTTATAATGGAATGCTCCCTTCTGACATTCTCCCAACGTCTCCTCAGGTGAGGTTGGGATAATGAGATCTCTTTCTTTATCAAACACAAAGTCAGGGACAGACATATTGAAGCCTCCCTCTTGACTAGAATTAATTAAGTACCTGAATTATAGATACACACACTTTTGTCTTGGGAGGTTAAGTTAATTTTATGAATTGTGTAATGGGAAATGATCTCAGTTTTCTTGAAGATTAATATTCTGGACATTAAGCTCAGTTCCTCCCTTGTAAAAATGTTTATTGTATAAGATTAAATATAGGATTTACACAGTGTAATATAGAATATGATCAGATTAATGTTGAGTTCAATAGTATGAATTATTTTACAAGATATAGTCTAATATATAAATACTATTTATTTATTCTCCAATATACAATGCAAATATATTCCATGATTCTTCCACTTCTATTCTAACAAAAACGAATTATACATGAGAATTATGCTAAAACATGTAAAATAATTAAGCATCCTAAAATATATAAAATGCAAACATGAAATATCAATATTGATTTATATATTTTTTATTTTAAATTCTAGATATTATTCCCCTCCCTGTCCAACCTCTGACTGTTCCACATCCCATACCTCCTCCCCACTCTCCTATCTCCATGAGGATGTTCTCATCTCCCACCCCACCAGACCTCTAAACTCCCTGGGGTTTCTAGTCTCTTGAGGGTTAGGTGCATCAGTCCTCTGCTGTGAGTGTGTTGGGGGCCTCATATCAGCTGGTGTATGCTGCCTATTTTGTGTTCCATTTTCTGAGAGATCTTGGGGGGTCCAGGATAATTGAGACTGTTGGTCCTCCTTTAGGATTTTACTCCTCAGCTTCTTCCAGCTTTCCCTTAATTCAGCCAGAGAAGTCAGCAACTTCTGTCCATTGGTTGCATGCAAATATCTGCATCTGACTGCTTGTTGGGTCTTTCAGAGGGTAGTCATGATAGGTCACTTTTTGTGAGTGTTCCGTAGCCTCAGTAATAGTGCCAGGCCTTGGTGCCTCCTCTTGAGCTGTATCCCATTTTGGGCCTATTCCTGGACCCTCTTTTCCTCAGACTCCTCTCCATTTCCATTCCTACAGTTGTTTCAGATACGAACAACTATAGGTCTGAGTTTTGACTGTGGGATGGCAAACTCCTCTCTCATTTGATGCCCTGTCTTTCTGTTGGAGGTGGGCTCTACAATTGCCCTAAAATTCTGAGTGAGGTAACTCAGACCCAAAAGGTCATGCATGGTTTGCATTCACTAATAAGTGGATATTAGTCAAAATATACAAACAAAAGTGCCAAATACCCAGGATACGGCCCACAGAAATCAAAAAGATCAGCAAGCTTAAGGGCCCAGATATGGATGCCTTAGTCCCACTTGGGAGAGAGAAGGAAGAAAACACAAGGGGGAAGGGAGGGATCTGGGAAGGAAAGGGGATGGGGGTAGAGAGGAGAACTTGATCAGGTATTGAGTGGCAGAAAAGGACTGAAACCCTAAGGGTCAGTAGAAAGAATGGAAACAAGCAACCTCGGGAGGTAGGAGGTTGGGGCGAGCCTCCAGAATGCACCAAAGAGATGGAAGGTGAGAGAATATTAATTTATTTTAACTTCAAATATTTTAATATCTTTTATAAAATCAGTCTATATAATTATTTATTATATAATATAATATATTATATTTCCAAGAGTATAACTTGGAAATAAATAAGAAACCTATGAGTCAGGAAAATTATTCTCAATTTCTCGATATTCCTGCATCTTTGCTGTATAATTTTTAAATTTAAACTTGTTAAAAATTATTCCTCTCCAGTGGATAAAATGAAAAGAATGTACTAAACATCGTAAAGGTTTGCTTTAGCTATTAAACAAAAGTGTAAAATGTACTTAATACAGTCCTAATAACATATTTTATACATCATTACTAAATGGAATTTGTAGGGAAATGAAAGATGAGAAGGCCTTTCCCACTTTTGAGATTTATTTTTCATGATTTTTTAGTAAATCATAATGGATCTATATTCTAGTCGTTCAAAAAGTCACTATAAAGATAATTATATAGTATGTTGGAAATATAACAGTATATATAAAATCCACATGTTCTGTCAAATCATATTCAATTTGAGATGCAGGGAAATAATTTGCTATAAAATTGATATAATAGTTACACCTTGGATGTACATTTGAAATAATTCTGGTGTATTTTAAAATATGATAAATTGTGGTCATTTATTTCATTGTATGCCATAAAAAAGAAAGATTTAGAAGGCAATAGCCACATATTTCTTAGGCAATGTATTGCATCTTTAAAGGTGGTAATAATTTAAATTTTTTTTAAATTATTAACAATTTTTGTATAATTATGTATAATTTATTTCAACAAAAACATAATAAAGGTAGAATCTTATATACAATACTAGTTGGTGAGCATAAATTGTCACAAGGTAATTTCTCAAATTGCTATGATTTATTAATATAACATCTAGCAGTTATTGGATATATATGAGTATAGGCTCTATAAAATAAAAATTAATTTTCTTACCTTGCATCAAATGTTTTGTCACAAAAAATAATTTGCTGTTTTACACTCAATTTAAAGATAATAAGGAATATAGTTTCAAAAAGCCTCATAAAGACATGAGTCAAGTGTTAATGAAGTAAATTCATGTTATCTGTAATAAAATTTTAATTAATTCTAATTTTAATATAGAGTGTTTTTACTACCTATAGAAATTTCAATATGTCCTAAGTAACAGATTCAAACTTCTGTAATATCATGTTTTTTAAACTAAATCTACATAAACTCCTACTTTCATAAATGGAATAAGTAAATACATATAAGCAAAATCAAATAGGAAATTAATTCAAACCTCAAATAACTTGCTAATTCCAATCAAGAAGATTAATATTTTTACGTACACTAGGTATATAGATGCATGCATTTTTTATTCTCTCTTTTAGGAAAAGAAGCTAACCAATAATAAATAAATGCTTGTGTCATCTTTATGCTAAAAAAATTTATTACATCAGTGGTTTAGAAAGACAAAGTGTGAAGCAGAGTCTGAGGGAAAGACCATCCAGAGACTGCCCCACCTAGTAATCCATCCCATATACAGTTACAAAACCCAGACACTATTGTGTGTGCCCACAAGTGCTTGCTGCCTGGAGCCTGATATAGCTCTCACCTCAGAGGCTCTGCCAGTGCAGGGCAAATACAGAGGGGAACACTCTCACCCAGCCATTGAACTGAGCACAGAGTCCCCAAAGAGGGAGCTAGAGAAAAGTCCCAAGTAGCTGAAGGGGTTTTCTGTGCCATAGGAGGAACAACAATATGAGCCACCCAGTACCCCCAGAGCTCCCAGGGACTAAATTTTGAATCATAGAGTACACATGGAGGGACCCATGGCTCCAGATGTATAGGCAGCATAGGATGCCCTTGTTGGACATCAAAGGGAGGAGAGGCCCTTGGTCCTGAGTAGGCTTGATGCTGCAGTATAGGGACAGGAAAGCAGAGGTGGGTTGATAGGTGAACAGGGGTAGGGGGATGGGTTAGGGGATTTTCTGGGAGGGGGACCAGGAAAGGGGACAATTTTTGAAATATATCTAATAAAGAATATATCTAATAAAAATGAATATTAAAAAGAAAGCAATGTTTATAAGTCTTGTCATTTTGGATTTTGTAGTTTAAAATTAAATATATTTGTTTCATTATAGAACAGAAGATAATCATTTTAAGTTTCATTGTTACTGTAATGAATCCTCTTCAAACCAACAATTTCAAAAAGAAAACATGGCAAAGAAGGCACCTAGAAATCAAAATTGCAAAAATGAATGGAACTTAAATATATTCGTAAGCTGGATATACTTCTGACTGTAGTTTGAACACCCTGATGACTGTCAGTGTTTATTTGTATAAGCATCATCTGTAAAAAAGATCAAAATCAAAATCATAATTTGACCAATAATATAACACATAGTACAAACAGAATGAATATTATCATCACATATATAAGTTTAGGTTTAATGATTAAAATTAAAATTAATATTTATGCTTCTCTGATCCAAATTCATATATATATATATATATATATATATACATACATACATATGAAAAACCTGACATTTACAATATTATTAGGTGTGGTAAATAATTCAGAAAGAGTATGATAGTGAGTCATTACATCATTACATTCTGGGAGCATGTCTGTCTTTGCTTCTGACCATGTTTATGTGTTCTTTAATATAAAATCAATAAAGGATAAAGATTTATGATTTTTAAAGGGAAATGAACGGAACCAATATATTTAGCTTTTTAAATGTCTTTGTAATAGTTGAGAGTAGTCTAACAAATAAAATTGATATTTAGTTAAGTATAATCATTTATTAATTTCTAAATTTATATGTACAGAGAGGTGTATACATATGTAGATCATTATGCATGCATTAGAGATGCATGAATATATAGCTATTAGAAACATACATACACAAACACACACCCATACACACACACACACACACACACACACATATACGCACACTATAGTCTATGACTACTGTTCATTCCAACTAAGGCAGTATGGTTTCTATTTAGTTGATACCATTAAACTGACTGTCTTCTACAGTTTTGTGTTGATTAAATTATCTAACAATTACTGTGGGTTTTTTTTGGTGTTCTTGTTATTTTTTATTTACTTATATATATTTCTTACAATACAGCTGTTGGCTCCCCTTCCAGTCGCCCCTCCCATAGTCCCTTTTCCCATTCCTCCTCATTCCTGTCTTTTAGACGTTGCTAGCTGCCCCTAGACCTCCCTCTTCTATAAGAGTAAGAGCATCGTCTCCAACTGAGGCCAGACCAGGCAGTCCACTTCTATTTGTATGTCAGCCTGTGAATGCTGCCTTTTGGTGGCTCAGTCTCTGGGAGCTCCCTCAGGTCTGGAAGTTGCGACTGCTGGTCTTTCTATGGAGTCACCCTGCTCTTCAGCTTCTTTAATTCTTCCCCTAATTAAGCTATACAGTTCCCTGATTTCAGTTCAATGTCTGGGTATAATTATCTGCATCTGTCTCAGTCAGCTGCTGGTTGGACCTCTCATAGGACAGCCATGCCAGACTCCCTGATGTAAGCACACAACAGCCTCAGTAATACTGTCAAGCCTTGGACCTTCTCCTTGAGATGGATCCAAAGTAGAGGTGGGAGGTAGGAGAAAATCTCAGTGAGCCAGTAGAAGAAATGAAAATATGCAGCCTGCATAAGTGGATGGAACCATCTTGAAAGTATCAGAGACCTGAGATGTGAGAGACTCTCAAGTCTCAATGGGGGTAACTGTAGCAGAAATAATAGATAGGCCCTCAAGTTGGTGGTCGAGCTTACCAACCCACTGTCAAAATTTCTGATCCAGAATTGTTGCTGTCTAAAAGAACTGCAGGGACAAAAATGGAATTTTTAATCTCATAATTTTCAAGTTAATAATCTGAACTTCTGATCTCTAGCCCTAACCTCTGTATAGATTTTTCTGATGAAATATTTATGAAAAATATTCATATCTCTTAACCTCATCATCTGCTGTATAACTATTTCTTTTGATATTGAAACACTCCAGCATGGAGGGAAGTGCCTTTGACTAGGAAATTAAAACAATACAAAAGTTTTCAGGAAGTCCCTGAAACTGAACAGATTCATTAGTTCTCTTCCTCCTACCTATAAACAAGCCAAGCTGCTAAGTGTCACTTTTAGACAAGGAAATCTGCAAAAATGACTCTGAAACCAGACCAGCTGCCTAAAAAGAAACAGAGCTGAGCTACCCAGAGGAGGAATAGCCTTATTAAATGACTTACAAATGTTATTCTGCAATCTATTGATCTACCTTTAAGTTGTAGAGTGTACTCCCAGGAGAGGTATAGCCTTATTAAATGACTTACAAATGTTACTCTGCAATCTATTGATCTGCCTTTAAGTTGTAGAGTGTACTCCAGCTTTTCTGATCTGTCCCCCAAGTTAGGATGGACTTTGGTGACACTACTACGATTAGTCACTTCTGTTCCTGTAGTTTCCCTAACTTGTACTTTGGTAGTATCCTTACTTTGATCCACTCTAGACTTCCTATGTGCAGTGAGTAGACTTGTGCTATCTCCTGAGAAATATATATGTAATATGAAATCATGAAAATTGTTAGTTGAATGGCAACAAGTTAAGAATCAGTATGCTTTGAAGTCTTTGAGCAAAAGAAAAACAAACAACAACAGCAAAAAAAAAAGAAAACAAACTCAACTCAAATCAGCAGACTGTGTAGCTATGACTAAAGAATCAGATAAAAAAGCAGTTTAGGAAAGAAAAGGTTTCGCTCTTTCTCTCTCTCTCTCTCTCTCACTCTCTCTCACACACACACACACATACACACACACACACACATACACACACACACACACACACACACAGAGAGAGAGAGAGAGAGAGAGAGAGAGAGAGAGAGAGAGAGAGAGAGAGAGAGAGAGAGAGAGAGAGAGAGAATTGGTAATTATAGTCCATCTCTGAAGAGAGACAAAGGCAATAAGGCTCACATTTAAACAATCACATACATAGTTAAGAAGAGAGAGAAACAAATGCACTCAGGCTTCCTCTTTGCTGCTACTCTCCTCATAGATTTCTTCATTCATCAGTTCCCAGCCTGGGGAATGATGTGAGCCACAGTAGAGTGTATAAATAGTAATCAAAAAGACTCCCCCAAAGATATTCCAACAGTTCAATGATGATTCCTCAATTGAGACTCCTTCCCAGGTGGTCCTAGTGGTATCAAGTTGGCAGCTAAAACTAACCACCAAAGTAACCAATAACAAGTAAGCTGCACCAACCTTGGGATGAGACTAAATACTTCAAGAAAATACAATTCTGGAGTCATTAAAATCACTACAAAGCCTGCGTGAATACAGATTGAGACACTAGTACTTATTTTTGCTCAATCCCTATGAAAAGGTATTATTAAAATCTGGCTTTCTGGACACCCCACAGTATCTCCTAAGTAGTTCTTCAGTGGATAATACAAGGAGATGCCTAGATGAAGAGACACCACTGTAGTGACAGGTGAGTTGAGAGAGATTTGTCATTTGCTCTTGATTTCTTCAAAAGACAATTCTTATCTTTAGGTATACATTTGTTTATAACAATAGGCCTATTGGATTTTTTCATCATATTCGTCATTTTATATCTAAGCACATTGTAGCTATCTTCAGACACACCTGAAGAGGATGTCAGATATCATTACTGATGGTTGTGAGCCACCATGTGGTTGCTAGGATTTGAACTCAGGAACTTTGGAAGAACAATCAGTGCTCTTAACTGCTGAGCCGTTTCTCCAGTCCCAAAGATGTCATTTTAATGACTCTCATTGACTCTAAAACAATATATGTTTTAGTCTATTTTATACTACTAGAATCAGTTCCTCCATCATTTTCTTGGTTAATTTTTCAATGATGTCCCTTGTCCTTTCTTGTCAACTTTAACCTGCCTGTTCCTACTAAAATCTAGAGAGATAATAAATTGTCCTGCTATTTTAGGGGAGTCGACTATTTAAGGCTCAAACACTAATATTGATGTAACTTTCAATATTGTGAATTTTTGCTATTTATTTTCTTTGGATATAAAATCACATTGGCTGCCATGTTTTCTATTAACATCATTTAAAAAAAACACTTATTGATACAAGATTTAAATCTTTTTTAGTGTATATTACTATAGAATTTGTCCGGGTATGTGTGTGCACAAGCACTTGTGTCTATGTTTGCATGTGTGCTGCTGTTCTTGTGAACATAACTAACATTCTTATGCTTATTTTCTATTTTAGCTTGACCCAATCTAATTGGTTATTATATCAACACTTTACTCCTATATACTTAACTCAGTGGTATAGTAAATGACTATATATATATATATATATATATATATATATATATATATATATACCTCTCCAATATTATTATCACTGTCTCCTCTCTTGATTGCCAGGTTGTTCTTTTGCTGATCGAGATTTTACCTCAGTCAGTAAAGCTGTCACATCTGTTTCTAAGTTTTCACTTCCTGTGCTCGCAGGTACATGGATTTTGTGATTCAGAGGGAAAGGAGGCATTTTAAAGGTCTTTTCAGATTATAAGACCTTAATCATGAAGATGGATAACCTTCTTTTCCATTTCTTAGTATATGTGAATTTTGAACACTCTTTAGGAATATTATTTCCAAGTTTTCTTCTTGATCACTCTGATTATTTCCTCCAATTTGTGCTCCCCACATATATTATGCATGAATTTAATCCATTTTGTCCAACAACATCTACAGGGGAAAAGGCTTTTGCCATGACCACCCTCTGAGACATTGAAAGTAAAGGCTAATTTGCAAATGAGTCTCCAGGGAATTATCCAACAGGAGGCTTTGAAGGAGCCAGGAACTAGCTAAAGTAGAATACAGCTTGCTGATTCCTACTTTGATTTTCAATGTTGATTTTAAATGTTATCAAGGAAACTAAGAAGGGAAAATGATACCTTGTCTAGGGTCAATTTTATAAAACATGAATTGTACAGAATGTCTTTCAGCTTTCTTTAATAATTACTTTCTTATAGCTTGAGGGCACAAGTAAGTTTTTAATCTGAATGTATTTTTAAAATTCTCATTATTTAAGTTAAATATGAAACCAGTATACTAGTGTAAATTGATATGAAGGAGTGGAAAGGTTGCTAAGAGATAGAGGACCAGGAAATCTGCTTTCAACTGTGATCCCTAGAAATGACATAGAAACTTACTCTCTGATGTCTCAAAGCATGACTTTCTAAACATGACTTGAGCAAGAACAAGAGAAACATATATAGTCCAATAGAGAGGGAAGTTTTCATACAACTTCATTCTTAGGCCAGGAGTTACAGGAAATTAAGGACGTTAGGGAGATGTATTGGCTAGTTTTGTGTGCCAACCTGACAGAAGCTAGAGTTAGCACAGAGACAGGAGCCTTCCTTGAGAAAATGCCTCCATGAGATCCAACTGTAAGGCATTTTCACAATTAGTGATCAAGAGTAGGAGACTTCTGAGGAACTGCCAAATTGATTTCCAGAGTGGTTTTACCAGCTTGCAATCCCAACAGCAATGGAGAACTGTTCCTCTTTCTCCACATCCTCTCCAGCATCTGCTGTCCTCTGAGTTTTTCATCTTAGCCATTCTGACTGGTGTGAGGTGGAATCTCAGGGTTGTTTTGATTTGTATTTCCCTGATAACTGAGGATACTGAACATTTCTTTAGGTGCTTCAGAACCATTTGAGTTTCCTCAGTTGAGAATTCCTTGTTTAGCTCTGTATCCCATTTTTAATAGGCTTATTTGACTCTGGTGTCAAACTTCTTGAGTTCTTTGTATACATTGGATATTAGCTCTCTATTGGATTAGTAACGATCTTTTCCCAAACTGTTGGTTGCCATTTTGTCCTACTGACAGTGTCCTTTGCCTTACAACGATTTGCAGTTTTATGAGGTCCCATTTGTCGATTCATATTATTAGAACATAAGCTTTTGGATGTTCTGTTCAGGAAATTTTCCCTTGTGCCCATATATTCAAGGCTCTACCCCACTTTCTCCTCTATAATCTAATCGCTAGTGTAATTGGTTTTATGTGGAGGTCCTTGATCTACTTGGATTTGAGCTTTGTACAAGGAGATAAGAAAGGGGTAATTTGTATTTTCTGCCTGCAGACCTCAAGTTGATCTAGCACCATTTGTTAAAAATGCTGTTTTTTTTTCACTGAATGTTATTAGCTCCTTTATCAAATATCAAGTGATTATAGGTGTGTGGTTTCATTTCTGGGTCTTCAATCTTATTCCATTGATCTTCCTGCCTGTGTCTGTACCAATACTATGCAGTTTTTTATCACTATTGCTCTGTAGTAGAGCTGGAGGTAAGGGGCCTAAACCCTGACACTACTATGGATGACAAGAAGTACGAACTGAAAGGAGCCTGTTACAGTTGTTTCTGGAGTGGTCCTGCCAGATTCTTACAGATACAAAGGCAGATGCTAGCAGCCAACCATGGGAATGAGTGCGGGGTCCCCAATGGAGGAGTTAGAGGGCAGACTGGAAGAGCTAAAGGGGTTTGCAGCCCCATAGAAAGAATAATGATGCTGGCCAACCAGATACCCCAAGGCTCCCAGGGATTTAACCATCAACCAAGGGGTACACATGGTTCCAGCCAAAAGAGTGGCAAAGGAATGCCTTGTTGGGCATCAGAGGAAGGAGAGGTCCTTGGGCCTATGAAGGCTCAATAGATGTCATAGCATGGGGAAATCAAGGGAGGGCTAGGTGGTAGTTGGTTGGGTGGAAGAGCATATTTTTGGAGCAGAGGGTGGGAGGATGAGTTGGGGGTTTCTGGTGGGAGGGGGACTGGGAAAGGGTATAACATTTGAAATGTAAATGAAAAATACATTCAATCATAGGAAAGATTATGGAAAAAAAAGTGTAGGAGAGCTCATTGTGGGTGGTGCAATGCTTGGGCTGGTAGCTTCAGGTTCTATAAGAAACCAAGCTGAGCAAGCCAGGGGATAAGCAGCAGCACCCTCCATGGCCTAGGACATTAAGTCCTGCTTGAGTTCCAGTCCTGACTTCCTTTGTTGATGGACAGCAATGTAGAAGTGAAAGCTGAATAAACTCTTTCCTCCCCTACTTGCTTCTTGGTCATGGTGTTTTGTGCAGGAATAAAAACCCTGCACAAACCCTGACTAAGACAGCAAGGGTTTTGATTTCCCCAGGTATGAGTCCCTTTAGTCGTTTATCCAATACCATTTGATTATCACTGCAATTGTGTACATAAAAGCCACACTGAGTGGGTTCAGCAGGTTTTAATTAAATACTTAAATAAAATTAACAATTCAAGTAACATTATGTATTAGAGAGGGATCAAAGGGTTGAAGGCGGAGATGGAAAGGATTAGAAGGAGGAAGGGGAATGGAGGGAAGCAATACAATTCTATCTTAATAAAACAGTTAAAAGTAAGTTTAGCCAATTCACAAAGACTTAATTAAATTGTATGATTGGAGGATTTTTGCATATGAAAATCAGAGAAATTAAAAGTACAGAGTCTAATTGGGGGTGGTGAAAATGTTCACCTTAGAAAACAAGGATCATCAGAATAAGGCGACAAGGCTTCATCCCAAACAAGAAAGGAAAGACTCTTTATCAGGTTGTAAAAGTTACCTAGAGCCTTGTAGTTTTGTACCAGTCCTTGAGTATGACATTTTTAAAGACATTTCTTACTTATGTGAGATGCAGATGAATAGTGCATGGATATATTAAAACTGTAATTCTTATTTCTCATTTGATGATATTGCTTTACCCGTGGCATTAGATAAATTATTTAAGAATTACTGAAACTTAAGATCAAGCTTATAACCTTAGTATATATTTTTTTAGAGTCAGTATATGATTAATCATGTATGTAGTCACAGATAATCCTTAACAGGCTATCTGCATTATGTTTAGAAAATAAGTTTTCAATTTTTTTACATTTATAAATAGAGTTTTGACTCAGTATTTATAATAGATATAGTAATCAGATTGGTATAGAATGTAAAGTCTAGAATTACAGTTTAATGTGTACCATAGTTATTATGAAGGGAAAATAATACTTATATTAGGGAATACTTATATTAGGGAATTATATGAAGGGAAAATAACCTTACTGACTAGCATTGCTAATAAAACTTTACAAAGTAATGCAACTTCGTTCCTGAAATTAGGTAGATTATTCTCTGTAAAAGGAACCCATTTTCACAGAGAACAGAATATTCTTGTTTCTAAGCAATGCATAGATATATTACAGACGTAATTTTTTTTCAAAGTTTCCATTTTGATTTAACCACCCAGGAATTTTTTTGCCCCTGGGAAACATTTTGTTCAAAGAAGTGACCTTGAAGGCTCAACCTGTGCAGTGGTTCAACTCTCAGGAGGTTGGCATAATTTCATATTCCTAAGTTTTGAATTATTAAAGTTATTCACATTTGCAGTCATGAATTTATCAAATATAGAGTAAAATTGATTTCAGCATTTTGATTTCTGTAATTATATCCTTTAAGGGCTTCTTGATTTTATTCAAGCTGAATAATTTAACCATGAGAAATGTCTGAAGTCCTTATTTCTAACTACCAAAGGTTAATTTTCAATAAATTTGCATAATGTGTCACTTTATGTGATTTATTTTCATGGTATTTGGAAATACAAATGTATTTCCAAATAAATCTACAAAGAAAATCCACTTCTAATATGTATTGATCATTGATGAACTAAGATGGCTCCTTTGAGATTTATGTTTTCTAACCTTATACATATATAGATACATACATATATACACATGTGTATATATATATATATATATATATATATATATAGAGAGAGAGAGAGAGAGGGATAGAGAGAGACACTTAAAATGTCTTATTTGTATATATATTAAACCTAAAAGAATGTAGGAGCTTAAAATGTTTCAATTTAAAGCAAAATAAAATCCATTATAAATTTGAGTGCTAAAATTATTTGCAAGCAAATGATATTAGTTAGAAATAAGCCTCAAGTTGGAACTATTATAAGCTTCCTATATTTTATACCACTTAGCATACAGATTTAGAATAATGAAGTTAGCAATTTGGAGTCATTCATAATTTTAAAATGCTTTTAAAATTTTAAAAACAACACAACAATTCTTCTGAGTTAAGCTCAGAATATTCGTGGATTATTATTTTGTGAAATACATTATAGGATCATATTTAATCCTCCTTTTGAAGCATTTCTTCCATAAATACCATACTTAATCCTGATACGTTTGACTCTTGATTTTTCTCTCAATCAGAATTGCCAGATTAAGACCATTTCACTTATCTGTTGTTGAGTATTCTTGACAACAGCATTCTTAGTTTACATGTATAAAGAAAAAGAGCTGGTTTTTTTTTTTTTTTGCTTTAGGAAATATCAATAATAAGGCTGAGAGGAATATTACACAACTTTAATCCCATATATAGTGAGACAAAGATGGACAGATCTTCATGAGTTCATAGCCCACCTCATCAACATAGAGAGTTCTAGGACAGACAGATAGACAGTCAACATATAGGTGTCTGTCTATAAATAAATAAATAAATAAATAAATAAATAAATAAAAAATACTTACATATATAGTTTCATATATATTTTAGCAACACATGATACAGAAATGTTTGACAAACATACCTAGTTGACATATGAAAAATAGTACTCGATTGTTAACATTTTCTATATATTGAAAACATATATCTTTTTATATGTCTTGAACACATGCTAGTTTACCTCTATGAAGACTGCTGTTCAATAGATTAAGAGTTGGCTCAGCTCGATAGCTTTCAACCAAGCTCCAGGCTTTCCTGCTTTACTTCTCTTATAAGTAGGTTGTATCTGCATCTCATGCTGAAGGAGAAACAGGTACCCTGAAGAAATTTTTATTGGTAATGTGGGTATGGAAAGGGTGGGTCAGAAAAAAACACCACATTTTAAACCTTTGCTTGCCTCATCTAGGAAAAGACGTAATTTTTATGTCATTTTTTTCAAACCAAATAACTGTGTTCAGAAAGAGGTATGTTCATACTTTACATGTTAAGACAGAACTAAAAGATTATGTACAAAATAAGAAGAGGGCAAGAACAAAGGTAAAAATTCAATGTATCATGTCAGCTTTCCCCAGAAGCTAACCACATTCAATAATTAGAGTCAGCAGCTATGAGCTCATAAAAGTATGAACTTTTGTGAGGAACATTTTCTTTCCAAATAACAAAGAAACATTTGGATCCTTTGATTAGCACCCATGTTTCGCCATCCATAATTTCCCACAACCTCTGTTAAACAATATTCTGTTTTCTATTTCCCTTTGACTGTTAGAAATTCCATTGAAAAATCTGTCTGTCTCTCTCTGTTTGTGAGTGTGTGTGTGTGTGTGTGTGTGTGTGTGTGTGTGTGTGTGTGTGTGTGACAGAGAGAGACAGAGAGATCAGTCAGGCAGACAGAGAGAAAGAAAGATGGACAGACAGACAGACAGATAGACAGGATGAATCAGAAGCAGATTTTACAAGTATAGTTTTACAGACAGATAAAACAATTCAGAACCAGGTGAAGATAGAATGAGCCAGAGAATGAGAAGGAGACAACAATTATAATATGTGACCAGAGTTAATTTCAAGCCCAAAAAGTGCAATTCAGTGAGAATCTGAGAGAAGTCAGATTGAATCAGTCAGCTGGAGAAGAGTTTGGGCTAGAATATTTGAGTTTAACCAGCCAGCCAGAGTTCAGAAAGTACTAGAAAGAATGATCTTATTTAGCAGTAAGCTTCTGAGACATCAATTAGTTGAGATGAATAAGGTATTTTTACAGTGTTTGTGTGTGTGTGTGTGTGTGTGTGTGTGTGTATGAAAGAGAGATAGATTCTATTTCTAATTCACTTGCTTATATTGTTAAATTCGTTACAATAATAAAAATTTTCAAATTTTACCAGAATTACATACTTTATAAGTGCTGAAAGGTAGAATTTAAATGTTCTTCACAATTACTGATAGGTGCATAATGATGACTACGTGCTAATTAGATTGAATTAATTACCTTACAATACAAGCCTAAAGCAGAGGCTCTACAATTATATTCAGTTATTGGTCAATTGCAACCAAACTTAAAATACAAATAAACTGAATCATTTGTTTCTTTATGAAATATGGGCTGAGCTATAAAATGTTTATATATTTGTATTAATATATAAATGCATATATACATATATATGTATGGTTTATCTTTTGTAGCTAATTTATATAACTAATGATCACATTCTATTCACTAAAACTCATTTTTATAGCTGACCTACATGTATCCAAGGTAAATGCACATAATCCATTTATTGTGTACCTAGAAAAGTATTTTATGCTTTTGAGGAATTAAAAATGTTCATTTTATTTACCTTTGTTTGTAAGCATGTACCTTCACCAACTGTAGTTAACTTCTTTACGTCAGGCACCCTGCTATGCTATCTTCCAGCCGGGCTTGCATGGACTTAGGGATTATGTACAGAATTAAATGCATCAGAAAAATGTGAGTTTTCAGAAAAAGAAACAAAGCAAATACACACCCACACAAAATGATTAGAAACTAAAGTCTTAACTTTTATTTGATGTATACCTGGGTACCACTAGGTGCTAGAATGTATGACAACTATAGAGGTGAAGGGAAAAATGTGGGAGGGAGCTCTGGTACCTTTTGTGATATTTACTACAGGAACAGAGATAAGCTTTTGATTGTTTTGACTACTTGGATATGTAAACTCTTCTTCAGGTTGCTTATTTTTTTTTCTCTAATAGGTCTCTCTTGCTAGTTATTTTGTACCAGTCATTCAACAAGTTAACATAATAAAAAACAAGATTAATGGCTAGCAATATAGCTGAGAAAATGACCTGAGCTCTCTGTAGCAAATGTTGACCTTATCGTTGTCATTCCTTTTGTAAACAAAGTGTGTTGTAGAAGGAAGTATTAGTACCTACAATTATTTGTTAATAAGTGTAGTAATATTGCCAGAAGTATCTGAAGTTAATTAGAAAAAATAAATGCATCTTTTTGCCTATTCATATCCAGGTATTTTATTCAACAAATAGAAAATAAATATATTAAGTCTGTAGGCAGGAGAAAACCATAAAACAAATAATTATGCAAGCATTAAATTCCATTTAAAGGTAAATATCACTATGGAAACACTTCTTAGCTTGGCTTGGAGTAATAGAAGTAATGAGGAAGTTGTTTACAAAACTTCATCATATTCCTATAAATATTTTATGAATCATGTAATGGCTCTACGAAATTTTAACAACAATATTTTATCCTATCCATATTCCTTCTATTCTGTGGTTCTTTCATGAAAGCATGTATCTGAAAATAACTCTAGCATACAGACTAAATCAAATTAATTATACGTAAACAATTATCCTTATCTCAAATATTTATTGTGTTGCAATCAAATAAATAGTTTAAAATTTTAAGCACATAATGTACAACTTTATAAAATTTTAGATACTACTGAAAT
Organism: Apodemus sylvaticus; assembly: GCF_947179515.1. Classification (NCBI taxonomy): domain Eukaryota; kingdom Metazoa; phylum Chordata; class Mammalia; order Rodentia; family Muridae; genus Apodemus; species Apodemus sylvaticus. The sequence continues at coordinate 33,003,799 of NC_067491.1, forward strand.
GTAAATATTTCTAAGAAAGTCCAGATGGGCCACAATGGGTAAGTATTTAGTTAAATTAGAATTACTTTTTATTCAAAACCTGTTCTTCCTTATAATTGATTTTAAATTACTTAATTTCTTTGTGCATGATTTATATCATTAACAAAATGAAGTTTCCACTGAGAAAGTAATCCAAGGTACTAAACATTGATGAATTAATCTCTTAGGACTTGAGTGCCATATCATTTATGAATTAATGTAGCATATTTTTTGACCCAGAGAAGAATATTAAATATTTAAATTATAAGTGCTAATGTATAGAGGACTGGATTTCATCTTGTATTATGATTTAAAAGTATTTTCTTGAACGCTCAAAGTTTGGAAATATAAAATCTCTTCTCTGATAAGATTGTTTCGATAAGATTATATTGTCCTTTTAAGGATGCTTAAAGTGTGTATTTCATTGAATAGTATTCAGAAAAAGGTAAGAAGAAGCACGAAATTTATGAGCAGTCTTTCTCCAGTGATAGGATGGGCTTGTTAATAATAGAGAACCCTGTGTTTCATAAGGAAAAATGATGAATCTCTAGATCATTTTGTCTGGAAAATTATATCTTGCTCAGATGGTATACTAATGATTTTTAGACAGGAAGACGTGTTGCTAGGAGGTGACAAGAAAAATTACTAAAAGCAGTGGGCAGGGAAAGAAAATCATTTAAGAGGAATGAAAACACAGGTACTACTCAAGATTCTTTGATCTCTTCAAAATACTAATAGGAATGTGAGAAATAAGATAATGTTTAGCATGTTGTTTTCAGGAACAGTAATCAGCTGACAACATTTCTTAGTGTCTGAGACAAGGCACACTATATTTCTGGTTGTAACATGTCCCAGAATAAAGAAGGTCACAAGATCTAAATAAGAACTAAGGTAGAGTCTGGAACAGACTATGCTCTCCCAGTTCCTACATTCAGCAAACAAATTCCTGCAATGGAACTCAACTGTAGGGTAATGTTGAAATTAGATCTCCTGTGCTGCAGTCACTACTAAATGACCTATCAAACCAAAACACAAGTTGTTACTTCAGTAAGAAAGATTGATAACCAGATTATAAGTAAAATAACATTGTTTGTAGAATCCATTAAAATAAAAGAAAGTGTTCTTCACAAAGGGTATGTATATAGAAAATACTTATCATTTGATAGATATGGATGATATCACTTGGGAAATTATATATCAATATTAATATGTATATGCATATAAAGCAGAATAAATATATCTTCACAAATATAGAATAAACAGAGCTTTATGAAAAATATCAAGAATATATATTAAAGACAATAATTCTAACAAATAATGCTAGATAACAACATATTCACACACAAAAGAATTAATTAAACCTCTTTTCATAACACACATAAAAATCTACTGCAAACAGATTAATGATGTAAAATTAAGACCTAAAATAATAAATTTCAGAGACAGATAATACTGAAATAAAATTGAACATATAAATGGAAAGAATCTATGGAACAAAAAACCAGCCATTGAGATGGAAGAAAATATTTACTAATCAAGTGTCTTGTAAGGGGTTAATAAAATAGAAGTTGAAATCTACAGTGAAGTTGCAAAAGAAATCATGAAGCTTAAAATTTTTCCTATAAGGAAGACGTGTATGTGTGTGTGTGTGTGTGTGTGTGTGTGTGTGTGTGTGTGTGTGTAACATTTTGAATTTCCTAACATCATTTTTCAAAGCAAAGGTACTAATTAAAATAACAACAGATCATCTCATATTTGGTATGAAGAAAATTCCCTTTTTAAATATAAGTGATGTTAGGAAGCATGTAGCAAACCATGTACTTGGCTTTAATGAACCTGAAAAATACTATAACTGCTGTAATATCCAATTATGTGATTGAATTGAGAAGATGTACTAAGCAAAGTTAAACACAATGAACTCATGATACCATTTTTGTGAGAAAATTAGTCATTCTCCTAGGTAGTGGTTGTGAGGTCCGGGTTAAGAGGAAAGAACCTAATTTATGAGTATAAACTTTCAGCTATTCAAGATGTGCAAGTTCTGGAAAGCTATATTACATGGCTATATTGATGTCATCCTGTTAATAAAACTAGATTGCAGAGATTGAATTTCTTCAAACAGTTAGAATTCACTAATTATTGTTTTAAATGTTTGAGAAATGAAGGAGAGGAAAATCAAACTGGCTGTGTGAAAATATTGAATTATTAATATCATGTATCTTATAATATTCTGCATGCTAATTATAGATATCCACATTTATTCTTATTTTTATTAACTTAATACTTAACTTCTGATACACATTAAACTGACAACACAGAAATCTGATGTCCTTCATAATTAGTACTAATTATTTAACATTGCAATAATTAAGAAACATGCTTAGCAGTACAATAAAATAGTAAAACAGAAAGCACAATATTTAAGGATCATGAAGTATTCATTTGAAAGTTGTTGGTTTTTAAATATTTCCTCATGAAGATATGTCAGTTATTAATATGTAGTTAGGCAGTATTTCTATCAAAAGCTAAGTAAAAGTTAATGATAGGCATCATCTAATGGTAAATTGAGGTTTCATATATATATATATATATATATATATATATATATATATATATATATATATATATATATGAGTGGTTTTTATATCTGTTCCCTTAAAATAAACTGAAATATATTCTACTACAAATTAAGAAAATTGTCCAGTCATTTCAATGATGTGGACAATTGGGGTAGAATTAGACTTCTAATATAAGGCTAGAAATATGTTTCACTCTGATATATTATTTGAGAAATGAAAGTTTGTTGAACATATTTGACAAAACAAAAATATAACAATATTGGAATAACAATAAACGCATTATTGGATCTGACAAAATTCCACAATTGTTTTCTCATTTATAATTATGATGTTACAACTGACAAAATATTTAAATTCAATTTGGTAATTCTGGAAATGAATTCAATCTTGTTTATTTAGTGGAGAAAAGTAACAAAATATTTCTGAATAGAAAAGATTCTTTACTGCTCTGGTCTGTTCTAGTCTTAGATATTTCCCTGTATTTAAACGTAGTTTCAGACACCAACAATAAGCATGGAACATGAAACATAGCTGTACCAGAGAAATTGGAAGGGACATATGAATTTCTAGCATACCCTGGAGATGAATTTCTAATATTTAAAAAAAAAAAAAACAAGAAGTGAAGCAAATGTAGGGTTACTACCATGACTGAGTACCAAATGTTATCTATCCCACACATTCATGCACAGACAAGCACACACTTTCTAATATACATATGCACAGACACAAAGCCTAAACCTTCATGTGCATATACCCACATAGAGTAATACAGTTTTCTGTCCTTGATATAATAGTCCAAAATATTATATTGGAATATATTATTTGGAATATTTTTCCAAACCTTGGAGAACTATGTCATAGTAGATTAGCATTTAGGTGAATAAAAGAAGCATTTGTGCTCTTACAGGAAAACATGGAAAAGTTAAACAACACTATGTAGACAACAGATAAACAATGAGCAGTAATAAAAAAAAACAGAGCTTCTAGGATTATAACATTATATCATTTTAAATATTTATTTTTATAAAATTGTGAAGATGAGAACATAGAGAAGAGCCAAGTTTATTGTTAAAATGCAGTAAAGGCAAACAAAGGATGTCAAAGTTCTAATTCATAAATTTATTTCTATCGTATATTTTATATTATATATTTTATATTAGCTCAAATATGTCAAAATGTTTAAACCATTAAACAAGAAACTGAAATCATCATAAATAATGACAGCACTTAAATAATAACTCAAGATAAAATATAGAGTATAGAGTGTGTCTGAGAGAGAAAACATGGAGGCCAGTACTCAGTAACTAATTAGAAATGTTGGAAGAAAGAATTAGAGCAGTTGAAGACAGGGTTGGTGAGATTCTCTGTCTTCTAAACAGAAAACAACTCAATCAAAGAATAGAACTTCTGTGACAAGGTGGGGATAAAAAAAAAATTAGCATTCGCGGTATGAACATTTTAACACAAAAAGGAGAGCTATAGATGGAATAAATTAAAGATGCTCAAAGAAGTCCAAATATTATGAACTCAAAGAAATCCAGACTAGACTCATGTATTGGCCTACTGAATTCCAGAAACAAGGAGAAATGGCCACTCCCACAAGGATTTTCTAACATTAGTGTTTTTGTATTGGTATGACAATTATCATGACCAATGAGGCTAATATGATGGAGAATGATTATTACTCTGTATGCACAGAGATCAGAAAGGTCAAGTTGGCCTCAATCAGTACTGTCTTGGTTTGAACTGATCTGCATTCCATATGATATCTCAAAAGGAATAATTGCTTCTTAATCTTTTCAGCTGCATTTCCAAAGTCAGAAAATTCAAGTTGAGACTTTTTTTCTGCTGCTGAATCTTTTTTTTAAAATTTTCTGTATTATTTGTTTACATTATATTTCCCGGTTCCCCCCTCCCCATAAGTCCCATAAGCCCTCTTCCCTCCTACCATTCCCCAATCATTTCTCTGTCCTGGCAATCCCCTACAATGCTGCATCAAGCCTTTCCAGAACCAGGGCCCTCTCCTTCCTTCTTCTTGGGAATCATTTAATATGCTAATTGTTTCTTGAGTATTCAGAACTTCTGGGCTAATATCTACTTATCTGTGACTGCACTCCATGTGTATTCTTTTGTGATTGGGTTACCTCACTTAGGATGATATTTTTCAGTTCCAAACATTTGCCTATGAATTTCATGAATTCGTTGTTTTTAATTGCTGAATAGTATTCCATTGTGTAAATATACCACATTTTCTGTATCCATTCTTCCATTGAGGAACATTTGGGCTCTTTCCAGCTTCTGCCTATTATAAATAAGGCTGCTATGAACATAGTGGAGCATGTGTCCTTATTGCATACAGGGGAATCCTCTGGGTATATGACCAGGAGTGGTATAACAGGGTCCTCCAGAAGTGTCATACCCAGTTGTCTGAGGAACCGCCAGACTGATTTCCAGAGTGGTTGTACCAAGAATCCTACTGACTTAGGATCCCAGAATGTTGGGAGGACAGGCATGTGTCACTATTATCAGCATCTTCTATGACCTTATTTTCCTCTCTTACATAATGTGACATTTGACAGGGTTTCATAAATTACAATAATATAGTTTATAAGTTTACTTTTCTAGCTATAACATAGGTAAATATAAAATCTGGTATCTTATTATAATCTATAGTAGTTAGAGAGAAATGGACTGAATTGACATTCTTTATATTCTTTATATAATTTCTTTATATAATTTCTTATTGTTCAGCAAGTACATTTTTTTCATAAATCCCAAGGAGGCACTGATGTAATGGAAGAACAAATCTGGCATGGATTTTTATCAGGAGGAATTGGATAAAATAGGAATGGCTATATCAAGTAAAATCAAGACATAAATCTACTAAACTGAAAATAATAAATACAAATTTACTCAAATAAAGAAAGACTCACAGTGTAAAAGTCTACTTTGACTTCAATTATTCTTCAGAAATGGGCCATGTCACTGTTGTATGATAGCATGTTCAGAAGTGAGGCTTTCTGGTGTAAAGAACAGGAAATAGTGCATATTCATCTCTGGGGGTTATGGGATAGGAATCTATGGGGAAATTATTCAATATCTAAGAGGATTATCTCTACTTTAGAGATCTTACCAGTAAATTAGCCAATAACATTTTATATGAATTTTAAAAGTTAAAAAGTTTTCTCATAAATTCAGTAACAAGAAAAATTACACCTTGACCAATTACCAGATATTATGCTGGAGGTTCTCTCAAGTTTCATTAGTGAAAGTAGATGTTAACAGGGTCCAGATAAATAAGAAGAATGAAATTATATTCTAAGTAGGCAAGATCTGTCAAAAATAGCTCCTAATAAATGCATGGGAAAATATATTAACTCTTAAAATGAGGTTGTAAAATACATAATTATCTGACATTTGCAAAAATGGATGGCCTTGCACAAGAGCAAAGATCAGTCAAAGATTCTATTAGAAAACATGTCATATAAATATAATCATAAAGTAAATGCTAATAGATAAATTTGATAAAAGTATAAGAATTCTATAGAATCAAGAAAAATGCTTAAAGAGGCTAAAACAAATAATTGGAAAATCATTTGATTTGCATTAGCTAAGAAAACTATAAATGGCAGTGAACACAAGCTATTTAAATAAATTATTTTCAATTCTCCTGCCACCTCTCTGCCTAACTTCATTAGACCTGCACACCCTCAAACATGCAGGTAAGCTTCCCTTCCCCAATCCATCTCCCCTGCTTGCTGAGTCCTCTCAGGCACCTAAGCTGTTTCCAGTAGATCTCCATTTCCTGCAACTTCTCTTCCAAACTTCATCTTCCCTGCTGCTCTTGAAAGTTACAGACTGAGAGATAATGAGCCAAAGCGCTGAAGGATACTCATGAGTTCTCTGCCACATGAGACAGGACAGGAACTTTGGGGTATACCATCTTTCCAATACTTAGTACAATGAGAACATCCATGAACCAGAGACATCCAGATGGCTCAAAAGAACACAATCAGCAAAAGCCTGATTTAACACCTTCAGAGAAGAGGTACCCCACTATCATTAGCCCTAAGACAACCGAAGCATTAGAAAATGACCTTAAACTGAATCTTATAGAGGTCTTTAAAGCATAAATTAAAAAAAATCTTAAAGAAATACTGGAAAATACAATTAAACAGGTAAATAGAATAAATAAAAGTATGAGAGACCTGAAAGTGGAAATAGAAGCAATAAAGAAAGCACAAAATGAGGGAATCATGCAGATGAAAATCCTAGGAAAGAGGACAGGAGCAGCAGATGTAGGCAATCACAGGATACAGGAGATTGAAGGGAGAATCTCTGTCAGAGAATACACAATAGAAGAAATTGATACATCCATTGAAGAAACTGTTATATCTACAAAAATTCCTGACACAAAACATTCAGGAAACCTGAGTTACCATGAAAAGATTTAACCTAAGAATAACAGGAAAAGAAGAAGGTAAAGAGTCCCAGTTCCAAGACCCAGAAACTATTCTCAACATAATCATAGAAGAAAACTTTCCCATCCTAAAAAAGAGATACCGATAAGCATTCAAGAAGCTTATGGAATACTAATTAGCTTAGACCTGAGAAGAAAATCTTCTGGGTACATAATAATCAAAACAAAACCTGCCGAACAAAGAAAGAATATTAAAAGCAACAAGGCCTAAGGCAAGATAGCATTCAAAGAAGGACCTGTCAGAATTATCCCTGGCTTCTTAAAGCTAGAAAGGCCTGGACAGATATTTTGTAGCCTATAAAAAAAAAAAAAAAAAAAAAAAAAAAAACTAAATATGGCAACCAAGACTACTATACCCAGCCAAAACTCTCAATCTCCGTATATGGAAAAAAAATCAAGATATTTCAAGACAAATTCAAAATTATACAGTGTCTATCCGCAAATCCAGACCTGCAGAAAATACTTGAAGGAAAACTCAGTGACAAGGAGGCTAACCACATCCAAGAAGACACAGGGAATAACTAGGTCCGTACCAACAAAAGCAAGGGAAACACACACACACACACACACACACACACCACCACCACCCCCACCACCACACCACCACCACCACTACCACCACTATCAAAATAGCAGAAATTAACAATGACTGGACATTAAAATTTCTTAAGTTCAGTGGATTCAGTTCCCCAATAAAAAGAAAAAGGCTAACAGAATGGAAGCCAAAGAGGATCCATTATTCTGCTGCATACAAGAAATGCACCTCAGCAATAGAAATAGACATTAACTCAAGCTAGAGTAGTCATTCTAATATCAAAAAATAGACTTTCAAAAAATTAATTCAAAAAGACAGTAAAGGAAAATTTGCACTCATAAAAGAAAAAAATCTACCAATATGATACCTCAATTCTGACCATATATGCCCCAAACACAAGGGCACACATTTTTTAAAAGAAACTTGACTGAAACTTAAAAAGCACAACAAACACAACAAATTAATAGTGGGAGACTTCAATTATCTCACCAAAAGACAGGTTCTCTATATAGAAACTAAACAGAGAAGAAAGGAAGCTAACAGATATTATGAATCAAATGGACCCAAAAGTCACCTGTAGAATATTTCACCCAAACACTAAAGGATGTACCTTCTCAGCACCTCATGGATCCAATTCCAAATTGATCATGTAGTAAGTAAAAAACCAAGCTTTAACAAGAAAATGGAAATAATACCTTGTATCTTATCTGACCAAAAAGGATAAGAGTTGGACTTCAAGAACAACAGAAATACCAGAAAGCATATACAGTCATGGAAATTGAGTATCTCTCAATTCAATATTCTCTGGGAATGGAAAGATAAAGAAATTAAAGACTTTCTGGTACTGGATTTAAATGAAATTACAACATATCCAAATGTATGAGGCACAATGAAGGCAGTGCTAAAAGGAAAGTTCAAAACATTAAGTGCTTCCATAAATAAATTAGAAAGCCCTTATAACACCAATATAAAAGTATACCTGAGAGTCTTAGGGGAAAAAAAGAGTCAAATACAATAAAGAGAAGTAGAACCCAGGAAATAATCAAAATCAGGACTGCATTAAATCAGAAAAAAAGAAAACAATATGCAGAACCAAGAAAACAAAGAGCCAGTTCTTTGAGAAAATCATCAAGATAGGTAAACCTTTAGCCAAACTAAACAAAAGACAAAGATGCCCTTTCCAAATAAAATTAGAAATGAAAAGGGAGACATAACAATAGGCAATGAGGAAATTCAAAGAATCATTAGGTCTTAGTCAAAAAACCTGGACCCCATAAAATTGGAAGATATTAATGAAATGGATGATTTTTTTCTAGACAGATATCACTTTGAATGTTAAATCAAGATCAGCTAAACTATTTTCTGTAATCACTAAAAAATAAAAACAATCATCAAGAGTCTCCCCACCCCCACCCCCAAAAAATAACCAGACAGTTTTAGTGCAGAATTTTATCAAACATTCAAAGAAGAACTAAAATCAATACTCCTTAAACTACTCCATAAAATAGAAACAGAAGGAAAATGCCAAACTCATTCAATAAAGCCATAGCCATCCTAATACCTAAACCACTCAACAAAGAAAGATAATTTCAGACCAGTTTATTTTATGCACAATGAGACATAAATATTAAACTAAAATCTGGCATATTTTGACATCAATGGGAAGAGAGGAATTTTGTCCTGTGAAGGCTGAATGACCCAGTGGAGGAGAATGCCAGGGTGGCAAGTTGGGAGTGGGTGGGTGGGGCAGCATCCTCATAGAAACAGGGGTAGGGGGGATGGGATAGGTGGTTTGTGGATGGGAAGTTGTAAAAGGGGATAACATTTGAGCTATAAATAAATAAAATATTCAAAAAAAGGGAAAAATCCGGCAGATTTCCAGGAACACATCAAAAACACCATCCACCATGATCAAGTAGGCCCAATCCCAGGGCTACAGGAATGTTTCAAAATATGTAAATCTGTCAACTTAATTCATCATACAAACAAATAGAAAAAAAATCACATGATCATCTCATTAGATGTTGAAAAAAAAACTTTAACTACATCTAACACCCCTTCATATTAACAGTATTAGAGAGAACAGGGATACAAACCACACACGTAAAAATAATGCAAGCAATATAGAACAAGCCAACAACCAACATCAACCTAAATGGAAATAAACTTACATCAATTCCACTAAAGTCAGGGACAACACAAGGTTGCCACTTGCTTCTTATTTGTACAAAACAGTAAAGTTCTAGCCAGATCAACAAGACAATTTTAGGAGATCAAGGGGATAAAAATTTGAAGTGAAGAAGTCAAGGGATTACTATTTATAGGTGATATGAGAGTATGCATAAGGAACACCAATTTCTACCACAGAGCCCCTGCAGATGATAAAACACCTCCTCCAGTAAAGGGTCTGGATACAAAATTAACTCAAATAAATCAGTAGCCCTCCTTTATAAAAGTGTTAAATGGACTGAGAAAGCAAGTAGTGAAACAGCATTTTACACAATGAAATGCTATTCTGCTACGAAAAACAAAAGCATCATGATTCTTTGAGACAAATGGAATCTGGGAATATCATCCAGAGTTAGGTAACCCAGTTCAAATAGAAGATGCATGATATGTACTCACTTATATACATGCTTATTAGCCATAAAATACAGGATACCTATGCCACACTACACAAATCCAAGTAGCTAAACAAGAGGCAGAAGGGAGGATGCTTGAATGACAATTAAAAGGGGGACTAAATAGTTATAAGAGTTAGATGGAGGAAAGAAACTGGGAGGAAGAGTGGAGGGGAGAATAATGGGGAGGAGTTCAAGATCAGGAGTGGAAAGTGACAGCTGGCCATGAGAATAAATGGAAATCTACAATTTTCAGCTATGGGGCGGTGGGGGGCATCTCCAGGAAGAGTCAGAGACCTGAGATAAGAGAGATGCCCAACATCCAATGGCCATGACCTTTACTGTGACTCACAGCATTGGGGTTATGCTGCCCAAAGATTCCAGCTCTTGTAAACACAAAAACTCCAGGGATACATACCCACCAAACACTCCACCCAAATTTATAATTTCTATAAGAAATTTAGAGAGGTAAGATGTAGCAGAGACTGAGGGGGTGGCTAAGGAGTAACTAGCACAACTTGAAACCCATCCTATGGGCAAGCACCAATCCCTGACATTATTAATGATGTTGTTATTCTTGGAGACAGTAGTCTATCATGACTGTCCTCTGAGATGCTCCACCCAGATGCTGAGTCAGATAGATGCTGATACATATAGACAAACAGTGGATGAAAATTGTCAATTCTTATTAAAGAGTAGAGGAAATGATTGTGGGTCCTGAAGAGAATAGGAACTCCGTAGAAAGAGCAACTAACCTGGATTTTCTGGGTTCTCTGAGACTGACTCACTAACAAAAGGACATACAAGGGCTGTACATGGACCTCCCTGCACCACTGCAGCAGGTGTTCAGGTTGGTCTTCATATGGATACAGAACAACATACCCACCAAGCATTCCACCCAAATTTATACTTTCGATAAGAAATTTAGAGAGGAAGGATATAGCAGAGGAGGCTATTGCTTAAAGCTGATACCTGAATGTGGGATATGTCCTTCTAGGTGGGCTGCCTTGTCTTGCCTCAGTTGGAGAAGTTGTTCCTAGCCTAGCCCCAGCCATATGTGGATATACCAGAGTGGGGGGATATTCAGGAGAGCCTCCACATTTTCTGAGGAAACAAGGAGAGGAATGGGGAAATGATTGTGGGAGGGGGTAAACTGGAGGGGGAGAGTGATTGGGATGCAAAGTGAATAAAAAATAACTACTTAGAAACTGCATTTCTGAAAATATCTAGTAAATCATTATATTAATATAAAAGTGCCATAAATTCAAATCATCTGAAACAATATTTATTTTTTATATATTGAACGTAGACCATTTTTTTACATAATATATTTTATTATGGTTTCTTTTTCCCCACTCCTCTCAGTTCCTCCCTATCTCCTCTCTATCCTGATCTACTTCTTTTCTATTTCTCATAAAACAAAAACAACAATGGTTTCTAAGGGATTAAAAACATAGAAATATAATATAACATATTAGGCTTGTATGGGATAAAATATAATAATATAATAAAACAGAGTATGGCCTAATGAAAGAAGGACTTAGAAAATGCAATGTATAATTTCTTGAAACCATACAGATGTTCAGTGATACACATCATATGGCATTTATATTAAATCTGTATCTAGAACACAATTTAATTGAAACTTTAGTATCTGCCTTTCAATATATGATAATTCTGATTTCTCTCAAAGGGGCAGGAATACTTAAACGAGGAATCTTATTTTTTATTTTAGTAGCTTCATAATCACAGGTAATACATTTTAGACGTTTGAACCCCAATTGCATTATCTTATACTACTGTTTTCTCCTAGTGATATCCTTCTTCAAAAGTCAAGTAATAAAATATCTGAGTGAAAACAGGTAATTAGAATTCTGTACTATTTTTTAAATGAAGAAAAGAAAAATAGCAAACAAACAAGACTTGAAACATCAAAGTAATAAAATTGTAGAGTGAGAATAGAAATATGGTTATTTTTGGCATTGAATTTTCCTTGTTTTCAGTGTAACAACAAAAGACAAAAACATAAGGAAATGGATGAACTGAGTTGTATCATAACATAAGGAAATGTATGAATGTTGAGTTGAAGAACAGGCCATCTTTAAAGGGTGTAATATACTACCTAAAAATCTCAAAGAAGAAAAACACATAATAATTTCTTTAGATGTTGAAAAAGCATTTCACAACATTCAACATCACTTCATGTTAAAAGTCTTGGAAAGATCAGGAATTCAAGTTCCATACCCGAACACAGTAAGAATATACAGCAAACAAGTAGCCAAAACAAAACTAAATGGAGAGAAAATTGAAGCAATCCCACTAAGAAGGTTAAAGGGATACAAATTGGAAAGGAAGAAGTCAAACTATCACTATTTGCTGATGATATGATAGTATACTTAAGTGACCCCAAAAACTCCACCCAAAAACTCCTACAGCTGAAAAACAACTTCAGCAAAGTGTCAGGTTATAAAATCAACTCAAGCAAATCAGTAGCCTTCCTATGCTCAAAGGATAAGCAGGCTGAGAAAGATATTAGGGAAATGACACCCTTCACAATAGCCACAAACATTATAAAGTACCTTGGTGTGACTCTGACCAAGCAAGTGAAAGATCTGTATGACAAGAACTTCAAGTCTCTGAAGAAGGAAATCGAAGAAGACCTCAGAAAATGGAAAAATCTCCCATGCTCATGGATTGGCAGGATTAATATAGTTAAAATGGCCATCTTGTCAAGAGCAATATACAGATTCAATCATCATGCATCAAAATCCCAACTCAGTTATTCATAGAGTTAGAACAATTCTCAAATTCATCTGGAATAACAAAAAACCCAGGATAGCTAAAACCATTCTCAACAGTAAAAGAAATTCTGGGGGGAATCAGTATACCTGACTTCAAGCAATACTACAGAGCAATAGTGCTAAAACTGCATGGTATTGGTACAGTGACAGGCAAGCGGATCAATGGAATAGGATTGAAGATCCAGAAATGAACCCACACACCTATGGCCACTTGATCTTAGACAAAGGAGCTGTAATCATCCAGTGGATAAAATATAGCCTTTTCAACAAATGGTGCTTGTTCAACTGGAGGTCAGCATGCAGAAGATTGCGAATTGATCCATTCTTATCTCCTTGTACTAAGCTCAGCTCCAAATGGATCAAGGACATAAAGCCAGACACACAGAAGCTAATGGAAAAGAAACTGGGGAAGACCCTTGAGGACATTGGTACAGTGGGAAAGTTCCTGAACAGAACACCAATAGCTTATGCTCTAAGATCAAGAATTGACAAATAGGACCTCATAAAATTATAAAGTTTCTGTAAGGCAAAGGACACCATCAAAAGGACAAATCGGCAAACAAAGAATTGGGAAAAGCTCTTCACCCTACATCCGACAGAGGGCTAATATCCGATATATACAAAGAACTCAAGAAGTTAGGCCCCAGAAAACCAAATAACCCTATTAAAAATGGGGTACAGAGCTAAACAAAGAATTTTCACAGTACTCCTTTTAAGAAGACCAGTAGTTCAAAAAATCATCCATCTTTTGGAATCAGATAAGTGACAAAAGCACTTCTTCATGTAGTGAACCCAGGTTCAGTTTCCAGTACCTCTGTAGAGGCTCACAACCCAAAAGTCTAGCTCCAGGGGATTCAATTTCCTCTGACATCTACAAGGATAAAGCACACACATGATGTACTTATTTTCAGTCTACAATCTCATACTAATAAAATAAATATATCCAATATTTCTTTTACTAAAAGTAATTGAGCATCTTGAGCAAGTTAAAATAATTCCCTCACTATTCATCCAGGTGTACTGGCATAAGAAATCTATTGAAAAAAAAAGCATCGATCTCCTAAAAAATTTTCCTGTGTCATCTTTTACATACATTTGAATAAGTAATATGTATTTACTGAAGGACAAGACTATATCTATTGGGTACAATAGAAAAATGTTCAAAAATGTTGTCTATAGATGTCTATAATATAGATGCAAGGAGTTATTCATACAGGAATAATAAATATAATATTATTATATTTATTTATATATATTATATATAAATATTATATTATATTTATATTATATAATATATATAAATATAATATATAAATATAATATAGATGCAAGGAGTTATTCATACAGGAATAATAAACAATAGATTGTGAATTTTCTGTAGTTAGAACTATAGGATAGATTTGCACTTATGCTTTTAAAAAGGCATGACTGTATTCTCCTCTTTAGAGTAATGAGACACTTTTCTGATCTGGAGTTTTAGTTCAATGCTTTTCTAGCATTCAAGAAACTTCAGGTTTGATCATGAGCCATGCTAAACCATCATGGTGCTGGCATGCTTTTAATCCCAGTGATTAAGAGATTGGGTCAAAGGACCCGAAGTTTAATGTTATCTTTGTCTATATAACAAGTTCAGTGATAGCTTCGGCTTTGTGAGAACATGATAGTCTGTCTTAAAAATAATTATAAGACAGATTTTTATATATGAATACTGTGAACTAACATCATGTAACAATGCTTTTTAAAAATGTATTACCAACTAAATACCATATGAGAGTCCTCCTTTCCCAACTGTAGAAGAAGTGACAGTTAGTCTGTGACGTAGCCATCATTTGCCCTGCATGTGAAACTCTAAATTAGATTATTCAAATATGCTCTAAAAGAGGTTACCCCTGGAAACCACTTACAGAATTCATGGGGGTAGAAAATGGCTTGGCTGCTGATTGGTTTTAGCCTCAGGGAGTACCACACCAATGCACAGCAGTCTCCTATGACTACCAATTTGGATCCCAGTATGATGCACAGCATTGCCCGTAGTCATTAAAACCATATTGGTCAAGGTATTAACTTGTTTAGATGTTGCCCTTTTCTTTCTTCATAGGTAGAGTCTTACAGACTGTCAACTACAGGTTTAAACCTACCCTTGAGTTTGTTTATTTATTTTATTTTAGGGATCTTTTTCACATTTTTCTTTAATGCTCAGACATTCTGACATCCGGTTTATAGAAAGTTTGCAAATCTTTCTCTGCAAACACTGTATAATGGGAATAAAGCAGTATTCTAAATATTGAATATTTATTTGCCTTTGTGCTAAAATGTTTATGTTAATGTTATTAAAATTTCCTCTACATTTTCTATGATTTGTGTTTGAATTTTGTGCATTTTTATAATGCTCATTGTTCTCTAACCCCTCCCAGAACCACATACAACTATATCTACTCCCACAACTTTTCAGTTTTTGTTTTAATTGTCTTAACTTCATCAGATACTATTGGCATTTACAATTCACTTTTAAACATGTGACCATCTACTAGAATGAGTTAACCCAATGCGACCAATCTCTTAAAAAGACTTACTCTCTGTTTTCTACCAGGTATCAAAGGGCAATAGTTTACTGACTAGATGTAGGCCTTTGTTCCCTCTTCCATTCTCCATGAGGAAATTTGCCTGATTATAGCTTTCACTTGTCATATTTGTGCCACGCAACTATTTTGAGTTCATATGTGTAAATGGTATACTGTGTCCTGAAAACACTATTGTACTACAGCCACCTACTACCTCTGGCTTTTAAAATCATCTGTTGATAGGTGAGATTTGAGAACTGGGTGTGTGATATGATTGCTGCATTTAGGGCAAGAATGTCTTCTGTCTTTTTTTTTCTTTTTCTGCAAATTGATGAGTTGTATGAAACTATTCTTTGATACTCACTGTCTGTTACAAAATTAGTTTTTCTGATGAGAACTGACAAATAAACTAATCTACAGGATAAGTTGTTAGAAGTTGGTTTAATACTTTGCCTCTTTAGTAGATAGATAACTAGAGATATTCCTTTCAGGGCTGTGACATATGTAGTATGTAGCTATAAGTACTGATGCCAAGTATGAATTACAACTTGCTGAAGAGAATGAAGAGAACTAAATTTCAACCAGAAAATGGTTGATTTCTCCTATGATCCTTGTGCAACGATTATTTCTGTGGGCATGTTCTGACAGGATTGGTGGTTATTAAAGCTCACAACCTTCACAGCTAAATAACATTACTTATTTCTCCAGTAACATGCACTGGGTTCCTTCAAGCACTATGAAACCTAGACAATTTGGGCTATAGCTTCCAGATGAGTATCAGATTGACTTCTCAGTGTGCTATGATATAAGTACGTGGTATCTTAACAATGCTACTGTTATCAGGTTTGAGATGGTGTTTTTTAGCTTGTTAACAGTTTGAACTTTAACATTTAGAAAATATGTGTTTTGTGAGAAACATTAGATCTATAGTACATTTGCATATGGGTTAATAAAGTTTAGACAATGATTTACAGATATGAAAATAGAATATTTAATTCTTTGGAACTGTATAATTAGAAAAAGGTAGGTTTGCACCAAGCTCTAATAATACCTGCGATTTTATTTTTAAATGCAAATGATGGGTAAGGCTAAATAGATATTTTAAGCAATTCACAAGGTTAGGAATAAGATAATATTTAAGCATTGAAATGTGTGATTGAAATACTTAGAGTATTTCTGTACTGACTATGAGAATAATGCACACAAAAATCAAAGATTATAACACTCCAGTGATAAGTAATTGTGATGATGACACATTATCAGAAAATGAAAGTTATATTCTCACAAGAATTCAAATCTATAGTTGAGACCCTATAGGACTCACCTGACTTTTACATCATAATTCAGAATAGGTGAAATATTGAATGGAAGAGCCCAAAATTTTCTTGAGCTTTCATTTAATTATCACCTTTGTTCCTGGTATCAAATTCTTATCACAGTGAGGCTGCCCTGAAGAAATAGGATTAGGAGATTATTTAACTAAAAGTATTCTAGAACTGTGAAAGATAATGATATACTTGTTTTTGCTACATCCTGCCTCTCTATTCTCCAGCTAATGAATTTGTGACTATATGGATTTATGTCCTTTTTGGTTCCATGCTTATAAAAGTTCTTGATACCTCTTCTGAAGTTCAGGTCATTTAGAGTATCTTGAATCTATTTACTTAGGCATTGGTGCTTTATTTATAATTGATCCAAATACACATAAATTTTCATTAAAGTAAAGATGTATTTTGTACTAATATATATATGTATATATATATATATATATATATATATATATATAATGTGTGTGTGTGTGTGTGTGTGTAGTAAACACCTACAAAAGTTTTACTCTTAAGAGATAAGTCAAATGTGAAAATCATATCTAAGAAAATATGGTATAAAATATTTAAGGATTTTACATATTTTTATTTATGTTGTAGGAGGAACTGCATATCTGCCATAGTGTGCAGTATTTGGAGATCAGAAAACAACTAATGGGAGTCACTTTTCTTCTTCTGCTCCATGGATTCCAAGAATAAATCTCACATTTTTAGTTTTCTGACAGGTCTGTATTAAACTTAACCAGTTAAGCCATTTTACCGGGCCAATATATATTTTCTTTCTCTTTTCTTGATCTACTTTTTTTAAATCAATGACAAATAAGACAGAAATTGATTGTGAAATCATAGAAAATTTGAAAGTTGATAATGATTGTTCTAAGACTATTGTCTAATAGAGACTAAAAGAATAGGAAGATCTCAGGTTAATTAAAATGCAGAAAGTAATGCAGGGAGTAACTTCCAATAATCACATAACATTTTCTCAGCTGTTACGGTCCTGTGCATTTTTATTGTATTGTTAGTTATTGTCAGGGTTATAAAATTAGATTATACAGTGGAGTAAAGTGTTTACCAAGATACTTGAGAAGCTAAGAAACTAAGTTCATTGTTTACATTTATGCAATGATACATATTTGATGACTATACATTGAACATAATCTAGATAAGTCACCATTATGAAGGTTAGCTCTTAGGGACAAGAATTTTAATAGGGGTGTCATTTTTAGGAAGTCATTTCAATAAGTAATTTATAGTGCATTCTTATCTCAATTTCAGTTAGTCATTATATTTTTTATACCTAAACACTCAAAGGTTCTGTTCATGCAGATTTACATATAATGAGATTTGTCTTATCAGCTCCAGCAAGTGACAGACTAATGAGAAACTATTCACAATTATAGAATGACTACTACATTACTGTCATTCTATTCAGTCTACAATGAATCTTACTTAGCTTTATTTTCCTATTGCCATACAGGATAGAAATTCATGTTAATATGTACTGAATAACATACATTACAAAGGTTATACAATTTCCCCAAATGTTATAATCATGAAAGTGTGGAACTAAGCAAGGGGAAACACCATTAATTTTAGTTCAAGAATCCCAACTTCTAACCATTTTGCCCACTGCTAACTTTTGATAATAAAATGTTTTTGCTGTAATTAAACTATTATCACTGTTAACCATCCAATATCCTTCCTGCAAGAAAGGTAAAGACTCTATAGTCAAGCTTGTAAATATCTTTCTCCAAAATGTAAATGAGTATGTTACTCAAATATCCTTGCATATGCTGCCTGATAAAGCCCTTGCCAGCATATAGCTCATGTTATAAAGGGACAGCCACCTGTATTGCCAAAGACTTATTCCAATAAGATCTTTTTATTTCTTCTGCTCCTATAATGCACTCTATCTTCTTCAGGGAAAAATAAATTCATCTGACTTTGAAACACTCAGCTCTAAATGGTATGTCCTTATCCAACTCTATCCTTTTAGGATCAGAAATCTACTCTGAAAAAGTGGCAGAAAGATTGTTAAGAGCCAGTGTAGTAAAGGTACAAGGAAACATTATCTTCCTTACATAGCTCTGAGGCTCATATAAATCCCAGAAAAATACGACTGAGAACTTAATCCCTGAACAAATTCAAACTCCCTGCAAGGAGTAAGGTAATAGGAAAGCCCTAACCCTAATCAAATAAGTATTCACAATTGATACCTGTTAGAAAGTAATAACCAGTATCTCCAATAGAGTATCACTATTTATATTAACCATATTCCAGGCCAGACCAATATAAATTTGACTCCATGTTTTGGTGTATACTTTCTGGTTTGGTTTTGTTTTTGTTGTTTTGGTTGCTGTCATTGCTTTTTTTTTCTTTATCTTTACTCTCCTATTTTCTTTTCTTTTTTGTTTTTGTAGAGAACATTAAGGTAGGTAATGAGGAAGGGACATGGAGATGCTCTCTGGGGTAATGGTGAAGGAAAGCAAAAGATCAAAATATATTGTAATAAAAATTTAAATAGAAAAATTATCTTTCAAAGTGAAAAAAAGAACTAAATGAAAAATTTATTTCTTTTTAGTCACTGGCATGTCATGTATATCATTTAATTTTCACCCTATGTGTGAGAAGTATGTTTTTATTATGTTTATTTGAAATGGTTAAGTGAAGTGTCATGATTTGTCCATGATTACAAAACATAATTAGCAGAATATGAAGAGTATGTTTTCTGCTTCTTGCTATGTCATCTTGTTATAGAAAATTAATCATACAAATACTGTAAGATTCTTTTCTCTCCATAATAGAAGTACATTTTGTTATGCTCAATTGGATAATAGATGGTTTCTTTGCTATGTGTGCATGATTTTGTATGTTGTCTGATCAAATAAATGATTTAAACAAGACATTCCTACCTCCTAAAAGGAACTTTCATGTAAATAAATTTTCAGAACCAATTAAATTGAACTAATTCTTTTAATTCTCAGTACTAAAACAGATTCAAAACCTGCCACAAAAATATTAATCTGGAATTCCTCCTGTCAAAAGGAAATGCTCAACAAAGAGTAGAGCAGAAACTGAAGGAAAGGCCATCCAGAGACTGTACCACCTAAGGATCCATCTCATCTGCTGACACCAAACCCAGACACTATTGCTGATGCCAAGAAGTGCTAACTGACAGGAGCCTAGTAGAGTTGTCCCTTGAGAGGGTCTGCCAGAGCAGGACCAATACAGATGGATATGTACATAACCAAACATTGGACTGAGAGTGGAGATTCCAATGGAGAAGTTAAGGCAAGGACTATAGGAACTGACAGGGTTGACAACCTCATAGGAAGAACAATATCAACCAACCAGACCCTCCAAATCTTCCAGGGACTAAATCACCAACCAAAGAGTACCCAAGGCTCCAGCTAGACATGTAGCAGAGGATTGCCTTACCTGGCATAACTGGGAGACTGAGCCCCTTGATCATGTGGAGGCTTGATGACCCAGGATAGGGGAATGCTAGGCCACTGAGGCACGAGTGGGTGGGCAGGAAGAGGAGCACCCTCATAGAGCAAGGGGGAAGGAAGAGAGAATTGGGTCTTGTGGAGGGGAAACTTGGAAAGGGGATGATATTTTAAATGTAAATAAATAACCAATAAAACAAAGAAAAATAAAGTGGAGACTTACTTTGCCATTAAAAAAAAAGAATACTTAAGGGATGAAAATCTAATTATTTACTCACTAAGTATAACATTTATGAATACAAAGCAAATAAAAATGTAGAGATATGGTACATATATTTTTTATTTATTTCTATCATAACTGTCTTGTTTCAGAAACACATTTTAAATATCAATTTAAACTATTATCATTAGGCAGTAACTGATGTATTCATGCATAAAAGAGATAACTCATTTTAATTAAAAAAAAAGAATATGTCAAAACAACCATTCACCACAATCAAATAGGCTTCACCCCAGGGATGCAAGGAAGGTTCAATATATGGAAATCCAGCAACTTAATTCATTATATAAAAAAGTTCAAAGAACAAACCCGTGTGAACATTTCATTAGATTCTGAAAGAACATTTGAAGAAATTCAGCATCCCTTAATGTTAAAAGTCTTGGAAATATCAGGAATTCAATCCCTATACCTAAATATGGTAAAAGCAATATACAGTAAACCAGTAGCCAACATCAAAGTAAATGGAGAGAAACCCTAAGCAATTTCACTAAAATCAGGGACTAGACAAGGCTGCCCATTCTATCCCCATCTATTCAATATAGTATTTGAAGTTCTAGCTAGAGCAATTTGAAAACAAAAGGAGGTCAAAGAGACACAAATTGAAAAGGAAAATGTCTATTTGCAGACTATATGATCCTATTCTTAAGTGGTTCCAAAAATTCCACCAGAAAACTCCTATACTTGAAAAACAAATTCAGCAAAGTGGCTGGATATAAAATTAACTCAAACAATTCAATAGCCTTCCACCTATATGACAAGATTCAAGTCTCTGAAGAAGCAAATTGAAGAAGACCTCAGAAGATGGAAAGATCTCCCATGCTCTTGGATAGGCAGGATTAATATAGTTAAAATGGCCATCTATGTGAAAGCCATTTACAGATTCAGTGTAATCCACACCAAAATTCCAACTCAATTCTTCAAAGAGTTAGAAAGAGCAATTCTAAAACTCATTTGGAATAACAAAAGGTCCGGGATAGCTAAAACTATTCTCAAGAATAAGATAACTTCTGGTGGAATCACTACCCCTGAACCCAAGCTGTAATACAGAGCAATAGTGATAAAAACTGCATGGTATTGGTACAGTGACAGGCAAGTAGATTAATGGAATAGAATTGAAGACCCATAAATGAACCCACACATCTATTGTCACTTAATCTTTAACAAAGGAGCTAAAAACCATCCAGTGGGGAAAAAAAAAACAGCATTCTCAGCAAATAATGCTGGTTCAACTGGTGGTCAGCATATAGAAGATGGCACATTGATCCATTCCTTTTTTTTTTTTTTTTTTTTTTTTTTTTACATTTTTGGAGACAGGGATTCTCTTTGTATCCCCGGCTGTCCTGGAACTCACTCTGTAGACCAGGCTGGCCTAGAACTCAGAAATCTACCTGCCTCTGCCTCCAAAGTGCTGGGATTAAAGGCATGAGTCACTACTTCTCGGCAAATTGATCCACTTATCTCCCTATACAAAGCTCAAGTCTATGTAGAACAAGGACCTCCACATAAAACCAGATATATTGAAACTAATAAAAGAGAAAGTGGGAAAGAGCTTTGAATACATGGGCACAGGGGAAAATTTCACAAACAGAACACCAATGGCCTATGGTCTAAAGTCAAGAATCAACAAATGGAACCTCATAAAACTGCAAAGCTTCTGTAAGGTAAGGGACACTGTCAATAGGAGAAAATCGCAACAAACAGATTGGGAAAAAATTCTTTACCAATCCTACTTCTGATAAAGGGCTAATATCCAATACATCCAAAGAACTCAAGAAGTTAGACTCCAGAGAATCAAATAACCCTATTAAAAATGAGGTACAGAGGTAAACAAAGAATTTTCAACTGATAAATATTGAATGTCTCAGAAGCACCTAAAAAATATTCAACATCCTTAGTCATCAGAGAAATGCAAATCAAATAGCCCTGTGATTCCACCTCATACCAGTCAAAATGGCTAAGATCAATAATTCAGGAGACAGCAGATGCTGAAGAGGATGTGGAGAAAGAGGAACACTCCTCCATTGATGGTGGGATTGTAAGAAGGTACAACCAATCTGGAAATCAGTGTGGCAGTTCCTCAGAATATTGGCCATAGTATTATCTGAGGACCCAGCTATACCACTCCTGGGTGCTCTAACACGCTCCACTATATTCATAGCAGCCTTATTTATAATAGCCAGAAGTTGGAAAGAACCCAGATGTCCTTCAAAAGAAGAATGGATACAGAAAATGTGGTATATGTGTACAATGAAGTACTACTCAGCTATTAAAAATGATGAATTCATGAAATTCTTAGGCAAATGGATGAAGCCAGAATATATCATCCTGAGAGAGGTATCCCAATCATAAAAGAACACACATGGTATGCACTCACTTATAAGTGAATATTAGCCCCAAACCTCCAAATAGCCAAGGTACAATTCATAGGCCACATGAAGCCCAAGAAGAAAAAGACCTAAGTGTGTGCTTCGGTTCTTCTGAGTAGGGGAAAAAATACTCACAGTAGTAAATATGGATTTAAAATGTAGAGCAGAGACTGTAGGAAAGGTCATCCAGAGACTGTCCCACCTGACAGTTCATCCTATATGATGTCACCAAACCACTATTGTGGATGCCAAGAAATGTTTGCTGAAAGGAGCCTGATACAGCTCCCCCCTGAGATGTCCTGTCAGTACTTTGCAAATAAAGAGATGGATTCTTCTGGTTTCTGCCTATGGATAAGGAACATTCTCTAAAACAGCAC
Source organism: Apodemus sylvaticus (assembly GCF_947179515.1). Lineage (NCBI taxonomy): Eukaryota > Metazoa > Chordata > Mammalia > Rodentia > Muridae > Apodemus > Apodemus sylvaticus. The sequence continues at coordinate 33,027,191 of NC_067491.1, forward strand.
GCCATCTCCATGTGCCACAGGAAGACAGATATCCATCCAGCAGCCAGCATGGAGGCGGCAGAATGCACAGGTGAGTTGGCCCTGCAAATTGGAGGATCCTGGCCAGAGACCTCTAGCAGGAGCCTTCCAGTTTCTGCCTCCGAATCAGGAACATCCCCTGCCACAGCACACCATCTCCAAGTGGTTCAGGAAGCCAGTTATAAACCCAGCATCATGGAGGAGATATCCAGCATAGCCTGCATCCAGAGTTGATAAGGGCCACAGAGCTACATACCCAAATACAACTACAAGAGAGTAGGTCTTGGCAGCCATCTTTGCTCCTGTTAATGTGTAACAGATTGGTAGGCAGGGATCACCAGAGTAGAGGATCACTTGGGACACACCCCACCAGGACTCCACTTGCACCCAGGCAGCACCACAGAAATTTTTGCCAGGGGAAAGCCGCTCACCCAGGTTTGTTGAGATAAGCCTGCAGTCACACAGGAAGGGAAAGCAGGAGCCAGTGACAACAGGACCAACTGACAGCAGAGATAACCAGATGACAAAAGGCAAACACAGGAACATTGCTAACCAAAATCAAGGCAGTATGGCACCATCTGAACCCAATTTTCCCAGAATAGCAAGTCCTAGATACCCCCAATACACAAGGAAAGCAAGATTTGGATTTGAAATCACAGGTCATGATGCTAATGGAGGGCTTCAAGAAGGACATAAATAACTCCTTTAAGGAGAACACAGGAAAACAGGGAGAAGCCCTTGAAGAACTAAGGGAAAACACAACAAAACAGGTGAAGGAACTAAACAAACCATCCAGGATCTCAAGAAGGAGGTAGAAACAAAAATGAAATCACAAAGGGAAACAACTCAAAACTTAGAAAGCCTAGGAAAGAAGTCAGGAGTCATGGATCCAAGCATCAACAACAGAATACAAGAGATAGAAGAGAGAATCTCAGATGCAGAAGATACCATAGAAAGCATTGATACAACAGTCAAAGAAAATGAAAAATGCAAAAAGCTCCTAACCCCCAAACATCCAGAAAATCCAGGACAAAATAAGAAGACCAACCTAAGGATTATAGATATAGAAGAGAGTAAAGATTTCAAACTTAAAGGGCAAATAAATATCTTTAACAAAATTATAGAAGAAAACTTTCCTATCCTAAAGAAAGAGATGCCCATGAATATATAGGAAGCCTACAGAACTCTAAACAGATTTAACCAGAAAAGAAATTCTTCCTGTCACATAATAATTAAAACAGCAATTAAAAGCAACAAGGGAAAAAGGTCAAGTAACATATAAAGGTAGACTTATCAGATTTACACCAGACTTCTCACCAGAGACTATGAAAGCCAGAAGAGCCTAGGCAGATGTCATGCAGACCCTAATGGAATATAAATGCCAACCCAGACTACTATTTCCAGCAAATCTCTCAATTACCATAGATGGAGAAACCAAGGTATTTCATGACAAAAACAAAATTACACAGCATCTTTCCACAAATCCAACCCTTCAAAGGATAATGAAAAGAAAACATCAACAAAAAGAAGAAAACTGCACACTAGAAAAAGCAAGAAATTAATCTTCTTTCAACAAACCCAAAAGAAGATAACCACCCAGGATAGCTAAAACTATTCTCAGCAACAAAAGGAAATCTGGGGGAATCAGTATCCCTGACCTCAAGCAATACTACAGAGCAATAGTGTTAAAAACTGCATGGTATTGGTACAGTGACAGACAGGAGGATCAATGGAACAGGATTGAAGATCCAGAAATGAACCCACACACCTATGGCCACTTGATCCTCGACAAAGAGGCTGAAAACATCCAATGGAAAAAAGATAGCCTTTTCAACAAATGGTGCTGGTTCAACTGGAGGTCAGCATGCAGAAGAATGCGAATTGATCCATCCTTGTCTCCTTGTACTAAGCTCAAATCCAAATGGATCAAGGACCTCCACATAAAGCCAGACACTCTGAAGCTAATAGAAAAAAAACTGGGGAAGACCCTTGAGGACATCGGTACAGGGAGAAAGTTTCTGAACAGAACACCAATAGCGTATGCTCTAAGAGCAAGAATTGACAAATGGGACCTCATAAAATTACAAAGTTTCTGTAAGGCAAAGGACACCATCAAGAGGACAAATCGGCAACCAACAAATTGGGAAAAGATCTTCACCAATCCTACATCAGATAGAGGGCTAATATCCAATATATATAAAGAACTCAAGAAGTTAGACTCCAGAAAACCAAACAACCCTATTAAAAAATGGGGTACAGAGTTAAACAAAGAATTCTCACCTGAAGAACTTCAGATGGCGGAGAAGCATCTTAAAAAATGCTCAACTTCATTAGTCATTAGGGAAATGCAAATCAAAACAACCCTAAGATTTCATCTTACACCAGTCAGAATGGCTAAGATTAAAAATTCAGGAGACAGCAGGTGTTGGAGAGGGTGTGGAGAAAGAGGAACACTCCTCCACTGCTGGTGGGGTTGCAAATTGGTACAACCACTCTGGAAATCAGTCTGGCGGTTCCTCCGAAAACTGGGCACCTTACTTCCAGAAGATCCTGCTATACCACTCCTGGGCATATACCCAGAAGACTCCCCACCATGTAATAAGGATACATGTTCTACTATGTTCATAGCAGCCCTATTTGTAATTGCCAGATGCTGGAAAAAACCCAGGTATCCCTCAACAGAAGAGTGGATGCAAAAAATGTGGTATATCTACACAATGGAGTACTACTCAGCCATTAGAAACAATGAATTCATGAAATTCTTAGGCAAATGGATGGAGCTAGAGAATATCATACTAAGTGAGGTAACCCAGACTCAAAAGGTGAATCATGGTATGCACTCACTAATAAGTGGATATTAACCTAGAAAACTGGAATACCCAAAACATAATCCACACATCAAATGAGGTACAAGAAGAAAGGAGGAGTGGCCCCTGGTTCTGGAAAGACTCAGTGAAACAGTATTCAGCAAAACCAGAACGGGGAAGTGGGAAGGGGTGGGTGGGAGGACAGGGGAGGAGAAGGGGGCTTGCGGGACTTTCGGGGAGTGGGGGGGCTAGAAAAGGGGAAATCATTTGAAATGTAAATAAATTATATCGAATAATAAAAAAAAAAAAAAAAAAAAAAAAAAATTATGTGAAAAATAGCAGGAAGCAACAATCACTATTTCATAATACCCCTAAAATAAATGGGTATTTATTCCCCAATAAAAAGACATAAACTAACAGACTGGATTTGTAAACAATACCCAACATTTTGCTGCATACAGGAAATACATTTCAGTATCAAAGACAAACACTACCTCAGAGTAAAAGGCTCGAAAACAGTTTTCCAAGCAAATAGTCCCAGAAAACAAGCTGGAGTAGTCATTCTAATATCCAATAAAATAGACTTTTAACCAAAAGTCTTCAAAAAAGACACAGAAGAACACTTTATACTCATCAAAGGAAAAATCTGCCAGGAAGAACTCTCAATTTTGAACATCAATGCACCAAAACTTATACACTAAGATCAAGAATTGACAAATGGGACCTCATAAAATTAATTAGTTTCTGTAAGGCAAAGACATTGTCAAAAGAAGAAAATGGCAACCAATAAATTGGGAAAAGATCTTTAACAACCCTACTTCTGTCAGAGAGCTTATATCCAAGATCTACAAAGAACTCAAGAAACTAGACTCCAAAGAACTAAATAACCCCATGAAAAATTAGGTACAGAGTTAAATAAAGAATTTTTACCTGAGGAATATCAATGGCAGAGAGGCACCTAAATAAATGTTCAACATCTTTAGTCATCAAGGAAATGCTAATCAAAACAACCCTGAGGTTTCTCCTCACACCAGTCAGAATGGCTAAGATCAAAAACTCAGGAGAAAACAGGTGCTGGCAAGGATGTGGAGAAATAGGAACACTCCTCCACTGCTGGTGGGGGTGCAAGCTGGTACAACTACTCTGGAAATCAGTCTGGTGGTTCCTCAGAAAACTGGGTATGATACTACAGGAGGACGCTGCTACTCCTGGGCATATACCTAGAGGATTCCCCAGCATGTAATAAGGATACATGCTCCACTATGTTCATAGCAACCCTATTTATAATATCCAGAAGCTGGAAAGAACCCAGATGTCCCTCAACAGAAGAATGGATAGAGAAAATGTGCTATATATACACAATGGAGTACTATTCAGCCATTAAAAACAATGAATTCGTGAAATTCTTAGACAAATTGATAGAACTGGAGAATATCATCTTAAGTGAAGTAACCCAATAACAAAAGAATACTCATGATATGCACTCACTGATAAGTAGATATTAGCCTAGAAACTTGGAATACCCAAGACACAATGCACATATCAAATGAAGCCCACAAAGAAGGAAGGAGTGGCCCTTGGTCCAGGAAAGGCTCAGTGCAGCAGTATAGGATAGGAAAGTGGGAAAGGGTGGATTGGGGAACAGGGGGAAGGAAGAGAATTTATGGGAATTTCGGGGAGGGGGAGACAGGAAACAGAAAATCATTTGAAATGTAAATGAGGAATATATCGAATAAAAAAAAGGAAGCCCAAGTTGCTATGGAGACTATGGAGACCACAGAAAACTTTTGGCTATTGGACTCTGTCATTTTTAAATAATACAACTGCTAAATTATTGTTTATTCCTCAGACTTTTGACTACATTGATAGCTAGAAGAAAACTTTCACAGAGGTAGAGAGGGAGAGAGAGAGAGAGAGAGAGAGAGAGAGAGAGAGAGAGAGAGATGGATTCTTGCTGCCAACCATTGAAATGAGAGCAGGGTCCCCAATGGTGGAGTTAGAGAGAGGACTGGAGGAGCTGAAGGAGTTTGCAACCCCATAGGAAGAATAACAGTATCAACCAAACAGCCTCACCACTCCAGAGGTCCCAAGGACTAAGCCATCAAACAAGGAGTACGCATGGCTCCAGCTGCATATGTAGCAGAAGATAGCCTTGTGAAGCATCAAATGGGAGGAGAGGTCTTTGATCATTTGAAGGCTTGATTGATGCCCCAGAGTAGGGGAACTGAGAGCAGGTAGGTGAGAGTAGGGTGGGTGGAGGAACACCTTCATATAAGCAGGGGGAGGGAGGATGGGATAGGATATTTCTTGGAGCGGTGGGAAACCGGAAAAGGGGATAACATTTGACATGTAAATAAAAAAAATATACAATAAAAAAGATAAAAAGAGAATGAGGAATATATAACTTTAATCATTATTAATAGTCAATATAAATATCATTGTAATTATTTACTAGAATTTAATTTAGATAAGTATAATTGTGCATAATTCATGCATTACAATCTGTCCTTTAGTACATTTTTGTATATTCTTCTGTCTGATTTGCAGACATTTTAAAATATTAAGAACACTTCATTTACTATGTGTAGATATGCATAGATTTCATTCAAGTGATTTAACAGTTGATTCATTGAGCTACTTCAATCCTCATATATTAAGATCAACAAAATTAGTAGTAACTTCTGGATTCAAGTGATATAATTAGACATCCTAACTTCTAAGTTACTATTTCTGTGTACTTGCCAGAAAAAGAATTTTTGAAATGTCATATTACACCATAAAAAACCTTCAACAGGACTTTTATTGATAAAAAAGAAATAATTTCTGCAAATTCACGCATAATCCTCTCTTCGCATTACAGCAAAATCACTAATATGGCATGCAGAGGTGCAAAATCATGAATAAATAATTACTTTGTAAATTCACAGTCTGAGAATTCTACATTTTTGGCCTTATCTTTGAAATAGTTTCAAACATAGTTATAATTTAAAAGATAATTTCTTGAAGTCCAGGTTTATTGAAAGATCCCTAAGAAGCTAGAGATAACAGTCCTTCAGCACCTATCATCAATGTGTTGGAATTACACAAATATTATTACACTTGGTGATACAGAGAACCAGGGAACAATCCAGGGCTTGGTGCAAGTTATGCAATTTCTCCACCAACTTAGCTACATCTCCAACTCCACAAGAAAACTCACTTAAATTTCATTAACATGAAAAATTTTAAAAAGTGTCTTAATTTTCATCACTAACACAAATATTTGCGAAATGCAATGAACGTGTGAAAAGAAAGATTTATTCTTTCATGGTTTCAGCGGGCTTAGCCAAGGTTAAATGACTCCATCTTTCTGCAGTGTAGAGAAGCAGACCTCAAGGGAGTATAGCAATATTTGCACACATTATTAAAGAGTATTAGCAGTATTTTCATTTGGGTTTTGTATGGCTCTTAATTGGGTGAATAATTTTCTGCAGTATTCCATTCATTCTTTCTTCACAGATTATAGTTCCTGGGACATAACAAAGATATCAATCAATCTGTATTGAGTGAATCCAATTGATATATAATATCAAGACTAACTACAACTTATTTCCTGACATTTGTAATTTTTAAGTATGAACTTGAGCATGGCTGTAAAAACCTAAGCATTAGAATATTAAAATCTATCAATATATTTGAAAATCTAATTGTGAGCAAGTTTTAACTGGAACTGAATGTTAAGAAAGTGAAAGATGTTGTATGCCTGGTTAGAAAACTGTCAACATTTTCCTTTGGGAAGCAAGCCTTAAGATCATAGAAGATATAGTTCTTGAAATGACATTGAAATAATAAAAAAGGAATTACTACAGTCATGATCATGAAGGCTGTAAGGGGTAGACACTAGATTTCCAATAAGTCAAAATACCTATTTGTTGAGACAGGCACTTTTATTAGTACCTATGAACTTAAATATACTCTTTTGTAATGCAAAAAAAATCCAGAAGCTGAGATCATCAGATCCTATGATTTGGAGCCTCATACAAAATTAATAATAAAATATTTCATACTAATGTTAAATAGCCATAAAACTGGAATTCACTTCTGAAAAGACATATATATTTCTGTTCTTATCATGTCTATGCATATATAATATAATAAATTAGTGCATATTATTTATATATGTCTATATTTAAGATATATTACATCTATTATGATTTTATTGTTTGTAAATTGTACATAAGTCCAAAATGAACAATAAATTGTAAAAGCATCTGTGTATTCTAATAAAATATAAGGGCTTTAAATTTTTTGCAAATATATATTTTAGACTTTTTAATAGAGGTTTACTTGACCTTTTCATGACTCTTTTTTCTATTCTTATAGTTTTCCACTATTCCTTTCCCCTATCTCTTTCCTTCTCATTGAAAGTGCATAAATTCTTCTGTTCTCTAGACCCAATTTCTAGTAAAATGGAAGTGAAAAGCTTTCTGGTACAACATAAGGTTTTTCAATTCTCATTACACAGATAAATAGCATGCTGTAAACCTGCATAATTGCTACTGAAAAATAAGCAAAGTTCCACATATAGATGTCATTATTAAAACTAGAAAACCAGCTCTATTTTTGAAGAGTATTATGGTATATGCTTAGTAAGTTCTACTAGTATGTTTCCTACTAGGAATAATTATCCTTCAATATCTAAATGCTTAGTTAAAATTTGGAATTGTGTTTTACACTTAGTTGGAAATATGCTATGAAAATCTCAAAAAATAAATGGTTAAATGGTGAAGCAATATTGTTTTTCTCATAGTATAAAATTCACCCATAAAATAAAAATAAAAAATAATAATCATTGCAGTAAATAGACAGCACATCACCAAACCAACTAATAGAATTTTAACAGGAGTGAAACCACTAAACTATCAGAAAAAAATTATAATCGATTGTTTATATAAATTCATACACACAGTAAATAAGAATTAAAAGTGTTTAATACTGGACATGTAGAACATATTTATCAGTTTTACTCAACTCATCTTAGGTTCTGAGTAATATTTTAAATCATAGGACTAATTTATAGCATCCATTCAAATAGCTGCAGATGAGCTGATTCACTGAGTATTCATCTTTTCTTTTCCAGATAAAGCACTGTGCTTTATGTATGTCTAGGGACACCAATATATCAAAGCATGTCAGGATTGACACCTTAGACTAACCATGTTTTAATATTTACAAAACATGGGATTCTCCAGGGTAACAGAATCATTTGGGAGCCTATTTGTTGTGTGGAATTGACTTGTGTGAAAGTTATGTTGTAAGCTCTGAAAGGTGAGGGACCCAAGAAGAGCTAATGTATCAGTGCTACTCTAAAATCAGAATCAAAAGAAAACTCACTATCCTAGGATAAAAACATCGAGGTAGGAGGAACCCTCCCTTTCTAAGAGAGGTCCAATTTGTTTTACTCAAGTATCAGCTGAATTTATAATTTTTCTAACACTAAGTAATGCATGTAATTTTATTCAGTTTACTAAAGTAATAGTTAAATTCTCCCAGAGAAATGCCCAAAATAAAGATTGGACAAATGATTGGGATTGTGTAGTAGGTTATTCAAGTCAGTAAATGTAATTTACTTTGTCTCTGAGAGAGTCTTAGGTATTTATGGATTTAAGTGGTTTTGCTTAACTTACAAAAGCTAGATGAAAGCGTGCTTCTCTTGCACAATTGTGACAATAATAAAAAATGTTTACAGATAGGGACAAATGTTTCCTGAGGAGATGAAATAATTTATAATCTAGCATTGCTGAGACACATTATAATCTTTAGCCTTTACAACATTTGTAAGGCTCTTATGACATTGATATTCTATGGATGGGAAACTGAGGCACGGACTTATTATACATTTAATAGCACAAGACTAATATAAAGCGTTGTATTTAAAATACACCTTTGTCTGTTCCAAAGTGGATTTGTCTTCTGCACATCATGCTGTTAAACTGGCAATTGAAATGTTTCAGGATCACAAGATACAAGTCTGTACAAGAAACACACTTTGCAAGTCAAGACAAAACACGGAAAAATAGTGGAGCCATTTGATATCCAAGAGATTGCCTAAGGAAAGAAATGGAATTGATTAGATTTGAGGAAAAAGGAATGCTTTGTAAACTTAAAAGAATAAGCTATTGGGTTTCCTCATGAATTAATTGGCCCATAAGAACCAGGCTAGCTGGAAGAAATATGTGATTATGTACATATATGCTTTACATATATGCTTTAATATATGCATCAATAGAGTTAAGGTAATCAAAAGAAGGTTTCCTTTCTCTCTCATGAATTTAAAACAAAGTATTCATAATAAAACATGGCCTTCTGAAGACTATTGTGAGTCTTTGCATTGTTGAAATTTGTTAATATTAATAAGAGATTAAAATATTAGCTTAATAGAATATTGTTTTACAAATACAGAGAGTTAGAAAAGAATAAAACAAATAAATGTTAGTAGCTAACAATAGCATTTGGGTGGATAAACTTTTAAGCCTAAAAGTCCATTTTCATCCCACAAAATATTCAAAATCTATTACATATGATGAAGGTGTGAGCTGTCTTTGTACTGGAGGTGGATTCTGCAAGTTCTGTCTCACCACTGTAGAGGATTTCATCTATGTCCCCCTCTTCCCTTTCCTTTGAGTCCTGAGAGTCTGTCACATCCCAGGTTTCTGGTACATTCTAGAGGGTCCCTCCACCTCCTACCTTCTGAGGTTGCCTGTTTCAATTCCTTCTGCTGGCCCTCAGGGCTTCAGTCCTTCCACCCTCCGTAATACCTGATCATGTTCCCCTCTTCCCCATCTCTGACCCAGAATTGTTCCTGTCTGAAAAAAATGGCGGGAACAAAACCGAGAAAAGCCTGAGGGAAAGGAGGTCCAGTGACAGGCCATATTGGGATCCAGCTCAGGGATTGTGTCAGCTCAAGCTGACACTATTACTGATGCTATGGTGTACAGGGGCCTATCATGACTGACCCCTAAAGGCCCAAGAGAAACTGAAAAAGTCAGATGCAGATATTTACACCTAACCAATGGGCATAAACTGCTGAGGACTGTAATTGAATTAGAGAAAAGCTGGGAGAAACTGGAGGGCAACCCTGTAGGAGGACCAGCAGTCCCAACTAACCTGGATACCTGAGATCTCTCAGACACTGGGCCACCACCCAGGCAGCAGATACCAGGTCATATGAGGCCCCCCAACACATATACACCAGAAGACTCCTGGGTCTGGATGCAGTCTGAGAAGATACACCTAACCCTTAAGAGACCTGGGGCTCCAGGGAGTAGGGAGGTCTGGGTATGTGGTAGGGTCATCTTCTTGGAGACTGGGGGGGGGGAGGGGAAGGTATGGGATGTGGAACAGTCGTACAGCGGAACTGGATAGGGATAAAGTCTGGAATTTGAAAAGAGATTAAAGAATAATAAATAAATGAATAAATAAATACGAATTGGGAACATACTAGCTTTGATTTCAAAAATATAATAGATTTTTAAAAACTGTCTACAGTCATGCATATAATTTAAGATTGTCAGGCTATGAGATATTCATATATTTTTGTTGTTTTATTTGTTTTTGTATGGCTATAGTTAACTCCCTTTCCCAAATGGCTTCTCCTTTTTAGGAAATTTGAAGTTGTTTTAATTGATTGACTCAATTAAAAAGAAACAAAAGCCAGGCATCTTAATATATGAAAGCACTTGAGGAAATATTATTTTATTTATTTGTTTATTCACTTTACATCTGATCTCTGAGTGCCTTCTGGTCCTCTCTCCTCTGAGAGAGTGGAGGCACCACTTAGAGTATAACCCCATCTTGGCACATCAAGTTCCTGCAGGGATAAGTGCTTCTTCTCCCACTGAGGCCAGAGAAGACAGCTGAGATAGGGAAAAGGATTCCACAGACTGGTTATAGCTTTAGGGATCGCACCTGTTCCAATTGTTTGGGCCCCACATGAAGACCAAGTTTCACATTTGCTAAACATATGTAGGAGGCCTAGGTCCAGCCACTGTATGCTCTTCAGTTAATGATTTAGTCTCTGAGTGCTCCTAAGGATCCTCAAGCATAGGATTGTACTATAGAGCAATAACTAATTTAAAAAAAAAAAAAACAAACCCTGCATGCTATTTGTATTGGAACAGAAAAGTTGATAAATTGAATTGAATCAAAGATCCAAAAATACACCCACATATCTATGGATATTTGAAAAGAAATACAAAACAACACAATGGGAAGAAAAAGTATCTTCAGCAAATGGTGTTGGTCTAACTGGATGTCTGCATATAGAAGAATTCAAGAGATCCAGATCTTACTCCCTGCACAAAACTGAAATCAGGCAGATTAAACACCTCAGGGTTAATCCTGATTCACTAAATCTAATTGAGCAGAAAGTGGGGAATAGCCTTGAACTCATTGGTACAGGAGAAAACTTCCTGAACAGAACATCATTGGCTCTGGCTCTTTGATCCACAGTTGATAAATTGGACCCCATTAAACTGAAAAGTTTCTATGAGGCAAAGGACACTGCCATTAGGATAGAACAGCAGCCTACAGATTAGGCAAGTTTCTAAACCAACTTTACATTTGAAGGCAGAATTAATTTCTTGCAATTTTCTAGCTAGTAAATTCTCAATAATGAAACAAGTTTAACAGAGCCAGCCAAGGTTTCTCATGATTGCAGTCATGGCCAGAAATGGTTCTGAATTATAACCAGCTATGTAAAAGAAGTAAGAAAAAAAACTTGATTTTACAAACTTCAATATATTATTTCATATCTTTGAGAAATTGAGACAACACATTTAAATATTTGCTGATGCCTAAGAGGAATTTTCACAAATTTAATTGTGGTTGTCCAAATATGAGCTCAAAACCAGTAGTCGCTTTTAGTAACTAACAGTAGAGAGAGAATGGTAGGCACTCAGTGAAAACTTCATCTCCAGTTTTATTTATCTTTTTCCTGATCAATGACAGACAACATATGCTATTGAGATGTTGGGCGGCTATCACAACAGCTGTCTGTGAGCAATACAGTCATAATGGACAAACCTGAAGTAATCATAACCACAATAAAAAATCATCAATGCTTTGCAGTATCCAGTATCAATCATAGATGGGCTTCTTTAGTAATGACCTTGGGATCTCACACTATACTCTAAAATAGGCTTTGTAGTAGAGGAATATGTTTTATTTCCAGCTTATGTAAACATTCTAATCATATTGAAGATGAGATTGAGCTCTACACTTGGTGGTTTACGTGTATTGAACACATATTCATGATAGGTTATTTTTAATTTATGATGTGGTTTTTCAATATAGCTCCATTGTAACTTGAGGAATACTTAAATGCTTTAAACAGAAACAAATGTTGTAATGGTAAACCTAACATTTAAAAACTTCATAAGGGGTTAAGGAAATTATCTTAGAATATAGGCAAAAATGTATACATATGAAATTTTAACAATATTACTCAAACTTTCTGTATTTTTTTATTGTAAAAATGTTACTTGTTCTTTCACCAATGCAGTCTCCATATGGCTTCACTTTCTCTCTAAAGTACTCTCATAGTAGCAACACCTGTCTGGATATCATATCTTTCTCATTCTCCGTAAAAATACCATCCTCGAGGTGTTTCACAGCCCTCCAAAGTTCTTCATGTGAAAAATCTTTGTTTAATTTGGTACCCCACTTTTTAATGGAGTTATTTGGTTCTCTAGGTTCTACCTTCTTGAGTTCTCTCTATATATTAGATATTAGCCCTCTGTCAGATTTAGGGTTGGTGAAAATCCTTTCTCAATCTGTTGGGTGATGGTTTGTCCTTTTGACAGTGTCCTTTGCCTTACAGAAACTTTGCAGTTTTATGAGGTCCCATTTGTCAATTCTTGATCTTAGAGCATAAGCTATTGGTTGGTGTTCTATTCAGGAACTTTTCCCCTGTGCCCATGCCCTCAAGGGTCTTCCCCAGTTTCTTTTCTATTAGTTTCAGTGTGTCAGGTTTTATGTGGAGGTCCTTGATCCATTGGGAGTTGAGCTTAGTACAAGGACATAAGAATGGATCGATTCACATTCTTCTGCATGCTGACCTCCAATTGAACCAGCACCATTTGTTGAAAAGACTATCTTTTTTCCACTGGATGCTTTCAGCTCCTTTGTCGAAGATCAAGTGACCATAGGTGTATGGCTTCATTTCTGGGTCTTCAGTCCTATTCCATTGAATTGCTTGCCTGACATTGTACCAATACCATGCAGTTTTTATCGCTATTGCTCTGTAGTAAAGTTTGAGGTCTGGGATACTGAATCCCCCTGAAGTTCTTTTACTGTTGAGAATAGTTTTAGCTATCCTGGGTTTTTTGTTATTCCAGATGAATTTGAGCATTGCTCTTTCTAGCTCTATGAAGAACTGGGTTGGGAATTTGATGGGGATTGCAGTGAATCTGTAGATTACCTTTGGCAATATGGCCATTTTAACTATATTAATCTTGCCAATCCATGATCTCCTTTTCTGAGATCTTCTTCGATTATTATTATATATATATATATATATATATATATATATATATATATATATATAGTTATTCCAGATAAACTTGAGAATTGCTCTTTCTAACTCTATGAAGAACTGAGTTGGGATTTTGATGGGTATTGCATTGAATCTGTATATTGCTTTTGGCAAAATGGCCATTTTAACTATATTAATCCTACCAATCCACAAGCATTTCCATTTTCTGATGTCTTCTTCTATTTCCTTCTTCAGAGACTTGAAGTTCTTGTCATACAGATCTTTCATTTGTTTGGTCAGAGTTACACCAATGCACTTTATTTGTTTGTGGCTATTGTGAGGGGTGTCATTTCCCTACTTTCTTTCTCAGCCTGCTTATCCTTTGAGTATAGGAAGGTTACTGATTTGCTTGAGTTGATTTATAACCTGCCATTTTGCTGAAGTTGTTTATCAGCTGTAGGAGTTCTCTAGCGGAGTTTTTTGGGTCACTTAAGTATACTATCATATCATCTGCAAGTAGTGATAGTTTGACTTCTTCCTTTCCAATTTGTATCCCTTTGACTTCCTTGTGCTGTCTAATTGCTCTAGCTAGTACGTCAAGTACAATATTGACAAGATATGGAGAGAGAGGGCAGCCTTGTCTAGTCCCTTATTTTAGTGGGATTGCTTCAAGTCTACATTTGACAGAAGGCTAATATCTAATATATACAAAAAACTCAAGAAATTAGACCCCAGAAAACCAAATAACCCTAATAAAAATGGGGCACAGAGCTAAACAAAGAATTTTCACCTGAAGAACTTCAGATGGCTGAGAAGCATCTTAAAAAATGTTCAACATCATTAGTCATTAGGGAAATGCAAATCAAATCCTTCTTCCGACATCTGAAGTTCTTGTCAGATAGGTCTTTCACATGTTTGGTTAGAGTCACCCCAAGATACTTTATGCTGTTTGTGGCTATTGTGAAGTGTGTCATTTCCCTAATTTCCTTCTCAGTCTGCTTATCCTTTGAATATATAAAGGCTACTGATTTGCTTGAGTTGATTTTGTAGCCAGCCACTTTGTAATTTATGAGTTCCCATTTGTCAATTTTTGATCTTAGAGCATAAGCTATTGGTGTTCTGTTCAGGAACTTTTCCCCTGTACCGATGTCCTCAAGGGTCTTCCACAGTTTCTTTTCTATTAGTTTAAGTGTGTCTGGCTTTACATGGAGGTCCTGGGTTGGGATTTTGATGGGGATTGCAGTGAATCTGTAGATTACCTTTGGCAATATGGCCATTTTAACTATATTAATCCTAATATCTAATATATACAAAAAACTCAAGAAATTAGACCCCAGAAAACCAAATAACCCTAATAAAAATGGGGCACAGAGCTAAACAAAGAATTTTCACCTGAAGAACTGAGAAGCATCTTAAAAAATGTTCAACATCATTAGTCATTAGGGAAATGCAAATCAAAACAACCCTGCTATTTCCCCTAACACCAGTCAGAATGGCTAAGATTAAAAACTCAGGAGACAGCAGGTGTTGGCAAGGATGTGGAGAAAGAAGAATATTCTTCCTCTGCTTGTGGGGTTACAAATTGGTACAACCACTATGGAAATCAGTCTGGAGGTTCCTCAGAAAACTAGGCAAGTTACTTCCAGAGGATCATGCTCTACCACTACTGGCATATACCCAGAGGATTCCCCAGCATGTAATAACGATACATGCTCCACTATGTTCATAGCAACCCTACTTATTATAGCCAGAAGCTGAAAAGAACCCAGATGTCCCTCCATAGAGGGATGGATACAAAAAATATGGTATATATACACAACGGAGTACTATTCAGCCATTAGAAACAATTAATTCATGAAATTCTTAGACAAATGGATGGAGCTGGAGAACACTATACTAAGTGAGGTAACCCACTCTCAAAAGATCAGCCATGGTATGCACTCACTGATAAGTGGGTATTAGCCTAGAAACTTGGAATACCCAAGACATAATCCACATATCAAATGATGTCCAAGAAGAACAAAAGAGTGGCCCCTGATTCTAGAAAGGCTCAGTGCAGCAGTATAGGGCTATACCAGAACAGGGAAGTGGGAAGGGGTGCATGGGGGAATAGGGGGAGGGAAGAGGGCATATGGGACTTTCAGGGAGTCGGGAGCCAGGAAAGGGGAAATCATTTGAAATGTAAATAAACAATAAATCGAATAAAAAAATAATTTTGAAAGTAAAATTGCCTCTCATCATTTTTAAGTCTACTTTAAATTATAGCATAATTAAATATGATAGTACTGCATAAAAGTCCCATGTAACTCATCCTTAGTGATGCTTACTGACATGTTTGGCATTTATGTTTTCATTAACTACTGAGTATTATTTCTGTAAATGAATCTATATAAAGACAAAATATCAAAAGCTAGTTTTCTTTGACCATTGTCTTTTATAATGAAAGGCAGTTCATACAATAGTAATTTAAAAATAAAGAAAATGGAGTAGTCTATAATGCCATTGCAAGATAAAATGAATGATCAGTGTTCTCTTCACAGTTATAGTTTGAAAGCGGTGTTCCATGTCTTCATTTCCTTAGAAAACATTCCAAGCGCCATTGCACCTTGTTCTGCATGACAGTTCTCAATCTTCCTAATGCTGCAACTCTTTAACACAGTTCCTCCTGTTGTGGTGACCACCCTCAACCATAAACTTATTTTTGTTGCTACTTCATAACTGTAATTTTGCTACTGATATTTAGCATAATATAAATATCTGTATTTTCCAATGGTCTTAGGCAACCCCTAAGAAAGGGTCCTTTTACCCCCCCCCCCAAAAACCCACAGATTGAGAAACAGTGTATTAAGAGATCCTGCATTTAAACATATTACTAGCATAGTTTTCATTTTTGTGAGCATTGTGTTCCCATCTCAATGATTCGCAGGTGATGTTTTTAGTGGATGTTGGCTTAGTTAAACTTTATGGCCCATTATGGATTATTTGGGTCCTTTCAATGCCTACAAAGAAGCTACTACTCTCAGCTCCACATCCTCCTTGCAGTACTACACTGCCTTGGTGGCAAACTGTCTGAGGCTGTGCACATAAATACATCAGGATTCTGTGCTCTATAACATGGCAAGAACTCTTCCAAGGCACCATTCAGACTATTCTTATGCAATATATAATACCTCTTTGGAGAGTCAAACTACATACCTAGATCGAGGTTCAGAAGGAAATAAATATAGACTATATTTGGATTATAATTATATCCAAGAAATTTCAAGTATAGATATAACACATACTTGGGATAGAATCATATTCTAAAATAAATATTTGAGAAATGAATCAAAAATCTTATTTTGGGTGAATTTTTATCTAATGCATTTTTATATTATATTTTTAGCTCATTTCCTTAAAGAGAAATTTATGACTATGGAAGTTGATTTTAATAGAAGAGTCAACAAAAAATAGAAAACATTCTGTAGTGGCTATTCCTGATTGTCAACTTGACTATATCTGGAATGAACTACAATCAAGAATTGGAAGGTTCACCTATGATCCTAATCTGGAGGTTCAGAGATACAAGTTTCTGACCTGGATCTTGGCATGAAGATCTTGAAGCATAGTAGCTATGAATTCCAGAAGATTAAGGCAAGGAGATGTCCGAGTTCAAGGTCACTTGGGATTAAAGGCACAGTGGCACATGCCTTTAATCTGGGCCACAGCCTCTGCTGGAGACCTATATAAGCATATTGCAAGAAGGAGACTCACTAATTCTTCCTTGCCTGCTTGCCTCGTGGGACTGAGCAACTGCTAAAACCTTGGACTTCCACCCACAGGTGTTGCTGACCATTGTTGAGGAGTTGGACTATAGACTGTAAGTCATCAATAAATTCCCTAACTATGTAGAGACTACCCATATGTTCTGTGACTCTAAAGAATCCTGACTAATACACATTCCAAAACTAAAAATGGTCAAAATAACCATGCATAATCACTTCTTACTGTGCTACAGAAAATTGTGTACTTGGAAGTGTTTGGTGTTTTGTCTAACATATATATATCATATATTACATAAAGACAGTAACTACTATATATACAAATATATACAAACATATACATATATAATATATGTATATATTACTAGATATATATAAATATAAAATATATTTATATGTTACTAAAACCAAGCACACTATATATGAATTTAGGATGACCACAATAATGTTGCACAAATAACTATGTATTCAGCTAGCTATGATAAAGGAAGTACAAAGCTCAACATGTGAGTAAAGAAAAACAAAGAAAATGGATTATTTTTCTGAACCATGAAAGCCAGTAAGCAAAATACTAAGCTCCCTTAATAATGTAGAATGATCACTTCATATTTATATTTGATTTTACAGTCATATTCAAACCTTTAAAAATGTAATAGTGATTGTTTCATACTTGGTTAACCTCTTTAATCTCATTTTCTATCTTCAAATTTTCTTTATAAGTATTTGCAAAATTCTAAGTCCATAGTGCGACTTGACCTCAGAAAGACAAGCATTGTTTCTTTATAGGAATCCAAATGTCTAATCGAGGTAATGATCATTTATTTCACAAATAAAAATTTCACACTAATCCTTTCAATATTTAATATCTGGCATGTTAAAATGTGAACTGCTGTAAAATAATGATTTATGTACTTGCCTAAAGAGTAATATAGCTTATTGACAGGAGGGCTGCTTTGTAAAACTCATTAAATATGAATCCATTTTCTGAAGCAGAAGCTGTGCAACTGGAAAAGAGAGTGATTTTTTTCTGATATGATATGAAATGGTAATTTTGATAGCCTCATGAAGATGCTGCATTGCAAAATATTTATTTCAACTAGAATCATTCTCTGCCTCAATATAGGCTGAATAATTTCAAATAACCACCAGCTATGTCTATTTCAAATAAAGCACTTATTTGATATTACTTTTTTTTTGCCAGATTAGATGACATGCAACATTCAAATCACAACTCCCTGAGTATAGCGGACTGATACTGTAATAATCGATTATGAGTTTTTGATTACCATATGTTTCCAAATTGTTTGCTTTGGATTTTAGAAATACTGTAGCTTCACTGAAAATGGTAAAATAACAAGAATTCTTATTTTGATAATATTTGGAAACAAATGTCTTAGCATGTAGAAAAAACAATCTGTAAAACCCTGCTTTGTGAAATGGAAATACACAGTATTCTGACTCAAATAAAAAAATGATATTTAATTTAAAAAACCGCCCAGTTTCATTTTCATAAAAACACAAAGGTTTTAAGAACATTGCCAGAGAAGCAAATTTCTGTCCTTTTTAAAACTGTCACTTAGAGACAATGGTGCCTGACATATTAAGTTGCTTTATATGGCAATGTTCGGAATACACTCTTCTTATTATTCTTCAAAGCATAACATTAATAGGAATGCTATTTTTGCTTTTATATTTTCAGCAATAAAACTAATTAAAGAAATAATTCTCAGTATCAATGGAAATGGCTTCTTTAAATTTGAGTCACATTTCTATTTTTGCTAGATATGAAGTATGGTGATCTAGAATTGTATTTATGTGGACGACTTCAGTTCATACTAATATACCTGATACTTTTTAGTATATTTTGCTCTCTCCAGGTTTCCTTTATGACTTTCAGCAGCCTCCATCAGTGACTCTGAAGAACACTGCACAGTTACATACACTAAGGACAATGTTTCTATTGAAAGCTAACGGACAAATGGAAATCTATTTCCCTAATACTTTTGAATCTATTAATGATGTGCTGTCATGTGCCTCAAATTACACAAGCCTTTGATTTCCAAGTCAGAACATAAAAATTGGAAAGCTTTTACTTTATATGTTTGTTAAAATTATTTTATGATAAAATTTTAACGGCTGTGAGAAAATATATTCACACAATTAAAAGTAGTTTCCCACCCTTTTAAAAGATGGACTTGAGTATTGTGTATCAATACTGAACAGTATTGAGTAATGAAGCTTAAATATCATGGAATTTTTCTAGAATGACTATGAAACCATTCCATATATCTGGCTCTGTATTTCATGAAAGAGATGGCAAAACCGGAAAGGCTGGAGAAATCCTGGTACACAGGTGTTTGGAGTCCATGGTGCAATCTCTACATTTTGTCTCACAAGCATATTAAGAAATAAACAAAAAACCTAACATCTTATGTTACTAGTGATAGAATTTTTGAAATATTAATATTTCCATTGTAAACAAGTAACAAAGGAAATTAATTCTCCACACATTTCAGCAGCAATTGTCTACATTTACATACACTTAGTGATTTTTTTACCACTGTTGCTTGATCTGTTAAATTAAGAGTGTGTAGCACAAACTTACTATTTGTTTTGTTTATTCATTTATTTGTTTACATCACCTTTTAACATTTACAATCTTTGAATGAGCTGGATTCTCACTTCCTCTTACCTTTTTCTCTTTTCCTAATTTTCTTGCTTCTTTTTCTTCTCAACTTCTATTAGTATCAAGTCCAGTTTTTTCCTAAGCTATTTATAACTAATAAAAATGTTGCAAGATATTAGTCTTCAGAAGCATATATTTGAAAGTTCATTTCAGTTATCTCATGCATGCTTCCACCTGTGTCTGACTGGAGCCCACACTTGAAAATAATCAGACAAAATTCATTTGACATATGACAAGGTGCTGTGTACATTTGTGTCTGCTGAAAGGGTTCACCGCAACATCTGTTTCTCAAATCCAGCTGTGCCTTTAACATGCTTATGTGTCTACTCTTGTGAAAGAGAATATTTTGTTTGTTTCTGCTTCTCTGATCAGCTCACATAGACCTGGGTAAAAATGTATACGAAGCAACATTTTCAAAATTGAACATGGATGTCCTACTATGGACTTGGTTTTTAACTCATGTGGAGGTATGGGTATGGGCATGGGAGTGGAGGTTTGATACATTACAGATTTTGTCAACCTTAAGTGAGAGTGCCCAAGCTACAGCACATGTCTATGGGTATGCATATATATGTTACATGTTTTGCTTTTAATAGGAACACATCTCTTATTAAAAGGTAAACTCATAGAGGAGTAGAACGAAATAAATATACCCACTTTTTGGGTATATCTGGTATCTCTTCACAGTCTATACTAACCTTAGTACAATGAAAGCATGGATACATATTCGTAAATATGGCTACTGTTAAGACAGAGGAGGAGAAAGAAGGCTGTAAAGCCAACCGCAAATAAGAAAACATACAAGTAACTCAGTGATTGTTTTTCTTGTCAAATTAAGCTCCACACTGTCAGAACAAATTGTCTTTTATTCTTTATATTACTATTGAACTTGAAATGAGGTGCACAGAAGATATTTGATTAATATTTTAAGCTTAAGCCAAAATATCCATAATTAAGGACTATCTCAAAAATCATTTTTCTCAAATACTTGCGTTGAATATCTAATAGTTATTCTACTACTTAAAAGTTATCTGGCAAAGTACTACACCAACACATGCTTCTAGGATTCCTGTCAAAAGGATTTCAGGACTAAGGCACCTAGAAAGTTCAGTTGTTATTTATACATTTGATGATATAAATTTCCTTATGATAGAAGATAATGACGTCTCATAGTGAATATGTATGGTCTAAGGAAAGATTCTGCTTTACTCTTAATGGAGAGAAAGTTTTATTTTTTTTCCCTACGTTGTTTCTTCTCATTCTTTTCAGAGTCACAAATGATGATGACTTCAAACTAAAATTAACTGCATGGAGGAAACTAAAAACAAATGACAGGAGTTAGATATTACAATCTTTTCTAAAGCAAACTTTCAAGTTCATAAGTGTTACCAAGTAACTGTAATAAAGTAAATCACAAAGACATTTCCCTTGATTTTAATGACTGCATCAAGAATGCTCATTAGTACACAATGTAATATATACTGATAATGGCCATGACACTTATCTATAGTGATAAAGAAATGATTAACATTTGATTTTTCTTTAAATATCATCATATTGCCCAGGTTAAGTATTTCTGTAAAATACTTTGAAACTTGTGTATGGGCACAGAATTATCAGGGAAATTACTTAAGGTCATTTTGAAATCTGATTCATGGCAATAATGTTGCAGTCTAATTAGCAAAACTTTAATATAACCTTTATTCCATTGCTAAAATCCCATTAACTCTAACTGTTGCTGACTAAATGGAAGTGTGACTCAGTAATGTATAACTGACCCTGAACCATTACTTTTTAGGGGAGGCTGTGTACCCAATAATTGTTTATGAGTCATTTTGATTTTAGGTATTTAAACTCACACAAGTCTTCAATTCTAAGGAAAACAAACATAATTAAATTAAATTAAGTGTTGTATGAATACAATATTATAAATTCTGTAAACTACCTTTACAAAGAATGCAATTAAAACAATCTGGGACTATTTGTGCCTTCCTGCCTTCTCCCTTCTCTCTGAACACTCCCACTAAATCTATCTTTTGTTTTTTTATGTTTCATATTAATTTTTATTATTCAAAACAAATTTTAAATTTAAATTTGTTTTGATCATATTCTTCCCCTCTCCTAAGTCCTTCCAGATTTTCTGTAAATCTATCTTTCTTAAACATTGTATCCTGTTTTTTCTCTTTAAATAGGAACTATGTTTCTTCCTGAAGACAGATTACCTACTGGACAGTTAATGTTTCTCCCAGGAGTGTCACAAAGTCCCTGAGATTGCAGACCCAAGAAGTTGGCTCTAAGTCTCTAGAGTTCCCACTTTACAGGATCATTTCCAGACATTCTAATAGGAAATTTTTTATTCACTGGCATCCATCCTTTACCAAGGTACACATCCAAGGATAATTTTACTCACCAAAAGCAGACTACAAATGTACAAGACAGTAAAGACAATCAGAAACTTCTAGAATTTCTATTCTATTTAGATGCAGAACCTTTCATGAATTATTTTTATTTACACTCACCATTCCATTAATGTTTATAGGTTATTACAGATATTGAACTGGTGTTTAATATCAATCACATGTCAGGGAAATCGTTTTAATTCATTTGGTATAACTTAATACTTTCTCTTTTACATACAAGATCATAAACATACATACCTGGTCTGAAATATTCAGTCACACTGAAAACTCCATTTTAGATATATCTGTTTTTCTGCATTATTCTGATTGTCACTGTTGCTGTGGTTTTTGTAGTGTATGTTCTTGTGTTTGGTTTTGTATTCAGCTTGCTATCAATGACATATCATAGCAACAGCTGTGTGTTTTCTGCTTCTTGTCTTCCCTTCTTCCCCTTAATTTCTTCCACCTTCCCTCCTTCCTTTCTTCCTTTTCCTCAGTTCTTCTTTTTCCTCTATTCCCTTCCTTCCTTCCTTCCTTCTTTTCTACTTTCTTTGTTTCTTTTTAAAAATCAATTTATTATCTTATACCTTACATCCCATCTGCAGGTTGCCCTCACTCCATTACTCTTCCACCTCACCTATCCATTATCTACTTCCTTCCTTCCCATCCACTCCTCTCTGTTTCCCTTCAGAAAAGGGCAGGCCTCCTAGGTATATCATCCAAACATGCACATTAAGCTGCAATAAGCTTACAGACCTCCCCTCAAGGCAACCAAGTAGGAAGATAAAGATGCCCCAAACTAAACAAAGCTTCAGAAACAGTACCCCCACTTCCTCTTTTTGGAGCCCCACAAAAACACCAAGATAAACACAACTGTAACATATATACAGAGGGCTTTTTTTATGGATAGTGGGATAACCTTGAACACACTGTTTTAAGTCTGGCTACACATCAAATCCTCCAGTGTCTACTTTGTTAACACACCTTTCAAGCCACTGGGTTTTGTGTGATATGATAAATGAACTCAAGGCTGTGTTCATGACATTCAAGCATTATACCAAGAATCCAGAGGCCCAAGCTCCTTGATCTATTCTGATTTCTATTTTTTTCCCTTAAACACTGCATACGGGCAAATATTTAAAATGCATAATGAGGAATAGTCCTGGTTTAGTAAAGTGGTGGTTTCTAAGCTCTCCAATATCCAGACTTTATATCTGTGTAATTATCTATGTTTCCAGAACCAAACATATTTTTCCTCTTTTTCAGTGTCTTAGGTCCATTTATAGAGCTGACAGTTACTTCTGAGGGATGATAGTCTTAATTTTTTTTTAAGAGGAAACGATTTATTTTGATTCTTTCTTCCACATCAAGGAAGTCAGGACAGGAACTCAAGCCAGGCTGGAACCTGGAGGCAAGAACTGATGCAGAGGCCATGGATTAGTACTGCTTACTGTCTTTGTCCACATGGTAAACTCAGCCTGCTTTCATATAGAACTCAGGACATCCAGCTCAGGTGTAGCATAAACCGTAAGGATTGAGTCATCCTGCATCAATCACTAATTAAGAAAAATGTACTCCAGGCTTGCCTATAACCTGATTTTATGACCTCATTTTTCTTTTTTTTTTTTTTAATTTTCTTTATTTTCTTTTTTTTAATTTTATTCGATATATTTTTTATTTACATTTCAAATGATTTCCCCTTTTCTGGTCCACCCACTCCCTGAAAGCCACAAAAGCCCCCTTCCCTCCCTTTATTCTCCCACCCAACCCTTCCCACTTCCCTGTTCTGGTTTTGTCTTATACTGCTACACTGAGTCTTTCCAGAACCAGGGGCCTCTCCTCCGTTCTTCTTGTACCTCATTTGATGTGTGGATTATGTTTTGGGTATTCCAGTTTTCCAGGCTAATATCCACTTATTAGTGAGTGCATACCATGATTGATCTTTTGAGACTGGGTTACCTCACTTAATATGATGTTCTCCAGCTCCATCCATTTGCCTAAGAATTTCATGAATTCATTGTTTCTAATGGCTGAATAGTACTCCATTGTGTAGATATACCACATTTTTTGCATCCATTCTTCTGTTGAGGGGTACCTGGGTTCTTTCCAGTTTCTGGCTATTATAAATAGGGCTGCTATGAACATAGTGGGGCATATATCCTTATTACATGCTGGGCAATCCTCTGGATATATGCCCAGGAGTGGTACAGCAGGATCTTTCAGAAGTGACATGCCCAGTTTTCTTTGTTTACATTCCAAATGATTTTTCCTTTCTGGGTTTCCCCCCACTCCATAAGTCCCATAAGCCCTCTTCCATCTGCCCATTCCCCAATCAACCCCCCTCCCTATTTCTCTGTCTTGGCAAAAGCCTTTCCAGGACCAGGGCCCTCTCCTTCCTTGTTCTTGGGAATGATTTGATATGTGAGTTGTGTCTTGGGTATTCAGAGCTTCTGGGCTAATATCCACTTATCAGTGACTGCATTCTATGTGTGTTCTTTTGTGAATGAGTTACCTCACTTAGGACGATATTTTCCAGTTCCAACCAACCATTTGCCTAAGAATTTCATGAGTTCATTGTTTTTAATTGCTGAGTAGTATAGCTGACATGCAATAGGACACATGCTCCAGTATATTCAACATTTTAATATTATATTTTGAAATATCTAAAGAAGATAAATGTAGCCTTAAATAAATTAAGGCTGCTCTAAGCATGTCTTTTTCTTTTGTCCACTTGCACAGCCGTGGTGGTTATTGTTCAATTCTTAGAACTCTTGAAACTCACATATTTATTCAAAGGTAGAGGTTGAAAACAAGTGAACTGAAATAATTTCTTCATGTAAGATGAAAGACACTGGTAGGTAACATTGCAATGAGGAAGCATAGAAATTGTTTCATGTCAATTATTTATATCCATTAACATATTACTTACATTCAAATTCTTATTCATACTGCACAATTTATCCCACAAATAACAAGCTGCATATGGTAAGATGCAATTTATCTGTCACCAGATGTTTCACATTCACACCTTTGGTCTAAAATAAAGCCATAGAAATTATTACAATATCACAGCAGGAAATAAATATCACTGTATTACTAATTTTTAGTGAAGAATTTTTCCATATTTCAGTGTCATTCAAAAAGGTCAATTTTACCTTTAGCATAACACTGAAAATTATACTAGCATTTTAAAGTAAAAAGAAAGAAAATCATAGAGTACAGTCTATGCATTTATGGTATTTTTCCTTAATATGCATTCAGTAGGTTTCCTATTTATGCATATTTTACAATGATAAATGAACTCAGGCCATTTATTTTAATTTTCTACACAGAATCATCTATGCACTGTAACAAATTTTGTACTGTTTGAAAATTTTATATTTGTATACAGTGTGTATTGATGAAATCCACCCCCTTCTTTTCAGTGTACCTACTCCTGAACCATTTCCCCTCCTAGCCCTATGGAATTATTTTTGGCTGATGCCGATAATGATGTTTGCATGTCTGAGTGTAGGCTCATCAGCTGGTAGAGTATGGGTATCAAGCCAGAGGCTGTATCTCTGATAAAACTTGTTCTTTCTTATTCAGCACCCATTAATTGTCAAAATGGTCTCTGGGGCTAGCTTAGGTCTTTAAAGGGCTCTACTCTTTTAATGCTGGAAGTTTGGCTGGTTTATCTTGTGCAAGTCACTGCAGCAAGGCTTGGTTTCTATAAGTTAATATTTACAACAACCTTTCCATGTATATAAAATACTGTTTAATCATCTCTTTCAATATTTTACTTCCTTCTCTAGAATGCCACCTGTGCCTTGAGAGTATAGATGTCTTACATAGACCTAAACACTCCAGAGGTTTTATTGATTTCTCAGTGATCAGTTGTAAGTCTTTGTATTAGTTTCTATCTGCTGATAAGTCATTTTTTGATGAATGCTAAAAGATTACTTAATCTATGTGTATAAAGCACTTAGGAACCAGTATAATAGTATAGCCATTTAGGGAGTTAATAAGGGTAGGGTTTCCTGTATGGCTTATAACTTCTCTGTGCACAATTTTTTTTCTAGATAAAGGAACCAAGCATGGCTTTAATCTTACAAAGTACACTTTAATTCTAATTAGATAATGGCTGATTACTCCAATAATTTTCAGGTTACTATTGTATCAATGGGCAAAGCATGTCAGACCAGTTATTTTCATTGCTAAAAATGACTATAGACTTTAATAAGTGGCAATGCATGTTCTCCACTGGTATCAATCTTTCACCATGATTAAAACTTGGAAGTAGTAATAAAATGTATAGGCAAGTATCAGTTACATGTGATATGTTCAGTTATGGAGTCTTACCATCACATTCTCAACCATCAAGAGCAATGAACATAGCCTATAATGTTTGGGGCAAGGATTAATATGGGACCTCAGTCACCAACAACATAAAAAAATTAAACAAAAGATAACCAGGCCCTGGCCCTTCTCTTACTAATAACAGACTATGATTACCCCCACATTATAGAATTGTTCCATTTTAATTTACATATGTATGTGCAATGTATAGGTATAGATAAAGGTATAGTTGCAGTAATAGCTTCTCATATGGCATTTCATAGGGTTTTGGTACACTATTCCCAACTTTACCCTGCTTTCCCATTCTACTTTCCACTAATCTTTTTCACTTTCTTCCTTTCTTTATTTTTCTTTTTTTGGGGGGAGGGCATTGAGACAAAGTTTCTCTGTATAGCCTTGGTTATCCTGGAACTTACTCCATAGACCAGGCTAGCTCAATCTCAGAAATGTGCCTGCCTCTGCCACGACTACCTGGCTCCTTACTCCCATTTTATCTCCTTTATTCTATCTTCTTTCCTTTTAAATGAACCTAATCCCCATTGCTACATGACAGTTTCTTAACTTCTATGATAGTTCTAATTAAGCACACATAAGTAAACATAGATTTCCCAAAGAATGAATAGCAATGTTGAACAACATATACACACAAACACGCCCATACCACTCATTTCATGCATCAAAGACAGACAGAAGTAATATGAGATTATATTTTATACCATTATGATTTGTAGAAGAAGAAATTGCAAATTGTCACAAAGGCTGGGTTGCTGTGGTGAAAAGATAACTCACATATTCATTGTTTGTGGGAGTTCTGGATATATGTCCAAAGAACATCTATTTTACAATTATTTTTGTCTAACAAAGTTCATTTCTGCCTCATTTATGATAGTTTGAAAATAAAATAGAAGTCCATCAAGTTATGAACTCTAATATCCAATAAAGGTTTAGACCTTATAAACTGTGGAGTGTTTTATTCATCTGTAAAGAAAAATAAAATTCACAGATAAATGTATAGACCTGGAAGTAATCATTCTGAATGAAGAAAAAGATGGATATCAATAAATCAAATTAATTGAAATAGGACTTACACAAATAAAGTATTTTCTAACTTTAATCATTGTGCAGTAGTTTATTATTTTCACATGGACACATTCTAAGCTAATGCTGTTCACCTACTGTTTTTCCTTATTTTCTTTCATCACGTAAGTTATACAAGAAATTTATCTTTGAGTTCAAATTTCAAATAATATTTTTGCTCATTCAAAGTAAAAGTGATTCAAAATTTAAAATATATTTTGTCTTTGTATTTTTTATTCAATCATGTGACAAAGCTAGAACTAGTAGAAAGGAAAATTTCTTATACTTATGTAAAGACTGTGACATATAATAACTTTTTGTGTAAAGAATACTATATCTAGCAATAAACTGAATGTAAGAAAGTAAGAACAGACATGGGAGCCATTAAAGCCACGGCATATGGGAACAGATGGAGAGGAAAATAAGAAGAAGGAATGGAAGTGATTATGATTTAATTTGAAACATTTAAAAAATCTAAATATTATATATTATAACATTAAAATTTATAGAAATAGAACTGTATCATCAGTACCGTGAATATAGTCTATGAAGGAATCCCTTTATTAGAAGCATAGGTTAACCCCTTCATAAAAGAATATGCGTGTGTTTGTATGTGTGTTTATACTATTACACACACACAATTCACTTTAGTCTGATGTTAGCATGCATAGTTAATAGTTAACTGCAAAAGACTTAGTTACATCTTAATCACAAAACTCAAAGAATATCATCCACTGCTAAATGTTAATGTTCTTTAAGGTCACAGAGATGAAATATGAATTAGTTGCTTAGGTTCCTTGCTAAATCTTGAGATGCCTTCAAAGGTGGTTCACCTCCAATGCATGGAGATAAATCCTCATTTAAACACTCACACAAAGTATAATTTGTGTCTTGACTTTTTTCTACTTCTATCCATAAAATTATCCCCTTTTCTCAAAATCCTGCCCTAGTAATTCACAGTAGTTTATGATGACATTTGAACTGTACTTAACCTTTAAACATAGATGTGTATAAAGCAAGGATGGATAACCTGTCTGTTTTTAATAACAAGATAAAGAGAACATCTTTTGAAGATCTATCTCTCTCTATCTGTATTTCCATCTGTATCTCTATCTATCTATCTATCTATCAGTCTATCAGTCTATCTATCTATTTATCTACTATCTAAAGTTTCATCTAATGATGGAAAATTAATTCATCATATTATCTTTGTTTTAGTTGAAGAAGAAGTAAAAGATGTGAAAGAACTTCATGAAGTCATTCCCTTTCTTGGGAAACTATTGGTTATTGATGAATACCAGGCAAAGGATAGTCCTTATCTGCTGACATGTTCCAACTAAGAAGCCCTCCCTACACCCATTTTCCTATGAAGGCACATGTTCAGTTCAACAGGGAACAAGTAGTAAAACAAATACATTAGCTCAGAAAGGGACACTTTGAGAAGGCATTGTTAGAAGAAGGTGAGAACTCAGGCAAGATGAAGTATGCATGTACGAGATTGTTAAAGGAAAAAAAAAAACAAATTGACCTAAATAAAACATGTCTTAGACATCAAAGCAGCCAATTGTTTCTGTATGTTTAAGGATAACATTTACCACCTTCTGACCCCACATATTCCAACCTCTTTGTTACAAATCAGGCACATATTTCCACTCTTTTATATCAGCATATCCCTCAATTTGAGTTTTTTACTTTAAATTTTCTTTTATCATTATGTGATCCTGATTATAATAATCTATTGCTAAATTATTTTGTAAGTTGCTTTAGAAAAGTGCACTATTTTATTTCATGTCTGCAACATACAATGACTCCATATTTATTCATGTGAATAGATACATAGACTAAACTAGAAGCCCATCCATACCGTGTCTTGCTCTCTCACAGAATTCATTATATTCGCAGATTTTCTGTTGAGGCTTGATCTTTTGCTATATGTAGTAATGCTACAATCTGACCCCCAATGTCTGGTGGTCCCCAGGGACAGAGAGAGTCTCAAATATTCCAAATAATGCTATATAAACTTGCTCCTTAATTTAAAACTATTGGTTGAATAAAGATGTCTACAGCCTGTAGATGGACAGAAGAGAGGTAGGTGGAGGTTTGGTTTCTGGGGCTTGTGGTCTGAGAAAAGATCACAAGGAGAAAAGCAGAGATAGGAAAGGATGCCATGAGGTAAGTGAATTTTGAGAACATGTTCATGAGGCATAGCCTATTAGAGTAAGAGTTGCTCAGGCAGACGCTGGCAAGTTACATCACAGACTTATTGATAGCAAACTAGACAAAATAGTATAGAGGATTAATATCTGTCCAGCTCTAGCTCTATTAAAGGTTATTATAAATATAAGGGTTTTGTGTCTTGTATTTGGGGTTCAATGAACAAAAGTGGGTAGAAATTCCCAATGACTTTTTGCTATAACAATTTGCTGCTGGATTCATAAGGCTCACCTGTAGCTTATGGTGCCAAAAATATTCCATCAGTGTTTAGGCTGGCTCAGCTGCAGCTGTTCCATTACATCAAAACTTATTCCCTGGTGAGTAACAGTGCTGTGTGCCCTTCCTCATGTAGTACAAATGAGGATGTTTACTACCCAATTTCTGGACTCTTCTATAGATATCTTTTATGACTACTTTGGATCAACTTCCCATGTTTGGAAACTTTACATTTAAAACGCAAATTTTACAATACCTTATGTTCGGAAAACTTACATTTATGAACATTCAATTCAAGACAAAGCTAAGGAATGCACTTTCTTTTGAATACAGATTGTCCAATAGAATTTCAAGTTAAGTACCAACACTAGAACTAAATATTTTATTTTGCATGTGGACATCATCATCAGAATGTTGATATTTAAAATATGCAATACATACTCAGTAGTTAGTTAGGTCTAAGGTTGAGATATATTTGATGCACTTAGAATGGCTCTCCTAATTCATTTATAATTAAAACAGCTATTCTATCATCTAGTAAAATATTTTGGTAATTTGAAAATAGCCAGGTTTCTCTATTATGCATGTAGATTGCTTATATGTGGTGATATATATATATATATATATATATATATATATATATATATATAGAGAGAGAGAGAGAGAGAGAGAGAGAGGGGGGGGGGCATGCAAGCACATATACGCACTTTCAGGTTCTAGAGTCTCTTGTTAATGTAAGCATTCACCCATGTGCCCAGAGACTGGCCTTTTCATGCTTCTATCAGCACTCAGGTGCCTGCTGATACATTGTTTTTATTTTTATATCCTGCCCTCCCTGTTTTTATATAGATTTTCCATGTTAATTTCATTTAACCTGTACTTTATTAGGGAGTGTGGCAATTTATATAGCCAGTCTCACCCACAGTTCTCTGTATCACACCTAATTTTTGTGACTCCTCTATATTTCATTTTTTATCATTTGTTCATTTTTACTAAATATATGCTCTCTGAAGTGTTAGCTTGATACAGTTAATAACTCCATGTATCCCATTTTACACTATAGCCCTAGGAGGAGCTCATAGCTTGGCTCATAGATGATAGTCAAGTATTTTACCCAGGAAATTAATAAGTTAATACACAACTGTCCCATAGGTACTAACACAAAAATGCTTACACTAATATGTATATAATCACCTAGAGATAATTCCTTGATATGCAGGTAAAATTATATTATTTCATTTAAATTCACTTGTTTATAATGAGACTAGGATACATACTACTCTCTTTAAGCCTTATACCTTCCAGTGTTAATTATTACTCAGTAACCTTACTTTATTTTTTTAATTAAAAATATCAGTGCTTTAAAAAGTTATTGTCTTCTTTACACCTTGTACAATAAGATGCAAATTCTTAAAGTAAAGGTAGATATATTTCCAATATGAAATTCACTGATATGAAATAAGGAAGTATTTCTAATTACAAGGGAATAAGAGACATGTACCAGAACAAAACCAAGTAAAACACATTTCATGCTTAGTCTAAAAAGCTGGCAAGAATAAATATAAATTCTAAGATACTTAAAACTATGTGTAGGTAATATTTGGTTGGGGCTTAGAACCATCAGCAAAGACAATCTAGTAAGTATTTCTGTGCTAATTAATTTTAACTGTCAACTAAATAAAACCTATAGTCAATTGATATAGCCTTAAAAAGGAATTATATTGCAGGATCCTCTGGAATTTTGATGTCCAGTTTTCTGAGGAAGAGCCAGACTGATTTCCAGAGTGGTTGTACCAACTTGAATTCCCACCAGCAGTGGAAGAGTGTTCCTTTTTCTCCACATCCTCACCAACACCTACTGTCTCCTGAGTTTTTAATCTTAGCCATTCTAACCGGTGTAAAGTGAAATCTCGGGGTTGTTTTGATTTACATTTCCCTAATGACTAATGATGTTGAACATGTTTTAGGGTCCTTCTCAGCCATTCGAAGTTCTTCAGATGAAAATTATTTATTTAGCTTTGTACCCAATTTTTTAATAGGGTTATTTGGCTCTCTGGCATCTATCTTCTTGAGTTCTTTGTATATATTGGATATTAGCCTTCTGTTGGATGTAGAGTTGGATGTAGGGTCCTTTCCCAATTTGTTGGTTGCTGTTTTGTCCACTTGATAGTGTCCTTTGCCTTACAGAAACTCTGTAATTTTATAAGGTCCCATTTTTCAATTCTTGACCTTAGAGCATAAGCTATTGGTGTTCTGTTCAGGAACTTTCCCCCTGTGCCCGTGTCCTCAAGTGTCTTCCCCAGTTTCTTTTCTATTAGTTTCAATGTGTCTGGTTTTATGTGGAGGTCCTTGATCCACTTGGAGTTGAGCTTAGTACAAGGAGATAAGAATGGATCAATTTGCATTCTTCTGCAAGTTGAGCCAGCACCATTTGTTGAAAAGGGTATCTTTTTTCCACTTGATAGTTTCAGCTCCTTTGTTAAAGATCAAGTGACCATAGGTGTGTGGGTTCATTTCTGGGTCTTCAATCCTATTCCATTTATCTACCTGTCATTGTACCAATATTTCATCCTGCAATACCACTCCTGGGCATATATCCAGAGGATTCCCGAGCATGCAATAAGGACACATGCTCCACTATGTTCATAGCAGTCCTAGTTATAATAGCCTGAAGCTGGAAAGAACCCAGATGTCCCTCAATGGAGGAATGGATACAGAAAATGTGGTATATATACACATTGGAGTACTATTAAGCAATTAAAAGCAATGAATTCATGTAATTCTTAGGCAAATGTTTGGCTCTGGACAATATCATTCTAAGTGAGGTAACCCAATCACAAAAGAACACACATGGAATGCAGTCACTGATGAGTGAATATTAGCTTAGAAACTCTGAATACCCAAGACACAATTCACAAACCAAATGACTCCCAAGAAGAAGGCAGGAGAGGTTCCTGATCCTGAAAAGGCTTGTTGCAGCTTTGTAGGGGAGTACCAGGACAGAGAAGTAGGAGGGGGTTGATAGGAGAATGGGCAGAGGGAAGAGGGTTTAGGAAACTTATGGGGAGGGGAGAACAGGGAAAGGGAAAATCATTTGGAATGTAAACAAAGAATATAGAAAATAAAAAAAATTATGATAAAAAAGAATTATATAGAACATGGTAGAATCTGTATATATTGGGGAGGTATCTTTTGATTATTTATTGACATAGTAAGACCTAATGCACTGTAGGTAGCAATATTCTGTACAAAAAAAAAAGTGTTCTTGAACAGTGTAAAAATGTAAAGGCTGGCTCCAAGCGAGGAAACAGACAAGGGTATAATCCTTTTCCTTTGCTCCTGACAATCAATCTGATGTAACTTGATTTCCTGAATTTATAGCTAGAGAATGATGGACTGAGACCTGGAATTTAAGTTGAAAAATATTTTGTCGCATAAGTTACATTGTATCAGGTTATTGTATCACAGCAGATTATATGAAACTGGAACAACTTCTTAGTTTTATTGGTTTTGGTCTTTTTCCAGACAGGGTTTCTCTGCATAGTCCTGGCTGTTCTGGAACTTACTCTGTAGACCAAGCTGGCCTCAAACTCAGAAATCTGCCTGCCTCTGTTCCCAAGTGCTGGCATTAGAAGCGTGTGCCACCACTGGTCAGCCTGGAGCAACTTCTTAAGCCACACTTTAAACAAGGATTGTTAATAAACTTGTAGGTTTGGCAGTGAAATGCTCAATGCTAATTTTTGAAGGAAACCCTGCAGTAAAGGATAGGGCGCTTAGAACATTTATGTGACAATGATAAATATAAATCACAATTATATCTCATGACTAAGATTTTTAAACTTAACAATAATGGTCGAGACTTCTACAGTTGAAGGCTGTGTTCTGACACAGTTGTAGACATGGAAGCTGTGCAGGGATATGAGTCGGATATGTACTTCTTATAAGTCAGTCATTACAGATCCCTGAAATAATCCTTTGCATGGAATGGTTTCTGATATGACTTTTGGATGCTTTCCAGTGGTGAATAAGCATGTAACACATTACACATCTTCCTATTAGTGTTTGCTTTGGTACTTTTCTGTTTTCTATAAATGAGAAGAACCAAGGTGCCGATATGCATCATAGAGTCAGATTTGCTATGCTTCCTAATACCTAATGCTATTAGACTCTATTCATTTGGGTGTAAATGGACTTGACTATTCTCCCCAAGTATATTTTTAATGAATATTGAATAGTGCCTTCATTTCAACCATGAATCTGAAGGAACTATTACTCACAAACTTGAACCTAATAGAAGTAAATGTTTCTTTGAAACATTTCCCAGAATGACATGAAAAATTAACCTATTTTTATTTTGAGATGACCTAGTATTTTTGTGGTTTTGAAAATGTGAGTATAAATTTAGTCATGTTGTCAATATGAGACAATGTATAGATTGTTCCACATAAGTGAAACCACGCCCATCTTTCTGGAGGCTAGGGATAATTATCCATATGATTATTACAATTGATTGATGGTGACAGGTTCCTTTTGATTTTTTTCTTTCTTTAACATAAAAAGCTATGAAAAATATCCTTTATGTTTTTCTTTTACCCACATCTCTGCCATAGATTGTGGCTTATCCTAGTGCTGTTTTAATTCTGATGTTAACTCTGCTTCAGCAAAAGGGGTTGTTATTAGAAACAGAAAACCAATTGCTGGTAAGGTCATTAGAACAGATTAATAATGATACCTTCCTAAATTAGTATAATATCTAACTACTTTATCTAAACTCATATTCATATCCACAAGTAAGTATATTCCTCACCTCTCATGAAAGAAAGCTTTTTTTATTTTGTAGAAGACAGAAGTCACTACAGAAAGCCACAACCCTCAAATTTTAGAAAACGACTGATCCTGGTATATCCAATGCTAACTTAATATCTACATCTAACACTCAGCAAAGTTTTTTTGAAGAGGGGACAGAGAAAGATTGCAGCACCCCGTGAAGCAAAATGTTTGGTGTGAGATAGCTGCACCCATGAAAGCTCTGGCCACAAAAGGAAAATTGCACCGTGAAATCACCAGTTGACCTGACAGCGTGGTTGGATGGATTCTAAAAGGCTCAATAAATGCATGAAGAGCTAACGGCAATTAATGACTACTGAAAGGAAAATTCAGTCTCACTCAGTAACAAGACCCTGTGTGGCTATTTCATCAGTGTAACATCCCAAACACATTAAAGCAACATTAAAGGATCTGTGCAAGATGTGCTTATAAACATGTGAGGCCCCTTCAGAATACCTGGTGTCACTAAAACAAGTGACTGCTCATGTAAAATAGAAATCAGTGGTCGGCCATTGCTAATTGAAACACAAACATGTATAGCCACTGGGGAAGTCAGGAAGGTGAATCTTTTGGAAGCAAGAAATTGATGTACCTCAACATCCAGCTATAACACTCATAGGCACATACCCAAAGGACAACTCATCTTCTTTCAGAGACATATACAAAACCATATTTATTGCTGCTGTATTCACAGGAGCCAAGAATTGGAAACAAACTTGATGTTTCTCAGCTGAAGAATAGAAAAAGAAAATGTGCTACATTTGCATAATATAAATTCCTTTAGATATTAAAAACATAAAATCATGAAATTCTCAGAAAATAGATGGAACCGGAAAAAAATATTGTGATTGAGGTAACCCAGACACAGAAAGGGATTATGGTATGTAGTCACTAATATATGGATATTAGCTATTGAGTTAATAATAACCACGACAAAATCCATATTACCTCAGAGGTTTGAAGGATAAAAGGGACTGGGGGAGGGGAAATAGATCTCATTTTTAAAGGGAAATTTATTTGTAGTTATAGATGTATGGGAGGAAGAGATATCATTATCAGGAATACAGTATTTTTTTTAGTGCTAATCCCCTAATTAATCCCCTAAATTTTATCCAGGTCTCCCACCTCCCCTCCCCCCGCCTCTATGAGGGTTCTACCCACCCACGCACCCACACCCACCTTCCCACCCTGCCATTCCCCTACACTGGGACATCAAACCCCTCAGGACCAAGGGCTGCTTCTTTTACTGATGTCCAACAAGGCCATCTTCTGCCTCATACACAGCCAGAGCCATGGGTCCCTCCATGTATACACTTTGGTTGGTGGTCCAGTCCCCAGAAGTTCCAGGAGGATCTGTCCAGATAAGGCTGTCGCTCCCAATCCCCATGAGGCTGCAAACCTCCTCAGATCCTTTAGTCCCTTCTACAACTTCTCTGCTGGGGATTCCCGCGCTCAGTCCAAAAGTTGGCTTCAAGCATTCCACCTCTATTTATCAGGCTCTGGAAGAGCATCTCAGGAGACAGATATATCATGCTCCTGTCAGCAAGGACTTTCCAGCATCCACAATAAAGTCCAGGTTTGGCAACTGTATATGGGATGGATTCCCAGGTAGAGCAGCTTCTGGATGGCCTTTCCTTCAGTCTATGCTCCAAACTTTGTCTCCTTATTTCCTCTGTGAGTATTTTGTTCCTGCTTCTAAGAAGCATTGAGAAATCCATACTTAGGGCTTCCTTCTTCTTAGGCTTCATGTGGTCTGTGAATTAAATCTTAGGTATTCTGAGATTTTTGGGCTAATATCCACTTATCAGTAAGTGAATACATTTTGTGTTCTTTTGTGACTAAGTTACCTTACTCAGGATGACATTTTCAAGTTCCATATATTTGCCTGCAAATTTCATAAAGTCACTGTTTTTTTAAATGGATATGTTTTTATATACATTTCTTGTGTTATCTCCTTTCACGATGTTCCCCCAGAAACTCACAATCCCATTCCCCGTCCTCCTGTTTCTATGAGGGTATACTCCCACCCACCAACCCACTCCTGCCTATCTGCCCTGACATTCCCCTACACTGGGCCATTGAGCCTTCAGAGGAACAAAGGCTTCCTCTCTCATTGATGCCCAACATAGCCATATTCTGCTACATACACGGCTGGAGCCATGTGTCCCTCCAAATGTACTTCTTGGTTTGTGATTTATCCTGTGAGCTCTGATTGATTGATATTGTTGTTCTTCCTATGGGGTTGCAAACACCTTCAGCTCCTTCAGTCCTTTCTCTAATTCCTCAATTGGGGACCCTGGGATCAGTTCAATGGTTGGCTGTAAGCATTGAATATGTCAGGCTCTAGCAGAGCCTCTCAGGAGACAGCCATATCAGGCTCCTGTCAGCATGCTCTTCTTGGCATTCACAATAGTGTCTGTGTCTGGTGACTGTATATGGGATCCATCCCCAGGTGGGGCAGTCTCTGGATGACCTTTTCTTCAGTCTCTCCTCCACACTTCATCTCAGTATTTGCTCTCATGAGTATTTTGTTACACCTTCCAAGAAGGACCGAAGCACCCATACATGGGTCTTCCTTCTTCCTGAGTGCCATGTGGTCTGTAAATTGTATTTTGGGTATTCTGAGCTTTTAGGCTAAAATCCACTTATCAGTGAATGCATATCATGTGTGTTCTTTTTTGATTGGGTTACCTCATTCAGGATAATAGTTTCTAGATCCAACTATTTGCCTAAGCATTTCATGGATTCATCATTTTTAATAGTTGAGTAATACACCATTGTGTAAATATAGCACATTTTCTGTATCCATCCCTTTTTTGAAGGACAACTGACTTCTTTCCAACTTCTGGCTATTAGAAATAAGGCTGCTATGACCATCGTGGAGCATGTGCTCTTGTTATGTGTTGGAGCATCTTTGACTATATGCCCAGGATAGGTACAGCTTGTTTCTCAGGTAGTACTATGTCCAATATTCTGAGAAGCTGCCAATCTGGTTCCCTGAGTTGTGCCAGCTTGCAATCCCACCAGCAGTGGAGGAGTGTTCCTCTTTCTCCACATTCTTTCCAGCATCTGTGGTCCCCTTAGTTTTTTTATCTTAGTCATTCTGACTGGTGTGAGGTCAAATCTCAGGGTTGTTTTGATTTTCATTTCCCTGATGACTAAGGATGTTGAACATTTCTTTAGGGGCTTCTTGGCCATTCATGTTTTCTCAGTTGAGAATCATTTGTTTAGAGATGTATCCAATTTTTAATACGGTTACTTGGTTCTCTGGAGTCTATCTTCTTGAGCTATTTTTATATATTGGACATTAGCCTTCTTTAGGATGTAAAATTGGTAAAGATTTTTTTTCTAATCTGTTGGTTGCTGTTTTGTTCTATTGGCAGTGTCTGTTGCCTTACAAAAGCCTTGCAATTTTATGAGATCCCAATTATCAATTCTTGATCTTAGAGCATCAGACATTGGTGTTCAGTTCAGGATCTTCTTTGAAGGACTGGTAGAATTCTGCACTAAAGCCATCTAGTCCTGGGCATTTTGGGGGCAGGGAGAATTTTAATGACTACTTCTAATTCTTTAATGGTTATGGGACTGTTTAGATTGTTTATTCTATCCTGCTTTAACTTTGGTATTTGATCTCTGTCTATGAAATGGCCCATTTCATCAGATTTTACAGTTGTGTTGAGTATAGGCTTTTGTAGTAGGAACTCATGATTTTTTTGAATTTTGTCAGTTTCTGTTGTTATGTCTTCCTTTTTAATTTCTGATTTTGTTAATTTGGATACTCTCTCTGTGCCCTCTGGCTAGTCTGGCTAAGGGTTTATCCATCTTGTTGATTTTCTCAAAGAACCAGCTCCTGTTTTTTTTTGATTTGTGTGTGTGTGTGTGTGTGTGTGTAGTTCTTTCTGTTTCTACTTGGTTGATTTCAGTCGAGTTTGATTATTTTCTGAAGTCTACTCCTCTTGGGTGTATTTGCTCCTTTTTGTTCTAGAGCTTTCAGCTGTGCTATGAAGCTACTAGTGTATGATCTTCAGTTTCATTTTGGAGGCTTTTAGAGATATGAATTTTCTTTTTAGCACTGCTTTCATTGTGTCCAATATGTTTGGGTATGTTGTACCTTCATTTTCACTGAATGCTAAGAAGTCTTTAATTTTTTTCTTTATGTCTTCCTTAACCAAGTTATCATTGAGTAGGGCATTGATCAGCTACCATGTATATGTGGGCTTTCTATCATTTTTGTTGGTATTGAAAACCATTCTTAGTCTATGGTGATTGATATGATGCATGGAATTATTTTAATTTTTTGTATCTGTTGAGGTCTGTTTTGTGACTGAGTATATGGTCAATTTTGAAGAAACTACCATGAAGTACTGAGAAGAAGGTATATTCTTTTGTTTTAGGATGAAATGTTCTATAGATATTTGCTAAATCAATTTGTTTCATAACTCCTATTAGTTTCACTGTGTCTCTGTTTAGTTTGTGTTTCCCTGATTTGTTCATTGAGGAGAGTGGAGTCTTGATGTTTCCCACTATTGTTGTGCAAGGTACAAAGTATGCTTTATGTTTTAGTAAAGTTTCTTTTATGAATGTTGGTGCCCTTATCTTTGGGACATAGATGTTTAGAGTTCAGAGTTCATCTTGGTAGAATTTTCCTTTGATGGGTATGAAGTGTCCTTACGATTTTGATAAATTTTTAATGAAATTCAATTTTATTCGATAGTAGAATGGCTACTTTAGCTTGTTTCTTGGGACCATTTGCTTGCAAAACTGTTTTCCATCCTTTTACTCTAAGGTAGTGTTTGTCTTGGACACTGAGTTACATTTCCTTTATGCAGCAAAATGTTGGGTCATGTTTATGCATCCAGTCTGTTAGCCTATGTCTTTTTATTGAATTGAATACATTGATGTTGATATATTAAGGAAAAGTGATTGTTGCTTCTTGT
Organism: Apodemus sylvaticus; assembly: GCF_947179515.1. Classification (NCBI taxonomy): domain Eukaryota; kingdom Metazoa; phylum Chordata; class Mammalia; order Rodentia; family Muridae; genus Apodemus; species Apodemus sylvaticus. Next base: position 33,066,984 of record NC_067491.1, read on the forward strand.
TATTTTTTTTATTAGAGGTAGAATTATGTTTGTATGGCTATCTTCTTTTGGGTTTGTTGAAAGAAGATTTTCTTGCCTTTTCTAGGGTGTAATTTCCCTTTGTTCGTTTGATTTATTATCATTTATTATCCTTTGTAGGGCTGGATTTCTGGAAAGATATTGTGTAAATTTGTTTTGTCATGGAATATCTTGGTTTCTCCATCTGTGTTAATTGGGAGTTTTGCTGAGTAAGAGGAATATAGTATTTAAGAGGAAGAATGGGCAGGATTTGGGGAATAAGGGGAGAGACAGCTAAAAATTAATGGCTATTTGATTATGGAGCCATAATAAAAGTAAAAATATCCTAAAATATATACACTTATGAAGATAATCTAAATGTTATTATCGATTAATGGGGGAGACAGAGCCTAATAAGACATCTCTAGTCATCAAATAACTCCAATATCTGGATTTGTCTACCTTTAAATGAGTTCTTCGCCAAAGGGGTCAACATAGGAATCTCCATAAAAATCCAGGTTGTTGTCAAGTATATAGGTTGACTTTCACAAATGGATGACAAGGGCTAATTGCTGAAGAAAACACCTACACAACTCATTAAAAATTGAGAAAATGAGCTGTTTCCTTAATGTAGAGACCTTTGTCTCTACATTTTAGTGTCTTTGCTATAGGAGGGCACTCATAATGTTACTGAAACAGAAACAGCAATCCAGGTACAAAATCATTGATCAAAATGATATACTCTCTACCAGATATGCTAGGGCAACTGTGGTACAAAGCATATGAGAGTAACCAACCATTATCTGGTTTGACCTATGGACTATTCCATGAGTTACAACCTGTACTCAATACTATTTGAGTGACCAAGAATCTTGTAATAGAAAGTCGGGTGGCTTGGGTAGAAACCAATTACTGGGCATATACTTAGAGCACTCTCTAACATGTAATAAGGACACATGCTCCAATATGTTCATAGCATCCCTATTTATAATAGCCACAAGCTCAAAAGAACCTAGATGTCCCTCAACAGAGGAATGGATACAGAAAATGTGGTATATTTACATTATATATTTACTGCTCAGCTATTAAAAAATCAATGAATTCATTAAATTCTTAGGCAAATGGGTGGAACTGAAAAATATCATCCTAAGTGAGGTAACCCAATCACAAAAGAACGCACATGATATATACTCACTGATAAGTGGATATTAGCCCAGAAGCTCAGAATATCCAAGACACAATTCACATATCAAATGATGCCCAAAAGAAGGAAAGAGAGGCCCCTGGTCCTAGGAAGGCAAGATGCAGCAGTGTAGGGGAATACCAGGATAGGGAAGTAGGAGCGGGGTTGATTGGGGAGGAGGAAGAGAGTTTATGAGACTTTGGGGGGACCAGGATAGGGGAAATTATTTGAAATGTAAATAATGTATCTAATTAATAAAGTCATTTATAACGTGTAAAAAAATAAAAAATAAAGAAACTGTAAGGCAAGTAAAATAAGTTTTCCACAAAAAAAGAAACCAATTACTACTAGGAAAAATAAACAAATGAACAAAACCAAAGCAAAATGAAAACAACAATAACAAAAAAAGAAAAGAAAACTACAAATGTCATGATAAAATTATTCCTAATGACATTGTGCTATGTTCATAGATCGGTGATAACACAAACATGATAGTTTCTACTGAAGCTAATTGGAACAAATGTAGTTACTCATACCCAAATATTATGCAGAGAACCAGAAAACTTGGAAGACTGAGCCCTAAATGTGATGTATCCAACAATTTTCTCCTTGCCTTCAAGCCTTAGGAAAACTCATGGAAGAGGAGGCAGAAAGAGTATTAGAGCCATATGGGACAGAGGAAAACAAGGAAACCAAGTCTTCTAAATCTACATGATCAATGAATGTGTGAATGCACAGATACTGGGCAGCATTCACATGGCAGCTACAAGTCTCTATATACTAGTTCCAGTTTAGTGTTTGTATGAGATTCTTGGTTGTGAGAATGAGAAGTCTCTAATTTTTGTGCCTTCTCCTGACTCTTTTCCATTTGTTTACTTTGTCCAATTACAATATATTAAGCTCTATTTTATCTTGCCTTATTTGATTTGTATTATTACCTGATAGATACCTATCTGTTTTCTAATGAGAAACTGAAAAGGATGGGATTCATATGGTGGGGAATTGGAGAGCAACTGAAAGTTGTTGAAGTAGTGAAAAATGTCAACCAGGTTATATTATGTGAAGAAAAAACATCTACTTTCCATAATAAGAAAACAATACATGAATATGAGTATGTGGAAATAATGATTAAAGAAGACAAGGCCATAGATTTGAGGGGTGGGAGTTATGAGTTAAGTTGCAGTGGGAGAACAGATCTGATGTAAATACACTACTTTATACATGAAATTTTCAAAATACAGAAAAGACATATTTGTCTCAAATGATAAAACAAAATTTAAAAGAAGTAAGAATAAACAGAAACAGCAATCTATCTGAGAGATTTTATTGTTTTGTGAATTTTATCATTCTGAATGTAACATGACCAGTGGTGCTTTTCAATAATTCAGTATTTCAAAACCATATTTCAGCCTTAGGTGAAGCAGAAACAGGGAGGACGTGACATATTCAGTATTGTTTAGTACTCTGAGGCTGTATTGTTTGCTTTTTTGATTATATGAAATCTAAATGTACCCACACTTGATTAAATATGTATACAATATATTAATATATAGAAAATACTTTAAAGGTATTGACTATGTTAACGATTGTTGATCTTATAGAATATAAGAATGGGCATAAAAGGTACTTTGATTTTTCAGTTGTTAGATACAAATGTACAGAAAATACAGGGACTCATGCTTCAATTTACTGCTTCATTTCTGAAATCATCATGCTAATACATGAATATCCTCTATGTTATACTCTAGAACATAGAACAACTTGTAGGTACTTGAACTGCATCCTAATTGTCCCTTCCCCCACAGCATTGAGCTGGACTTCTCAGTCCATCCCATCAGCTGCGACATTCTTGGCTGCCAGCCCCCAGCCTTCTGCTTGTGTTATCTCTGGCCTTTGTTCCTCTGAGAACAATACAGCTGTTTTCACCTGGAAACCAAAGCTGCCTCAGGGCAGTCTCACCTGGAAACATGCAGAGACCAGTGAGACATGAAGTCCTTTAATCCCAGCAGGCGACCCGCTGAAAAGAGGAGCCACTGAGTTCTCAGCCATCTCCTTGAAGTCAGGGGGTGGGGGGGGGGTTGGGGGGGCAGGGTTTTACTTTAAAGGCTATATATTGACTAAATATTAGTAAAGATAAGTCTTGATCGGCAAATATCATTCTGACTCATTTCTCTTTCGTCACCTCCCCATGTATCCCCAGAATTCTCTTCCAGGTCTCCATTTCACCTGTGGCCGCGGGCGGCCACACTAATGACAAATAATTAATTCATTCAATTATACTTCAAATAAATTGGTAAGATTCCAAATATAGGGATGCAAACAATAGTTCTAGTCAACCAAATCATAAATGAACCACAATAACCTACCCAGTAGATATTCTCATATGTAAAATAATACCTATTATGCTTTGGAGTAATGTATAGACACTTTATTGAATTGAGGACCTAATCCTTAGGAATATATTCATGTTGAACTCTGAATTTGGCCAGCTAGTAGTAGCCAGTGAGAACAAGATACCTATAGGACAAGATTCCACTTCAGTGAGATTTCTAAACTAGAACACTTTTAAACTATACTCTAAATATGTGTATTCATATCCACAGAGAAATAGCAGATCCCACCCTCCACCAAATAAGGTTCTTTTCTCAGCATCCTGAGACAATCTCAGTCAAAATGTAGAGATAACCAACTGTAGAGTATCAACCCCCAATTAATACATTTACAAAAAATAAATAAAAATTAAAAAAATATATTTACAACAGAAGCCCCACTTTTTTATTGGTCATTTTATTTATTTACATTTCAAATGTTATCTTATTTCCAGATTTCTACTCTGCTAATTCCCTATCCCATTCTCCTTTCCCCTTGTTTCTATTTGAAAGCTGCCTCACCCACATACCCACTCCCTCCTCACCTCCCTGGCACTCCCATATGCTAGGGCACCGAGCCTCCACAGGACCAAGTGCCTCTCCTTCCATTCATAAGCCAATCCTCTGCTACATAAACAGCTGGAGCCATAGGACCCTCCATGCATACTCTTTGCATGTTAATATTCTTCATATGGGCGTGCAAACCCCTTCCGTTTCTTCAGTTCTTCCCCTTACTCTTCCATTGTAAGCCCCGTATTCATTTTCATAGTTGACTGCATGCATCCACATCTGCATCCACACCTGTATTGATCAGGCTCTGGCAGAGCCTCTCAGGGATCAGCCACATCAGGCTCATGACAACAAGTACTTCTTGGCATCAGCAATAGTGTCTGGGTTTGATGTCTACAGATGGGATGGAACCCTAGGTGAGGCAATCTCTGAATGGCCTTTCCTTCAGTCTACTCCACTCTTTGTCCATTCATTTCCTTCTGACAGGAACAATTCTGTGTTAATAAGTTTTAGATGGGTGGGTAGCCCCATTCCTCAACTGGGGCCCTGCCTAACCTCATGGTATGGTCTCTTCAGGTTCTCTCTCCCCTTTGTTGGGTACTTTAGCGAATGTGTCCTGGGAGCCTCTTGCTTTCCTAACATCTATGACTTTCTAGTGAAGCCCTACTCTTTCTTAAGTCTCAGAGGGAATCCCAGAAGAGGAGTGAGAAGGTTGAAAAAAATTCAGAAGACCAAGATAACTAATATGAGAAAGTCTCCCCCTTTTTTTTATATTATTTTCTATATTCTTTGCTAACATTCGAAATGATTTCCCTTTCCCGGTTCCTCCCTCCCCAAAAGTCCCATAAGCCCTCTTCCCTCTGTCCATTCTCTGATCTACCCCCTCCTACTTCTCTGTCCTGGTACTCCCCTACAATGCTGGATCAAGCCTTTCCAGGACCAGAGAACTCTCTTTCCTTCTTTTTTAGGAGTCATTTGATATGTGAATTGTGTCTTGGGTACTCAGAGCTTCTGAGCTAATATGCACTTATCAGGGTCTGCATTCCATGTGTATTCTTTTGTGATTGGATTACCTCACTTAGGATGATATTTTCCAGATCCGAACATTTGCCTAAAAATTTCATTAATTCATTGTTTTTAATAGCTGAGTAGTATTCCATTGTGTAAATATACCACATTTTTTGTATCCATTCCGCCATTGAGGGACATCTGGGTTCTTTCCAGCTTCTGGCTATTATAAATAGGGCTGCTATAAACATAGTGGAATATGTGCCCCTATTGCATGCTGGAGAATCCTCTGGATATATGCCCAGGAGTGGTATTTCAGGGTCCTATGGAAGTGTTATGCCAGGTTTCAGAGGAACCACCAGATTGATTTCCAGAGTAGTTGTACCAACTTGCATTCCCACCAGCAGTGGAGGAGTGTTCCTCTTTCTACACATCCTCACCAGCACCTGCTGTCTCCTGAGTTTTTAATCTTAGCCATTCTGACTGGTATAAGGTGAAATATCAGGGTTGTTTTTATCTGCATTTCCCTAATGACTAGTGATGCTGAACATTTTAACAGTATTGCTCTGTAGTACTGCTTGAGGTCCTGGATACTGATTGCCCTAGAAGTTCTTTTACTGATGAGAATAGTTTTAGCTGTCCTGGGTTTTTTGTTATTCCAGATGAATTTGAGAATTACTCTTTCTAACTCCATGAAGAATTGAGTTAGGATTTTGATGGGGATTGCATTGAAGCTGTAGATTGCTTTTGGCAAGATGGCCATTTTTATGATAATAATCCTGCCAATCCATGAGCATGGAAGATTTTTTTTTCCATTTTCTGAGGTCTTCTTCGATTTCCTTCTTTAGAGACCTGAAGTTCTTGTCATACAGATCTTTCAAAGTCATCCCAAGATACTTTATTTTGTTTGTGGCTACTGTGAAGGGTGTCATTTTTCTAATTTCTTTCTCAGCCTGCTTATCTTTTGAGTATAGGAAGGCTACTGATTTGCTTGAGAAGCCATGGAACAAAAAGAAGCTAATTCACCCAGGAAGAGTAGAAGACAGGAAATCATTAAATTCAGGGCTGACATCAATCAAGTGGAAACAAAGAGAACCATACAAAAATCAACAAAACCAGGAGCTGGTGCTTTGAGAAAATCAACAAGAGAGATAAACTCTTAACCAGACTAAGCAAAGGGCACAGAGACAGTATTCAAATTAACAAAATTAGAAATGAAAAGGGAGATATAACAAGAGAAATGGAGGAAATTCAAAAAATCATCAGATCCTACTACAAAAGTCTATAGGCAACACAACTGGAAAATCTAGAGGAAATGGACAATTTTCTAGACAGATACCAAATACCAAAATTAAATCAGGATCATATGGATCATATAAACAGTCCTATAACCCCTAAAGAAATAGAAGGGGTCATAGAAAGCCTTCCAACCAAAAAAAGCACAGGACCAGATGGTTTTAGTGTAGAATTCTATCAGACCTTCAAAGAAGACCTAACACTAATACTCTTCAAATTATTCCACAAAATAAAAACAGAAGGAACACTACCCAACTTGTTCTAAGAAGTCACAATTACGCTGATACCAAAACCACACAAAGATCCAACAAAGAAAGAGAACTACAGGCCAATATCCCTTATGAATATTGATACAAAGATACTCAATAAAATTCTTGCCAATCAAATCCAAGTACACATCAAAATGATCATTCTCCATGATCAAGTAGGCTTCATCCCAGTGATTTAGGGATGTTTCAATATATGGAAATCCATCAATGCAATCCACTACATGAACAAACTCAAAGAAAAAATCACATGGTCATTTCATTAGATGCTGAAAAAAACATTTCACAAAATTCAGGATCCTTTCATGCTAAAAGTCTTGGAAAGAATAGGAATTCAAGGCCCATAACTAAACATAATAAAAACAGTATACAGCAAACTAGTAGCTAACATCAAACTAAATGGAGAGAAACTTGAAGCAATCCCACTAAAATCAGGGACCAGACAAGGCTGCCTCCTCTCCATATCTTTTCAATATTGTACATGAGGTACTAGCTAGAGTAATTAGAAATCATAAGGAGGTCAAGAGCATACAAATTTGAACGGAAGAAGTCAAACTATCACTGTTGGCAGATGATATGCTGGTATACTTAAGTGACCCAAAAAACTCCACCAGAGAACTCCTACAGCTGATAAACAACTTCAGCAAAGTTGCTGGTTATAAAATCAACTCGAGAAAGTCTCTTCTAAGACACACACACACACACACACACACACACAAACACACAAACATACACACACACTAAACCAACCAACCAAGCAACCAATCAAAACAAAACAACCAAATAAGAACAAGGAAAAAATACAGGATACAAATTGAGGAGGGGGTTCAATGTGAAAGAAGTTAGGGATGTGATAATGATCAATACACCACCCCTGGGCAAATATCCAAAAGATGTACCACTTTACCACAGAGACACTTGCTCTACTGTGTTCATAGCAGCATTATTTCTTATTTCTTTCTTTTTTTCTTTTTTTGTTTTTTTGTTTTTTTGGTTTTTCTTTTTTGAGACAGGGTTTCTCTGTGTAGTCCTGGCTGTCCTGGAACTCACTCTGTAGACCAGGCTGGCCTCTAACTCAGAAATCCTCCTGCCTCTGCCTCCCAATTTCTGGGATTAAAGGAGTGTGCCACCATTGCCCAGCCAGCAGCATTATTTCTAATAGCCAGAATGTGGAAACAACTAAGTTTCCACTCACCCAAAGAATAAAGAAAATGTGTGGATTATATTTTGGATATTCCAATTTTCTAGGCTAATATCCACTTATTAGTGAGTGCATACCATGATTGACCTTTTGAGACTGGGTTACCTCACTTAGTATGATGTTCTCCAGCATCATCCATTTGTCTAAGAATTTCATGAATTCATTGTTCTAATGGCTGAATAGTACTCCATTGTGTAAAAAAAAAAAGAAAGAAAGAAAGAAAGAAAGAAAGAAAGAAAGAAAGAAAGAAAGAAAGAAAGAAAGAAAGAAAGAAAATGTGATACATCGGCACAATTAAATAATATTCAGTAAATAAAACAAAGACATCATGAATTTTACAGGCAAATGGATGGGACATGAGAATAACATCCTGAGTGAGAAAACCCAGAGCTGAAAAGAAGCATGGTATGTATTCACTTTTAAGTGGACATTAATCATAGTCTTCAGGACAACTATATTAAAATCTACACACCCAAAGAAACTGGGTAATAAGAAGGCCCCAAAGAAGGATAAACAAATCTCATTCAGAAAGAGAAAGTAAACAGTTATTGGAGATGGATGGATAGAAAGAACTGGGGAGGAGGAGAGCAGAGATGGGGAACAATGGAGATGGTTATCATATATGGGGAGTGGCAGGGCAAGAGAGCTAGGAGAATGGAAATCGACAGGTAGGGGCATCTCTGGTGACTATCAGGAGACCTGGGGCTGGAGAGGATATGCTGAGTCTAACTGGGTGACCCTAACTCAGACTCTTTCAGAGATGAATATTGAGAACTAACTGGCCATTTCCTTAAGCCAGGCAGGATTTCCAGAGGTGGGAGGGTGACTTCAATCCACCACCAAAACCTTCACCTCAAAGTTTGCCTGACCTACAAAATTTGCAGGGATAGAGATGGAACAGAGACTGAAGGAATAGTCATCCAATGACTGCCCCAACTTGAGACCCATCCTATGTGAGAGAACCAACAGGTGACACTATTAAAGACACACTGCTCTGCTTGCAGACAGGAACCTAGCAGGACTGACTGTCTCCTAAGAGGCTTCATCCAACCATGCATGGAGGCACAAACATCGACCCACAGCCAAACATCAGGCAAAACCAGATGGGCAAGTCAGAAGGGGTCAAGGACATCACAGGAAGACCCAGAGTGTCAACTAACATGGTATCATAGGGGCTCCCATAGGCTGGGTCATCAGTGAGGTATTATGATGGAGCTGGACCTAGACAAGTCCTCTATCAAGTAGAGAGGGAGTGGGGGTGGGGTGGGGAGTTTCTTTTATTCTCTGTTCCCTATCATTGGCTCTTCTTCCCTACTATGTAGACCTCAGTGGGAGGGGATGTTCCTGGACCTGCTGGGACAAGATGCCCCAGAGTTGGGGTGGCACAGAAAGGGAACCATCCTTCACTCATGAGAAGGGGAGTGGGTAATAGGAAAGTGATTTGTAAAGTTGGGGTTAAGAGAGAGACTAAGAGAGGTGAAATGGGGGTATAGCCAGGATGTAAAGTGAATTAAAAGAAGAGTATAACAAATAAAACAAAACTAATAACACAGTCATTTTCTTGATGTATAATCACAGAATTGAAAAAAAGTGACACAAACTAGGTAAGAATGTTAAAAAGAAAATAAAATTACATTGTATTGCCTCTGGCATGCAAAAACAAAAATAAAAACAAAAGAAGACCAACATAAACCACACTATTTTTAAGATACAATGACTTTCTTTACATTTAATGCTGGCAAACAAGAATCCAAATAATTCTACCATAAGTTATCCAAAAGTTTGTATTTTTAAAAGCATATGTGCCAATAGGGCACAAACAAGAGACCAGAGTAAAAAACCCCTAGGGTTAAATCTGTTAGAGTCATTTTAAAGTTTTTTTTTTTTTTTTTTTTTTTTTTTTTTTTTTTTTTTTTATGAAATGCGTTTCCCATAAATAGACACTTGGGCTATCTAAATATCCACTGCTGTGAGGTCAATTAATACTCAGTGGCTTTTCTCTTAATAACCAACATAATAAGCAAAACTGATGTCAAAAGCAGCCAATTTTAAAGTCAAACTCTTTTTACTCTGAGCTCGTTTTTTTCTCTATGGATTTCAGTGGCAATATCTGCTCGTGACTGGTTGAACTCATTTATCAGGGTCACCAGATTTTCTAATAAATACTTGTTTGCTCTACATTTTCATGCTTCAGTCTTTTAAGGTACTAAATGTTTAACTGTTTTTATTTCACTATGAAAACATAAATAAAATTTACCACTGCCACTCACAGGACACTTATAAAGGAAGTAATATTATATGAACTGTTGGCTTTAGTCTATAGATTCAGAAATGGTTCAACACCTGTAAGTCAATAAATATAATAAAAATGATGAATCAACTGAAAAAATATGATTGTGCCAATGGAGACAGAAATGAACTTTTGAGAAAATACAGTATCCATTCATCGTCAAAGGCCTAGAAAACAGGACTGAAAAAAGACATACCTCAACTTAACAGTCTTTTTTACCTTGGTTTTCTCTGTTTAAAATATATTTTGCTGAAGCTAAATATTTAATATTGTATCCCAGACCTATATCTTAAAGTAACTTACTTACTATTCCCATTATTGATGAAAATTTAGCTTCCTTTTCTTATGTATATTATTCTTAATAAAGTAGGATAAAATTCACTTCACACATTACTTATGCCTGATGACACCTCAATATCTGTTGGATCTTGGTCCCGAATATGATTACTAGTTCAATAGATGTGTGCATCTGAATGTTTAAATTGCTGCTAGGCAAGTTCCATCAAGTCTGGAATGGAGTCCAGTTTTATTGAATAGTTAATCTTTCAAATTTCTATTAACTTGGTTACTTATAAAAATCTCAAGGTTTCTTTCAGTCACCATGTCTTCTAAGCATAATGCAATGGGGCTTTTTTGACTCATTGGTCATATGCACTTTCTTCTTCAGTGATTGTCATGGTGATAGTCTCTGCCTCTTTTTTCATGATTGTTTTCTTCATTTTATTTGCAATTATAATTTGTGGTATAAAACAGAGATAGTAATACCTTACCTTTTGACATACATGTATTTATTCCTATGTAACAAATTTGTTTCAGAAATATGACAATTGAGTACAGTTTAACTAATCTATAGTCTCAGATCTCTACCATTTGATTTTCTTCACAATCTTTATTAATCAAATCAAAAATCTCTTTTCAGGTGAGTTAAATTGATCAGAAAATATGTATTTCTATTTTTAGCCTTACCTATAGCCTTAGCATCACACACTATATGAAACAGTACTGTTACCCTTTAAAGGAATATATCTTTTGCTCTTCTATATCATTAGCAAATTTGTTCATTTGTAAAACTTGCAAATTATTCCAAAGCAGAATTCCAATAGACTTTCAAAGATGTTTTTAAAATGTAAAGGTTTTTAAACATGTAAAATGTGTTCTACATTTTTGTTGAATCCACTGTTTTGTTAAGTGTCAGTTGTTTAAATTATCCCTAAATGGTGCCAAAGAGTTCCCAAAACCACATAAATCAAATATGACAAGTGATGTTTAGCCTAAGGATAGAATACTGGTTGCAGTAAGAAAAAAAATGACTGATGAGAGCTCCTTCTTCCCAAGTTATGCATCAGTAGATCACTGGATGGATCAACAATGCTTGTCTGTGAACATCTGCAAGCCTTGATCAGTTCACAGTCTGTATGGTGTCACTTGTGCTTCACTTGTCTCTAAGACAAGTGAAAAACCATGACAGAACAACACTGAAATACTTTGCTTTGTAAAAATATTACTACTTTGGAGTTATATTATCCCAAGCATAAACCAAAGTCCAATACCTGAGTCAGAGATTTAAGTAATTTGACTATACTTCTATGTCTTCAGATTCATATTACAAAACAATAGAAAAGGTGATAATTATGCCCCAATATTTCTCTGTGTTGATGGCTGCATTGAACATTATTTTTTTTCACATTTTTAAATCTCTTTTGAATATTTATTTTATTTCATGTGTATGAGTGTTTTATCTACATATGTATATGTGCAACAGAAGAGGGTGCTGGATCCTCTGGAACTAAAGTTGCAGATGATCCTGATCCATCTTGCTCTGAACCTGGGTTCTCTGCAAGTACAGCTAGTGCTTTTTTTTTTATTCGATATAATTTATTTACATTTCAAATGATTTCCCTTTTCTAGCCCCCCCACTCCCCGAAAGTCCCGTAAGCCCCCTTCTCTTCCCCTGTCCTCCCACCCACCCCTTCCCACTTCCCCGTTCTGGTTTTGCCGAATACTGTTTCACTGAGTCTTTCCAGAACCAGGGGCCACTCCTCCTTTCTTCTTGTATCTCATTTGATGTGTGGATTATGTTTTGGGTATTCCAATTTTCTAGGTTAATATCCACTTATTAGTGAGTGCATACCATGATTCACATTTTGAGTCTGGGTTACCTCACTTAGTATGATATTCTCTAGCTCCATCCATTTGCCTAAGAATTTCATGAATTCATTGTTTCTAATGACTGAATAGTACTCCATTGTGTAGATATACCACATTTTTTGCATCCACTCTTCTGTTGAGGGATACCTGGGTCCTTTCCAGCATCTGGCAATTATAAATAGGGCTGCTATGAACATAGTAGAACATGTATCCTTATTACATGGTTGGGAATCCTCTGGGTATATGCCAAGGAGTGGTATAGCAGGATCTTCTGGAAGTGAGGTGCCCAGTTTTCGGAGGAACCGCCAGACTGATTTCCAGAGTGGTTGTACCAATTTGCAACCCCACCAGCAGTGGAGGAGTGTTCCTCTTTCTCCACACCCTCTCCAACACCTGCTGTCTCCTGAATTTTTAATCTTAGCCATTCTGACTGGTATAAGATGAAATCTTAGGGTTGTTTTGATTTGCATTTCCCTAATGACTAATGAAGTTGAGCATTTTTTAAGATGCTTCTCCACCACCCGAAGTTCTTCAGGTGAGAATTCTTTGTTTAACTCTGTACCCCATTTTTTAATAGGGTTGTTTGGTTTTCTGGAGTCTAAGAAAATCTGGGGGAATCAGTATCCCTGACCTCAAGCAATACTACAGAGCAATAGTGTTAAAAACTGCATGGTATAGGTACAGTGACAGGCAGGAGGATCAATGGAACAGGATTGAAGATCCAGAAATGAACCCACACACCTATGGCCACTTGATCCTCGACAAAGAGGCTGAAAACATCCAATGGAAAAAAGATAGCCTTTTCAACAAATGGTGCTGGTTCAACTGGAGGCCAGCATGCAGAAGAATGCGAATTGATCCATCCTTGTCTCCTTGTACTAAGCTCAAATCCAAATGGATCAAGGACCTCCACATAAAGCCAGACACTCTGAAGCTAATAGAAAAGAAACTGGGGAAGACCCTTGAGGACATCGGTACAGGGAGAAAGTTTCTGAACAGAACACCAATAGCGTATGCTCTAAAAGCAAGAATTGACAAATGGGACCTCATAAAATTACAAAGTTTCTGTAAGGGAAAGGACACCATCAAGAGGACAAATGGGCAACCAACAAATTGGGAAAAGATCTTCACCAATCCTACATCAGATAGAGGGCTAATATCCAATATATATAAAGAACTCAAGAAGTTGAACATTATTTTAATAGAAGATCTCAGACTACTATTTGTGCTTCCCTTTTAGTAAAGAAAATGAAGCTGTGCAAGTAGAAATCATCAGAAGATGACTATGTGTATATAATCAGTAGCACATAGATGCCCCTCTTAATGATCTCTCTAGCCAAAATGACTCTGTAATTTTTATAATTTTTTTAGTAAACACAACTATTCATCAATGATGAAATAATGTTTGGAAAACTTAAACATTTCTCAAGAATGAAACTATTTTAAAGCAAGGGACTGAATTTTCATAGCTGTGTTGTCCTTTATAAAGCTCCTACCTGTTTGTTCCACCCTTGGAGCAAAGATTTTCAGCAAGTGTCTGATATTTAACTGATTCCAATTTGCTGCAGATGGCCCTATTTGACTCCTCTCTAAATGCAGATATAAAATAGTAGAAGGCAGACAGCTTATAGAAGAAATAAGCCTACAGCACTTGATTTAATTCCAGAGATTTTAAAAAGCTCTGTCAGTAATATTGTCTCCTTTCTCTCCTCTCACACATGTAGATTCCATATTTACAAAGGCATTTATAAAAACATAATGTGGAATAGTTAGCATACACACAATATTAATGTATGATTATACTGAAGGCTTAAGCTAATACAAGCATACAAAAAAATGCCACGAATACAGAATAAAAATGAAACAAACAAACACAAATAAAAGGAACTAGAATGGCGTGTGTAATTCCTGATTTTTAACCTAAATTGAATTCAGTGGTACTTGCAGGAAAAGCAAGCAAAACCACCCTGCTTTATAGGTGAAAGCAAAGAGGCAGGCTGCACCATAAGATCAGTCCCTTAAAGTTACAATGCTTTATGATGCTCATCTGCATTTTAATCAGATACAAAGGATTTATTCTTGATGTGTATCAAGAAAGCCTATTTCCAGTACTTGGAAACACATCAGAGTTTATAGCCAATCAAGTGAAATGTGTTCAACATTTTTACTTCTTGTCTCTTTCTCATGAGTATATAATATCATATGGAAAGAGGTGTCAGCAGTTTTGTTGGAAGTTCTGCAAAACCTTCCAGAATAAGGATGAGGAATGATTTCATACTCAAAGTTTATTTTCATTACACTTAAGACAAGTTTTAAAATAACTTGCATCTTGTCGTTCATTACTTAAATTGTATTTTAATAACATAGAGTATAGTTGGATGAAATAGGAATTTCCCACCATGTATCTTGCCTTCATAATTGAATATGGGATCCTGACATCATTTCCTACTATCTGGAAAGAAATCATACATGAGGGATAGCATTTCCATTTTACCTTTCAAAGTATGTTAGTAATTTACTATCAAAATTTATAACTATTAATAATCAAACTACCTCTTAATACTGAATAAAATGGTTTATTAAAAAAATAAAAATTCAGGAGGCTTCAACACCGCACTCTCATCAATGGACACATCATGGAAACATAAACTAAACAGAGACACAGTGAAACTAACAGAAGTTATGGACCAAAAGTACTTAACAGTTATCTATAGAACATTTTATCCTAAAACAAAAGAATATTCCTTCTCAGCACCTCATGGAGCCTTCTCTAAAATTGCCCAAATAATTGGTCACAAAACAAACTTCAACAGATATAAGAAGACTGAAATAATCCAGATCACTATGAACTAAGGATGGTCTTCAATAGCAACAAAAACAACAGAGAGACTACATATACATGGACACTAAACAACACTCTACTTAGTGATAACTTAATCAAGAAAGAAAGAAGAAAATTAAAGACTTTTTTAAGAATTTAATGAAAATGAAGGTAAAATATACACAAATTTATGGGACACGATGAAAGCAGTGCTCAGAGGAAAACTCATAGCTCTTAGTGCCTCCAAAATAAATCTGGAGAGAGAATAGACTACCAGCTTGACAGCATACCTGAAAGTTCTGTAACAAAAAGAAGCAAATAGACCCAAGAGGAGTAAACAGCAGGAAATTATCAAACTCAGGGAAGAAATAAACCATGTAGAAACACAAAGAACTATATAAAGAATCAACAAAAACAGAAGCTGATTCTTTGAGAAAATCAACAAGATAGATAAACCATTATCCAGTCTAACCAGAAGGCACAGAGACAATATCCAAATTAACAGAATTAGAACTGAAAGGAAATTATAACAACAGAAACTGAAGAAATTAAAAAAATCATCATAACCTATTAAAAAACCTATACTCAAAACAACTGGAAAATACAGATTAAAAGCATAATTATGTAGACAGACACTAAATATCAAAGTTAAATTAGGATCAGATAAACAATCTGAACAGTCCCCATATCCCTTAAAGAAATAGAAGCAGGCATTAATAGTCTCCCAAACAATAAAAGCCCAGGACCAAAAGGTTTTAGTGTAGAATTTTATCAGCCCTTCAAATAAGACATAATACCAATCAATACTCTTCAAACTATTCCTCAAAATAGAAACAGAAGAAACACTATAAAATGTGTTCTATGAATCCTCAGTTACACTAATACCAAAATAATCATAACAAACAAAGAGAACTTCAGACCAAGTTCCTTTATGAATATTAATGTAAAAATACTCAATAAAATTCTCAAAAACTGAATACAAGAACACATCAAAACAATCATTCACCAGGATCAAGTAGGCATCATCCCAATGATACAGGGATAGTTCAATATAAGGAAATCCATCAACATAATCCACTACATAAAAAAAAAACTTAAAGAAAAAAATACTGCATGATCATTTCATTAGATGCTGAGAAAGCATTTGACAAAATTTAGCATCCCTTCATGTTAAGTGTCTTGGAAAGATGAGGAATCCAAGGCCCATACCTAAACATAGTAAAAACATAGAGCAAACCAGTAGCAAACATCAAACTAAATGGAGAGAAACTTGAAGCAATCCCACTGAAACCAGGGACTAGACAAGGCTGCCCTTTCTCTCCATATCTATTCCATATAGTATTGAAGTTCTAGCTAGAACAATTAGACAACAAAAGGGATACAAATTGGTGAGGAAAAAGTCAAAATATCACTCTTTGCAAATGATATGATAGTATACTTAAGTGACCCCAAAAATTCCACCAGAGAACTCCAATAGCTGATAAACAACTTCGTCAAAGTGGCTTGTTATAAAATTGAGTCAAACAAATCAATAGCCTTCCTCTACTCAAAGGATAAAAAGGCTGAGAAAGAAATTAGTGAAACACCACCCTTCAATATATGTATATATACATATATTGAACACAAACAATATAAAGCATAATAGTGTGACTCTAACAAAACAAGTGAAAGATTTATATCGCAAGAACTTCAAGTCTCTGAAGAAAGCAATTGAAGACCTCAGAAGATGGAAAGATCTCCCATGCTTGTGGATAGGCAGGATTAATATAGTAAAAATGGCCATCTTGCCAAAAGCAATCTACAGATTCAATGCAATCCCCATTAAAATTACAACTCAGTTCTTCATAGAGTTAGAAAGAACAATTTTCAGATTTATTTGAAATAATAAAAATCCTAGAACAGCAAAAAAAAAAAAAAGAAATTCAAGCTGTATTACAGAGAAATAGCGATAAAAATTGAATAGTATTGGTACAGTAACAGGCATGTAGATCAATGGAATAGAATGGAAGACCCAGAAGTCAACCCACATACCTATGGTCACTTGATATTTTACAAAGGAGCTAACACCATCCAGTGAAAAAAAGAAAGCATTTTCAACAGATGGTGCTGGTTCACTTGACAGTTAACATGTGGAAAAATGTGAATAGATCCATTCTTATCTCCCTGAACAAAGCTCAAGTCCAAGTGAATCAGGGACCTCCACATAAAACCAGATAGACTGAATCTAAGAGAAGCAAAAGTGGGGGAAAGTCTCGAACAAATGGACATAGGGTAAAATCCCCCAAACAGAAAACCAATGACTTAGTCTCTAAGATCAAGAATTGACAAATGGGACCTCATAAAATTGCAAAGCTTCTGTAAGGCAAAAGACACTGTCAATTGAACAGAATGTCAACCAACAGATTGGGAAAAGATCTCAACAATCCTATATCCAATGGAGGGTTAATTTCCAATATATGAAAAGAACTCAAGAAGGTAGACTCCAGAGAACCAAATAACCCTTTTAAAAATGTGCAAGAGATCTAAACAGAGAATTCAACTGAGGAAACTGAAAGGGTTGAGAAGCCTAAAAACATGTTCAACATCCTTAGTCATGAGGGAAATGTAAATTAGTAAAACCCTGAGATCTTACCTCAGGTGACAGCAGAAGCTAGGAAAGATGTGGAGAAAGAGGAATACTCCTCCATTTCTGGTGAGATTGCAAGCTGGCACAACAACTCTGGAAATAAATCTGATGAATCCTCAGAAATCCAGGCATAATACTGCCTGAGGACTCAGCTATGCTACTCCTGGGCATATACCCAGAAGATGCTCCAAAATGTAATAAGGACACATGCTCCACTATGATCACAGCAGCCTTATTTATAATAGCAGAAGCTGGAAACAACACTGATGTCCCTCAACAAAGGAATGGGCACAGAAAATGTGTTCCATTTACACAATAGAATATTACTCAGTTATTAAAAACAATTGCTTCATGAAATTTGCAGGCAAAAGGATGAAACTTAAAAATATCATCCTGAGTGAGGTGACTCAGTCACAAAGGTACAAACACAGTATTTACTCTCTAAGAGGATATTTGTCCAAAAGTTTGGAAATACCCAAGATTTAGTTCACAGACCATAAGTAGATGCAGTGCTTCTTAGAACAGTGAACAAAATACTCACAGCAGGAAACATGGTGACAAAGTATGGAGCAGAGACTGAAAGAAAGGCCATCCAGAGACTACCCCACCTAAGGATCTATCCCTTATATAATTACTAAACCTGGACATTATTGCAGATGCCGGAAAGTGCTTGCTGCTGGAATCCTGATATGGCTGTCTCCTGAGAGGTTCTGCCAGAGTCTGACAAATACAGAGGAGGATGCTTGCAGCTAACCATTGAACTGAGCTCAGGGGTCCCAATGGAGAAGTTGGAGAAAGGACTGAAGGAGCTGAGGGGTTTTGCAGCCCCTCAGGGAGGGAGCAACAGTGTCAATAGCTCCCCGCCCAGACTCCCAGAGACTGGACCACCAACCAAAGAATACACATGTAGCAACCCATGGAACTACCCACATATGTGGCAGAAGATGGCCTTCTTGGACATCAATGGGAGGAGTGTCCTGAGGGTGTTCAATGTCCTAGTTATAGGGGAATGCCAGAGCAGGAGGATGGTATTGGGTGGATGGGGGAGCACCCTCATAGAGGCAAAGGGAGAAGGTATGGGAGGGGGTTTTACAAAGGGGAGATATGGAAAGGAAAACATTTGAAATGTAAATTAATAAAATGTCCAATAAAAAAATACTACAAAAAACAAAAACAAGCAAACATAGTTACACTAGTTAAGGTAAGATGAAGTACAATATGGATGATCAAAGATATGTTGTGCCCAGATGTGTGATATTCATTAAATGATGACATTTCTTTGAAAAAATAAAAATTCACATCAAAATTCATATTAAATTTGTTACTATAATATTACTTTATCTATCCTTTATAGACTAACTGAAAGATAAGGGAATTCAACAAACAAACAAAAAGTCCCCATAGAAGCATCAGCAATGTTTCAAACTAAATATAAACAAGTGAAAATATTACTTATTTTGCTAAATAATGTTTTTACAAAGTTGCATTAAAAATAATCCATAATAATCTACAATATTTCTGCCATGGCATAAAATATGTCTTAAGCAATTTGTAGTTAAGTATTTAAAAATCAAATCACTGCACATGCCCACTATTATTTTACCTTCTAAAAAATTAACCATACAATGATATCAATTTATTGTGCAATTCATAGAATTACATTAATCTTTAAGCAATTCATATTTATATAGTTGCGATTTAACAAAGGAGAATTCATTATATCCACCTTGTTTTCTTAATAAAATAGTGCTCAAATGAATTTAAAAACAGAAAGGTTGTGATCAACAAATTAATAACATTTACCTTCCTTCCCTAAACTGTATAATCCTTTCATAAATAACTGCACACTGAGAAATGAAATTTTGTTTCCCTTATAGCCACCAAGGCAATAGGAGACTTAAGTTATGAGCAGAATGAAGCTTAGGCAAATGACAGAAAATTAATAAAACCATCTGCCATGAAAACTCTGAAAGTAGAGCTCATTAGAGGTTGAATAAGCAAATCCTTAATGAGATATGGGTTTCATTTTTCATACAAATGCTAACATAGGAAGTTGTGTACAAAGTTGTCATGCTGGAACCTAACTCACAGATTTTGCAGAGAGCACCTTTGCATTTCCTGATTTTTGTCTCCATTCATTACACTACTGAGATTCAGTAACTCAATAACACACACACACACACACACACTCACACACTCACACACACACCCAGACTACAAAAGTAATAGAACAAAACATAAAAATGAATAAAAATTAAAAAAATTAAAAATTAAAAAATAAATGTATTCCATTTTGTGTTGTGTTAGTCCTGGGCATTGTGCATTCCCAAGAGTGCAGTTTATGTACTCAGTAACATACTATTGAAGACACTTAACTTTCTCTCTTACAGTAGGTGTCAGTTGCAAACAGCTTCATGATTAGTAGGAAATGTCATGTCTACTTTTGCTGCTAGGATGTGAAGTTGTTAATCCTTCTTCCTATGGTGTCTCTGGACAAGACTAACCTTGTAACATTTCCAACAGTAGATAGACCTAAGGTCTCTGCTGTAGTTAGGCTTCCCATTGCTGTAGAGTCACCATGACCAAGGAAACTCTTATAAAGGACAAAGGACAACATTTAATTTGGTATTTTATATATATATATATATATATATATATATATATATATATATATATATATATATATATATATGACACCTCTATGCAATCCTGAAGTTGTTGTATACCTTACTTCCCAATGAAATGAATAATTACATATTGAATATGTCATGTTCTCTAAGTTGTATCTAAATACATATATATGAATGTCATTGCTGAATTATATATATTTTAAATCCAAAATTTAAGTCCAAAGTCCAAAATTTAATAATGATTAAGGCTTTCCATTAAGAAAAAAAAAACTCATTCAGGTCTTTTTAACCAGTGAAGAAATATAAAATAATGGCAAACCATACAGCATATTATAAATTACAGAACATATGTAGAATGAATATAACAGAATAAAAATGTATCTCAGAAATTTGATTTATAAAAGTCCTCAATATATTTTTATATCTAATTGTTCTGCATTAGATTTTCAAGAATGTATAATGTAAATGTTATTGAGCCTGATAGGACCTTATAAATATAAATAAAATTTCTAGATGCTATTAATTGTCATGCAATTTGCATTTACGTCTTATGGAAATAACATAGAAGCAACTGTAAAAATTAATTTTCTTAATAACTTTTACTTATTTGATTATATATATTAAAAAGTCTCATACATCTTCTGAGGCTAGAAGTAAAACATGTATTATTTAGATACAACTTAGAGAACATGACATATCCAATACATAATTATTCATTTCATTGGGAAGTAAGGTATACAACAACCTCATGATTGCATACAGGTGTACACACAATTATGTATCACTTTAAAAATTCATAACTACACTCTTCCATGCATTCAAAACTAAAGCATAAACAAAAAATAACTTTCATAAATGAAAAATGACTCCTAGTTCTCTACAAGTTTGGGGCGACTTATTCTTCAAGTATTCAGACCAGATAATTTTCTTTCTAATTAAATAGGTAAATTCATCAAAATTTTTTCATAGGAATACTATTTTAGCCATATGTAGTTATTTATACATCTGTTATCATTGTAATCATGAAAGCTATCAAGAAAGTCATTTTTTAAATTTTTCTAATTTTCACTATTTAATTAATAAAACTAATGCTTCACCCTGCTAAATCTATAAACACAGCAAAGCTTTTCCTCTCTGCTTTATTTGGTAATACTCAAATATAGTCATATTTTCTATATATCAGGTGACTAATTGAAACATTTCTAGAATTTTGGGCTGTTTTGAGGAGTCTATTTCTTCAGTTGACTTATGTTTCTATTCATATAATCTCAATATGTAAGTCATTTGCTGTCAAACACTCATTACTTTGAAAGATATATATATATATATATATATATACACACACAGATATATAAACATACATACATTTGTGTGTGTGTGTGTGTGTGTGTGTGTTTCATTAAATGTATCCACCCTGGAAAATGGAAAATATTTAGTACAATTGAATGTGTTAATCATCTGCAGTAACTCTCTGTGAATGGAAAACCACAGCACTCTGGATCTAACAAACACTAGAATAACATGGACAAACTATATCCACTTTAATCTCATGTTTTGCGATTCATGTGATTGACAGGATATTTTAACACCAGAGTTGTTGGCTATGAGAGGATACACATGTGACAATTGTATAGCAAATATACACTGCATAGTATATATATATGCATATATATATATATATACACATACATGTGTGCATGTGTGTATACATGTACATATATATGCATATATTCATGTATTTATGAATTACTGGCATTTTTACAAAATAATGACACTTCAACTTTAAAAATCTGATTTTGTTTGGTATCATTTAAAAGCTACATGACATGAATATTTGTAAAACAACAACAAATTAAACTCACTTCCATTCTAGTCTGCCACTCCTTTGTAAAATATAAATGAACTGCACAAATACCAGACATTTGGGACATTATTTGGCTTGTGCAAGTCCCCTCATGAGCTAGAGCAGACAATGAACATCTTGCTCTGTTGATTGAGAGTTTCATAGCGCTAGTCTGTGTTAACTTACCCAGAAAACATAGCTGTGTCTGTTACCTCTGAATGCTCACCTTAAAAAGATGCTTTTTTAAATAGTCAATATTCTCACTGGGATTCAGTGTTACTTGATAAAAGCAAACAACTACTAGGATTGCTAGTTAGAAAAAGGGCACATTACCATAAAGAAAACAAATGTTTTGGCACAGGATATCTGCATACTTGGAGACTACTCTAACACATGGCTTCTATGCAAATTTCTTTGTAAATAAATGGGACACTGTGTGAAAGATTTTGCATGTTACATTAAAATACAACCATTGGTATTTGGATACTTAGTTGATTTTTAACGTGTTTCAATAGCAAAACCAATAGTTTGCATATTTCTGATAGATGACATTTACCTCCTTTAATTTAGTAAGAATGTGATACATTACAACTAAAATATGTTGAATCTTTTAAATGACTAGACTGTAAAAAAAAGATTCATAAAAGAACACCATATATATTCTGTTGGAATTGTATACCCTCAAGCTGTTCATTTCTTTATTTTTTTTTCAGTGCTGAGGGATTAAACAAAGTACCTTTTAAATGATCGGGCAGCATGAGTACTGAGCTAAAGTTCCATAATTTAATTCTTTTAATAATGAAAAGTACTAAAACAGATATGCCATCAACCATGGCACATATGGTTTTATGAAAAACTGAGACTAAATTCTCAATCAACAGTTTTATACATACATTTATGTATTTGAAATGTGTGGAGGGGGTGCTTGCTACAGAACACTTGTAGAGGTCAGAGAAATACCTGAAGGAACTGGATCTCTCTGTCTACCACCAGGGATTATACTCAGGTCTTCAGACATCCATTTAAACCACATTATCTGTTGAACCATTTGTTAAGTCACTGTTTATACTATTAAAATGAAAATTGTACTAGCAGCAGATATTGATTTAATTTACCAGAGATATCTATGCAAAGTTTTATTTCATGTTCATAGAATAGAAAACAGTGATTGTCTGTAGTTGCTTTTATGTAGATATTGGCTTTTAAGTCAATGCTAAATAAACTAAAATCCATAGAACTATAGTGTTCTGTAGTTCTATAGTATAAACTAAGGGACTTGAGGAAATAGCTTTCATTAGAGAATAGAATATGTAGCTATGGATAGATAGGATTGATAGAATGGGAGGATAACGTGAAGATAGGTTTATGGAAGAGAGAAACAGAAAGAGACGGTTAAAATTAGTGGGGATTTGAGGGGTATTAATGAAAATTTAATACAACAGAAACATACTAAAGTCTATGAATTTATGAAGACTATCTCAATTAAGTTGCCAATTAACTAGCTATAACTAGAAGAATTGGACTACATCTAAATGAGTGTTTGGCCAAAGGGGCCCTGTAGAAATCCTCAAACACACCAGGCTATTTTCAAAAATATAGTTAGATCTCTGCAAAGTGACAGCAATGCCATATTGCTGCAGACAACATCTACACAACTCATTCAAAATGAAGATGTTGAATGGTTCGTCACATAATCGTATAAATCAATGTTCTAGTTTTTAGGCATAAGACTTTACATAATGTCAAAAGAGAAATATAAACACCAAACCTGCCACAAATCCTTTATTTACAATAATTTCCTGCAGGCAAGATTCACCAGGGAAATGCTGGAACTAAACTTGTGGGAATAACAAATCAATAACTCATTAGACTTAATGCCCACTCTACAAGATGGAAGCCATACTCTACACTGCTTTGGTGACCAAGAACCTGAGATGAGATAGCTCAGAGACCTAAGGTAGACTCAAATAATACTGGTTATAAAAATACAGTAATAAAATAACTCCAAATATTTTGTTCTACTCATAGATCAGTGACTTTAAAAATCCATCTTCAGAGATGCTTCCTCCATCAGCAGATGGAAACAAATATAGGAGACCAACAACAGACATTACCAGAGAGTGAGAGACCTTGAAATACTGAACCTTTACTGGATCCCTATTCTCTGACCTTAGAGAACCTTGGGGAAGAGGAGGAAGAAAGAGTGTAAGAGCCAGAGAAAATGGAGGACACCAAGAAAACTAGGCCCTCTAAATCAACATAAGCAAAGCTCATGAATTCACAGGAACTGAAGCCGTATGTGCATGTTCTCCATGAATTTCTCTCAGTATATGTATGCATGTAGATATACACATAGACATATATACATATTATATATATATGTATATGTATATGTATATGCATATGTATATGTGTATATATATATATATATATGTATATGTTAAATGAGGCAGTGCCATATATTTTAAAAAGTAAACCAATTCCCCTCTATAACCTCAGCACAATTACAATACTGTTGAAGGTCCATGATCTTTGGAAATTCTCTTTGTATCAGTTATGAGGGAACAATAAACACATCAAAAGTTACTGTGTGCTTTTTATTTGTTTTAATTATATTTCTGTGTTTCCTTAGGTTTAGATCTTGATTATGACTTTTCCATGAAAAATTGGCTGAAAATACTACATAGAAAAATAGGGAAAGTGAAAAAAATGAAAAATATACCCAATGTAATTTTTTATATAAATAAAAAGTGTTTTTGTATTTTTGTCTAAATAAAGAGTAGCATGACAATTTCCAGGCATACATGCTGAAAACTGTATTATCAAAATATGTACTATAAATATAAATGCTATATAGCTGAATTGAGATGTAATAAATGAGAAAAAAGGTGAAAGGGGTAAAAACAAAAAGTTATTTGAACTCAAATTTCCCAGCATGTTGATGGAGAAATTTCAGCAGGTTTGAAGCTGAAGCTGAAGACCTCTGTTTACCCATGCAAAATATGAGCCATCTAAATTTGAACCATTATCATATTGACAAAATAGTAGTAGAACCTGCATTGATAGAATAATAATTACTATTCACTGACTTAATTAAAATAATAATTTAAAGTTGTCTGCTAGAAAATATTCAGTTGTTAATGAGGCAATGTTTTTGAAAAGCTGATATTGAGCTCAGGTTTTATTCTCCAGAAAGAAATATCAGGTTGCAAGTCATACTTTACTTAAGTTATCTGCACTGAGGTAAGGTAGAATACTATGTACTCAAAAGGATCTTTGAAAAAATTGTATTTATTTGTGGTTCTCACAGATTGCTAACAAAAGATTTTTAGATGAATATATATACATATATACATATATGTAAATATATTCTTTTCATATTTATGTGTGAAAGTCTATATAATGAATATATTCAAATAAATATATTAAATTTTTTCTCATTAATCAATATGTGAGAATATATCTCTATACATACATATATATTATCATTAGCATGTTAGCAAAAATGATTGTAGCAGAAATGTTCTTCAACATTAGACTTTCCCATTAAACCTTTGAAAGAGAATGTTCTCCTAATATCTAAGTCACTGCAAATATGATATTGTTCTTTTTACCCTATGGATCAGAGTTTGTAAGTGATAGAGCTACCAATGCTTTCAAAACATATTATTTTCCATTTCTTTATTTAAAACCTGTTCGTGGGTACCGATGTCAAACAAGCAGATTTTGAGGGACTTTTTCAATGTTTTACATAAAAATCCTTTAGAATTTACTAACTAGGCAAAGCAGGAAATGTTTACTCACAGAAAAACCCAGGATTTTATAATAAGAAACTAACATTGCAATTTGTGATCAATGTGAAAAGCTTTATGGAGGTGATTAAGGATATAAGAATTACTGTGCTGAAGAGCGATCTTAACTTTTAAGAGCCTGATGAAAAGAAATTGAAGTGCTGTTGAAATATCACACTAAGTAATTAACTTCTGTATTTCTTCAAAGAATGTACAGTCCTGACTAGGACATGACGGACATGAGAACACAAAAGATCTGAATGAGTGTCCAGGTGGTCTCTCCATTGAAGGAATGAATGGGCTGGGCAAATAAAACTTTAATCCTGTGTTCGTATGATGTAGCAGGTCATTCTGTTTTTTACCTTCATACATGCATAACATGTTTATTGATGCTGGATAACTTTAAATAGGTTTGGCAGCAAGGTGCTTTAACAACTGAGCCATCTTGTCATTCCAAACAACCCATTTAATAATATTGCCTCGTTCCCTTGCTGTAACCACTCAGGTTTTACAGGAAGGATGCATCCATGAAGATGCAATAGGATGTCAGATTTATTGTCAGGAACATTTGTGAAATAAACAAACAAACAAACAAACAAATAAGTGGGTGCAAGTGTATATGACTTCTACATTCAAACCACATTACATGCCTGTTACTATGCACCAAAAAATAGGAAGGCAGGGTTTAATAGAGATAATGCACAAATCAGTCTTAGAGTCTGTGATTTCACTTGTGCCTGGCTAAGCTAGAATACCAAAGCAGAGGCTTGCTGAGCCCTTCTAGCAATAAAACATAGGTTGGAAATGAGAGTTATGTTCATTACATTGTTGTAGTCATAAGAAGTTTAGGAGCAATCTCAAGACATATGGTCATAGAAAGTGGCAGGAGATTGTCAGTCCATATACATAGAGGCTATAAGACAACTTCTTTGAACTGATCCTCTTTGAACTGATCCTCCACTGTGGCTTATTCCCATTGCTACCTCACTTATATTTTAAACACTTATGCTTAAAAATGTAAACAGTATGACTAAAATCAAATGAGCACTTTTCAATCATTTCTGTACTGGTTCCTTCTATACAAGCATCTTCATGAAACATGTTGCTCTGGTATTCACAGAGAAGTAACAGAGTTTTAAAAAGCATGTGCCAGTTGTGTATTTTCTGGTAATTTGACTAAATTGCCCTTTATAAACATTTGCATACCAGCTTCATCAATTAATAATTCTTTCTTATTCAATACTTCTTCCCCAGTTGCCATCAGCATCCTTCAGTACTCATATCATCATTATTGGTAGATCAATAATGGCTGATAGCAGAAATAGCTGCCTCCAAGCTATTCTTTCCCAGCTAGCTTCCACAGCATCTCAGCTGTGTTCCCTCTCCAGCCTTGGCGGATCCACACTCCAATAGCCAAGTAAATCAAATCTCTCAAAGCTTAATTATCCAATTGGATTTATGTATAAACAACATCACAATTTACAAGATGCCAATACAGTAATTTAAGAGCCAATTGATAATGATAAATGCTTTATCTCAATATTTCTAACTTTATAAAAACTTAGCTATTTGTGGCTAGTAAATGTCATACAGGTCCACGTCTGAAGCCATCTTTATTCCCCCCTTTTTCCTCCTGTGACCTCTGTGACTCCACAACTCCTAGCTCTGCCTCCCCTTTCCTGTCCAGTCAAAGACCTTCCACTGCCCTGATATGATTAGCCTTGGAAAAATCCCTCCTCAGCTTCTTCCTTCCTTTCTTTAATTCAACCACAGTATTCCCCAACTTCAGTCCAATGGTTGGATTATGTATCTACATCTGACTCAATTATCTGCTGCTTGGGCCTCTTGGAGGACAGCGATGCTAAGCTCCTGTTTGAAAGCACATCATAGCATCAGTAATAGTGTCAGACCCGGATCCCAAGTTAGGCTGGTCACTGGATCTCCTTTCCCTCAGTTTCATCTCCATTTTGTCCCTGTAGTTCTGGTTAATTAGTAAGATAATTATGTCATGTCTAGCATTTCATAGCTCTCTACCTCTGCTTCCTCTAGTTCTTACAATCTTTTGCCTAATTTCACTTTAATGACATCCCATGAACCTTATCAAGGGATAATATAAATATCTAAATAAGGGCTGAATACTCACTTCCTTATTGAAATGCTTTGGTCATTTACTCATCTATACATTGGTGTGAAGCTTTTTCTTTGACATTGTCATTGATGTAATCAAGCCTGAGTCTATGCTTATAATCACAAAAATTTAGTAGGGTATTTAAAATGATAAACATTTAGCAAATTAATGAAAACAAGTTTTACTTGCTGTAGTGGCTATTCCTGGCTATTCAATTTGACTATATCTGGAATGAACTACTATCAAGAATTGGAAGGCTCACCTATGATCCTAATCCGGAGGCTCAGAGATACAAGTTTCTGACCTGGATCTTAGCATGGAGATTTTGAAGCATAGTGGCTATGAATTTCAGAAGATTGAGTCAAGGATATCTCCCAGTTCAAGGTCATCTGGGATTAAAGGGGTGGTGCCACACCTTCTCCTGGATTACCTACATAAGGACATTGGAAGAAGGGAGACTGACTCACTTCTTCCTTGCTTGCTTGCCTTGTGGGACAGAGCAACAGCTAGATCCTTGGACTTCTATCCACAGGGGCTGCTGACCATTGTTGGACAGTTGATTACAAGCTGTAAGTCATCAATGAATTCCCTAACTATATAGAGACTGCCCATATGTTCTGCGAATCTAGAGAACCCTGTCTAATGCACTTGCTACCCTGGGGATTAGGACTTCTGCAATCATGGAATTTTGATCAATAGACATGAAACTCCCGTTTGTGGAACAGGTTTCAAATCCAATCAGAAAAATATTTACTTGCTTCTGAACAATTTAACACTGTTGTACAAGTAGGTACAACTTTCCTGGTAGACTTGTAATGCAATATGTAAGGTTTAGCAGTAAGTAATTCTATTCTTGTGTTTTCTAACCCAGGAGCCTATACTGAAATTCCAGGTATTATAAAACCTCTCTAGCTGGAAGTTTATCACTTGGTTTTAGATTGATGTCTCTTGGTCCTGAAGCCAAAGTGTATAATGTTTTCAGCAGTATGATCTTATTCTATATATATAAAAGATAACCAATTACAATATCCTGTGATGTTTTGGAGACTTCCTGGAGTCCATGAGCAATAACTCTGTGGAAGGTATGCTATGCCTGGTACTAAAATTCTCATGTAATAACTCATGTCTTTTGGGTGCAGCATTGTCTCTCCATGCAGTATAATTCTGTTCAAATGCTTTAAAATTGTAGTTGCACATAGAGTAGGGGATTGCTGTGTCTGTGTTCATTAAGAGATGATGCTCCTAACCCTCAAGACACTGAAGGCACTAGGGAGTTTAGAGGTCAAGTGGCGTGAGGGTGGGGACATCCACATGGAAACAGGGGCATGGAGAGGAGGTATGGGATGTGGAATGGAGGGAGGAAAGATGGGGAGGGTATAAAATATCGATTGTAAATAAATGAATAAATAAATAAATTAGAACATAGAACAAAAAGAAAAGCAACAACGACAACAATGGAGGTTAGTGGAAAAAAGTCTCTTTGCCCTCAACACTTATACATTTTCTCATAATACATGATCACACGGTACAATGTTCATCACAAGTTCACACATAAAATCATAAATCGAATAAGAGGTTTACAATAGTGAATGTTTATATGCATATCCATCAGTAATATTTATGAGGCTAAACATTCATCACCTATGATAATTCCTCAGGTTTATTAAGCATTAAAATACATAACTAAGTTATTAGTGAAGTTTTATATAGATAAACTCAATGAATATTTTATCTTCTGTTTTAGCACCTACAATAAATTGTTACTCCCTTTCTATGACCTTTGGTTAATGGTTTTACAACCACTTGTGTTTTGCTCTGAGTAGTAGAAAGTCTGGTTACCATCTAGAAGTAATTAACTGGTGACACATGGAAAAATGACAGAGTTCTTATTGCACTTTTGAATATCAGAAGACTCCTAATAGCAGTTCCACTATCAAAGATAATAGTAAATACTGATATGATTTTAGGAATTCTTATAGGATCATAATAAAGAACTGAGAAATCATCTCTTTGTCTACATAGAGTTTCTACAAGACAGTACATCTTTGTAGTTCACAGAGATCTACTCAAAAGTGTGGGCTAATACTTAGTGATTGTCATATATGTTTAATAATAACAGGAAGTACATATTAATTGCAGGAATCTTTTCTAAAATGATATTCTCCTGGGCCTTGCCTATTGGAACAAATTTTCCATGGATTATTATAATCCTAGGTAGACAATCCCAAAAATATCACCTGGCAGATTTTAGCTTGTCCTATAATGGCTCCTGTCTCAGATATTTTACCTAAACTCGGCTTTTAGAGGTCCTTTTTAGTTTGCCTGGCAACTGTGCTCCAGGTTAAATATACAAAACAGAAGATTGCAGCCTAGGGTTTTCATATGAAAAGATTTTTGCATTTTTGTTTGGGGACTTGAATTACCTCACTCTGTATAAAGTTTCCAGTTCCATCCATTTATCTGCAAATCCCAAGTTCCATTTTCTTTACATATTTGCAATATTCCTTGTGTACATGTGCCACATTTATTCTTACCCATTCAGTTGTTCTCCTACATACAGTGAGCAGAACCAAAATGAAAGGGACATGCATGTCTCTGTCAGTGGTATAATGTCTGGTGAGTATTTTCCCAGGAATGATATAACTGGGTCATATATAATTTCTACTTCCTGTTTGTAAAGACATTTTCAGAATAGTTTCCAAACCTGCCTACACTTGCTTGGTACTCTTGCAAAAAAATAAAATCTCCTTCAAGACATCCAAAACAGCGTTTTTTACTTTATAATCTTGAGGATAGCTATTCTGACTGGGATGACCTCAAAATATTTTTAATTTACATTTAGCATGTGGCTAAAAACATCAAGGAAATTTTAAAGTGTTTCTTTGAAAATTGCTTGGCTTATTATTTGATAATATTTTGTTCTGCAGCCCATTTTTTAAATGTAGATCTTTATTTTCTTAAAGATTAGTTTTTATATTTTTATTGTGTATTCTAGACACATCCTTGACTCAGATAAAGAACTCACAGGGATTTTCTTTCGTTCTGTGGGATAGTGATTCATTCGCTTTTGTTTGCAAAAGTACAAGAAACTTCCTATTTTTTATGAGACTGTGCTCCCTAATGAGGTTGCTAGTAGGGTCTAATTCACTAAAACCCCACCAGTGTCTGTAAACTGAAGCATGTATTTTGTTTTTCCCTTTATTAATTTCAAGATCTATGGAATTGTGTTGAAGGCATCACTCCATTTGGACTTGAGTTTTGTGAACCATGAGAGATAAGGATCTGATTTTATCTTACTGCACAATTAGGGACAGTTTTCCATTGCTATTTTTTCAAAATATAATCTTCCCCCTGACCCCCACTGTGTAATTTCGGGATTTTCATCAATATTAGATAACTATAATTATAATGATATTATGTATTTCCTCAATTATATTCCAATATGTGTGTGTCAAGATGTTTCTCCTATTATGGCTCTGGGGTATGACTTGTGAACAAAGATACTAATAATTTCTGAGGTGTTCTTTCTGTACATGACTCTTTTATAAATCATTAGCATTTTCTGCTTCCATATAAATATTTTAGATTGTTTATCTGCCTGTGAAAAAAAGGTGTTCAATTTTGACTGTGATTACATTCAATCCATAAATAGTTTTATTGGTGTAATACTAACTGTTAAGATCTTTGACCATGGGATATCTTTTGATCTTTTCAGTTTCTTTCAACATTATTATTCAGCATCTTGAAAATTTAATTGTAGACATCATTTGATTTTTTGATAAGGTTTATTTCCTGGTGATTTTGTGTGTTTGTGTGTGTGTGTGTGTGTGTGTGTGTGTGTGAGAGAGAGAGAGAGAGAGAGAGAGAGAGAGAGAGAGTGTTTTTGTGTATATACATTATGAATGGAATTGTTTTCATTATTCTTTTTATGTAAGTTTGCCATTTGTATATAGGAATGTTACTGATTGGGTTATGTTAATACTTCTAATCTCCTGCTTTGTTAGAATTACTTATCAGAACTGTGTTCTTTTCATTTGGAAGAATCTTTCTGGCATCATATGTGAACAAGAAAATGTTTCATTTTTATTATGTTTTTCCTGATCTAGAAATAAAGGATTCCATATTCAATTCATTTCTAATTATAATTTCTTTATGATTTTGCCTTGTATACAAACTATGTATGATGTGGGAAATTTAGCTAGTTAGGAGCAAAAAATTAATACATATTTTAGGTAGTATTTAAAATTTTTGTCTTACTTTGATAGTTTAGTGCATATAAAAATTTTGGAAAATTTAAAAAATGTAACTTATAAGATTGTCATGATAGCCACAACTGGAATTCCCTACCTGGAAAAGCTAAAAATGAAGGACTAAAAGTTATATGCTAGAGCTATATGGCAAAATATTGTCTTGAAAAAAAAGCAATCAATTAATCAATCAATCAGATAAATCAGCTTTGCATTTATATTTATTTTGAACACATTCAAGAAAAAGGCAGTATTTGTTTAATGGTTTTGGCAACTTGGAGGACCTCTGATTACAAAATATATTTAGAGTTCTGAGAGTCTCATCTTAAGAGTTTTGTGTGTTTCGATGCTCTGTGATTACTATGTTAGCATACACTGCATTTTCCTTTCCAGGTCACATCATACACAAGCTTTAAATCTTGGCTAAATCATTACTTCACAAACTGCTTTACAGAGTCTGTTGCTGTTTATACCTTCCCAAGTGCCTGCAGTACACTTATCCTGTCTCTGAGATTTTTAGATCAAGAATGAAGATTTACATTTGCCTTTCATTAGAAAAACAACTAAATTGAAATAGTAATCACACATGTCTCACCAAATAAAAATTAATTCTTTCATAATATACAGATGAAAACTTACAAATTCTTTTCATAAATATCTCATTTGTATTATAGTTCTAAACAACTGTAATATAACTACACAATTTGTTGTACAAAATTAATGTTCTACATTATAAAATGCCTATTAAGTGAATTAGAACCTGTAAATCAATGAAAATTTGAATTTCTTTATGTAAAATTGATTAATCTTATTATTGAATAATTTATATACAACTTCCAATTTTCTACAAAAGAATTAATAAAATACTCTCCCTGTAAGTAATATCTATGCTCATTATTTTATCTTTTATACTAGCATATTTAAATTTTGACTCTCCCAATCATGTTATAGACTATAGCAGTAAGTAACAATTTTAGTGAGCAAAGCAATTTACTAATATAAAATCAAATAGTATAAATGGATGAGTGTTTAACTATCAATCATCTACCATCATTTGTCTAATTTATTTTAACCAGATGATAGAAAGAGGCAGCTCAGCAAATAGATATGTACATCCTCAAAGAAGAATTCAGAGAAAGACAAAGAATGTCTCTCGGTGCATAATGACAGGAGAGAGCATGCTTTTATATTTCACCTTATTTTATATATATATATATATATATATATATATATATATATATATATATATATAATCATATTTTATTGCCTGAAAGGTGGGGCCATTAATCTAACACAGTGAATACTGAGACATAATTAATTAGGAATAATGAGAGATCCCAAAGCTATTATAGATACACCAGAATCATGAAAGACCCACTTTCTATAAGCAAGAAGTCATATTTCAGAGTTAGAGTACATTTACACTGTTATTTCACAGCTGTCAAAAGGCATAGTCTTGAAATATGACTTTCTTGAGACATACACTCAAATCCATTTTCAACATTTTAACTGAGAATTCTTCCGAAATCCAAGCATACTATCCCTAGAAGAATCTAAATAGCATGACGGAAAAGAGACATCATATTATTTTAATCCAAATTTCAGTAGAATTTCAAGTATTCTGCAATCAAGATATATTTTGTATCATGTGACTTTACATGTGTATCAAATATCATAAAAGGAAAATTTATAAAATTATAATTGTTTAATTTTTTTTAATTTAAGAAAAGATCAAGGCTTGACCAAAATTAAGCAAAAAATTAATTCTAGCAAGTATTAACTCAGGAATATTTCATGTACCTCACTTATTTGAAAATATAGTGAGAGAAAAACAGAAATACAAGTAAGTGGGAAAAGTAAGTAGAGTATGTGGAGAATTAATGGGAATTTCAGCACTCAAATGCCAGCTATTGCAGCCTGTAAAATGAAGAATATGAACTGTATTTTTTTACAGTACTGAATTGGCAATAAGAAGAATTTAATTAGATGACATATTTACAAAGGCCAGTGATGTACGATACCGTGTGCCATGGTACAATATATCTTTAATCCTAGTACTGATAAAGTTAAGAGAAGAAGACTGAAAATTAATATATAACATCAGATAGCTAGGAAACTACCCTGCACTGCATGAGACTGTCTCGAAAAAAAAAAATCAAAATTGAAAGAGAGTAGACAGGAAATGTTTGATGGCTTTTAATGTCAATAGGAATAATATTGATAGGTTGCAACTAGATGTCAAGTTGATATATATATATATATATATATGTCAAGTTGATATATATATATAATATATATACACACACACATACACACACACTGTAGGACACACTTTATGAAACATCACATGAATATTTTTTTAAATTTTACTACAGGCTCAACAACATGTCAGTTTATTTACTATATTGAAGATATCTGCTTTAAGATATGAAATCAAGGTGATTTGACTTATACTTTGACTTATAACATTAGTAAATTCATGGGCAAAAACTTAAGTCATTCTTTTTTACCTTAACAACTAGTCATTATGTACAGTCAAAAATAGGTAATGAAAATCTTTGGGATACATGTTGGTGGCACTCGGCATGAATGATATTTTTAAATTATTTCAAAGTTAAAATTGTTAGTTTACTTAAGATTGGGTATCAGTATGAATTTAGTCTAAAATGGAAATATTAAAGAGAAAATCAGTCAAATGAAAAATGCATAAATGATGATGTGGTTTGGGTATTGCTTGATTACAAGTAAACAAAATTAAAGGAATATAAGCTGGAATCCATACATATATTTGCATTTTAAGATTAATTGGAGAAGATTAAGTATCAGCATAAAGAATAAAATCAGGACTGATTAAGGACAATGTTTACACTGACAGGAAAATAAATATGAATTCTTTAAAATATATTGGTAAGTTTTATAGACTGACCAGCTCTGACCATGCTAATAATTTGTTCAAAATCCCTGGCTTTCAAACCTAATCAGGGTTTGGAGTATTAATATTTGAAGCTGTTTAATCAAAAACACCAGTCCCTTAAATTATATAATCTTTAATCCCACCAAAACCCATACAATTTTATAAATTTTAATCCCTTCAAAATCAATCAAATATAATAACCTTCAAAATATTACAGTTCATAAAGTCTGATTAATTATGATATCAATTAGGTAATATTATTTCATTTGAACCAAATGCATCTAGGAATAAAAACTGGAAATGTTTTTACTTGGAATACTGATGTTAGATATAGTTAATTGAGGATATATAATTTGTTGTGATAGTGTACTCTGCAAGGGAACTGTTAATGTGTATTTATGACACAGTATAAAGCATCAAGAGGGCTCTGTACAAAAAATTAGAGCTAATCAAAATATACTCTGGTACTTCTTAAAAGATGGCTATGTTTCCAAAACAGCAACACATTATAGCACTTTCAAGTAAGAATCATAGTTGTGCTTACAGTGTATTACAGAAGATTATGCTGACACTAGATTTAGAGCACACATATGAAGAAACCAGAAGTAAGGTACCATATAGTATCTTAGCAAAGGTTAAAAATCTCATCATCTCTTATATGTAAATTTCTTTAATTGACCAATTTTGTAGCAGCTTGGACAGGTGGTTCTGGAATGAGGTGTGATATCATAACCAAGTTGTCAATTCTTCATGTTCACTCTTAGGTCATTTTAGTGTTAAGGAGGAGGTAGGCCTCCTTCATGGTTACTTGCTAAATGCCTTTCTTTTTAAGAGTGCCCAAATAAAATGAATGAAGGAAAAAAACACCTTCTATCACCTCCAGATTATGCCACTTCTAAAGTGATTATTTACATGCAATAATAAGCATTTCAATAAAGTTAGTAACATATTATATATATATATATAGTACAGTATATAGCATATATATATATATATATAGTATCAGTGCATATGTGTGTGTGTGTTAAGCATGATATCCATAAAACTTAATAAGAAAGTATAATCATTGATTGCAGTTTAAACTATGTCAAATCCATTTTAGTAAGTCCAAAAACACAAGGTGCAATGACAGTGAAAGCCAATGAAAAAGGACACAGACCTTAACTTCACAGCATCCTGTCATTGTGCTAAGACCTTCAGCTTAACATCTGGTAGAGGGAAAACTATCCTGATGTGCTCGAGTATAAGAACATTTTATCAAATAATACCATGGTTTGTAACAAGTCATGTTGACCTCATTTTGATGAGAGCTGGAAAATCACTGAACAAAATGTGTTCCAAAGAACACTCGTGAGATGCTTAGAATCTCAGGGAGACTGCTAAGGGTGGGGGGAGAGAAAGGAAAAATACTCTGAAAAATTAGAGTTATTTTCAAATGAATACATTTATAGAATCCTGAAGATATAAAATTTCAAAATATAAACATGTGAAACTTTTGTAAATTTAGAAACTTTTCAAAAAAATATATATAATCCACCATGAATAAGTTGGTTTCATCACATGGATGCAAGGGGTGGTTAAATATAAGAAGATTCGAATAAATAATCCACCATATAAACAAAATGAAGACACACACACATGATCATTTCACTAGATGACAGAAAAGGCATATGAGAAAAATCTATTAGCCCCTCATGTCTAAAGGGGAGCAAGGTTAAGGGGCATAACTAAACACAATAAAGACAATATACAACAAGCCATAGCCAACATTAAATTAAATGGAGAGAAACATAAAGCATTTCCACTAAAATTGGGGACAAGACAAGATTTGTCCATTCTCCCCCTATCTCCTAAGTATAGTACTTGAACTTCTAGTTTGAGCAATAGACCAAAAAGGTAAAAAGGATATGCATTGCAAAGGAAGAAGTCAAGGTACCACTATTTGCAGATGATATGATAGTATGCATTAACATAGTAAAAATATACATCTTACCAAAAGCAATCCTCAGATTCAATGCAGTCACCATCAAAATTGCAATGCAATTTTTATAGACCTTGAAAGAATAATTCTCAACTTCATATATAAAAACAAAACAAAACAAAACAAAACAAAAATCTAGAATATCTAAACAATCCTAACTATAAAAGAACATCTGGAGGTATCACTATGCCTGACTTAAAGCTGACAGAGAAATAGTGATAAAAGTTGAATGGAACTGGTGTATAAACAGGTTCATCAATTAAATTGAATGAAAGATACAGAAATAAAATTATACACTTACAGATACATTATTTTTGACAAAAAACCTATACAATGAAGAATAGAGAGTATTTTCAACAAATGGTGTTGACTTAACTGTATGTAGAAGACTGCAAATAGATATTTATCAACCTACACAAAACTGAAGTCCAAATGGATTGAATACCTCAACATAAAACCAGATACACTTAATCTAATAGAAAAGAAAGTGAGCTGTGAAATCTGTCTTGGGTATTCTGAGCTTATGGGCTAATATTTACTTAAGAGTGAGTACCTACCAGGTGTGTTCTTTGTCGATTGGGTTACCTCCCTCAGGATGATATTTTCTAGTTTCATCCATTTGCCTAAGAATTTCATGAATTCATTGTTTTTAATAGCTGAGTAATACTTTATTATATAAATGCACCACATTTTCTTTATCCACTCCTCTATTAAAGCACATCTGGGTTCTTTGCAGATTCTGGCTATTATAAATAAGGCTGCTATGAACATAGCAGAACATATGTCCTTATTACACATTGGAGCATCTTCTGGGTATATGCTCAGGAGTGGTATAACTGGGTTCTCGGGTAATACTATGTCCAATTTTCTGAGAAACTGCCAGACTAATTTCCAGAATGTTTCAATACCACCAACAATGGAAGAGTGTTCCCCTTTCTCCACATCCTAGCCAGCATCTGTTGTCACTTAAGTTTTTGGTCTGACTAAATAGAGTACATAGTTATAGATGAATTGGGGTTTGGTGGAGTTAACCTCCAAGAACAGTTGGATTATATGAGGATGGATAGGAAAGGAATGTGAGGAGAGACATCTAAAACTGAGAGTCATTTCAGTAGTATGGAATCTAATAAAATAGTAGTTTCCAAAATATGTGTATGCATGTGAATCGATAGATACATATATGTTTGTATGTGTGTGTGTGTGTGTGTGTGTGTGTGTGTGTGTGTGTGTGTGTGAAAGGTATCTAAGAGCCCAACAAGATATCCATTATCACTGAATAAAGCTTCAAATACCCAGAAATGGTTTATATATAATTGACTTGTTGGACAAATGGATCATTGGGATTTTCCAAACAACTCAGGATGTTGCTGAGGTCATAGTTCTTCATGCATAACCTTAAAATAAGACCCCATTGCTGAAAACAACATTAATCATTTAAAACTATGAAGTTGACATGGTATCTAACTAGAGCCTTTACATGTATGGAATTTTTTTCTTAGTATCAGAATACTAAGTATTCTACATGCTACTCTGCATGCTAGCAAAGAAGAAATGCACTACCAAGCTACCTAAAAGCCATTCTTGCCCTTTAAGACATGGTTTTTGCAGGAAATATTAAAAAATAGAATTGGCACATTCCCACACTTGTGCCACTGCCCTGCCATGCACTGGCAAGCAATGGCCAACTTGTTTATATCTCATGGAGAGTCTAACTGTGAACTTCACAATCTCTCCACCCAGCTTGATAGATTCACACTGCTAAGTTGCTACCATGCCAACTCCATGTTTCAAATTCCCCATGGTGATTGCGGAGCACATCAGCAAACCCATGTTGGCCACTGTAACTTTTTCTCTTGAACCAGATAAGCTTCCAGTGTAGGAAAATGCAACACAAACTTAGTTCAGAAACAATAGTAACTCAATTTCTTGGCAAAACAACCAAAACCAAATCTTGTAAGATATATTAAAATCTGATTCCTCCAGTGGTAAATCCTTGCAAATCTGCCATGATACTAGAAAAATCTAGCAGCTACATCTTACCCCTCTGTTGTCCCTGTTTCAAAGAGACATAGCACTCTTCTGCTTTCTCTCTTCTGTCCAACTGGAAGTCCTTCCTACTTGCCCAGTGATTGGCTCCTTTATTTATTAGGGTATCGGTTCACAAGAACAGCACCAGGCCCATCCACAACACATGGTAGCACAACAGCGTACAAATCTTTTGAAAGTAACCAACCAATACCTGATTTGATTTAATGCTCACTCAATGAGATAGAACTCATACCAAATTTTGCTTGTATGTACAAGAACCAGAGACTAGGTGATTCAGAAAGGTAGCAGAAAACCAAATATTAATTGTTCTACTAAAGGAATGTAACAATAAAATGACTCCTAATGTCATTCATTTATTTTATTCTTGGCTATATACATCCAAGAATGCTTCTTCCTGCAAAAGATGGGAAGGAACATAGAGACCTAGAGCTAGACATTATGCAAAGAGTGAAAGACTCTGGAATATTCTCCCCTAAGTGGGATTTCTCCTTCAAATCTCTCTTTTCAGGTCTCAGGGAACCATTGTGGAAAAGGAGATGGAAAGAGTATAAAGCTCAGAGAGGAAAAAAGACATCAAGATAACAAGGACAATGCAATTATCATGATCAACACACATATGAACACAAAGATTGTGACAGCGTGCATGGGACCTTACCAGTCTGTAGCAGATGTGGTCCTATAGAAGGACACGCATACACCCATCATAAGCATAGATGCTTCTGTTTATACTTACTTGCAAATCATTTTTTTTTAATTTCCAAGAGCATTTTAGCAGGTGGGAAATAATTTATTCTTAATGCTAGGGCACATGCTCATGAAGATGTCCAACAGAAAATAAATTTACAAGACATCTTTGGATGTTCATTGACTTCTAATGCAATGTTAAAGTGTTTTCAATTATTTATTTAAGTTGTATCTTTTTAATTGTTTCACTTTTATTTTATTTCATTTTATTTTCTCTTATTTTTACCCTATAGATCCTTAGTGTATATATTATGGCTTAAGTTTAGTGTTTTGATGGGATTACTAAGTATATCAACTAATGGGTCACTGTGTCTATATCTCTTTATTGTGTCTTTTCTTGGGTTCCTGTCCTTATATTTTGTCCTATTGTGATATATTTGCTTTTGTTTGATCATCTTATATTATACATTATTTTCCCTTGGAAGTCTCTTATTTAGAGAGAGGATTTGATCAACGTAGAAGGAAGTTGATATGGAACTCAAAGGAATAGAGGAAGAGTAATCGCAGTTGGGCTGCATTTTATAAAAAGGAATTTATTTTCAACAAAAGAAAAATAAACAACATATAAAATATATTTAAACTACTTTTATATACTTAAATATTGTCATATGCACAGTTCAACTTAAAAATGATGGCTTAGCTGTTATAGAGGATTCATAGTGAATAAAACTGATGTTTTTACTGTTTTAGTTTTTGATGTCAGTATATTTAATAATAGTCTTGAAGACTTAAGATAACTAACTTGTAAATTTTGAGCTCTTTCTTCAAACTCATTTCAATACTGAGAGCAGTTTCATTTTCTTTATAATTAGGACTGATGACTCATCTTTTGTTCTTTGTAAAATGAATACTCTGAACCCCAAGCATCTGGGTAAGTCAAATATCCAGGAATGGAAACTTTTTGCTGCTGCTGCTGCTGCTGCTGCTGCTGATGATGATGATGACTTTTTTTTCCAACCAAAACAATGTAAGTAAACAAAACAAAAAAAATAGATAACAGACAATTTAAAAGTTAACATTTTTAAAGATGTTTGGCAACAAGTTTCTATTTAAGGACGTATCACCTCAGTTTTGATCCTATAAGCCGGTTAAAGACAGTAGCAATTCTCTACAAAACATCCACACTTCACAGAAACCTACTACCCATTTTTTTTTTTTTTTTTTTTTTTTTGCTCAAAAGCTGCCTGCTATTTGAGTGAACTCAATTTTATTCAATTTGACAGGAACTCCTTTCCGTCTCTTTCAGTTCCATGTGCAATAACAACAGTTTACACGAAAATTTGTCACCATCTTTGGACACATGAAGGCCCAGGGAGAGAAACAATAAAGATAGGTGTGTACATGTCTATCAATCTCTTGATATGGATTTTGTCTCTTGATATGGATTCTTGTGCCTCGATATGGATTCTTCTGCTGGAACAAGAATCCATATCGAGGCACAAGTCAAGGGAGATATAAAACTTTTACTTCTGGTCACTAAACTGTCTTCCACAATGTTTTGCCTGTGATACATTCTCCACAATGGGTATCTGGAAATTAGAGCCCATAATGAATAATTTCAGCAATCAACAACGCAGATTCTCTTAGATTGTCATACTATTGTCTTCTTTGTAAAAGGCTTACAATTCATTCTTATGTTAAAGAACTGCTTCAACATTTGAACTGTACCACGGTGCGATAATTGGCTAATGAACCCGAGCTAAATCAAATCAAATATTTTCCTCCCCTCTACAAAAATATGGCAAAATTTACCAATCGATCAGTATATTTTACAAATTTCTCATTAATATGTTTGTTAGAGAGTAGTGGTGAAACCAGATAAATATGTAAGACAAACAAAAACTGAATAAACAAGCAAACAAACATTTGTATGTCTCCAACATGTGTACCAGAATTGACAACATTATAAAGATGCTCTTTTTTAATGTTTTATACTATATAGTTGAATTTGTAGCTGTTAAAATATGAAGATAGTTATTCACAGATTATAGTCAATGTCAGGACAAAATGATACCATTGTTCCAATGGCTTTGTAAAAAAAAAATTATCTCAAGTAGTTTATAAAAAAGTAAAATATTAAAATCAGTGATAACACTTTTGTGTGAGGAACTATATATTTGAATAGTGAATGATGAGAAATGGCGGTAAGGAGAATTAGAGTTGGGTAATTTATTTTATGGGGTGAGTAATACTAAATAATCCAAAGACACATCTAATCTTTTAGACAAGGACTTTCAATCCAAAGAGAAAGAGAAACATAATGAAATTAGGATTATTGAATGATCTCA
Source organism: Apodemus sylvaticus (assembly GCF_947179515.1). Taxonomy (NCBI): domain Eukaryota; kingdom Metazoa; phylum Chordata; class Mammalia; order Rodentia; family Muridae; genus Apodemus; species Apodemus sylvaticus. The sequence goes on from NC_067491.1 coordinate 33,109,314, forward strand.
TCTGATTTCACTCCTGAAGAAAATAATTACTTCCTATTAATGGAGTAGAAGAAAGCTAATTTACAGTAAAAATAAGATAGATAAATATAGTTATAATATGGAACAATTAAGGAGATAATAAAACTGTTTTCCAGATTAAGGGATTTTCTCTAAGAAAGAAAACTGATGTATAACTTTAAAAGAATACATTCAATAAAGTTATATTTTTCTGCTATCTCCCAGATTTTTCATCATAGAATATATCATTACCTATGCAGTAGATACTATAAGTAATGCACTTACCCTGCAAGATGATGTAGGTAAAATGCAAGATGACAAAGGTAAAATCATCTTCCCCTAAAATACCACAATGACAGTTTAGTTCTCAGACCCACATTTTAGGAATAAGACCCAACTGTACTACTAGAATTCCTACTGTGATTCTGGGTAGGGAGGCAGAGACAGAAATGTCAAACACAAGTCACACTTGACACAAGAGAAATCATGTCTCAGTGATTTTCAAAGCAAGAAATGACACTAAAAAAATTTTCAATCTTTATACCTATGCTGTGGCAAGTATACATAAATAAATAAATAATAAATAAATAATAAATAAATAAAATTAAGCAATATTTCAAGGTGACATATATCATTGCATCCATTAGATATATAATGGTAATCAAAACTTCTAAAATATAAGAAAATTATTTTAAAATGTAAGAAACATTAATATTGAAAAATTACGTGACATCACATTGGCTATCTTTATACTTCTATATGAGACTCACGCATAAAGCTATACAAATACTTAAAACTATGATTTTCAGAGAATATGAAGGCTAATATACTGAAACCTGGTCCCAGAACAAGAGAAAATAGAAAAGATGATTGAGGTACAGTTTACAAGTGCATTTTCACTTCATAATATAGGCAAAGGACAGGAAACAACACCCTGGTACTTAGAGAAAGAAGTCAGTGTGTAATTCAAAGAGTATCCAGTGATTGAATGCAGAAGAGTCCTAAACACTAGAAGCCTGCAATGAGGGAGTACAAGAGCAGCTCAGAGGCTCTGCTCAAATGAACACCAATCTTCAGTTAGCAATCAATGCAAAGCAAATGCCCTCAGTCAAAAAAAAAATCCAACTTTTAATTTCAGTGATGAAATAGTCTCATGATTTCATATAGAGCTAGAAACTGTTCTAGTAGTAAATAGCAAAACAAGAGGCCTTCAGTTTTTCCAAAGAGCGAAGGAAAATTTACCCGTTTAATAGAAAAAAAACTGTTCTATAGTGCAATGCTAAATATTTTCTATGCAGCAAGTCTTGAAAGCAACATTCACAAAGATCAAACAGTTTAATATAATTCAAAAATATTCTAAGATAATACTCAAAGATTTCTGAAGAAGATAAAATCAGAGAGACACATCTAGTAAAACTGATCAGTGATTAATACTGATTATGACTCATTAGAACCGGAATTAGTTCTCTGCATTCACATCAGGTAACTACTAGCAGTGATTTGTGATCCATCAGTCTGGAATCCAGTGCCAGAATCTAGTATAAAATAATAAAAAATATATAAAATCTCATAAATTAAACAAAGTAACATACAATATTCAACATAAACATATCTATATCCAATTAATACTAGCAATTCAAGAAATGTGAAATAAAAGCTATAAAGAAGAAAAATAAAATTGGTCAATAGAAATATCAGAAACCAAATATCAATAGAAATTTGTAGTCTTTAAGCCAGACATTTTTTCTATTTTCAATTTAATTTAAAGATGTGTAGAAAAGTGTGAGGAAGTAGAGCCAAAATATTATTCAAGATCATAGGTAAACATCTACAGTTAAGACAAAGTTTCCTGAGGTTCAATATATTCTCAAAATGAATCACAATAAAAACCTTTAAAAAAGTTATTTTATGTCTATAGAAAATTACTCTCCATCTTAATCAGAGAATCTTCTCTCTGCAACGAACAGTAAGGAATACAGAAATTCATACCTGTTCAAAGAACTGAGAATAAAGGGCAGTTGAATGCTCAGCCCTAAACAGAGTATTTATATATGTAAAGTTCAGTGAACACATCAGACAAGGAGGCAGAGAGGCCTTAAGAAGCACACACACTGCACAGAAAAGTCTCATTTCAGGTCTCTTTGTAACATTCATTGAGTCTCCCTTTAAGGTAACCTTCCAGAACGTGTGTGTGTGTGTGTGTGTGTGTGTGTGTGTGTGTGTGTTGCCACCTAGCCTGAAATGAGACTTTTCTACACCATGGTTTTCTGGTCACCCATGTTCCTAGATGTAACCACTCACCTATCCTTTTTAAGTACTCCAAAAGTTCTTGCCGTCTCACCAACTTGAACTTTGATGTAACCATACTTTGGTCTGTCATTGGTGCCCTATTTGAGGTATGTGGGTGGTTTTTCATGTCTATTGGAAAACGGTGCATGCAACAGAGTCTATAATGAAGATCATTGCTAAGATAATTAATGTTTCTTCTTTCTACAATCCTATAAATAATACATATTTACCTTTAACTATTTTTAAATCTACATTAAAATATAGTAGCTAAATTTTATATATTTTTCTTTCCACATATATTCCTTATTCAGAATCCTTTTAAAGAGTCGAAAAATGTTTTTGTTCTCAGAATTCAAAGAACTAGCAGGTTTTCTAAAAGTAATATGTTGCCATTTGGGTTATGGAACAGATTAGCTGCACTTAGCTTTATAATGCAGGAAAAAATATTTTAATTTTATAGACCAAAATTACCTTTGTTAAAAATTACAAATCATTTTCATAAGTTGCTGCCTGATTTAGATCCTTTTGATCTAATAATCTCATTTCAGATTGTTATAATAAGTCTGTTTCTAAATATACAAAATTCATTGGCTTCTTTGCAAAAGTATTAATTATGTCTTATTTTATATGGGGGGTACTAGAATTTCAACAAAGCAATGCATCATTTCTCATTGTAGCATGTCATGAGTGTAGCTTATATGGAATTCTGCGTGAAGTGCCACAGGTCTGGATCCAACTGAGTTGCCCTCCTATCTAAAGCTCATGTTCATCATTCATGAAGCAGTTATCTGGATACATTGCCTGGACTTTGAGTGACAAAGGACAGATTTTTCTTGCTAACCATCATCTTAGAGATGTTTTCAGAACCTAATGACCTCTGGAATGTCTGTATATGAGTATTTTTCTCATTCCCAACACAAGTACCCAACTAAATATGAAACTTCCTTCTGAGACAGAGTCAAATATACTCAAGGCTGAGCTGTGTCTGGCTATGTAGCTAAGAGTGATCTTGAACTCTGATCCTCTTTTTTTCCAATTCCTACATGCTTATTTGATACACATTACTCTATACTTATTTGATACTTCTCTCTTTATAATAACTGGAGAACCCTTCTTCCTTCCGGTAAGTACAAGAATTCCATAAATGAAACTAATCATAGTTTATGCCTTTTTTTGCTTTGTTCTTGATTATCAGAAAGTTACAATTCCTGAGAGACATTAAATATAATATAAATATTTGTTTTATCAAGGTCATATCTTAGAGTGTGTGTAAACCCTGATAGGTAAACTGAGGAATTAATAAAGGCCCAATCTTGTAAATGTGTTTTCAGCAATTGTAGTTCTTAGAGTCTACATTTCATAGGCTCGAATAAAGCTGTGTATTCTAGTGTTATATCTCTAGCATGAATACATTTACTTCCACTGCTAGGCTGAATTATAGATTCTTTGTGCATTTTCTCTCAAAGTCTCTGTTTCTGGGTCACCAATTTCTGGTTCTGTTCTTATGCATCTAAACTGCTCATTTTATTTGACATAATTTACTGCTTTTTTTGTATCCAGAGAAAATCAAGTATCACTTATATAGCTTGAAGAAATAAGGAATCAGCCAAGTCCTTTGACTACTGGATAAACAGACTCCAGTCCCTGTCATGTCAATTGATGGCACTGAACAATTGCATCCAAGGACCCCCTATGGTCAGTGCAATCAGAGGCTGGCCATGCGTGAGGTACAGTAATAAAATATGAGAGTATGTTTTTTGAAGAATATTCACATCCACTATTTTTCTCAGCTTGATAAAGCATCTGACCCTGTGCTTAAAGCAGTACTAGCAGTTAGTATAGGAGAAGATGTACTGTAGGAGAGTGTTCCAGTTCTTTCTTCTAAAGTACTTTTACAGGTCACAAGAAGTCTCATTCTTCCCTTTAATCCACTGCACAAACTCTTCCTCTCTTGACACACCATTTTCTGGAGTACCCCCAAGAACTGTAAGCTTGTTCTTACATTTATTCCTCAGTTATTGACTATATCCCAGATAACATTTATATACTTTCTACCAACCTCATGGCAGTAACTATTCCATATACAGTATGGCAATTGGATATTGAAAATGCTTTTAATTAAAAACAGTCTGTCATGCCAGCTAAAAGAATTCCTTTTTTAACCTTTAGTTTGGTTTCCAACAGTAAACAGATTTTGCCATTTTTGACTTTATCATCAGTTTTAAATAAAAGTTATTTTTATGTATTATAGAGATCATGGAGATTTATTGTTTCAATTTCAAATAGAGTTGCCTAAATACATTTTGTTCAAACTAATTTTTAGTCATTATTATAGAATATTCCTGCCTAGGTAGAACTTCTGTATTGACACTACGCTAAGTAGAGAGATGATTGATCGTCTTCAGTTATAATATTCCACAAATTCAGGTCAGGTGTATTGGCTGGCTATGAATGGATGGCTTCTTACAGATATGGGTTCCAAATGCATTCATTCATTGCTCCATCAAGCTCTCATTGCTTTTGCCTCTGAGCAGACCTAATCTGGGTTATTTCAATAACTGACCTTATGTGTAAATATTTATTCATGGCAATAAGTAGCTTAGAAATTGTATTAGAGAGTAAATATTTATTCTGTGCTTTCAAGTATTCTGAGTTACATATGCATGTATTTATGGATACATATAGATATATTATAAGATAACTGTCCATAAAATTACATAATTGCTATAGAATGTTTTGAGTTTGAGAGATGGCTTAATAATAATTGTAATGATAATAGTAATAATAAACACCTAATAAAATAATAAAATAGTGAATGCAATAATAAAAATACTATGGGTAGAAATTTGATCCTAGCACCCAGATGATCAGCTGGTGCATATTTAGATTCCAGATACTACTTGTGAGTGAGTGTATAGAGAAACAATATCTACTAATTTTTTAAAACAAATATTCAGAAAAATTCCTTGTTGCAAAGGAGTAGATAGTGAGAGATAAAAATACCCAAAAATTTCTCCTTGCTTCCAATTTCTGTATAGTGAGTTGTGTCACCTCACAGTTGTGTGTGCATAGATTCCCACAAAGACACCTACCCAAATAAATAATGTTCAATAACATGTATAATATGATAAAACTTTTCCTCAGAAACATCTAGGATCAATGTAAAGCTAATTTTTGCCTTAAAGTATACAGTGTTGAGGACATAATTAGGTCAAATTTTTAATCATTTCCTTTTCATTCTGGAACGTTTATTTCTTCAGCTAGATCTCTGAAATTGCAAACCTCCCAAGGCCTCTTACTAGTATCTTCATCATTCCTATTACCTATTTTCAATTATACTATCAATTAATTTGTTGCTGATTAGGCCAATTAAATAGCATACATATTAATTCTTATGAGGATTTAGATAATGTCTTTCATGTCACAAATCTCAATAATTTTCATTATGAGTGATATTATAGGAGAAGTAATAATAGGTATTCTAAACACTTAGAATTTTTTTAAGAAAGATTATATCTTCTTTATCAGCATTAATCATGGTTGGACCAGATAATAAAACCTTGACTCTTCTATTAGTTATGAATATTGTATTATGCAGTCTTTGTTTTTACAGTTATTTGGTTTGGTTTCCTTCATGACCAAAGTAATAAGACTTTATGTGTTATTCATTCATTACTTTGCAAGTTCAAAGCATAAAAAGAGTTTAATTGCATGTAAATTTATAAATTAAACATTTATCAGTATAAGCATCTAAATACATACATATATATATATATATATATATATATATATATATATATATATATGGGGTAGAACAAGTTATATGTAATCATATAAATTCCTCCTTCCATTTTCTTCCTCCATTTTTTTCATAAACCCCACTTTCCTGTCTTAAAATTCATGGGCTTGTTTGTACTGTGAATTGTACAGGAAAGAGGATACCATTTGAAATGTAAATTAAGAAAATATCTAATAAAAAAAGAAAATATTTCATGAGTTCGGGGCTGGAGAGATAGATGGCTCAGCAGTTGAGAGCACTGACTACTCTTCCAAAGGTTCTGAGTTCAATTCCCAGCAACCACATGGTTTCTCACAGCCATCTATAATAGGATTTGATGCTCTCTTCTTGTGTGTCTGAAGACAGCTACAATGTACTCATATAAATAAAATAAATAAATCTTCAAAAACTTGATGAGCTCTTTTAATTAATTTTAATATTAATGTACGTATAAAGTGCTCAGCCTCTATAATATTACTTGTATGAGAATTTTTGAGTCTGAGCATTTAGTTTATTTTTAAAAGTAAGTATAAATGTGTATTAAAACATATCAATACACCATAAAATATTGTAAATGTAAGCATTTAACATTGATTAAATTAACATTAATATTGTAAATGTAAGCATTTAACATAAATTTAACATTGAATATTGCTACAGAAAATAGCTTATTCTGAAAATAATAATAATCACATGTATTTTCTTTCAAGAAGGAATCTTTTTTATTGCTTTAACAGAAGGTATAATTTTCTTTTCTTTTTTGGGGGGAAGCAACATTATTATTACAAATTAATATGGTAATTTAAAAATGTTTGCTAATACAAATAGAGTCTTATAAATGAATGTTAGAAACACTTTGACAAAACAACACAACTTCATAGTAAGAATTTTCGATAGTGCAGGGATACAGCTCAGTGAGAAAACACTACCTACCCTGTCTTAGAAACTGAGTGAGCAATGCACCAAGCATGTGAGCTAAGTAATATTCAGTGGGGAGTGGTGCTGCACATCACCTAATCCCATCCTTTTTTGAGGAGAAGTTAATATTATCAGGAGTTCCTGGATAATATGGTTCGTAAAAGTGAAAACACCTTGAGCTAGAAAATAATGTTTTAAGTATATATGATTTATATGTATTCATCTATACAGATATGTGTGTTACATATACACAGATCTGCATATACATTATAATTCTTTTTTATTAGTTATTTTCTTTCTTTATATTTCAAATGTTAACCCTTTCTGGTTTACCCTCCGAAAACACCCTATCCCATATTTCCTTCCCGCCTGCTCATTAACTCACTCATTCCCACTTCCCTGTCCTGGTATTCCTCTATACTGGGGCATTGAGCTTTCTCAGAACCAAGAGCCTGTCCCCACTTTGATGTCCAACTAGGCCATCCTTTGGCACATATGCAGCTGGAGCCATATATACTCTTCGGTTGGTAGTTTAGTTCCTGAGAGCTCTCAGGGTATTGGTTGGTTCATAATGTTGTTACTCCTATGGGATGACAGCACCTTGGGTCCTTTCTCTAGCACTTCCATTGGAGACCTTATGTTCAGTCCAATGGTTGCCTGGGAGCACCCACCTCTGTATTTGTCAGGTACTGGCAGAGCTTCACAGGAGACAGCTACATCAGGCTCCTGTCAGCAAGCACTTGTTGGCATCCACAGTAGTGTCTGGGTTTGGTGACAGTATATGGGGTAGATCCCCAGGTGGGGCAGTCTCTGAATGGCCTTTTCTTCAGTAACTGCTCCACCCTTTGTTTATGTATCTCCTGTTATGCTGTTTTGTTCCCCCTTCTAAGAAGAACCAAAGTACCCATACTTTGATCTTCCTTCTTCTTGAGCATTAATTGGTCTGTAAATTGTATCTTGCATGTTCTTTTATCCAGCTAGTATTCATCAGGCATTCTCTAGTTAATGCAAGCACAGTATAATTACCTATAGGAAACACTGGGGTTCTTTTGCTTGAATAAATGCTGAATTATTCTTAATGTAGAAATTCTAAAGTTACAAAAAAATTATCTCAAGTTACATATAAGTCTCAACAGTCTAAGACATGCTTGTAGTTGATAAGGATGTATGAAAAGAGTTTGCCAAGACTGATTTTGATTGATTTCCTCTAACTCTCTGAGGAAGCTCAACAAAGTAGGGCAGGGCTCCGTGGACAACTATATTTATGAGGAAATTGTGTTGGAATGAGAAAATCATTGTGATACACAAGCAATAATCAAATTCATAATGAATGTTCAATGAAAGGAAGGAAAATAACCTACCTTAAAACATACAATAATAAGTAATTTGAGAGCAGCTATGAGTTGAAAAGATTATTAATATTTAAATGAAGATGAATCTTTGGGATGAATTTTCTATATGTTCATGCTTTTCTTTTTTTCTTTTTTCCTTTTTTTAAATATATATTTTTATTTTCTATATTCTTTGTTTACAATCCAAAAGCTTTCCTCTTTCCCAGTTACCCCCTCCCCATATGTCCCATAAGTCCTCTTCTCTCCATCCATTCTCCTATCTTTCCCCCTCCCTTTTCTCTGTCCTGGTACTGCCCTACAATGATGGATCAAGCCTTTCCAGGATTAGGGCCTTCTTCTTCCTTCTTCATGGGAATCATTTGATATGCTAATTGTATCTTCAGTAGTCAGAGCTCCAGGGCTAATTAATATACACTTATCAATGATTGCATTCCATGTGTATTCTTTTGTGATTGTGTTATCTCACTTAGGATGATATTTTCCAGTTCCATCCATTTGCCTAAAAAATTCATTGTTTTTAATTGCTGAATAGTACTCCATTGTGTATATATACCACATTTTCTGTATCCATTTCTCCATTGAGGGATATCTGGGATCTTTCCAGCTTCTGGCTATTATAAATAAGGCTGCTATGAACATAGTGGAGCATGTGTCCTTACTGCATGCTGGGGAATCCTCTGGGTATATGCCCAGGAGGGGTATAGCAGGGTCCTCCAGAAGTGTCATGTCCAGTTTTCTTAGGAACCGCCAGAGTGATTTCTATACTGGCTGTACCATCTTACAATCCCACCAGCAGTGAAGGGGTGTATACACATGCAGTTCTCTGTGCACATGTACAGATAACCACAGGCCAAGTGCTCTGAATGCTTCTGGGTCTGGAGTTACAGGTGTGTGTGAGCCACTAATTGTACATGATGAGGACTGAAGATGAGTCCTCTGTGAGTGTTGTGTATGATCTTTTAACTACTGAGACTTTCTCCAGTCTCTACATGTAGTCATGACTGTTTAGAAAGATATTCCCTGCCTTTAATTAACAAAAACAAAAAAAAATAGGTTTTTAAAATTAGCTTTAATCACTGAATACATATTGTTAATAAGAATGAGTATGGGTCACCAAAAAGTATACGGTTATGTCTTCACTGTGATTTGAAAAATTATATAGGCTTGTTTGAAGAATAGTGAAATATGTAGAAAGAAAAAAATATAATGGGTAATTAAAACCAATATAATGCTTCTGCATGCTGACCTCCAGTGGAATCAGCACTATTTGTTGAGAAGGCTATCTTTTTTTTACTGGATGGTTTTAGAAACTTTGTGGAAGATCAAGTGACCATAGGTGTGTGGGTTGATTTCTGGGTCTTCAATTCTATTCCATTGATCTACCTGTCACTGTACCAATACCAGGCAGTTTTTAACACTATTGCTCTGTAGAACTGCTTGAGGTCCCGGATACTAATTCCCCCAGAACTTCTTTTACTGTTGAGAATAGTTTTAGCTATCCTGGTTTTTTTGTTTATTTCAGATGAATTTGAGAATTGCTCTTTCTAACTCTATGAAGAACTTTGTTGGGATTTTGATGGGGATTGCACTGAATCTGTATGTTGCTTTTGGCAAGATGGCCATTTTTACTATATTAATCCTGCTAATCCATACTCATGGATCTCCTTGTGCTAAGCTCAACTCCAAATGGATCAAGGATGTCCACATAAAACCAGACACACTGAAACTAATAGAAAAGAAACTGGGGAAGAGCATTGAGCACATGGGCACAGGAGAAAATTTCCTTAACAGAACACCAATAGTTTATACTCTAAGAGCAAGAATTGACAAGACACTGTCAAAAGGACAAAATGACAACTAACAAATTGGGAAAAGATCTTCACCAACCCTACATCCGACTGAGGGCTAATTTCCAATATATACAAAAAACTCAAGAAGTTAGACTTCAGAAAGCCAAATAACCCTATTAAAAGGGGGGCACAGAGCTAAACAAAGAGTTTTCACCTAAAGAATTCCAAATTGCTGAGAAGCGCCTTAAGAAATGTTCAGCATCATTAATCATTAGGGAAATGCAAATCAAAACAACCCTGAGATTTTACCTCACACCAGTCAGAATAGCTAAGATTAAAAACTCAGGACACAACAGGTATTGGCGAGGATATGGAGAAAGACGAACACTCCTCCACTGCTGGTGGGATTGCAAGCTGGTACAACCACTCTGGAAATCAGTCTGGCGGTACATCAGAAAACTGGACAAGGCAATTCTGGAGGATCCTGCTATACTACTCCTGGGCATATACCCAGAGGATTCCCCAGAATTCTATAAGGTCATATGCTCCACTGTGTTCATAGCAGCATTATGACCATTATGCCATTATGGCATTATTTATAATTGCCAGAAGCTGGAAAGAACCCAAATATCCCTCAAGGGAGGATTGGATACATAAAATGTGGTATATTTACACAATGGAATACTACTCAGCAATTAAAAACAATGAATTCATAAAATTCTTAGGAAATGGTTGGAACTGGAAAATATCATCCTAAGTGAGATAACTCATTCACAAAAGAACACACATGGAATGCAATCACTGATAAATGGATATCAGCACAGAAGCTCTGAATACCCAAGACACAATTCACATATCAAATCATTCCCAAGAAGAAGGAAGGAGAGGGCCCTGGTCCTGGAAAGGCTTGATTCAGCAATGTAGGGGATTACCAGGACAGAGAAGTGGGAGGGGGTTGACTGGTGTAAGGGCAGAGGGAAGAGGACTTATGGGACGTATGGGGAGGGGGGAACGTGAAAAGGGGAAATCATTTGGAATGTATACAAGAATATAGAAAATTAAAAAATATCTAATTAAAAATGAAAAAAATTAATAATGGCAGTTAAGCCAGAAAACACACACAGACACACACACAGACAGACACACACACAAACCAAGATAATGAGATAATGAGGTACTGATGCTCAGAGAGTCTGAGGATACAGACAATAATGTAGTAGACATGACAATGGTCCTATCTAGTAGGTAAGGAAGGTTGGGAGATTCCTTGCCTTACCATTTCAGTTTCTTGGATGATCATTTTCAGTACAAATGATTAGGTCTGTGTCAATCTATATTGGCTCTCATTCTTAACCATTGAAATCAGAACATTTTACCCCCAAAATCATTGGCAAGATTTATTGTCAATGTTTAGAAATGGCGATGTACTTGAGGACAGAAAAAAAATATAAATTCATTATTCTGCATCTCTATGCCCGGGCACAGTACCTAGTGCACTGGAGTGAGTCAAATGTGCGATTAAGTACATAAGTGAATTCGTAACTAAGCTAACTCAGGAAAATAAACATGTTGTTTCCCTTCAAGCATCTTACAACACTATAAAGGGAAAGTCATGTTCAAATTAGTAAGATTCCTAAATCATCTATTTTGAAACATCTATTTTTGTTCAACATACATGAATGATTCATGACAGGCTGTGCATATTGATGTTTTTAGGGATACAGACTCTTTAGACAGTGAATATTGGGTTCTGATGAAGTTACTAGTATGGTGGCAGGGTACTGATTGAGGAATTGAGAGAACTAAATATGCCAACTCTTAGAGATGGAATATTGGAGAAATCATTCAAAATTACTACACATCCAACCTAAGGCATTTGCTTTTATATATTTTACTTTTTTCTTACACTATGCTCTTCAAATCAGCTTTGAAATTATAAATATAAAAATAAATTTATCATATAAATATATATATAAATAAATACATATTGATTGACTAACAATGGAGTTATATTTCAATAAAAATACCCAGAGTTTTAAAAAACCTTGATGTAATAACCATTTCAATACAAAAGCATAGCAGCTTCTAGTAACACAATAAAATGGAGTAATTTGATTTTTTCCCTCAAGATTACATGTCTCTTGTCTCTGTCACATGTGACCAAATAATGAAGTGTTGGTTGGTAATGTGAGAAATGATAAAACTTCAAAATAATCTCTTACTATTCAATAACAATGGTAAACAGACTTTAAGAAGAATGAAAAGAATATCAGAGAAGGATGATCCTAGGTAGGAAAGGGGACAGAGAGGGAAAGAGGGGAGCATGTTCAGGTATTAGGTTGGGGAAAAGGACTGAAGCCCTGAGTTCCAGCAGAAAGAATGGAAACCTGCAACTTCGGGAGGTAGATGGGGGAACCTCCAGAATGTACCAGACCTGGGAGGTGAGAGACTCTCCGTACTCAATGGGAGAGACCTTAGATGAAATGCCCCACAGTGGGGAGAGGGAACTTGTAGAGCCCATCTCCAGCAGAAAGACAGGGCATCAAGTGAGGGATGAGTTTGACATCCTACAGACAAAAACTCTGACCAATAATTGTCTGAAAGAACTGCAGGGACGAAAATGGAGAAGAGCCTGAGGAAAAGCAGGGTCACAACAAGCCCAAAGTGGGGTCTAGCTCAAGGGGAGGCCCCAAGGCCTGACACTATTACTGTGGCTATGGAGTGCTCATGATAAGGGGCCCATCAGAAAGATCTATACATTTATTTAAAAAATAGGCAATAACGAAAGAAAATGACCATTTATCCTTAGGAATTTAAACTAAGATACAATATCATGAATTATTTAATAAATAATTGAATTCATAATATTTAAAAACTATAAAGTATTTGAAAACAGTGTAGAGCATGGACACTGTTTTGTGGTGGATGCTTACATTCTATCTACTGTTGAACACACATAGGCATCTAATTATCATGAGTATGTACATTCACCTGATACTACTGATTCTTTTGATTATGATACATCAATGAAATGTCCATGTATACCCAGAACACACAAAACATAATCTATATTTTTTTCATTTCTCTTTAAGTTTTGCAAATGAAGAATAGTTTGGTACCTCTTTAGTAGTAACGAAAACTACTGAATGGTAGGCAAAATAAAAGTTCATCTCCCCAATGTAAGACCTGTTAACAAAAGCAGAAATAGATCTTTCTGCTTATTAAAAATGCAAGGCTGGGCTTGGTGACCCATGTACATAATCCCACCACTTTGAAATCTGAGGCACAGAGAATGCAAATGATTGAGCTAAGGAAATCCTCTCTGAAAAAAATCAATAAATGGAAAAAATGAAACACACGCTCCACCATAAAACATAATCAGTTTTAGGAAGGAGTACACATGATTCCTTGCACAGAAGAAAACTTTTCCATTCTCATAATATTTAGAGGAAAGTAGAATTACTACCCGTAAGCTCAGCTATTGTTAATCCTGCATTTTTCTGTGTCCTATAGCTTAATGTAATTATGATATTCCAGACTCATAAATAATATACATATGCCATTATATGTATATGTATGTGTATGTGTATATGTATATATATATTATATTCATTTAAAATTAAAAATGTGTATAATGTAGGATATCTCATAAAATTAGATGCACAGCTGACATATGCATTTAGCATGTGTGACATAGCAAACACTGAATATATTAATAACAGAAGAACGATCTAATTAGACTAAATTCAATCTTTAGCCATACTTACCTTTGGATATTGGGCTAGGATCTGGGAGACATCAGGACTCTGAAAAAATAAAATTTATTTACTGGTATCATTCATGTATTACTCATGTATTTAAGATTAAAATTACATGCAACATTAAATATATTTATTTTATTGTTGTAAGGACTTTATGGTTTCAGTCATCTTCGTATTATGTCGAGTCCTTATGAAGAAAACTCTGGAATTACTCTGAAACTCTGAAATTACTTGATGGTAATGTCAGTCACCTGTTTCCTGGCACTGTAAGACAATCAAGGGTATTCTTCTAACTCAAAAATCTTATAAGAATTTCAAATATCATGGCAGGAGCTACAGGGTTATTTCTATTATAAATATGTGTTAACATTCCATATTTGTAAAATTCTGTCATGAATCTAATGGACATATACTTTCTAAATTTTATTCTTTTCAATAGCAGTGATCTTTTACTCTTAATTTCAAAGATTAATAGTAATAACATCAGGAAGTTCAAAAACAATATTTAATGATAGTTTAATTATTTATATTTCTGTAAATAAGGGGAAAGTCAACATATGCTATATTTTTCAGGAATGCTTTGCAATTGTCAAAATCACCCCTCTAAAAAAAAAGAATTCCTGTTTGACAATCTACTGAATGAACTGAATGTGCCACACCATATTTTATTGTTAGGAAATCATGCATTAATAAAATAATGCATCATTCTTGTTTAAAGTGCCATACATATTTTGCTAGATGTTCTATCATTACAGCCCTCTAGAAAATGCAGATTGGTGTTGAATCATCTAGCCTCAGCCCTGCAAATTGCCCAAGTGTGAACAACCACTCTCTATGTTTGAGGTAGATTTTATTTAAAACAGGGAAGCAATCCCAACATTTGTTTGACTCCTAATTGTTTCAAGAACCCTCAACACACTCCTAAAAACAGAAAACAAACAAAAAATCAAAACAATGAAACTTAAATAAACAAACAATAATTAGCAAAACTAAACAACCAAAATAACCAGAGCCAATATACCTAACAAAAATAAAACCTTTCACATTTCTGTAATTCTGAAATTCATACACACTATTCTGAAAGATTTTAATAAGTGGAGGTTAATTTTTCTGTTCTGTAGTTTTGAGCATGATTTTAAATTAATTCATTAACTACCTTTATTAAGCACCTTCCCTAGGAGTTCTTTGGTATCTTTAAATCATCTTTGGCATATTTAAACAGAACCACAGGTTGTTTTTAATCTGTTTCACTTGGTATCACTCTTCCCTCTGTTAGAGCAGTTATCCTACACTGTATGTAGATTGACACGTGTTTACAAACATCAAACATCATATATGTTCATACAGAATAATGAAGAACATTTTGCTTTAGCAAGTAGGAGTAACTACTGAGTAGTGACATCACATTTTACTATTTAAAATTGGTTGGCTCACTGATAAACTTTTATATCCATCATCATGCCATACATGTATGTTGAAATTATATTTCATTCCCTCAAAGTTTTCTATATTAGGTTGCAGACCCACTTTCTATACTGACATCTCCTTTCAATATTTGCTTGTTTATGGATGATAGATTCCTACATATTTCTACTTGATGTATAATCAGTGCCTTCAGTCCTTGTTCAGAATTGTAACATGAGAATTGATTCATGTTTGTTCAAGAAATTATGTTCAATGGATGAATATAAATTGAATAACCTCAGAATTATAGCTTGTATTGGACAAATGTAGTTGTTGCTAAGGTATAGGTATAAGAAATCTTCTAAATTTTTCTTCTTATTTACAATTAGTTTGGAAAGATAAATGCCTTAAGCTGTTATTGAAAAATAGTATTTTGCATTGAATTTAATAGTGTAATCAAGTAAAAAATTTAGTGTCCTAACTTCATAATTTTACTTGGCAATATTAATATTTTAACTTTGTAAGAGCACATAATTTTGATATATCCTAATGACCAGAAAACTGGGACTTTTACTAATAGCCTTACATATTTTGAAATATTGTTACTGTCTACACAATTGATGTTTAAGGTTGTTTCTATAGGATAAGAAATGCATATTCTCTAATTGCTTTAAACAATATTGTCAATATTAACACCAGGGCTTGCTGTATGAATATTCCATACTATTTTTAATATTTTACACAGTTAACCTAGCTCTAAAACATCAGGAGAAATTTGTATATCCTTTCTACTATAATAAGTTATTTCTCCTTAATCTTCATTTTCATTCTTTTTTATTTAAATAATATTACCTCTGTACCACTAATTTTATTTTCTAAAACCTTCATGTAAAATTGTACTCCTATATATTACATTTAATCTTATATTTTCCCATTATTAGTGCTGTGATTTATGTGTCTGTTATCTTGACAATTACTAATTTTTATTCTGCATTTGTTTTTTTTCAATAGAAGCAAAATACATAGCTGTCAGAAAGATGGACAGACCATACCATGTGTAGGCAAACAGAATGGAAATTAGACATTTCATTGTATCACTGTATGATGCCAGGCTGGCACATGAAATCAAATCTATTTATTTGACATGTATTTTATACAGAGAAATTTCTGGTATTTTTATATGAAAGATAGTTTAAAAATTAGTATACTTTATTTTCATTAACAATTAATGTAGACAGTATCCCCACAAAGTGAACTGCATGAGTTCATTTGGGCACAGTCCTTCATGATGAGGTTAATACCTAACAGGAAGTGTTAGAAGATACATCTTCCTCTATATGGAGCATAGAGTGTGAACATCAGGAGCACACTTAGTAAAAATCACTAGGAATACAGAAGGAATTTCTTCTTGTCTTTCTTTATTATTTTTGGAAAGTTAAATATAGTTATATTATTTCCATTTAGTTTCCCCCTCCAGAGTTTTCCATGTATGTCCCTTGCTCTCTCTCTTTCTCTCTAAATCATGCCTTCTACTTTTTAAATGTTTCTATGATCCAATATGTCATCTGTTTAAGTCTCCCAAACAACCATGTTTTCTAATAGTAACCAGAACTCAGATATCATCTCAATAAGAACACATACATTGATATTCAAATGTGAAACATTTATGCCTGAGATACAGTATATATATATATTTACATATAATATATGAATTGAATATATATTTAATACATGTAAGTACTACATAAGTAATATATTACTTATGTAGTCGCAGATTTGGAAGGCTATAATCTCCTTGATGACAAGGGAAAATATTTCAGATTTTATTTCTGGATATTAACATAGGCTAAATCTAGTAGACAATTTCAAAGTTATTTGTGCTCTTACTGATTCCTTAAATAAAAATTGATGTATATTTCAAAGATTTAACTTTGGCACACACACAAACACAAACATACACACACACACACACACACACGTGTGATATATATATATATATATATGTATATATATATATATATACATATATATCTCAAAGTGTACAGATCTTGGACATCCCTATCATTTCACAAAGAAGGGTGAGTAAGATAGGGTATTGCAAGTATGGGACTAGCTAATTGTAAGACACTGTCTCAAATTAGAATTAAAACGAGCTCATGATGTGGCTTCATGCTAGACTCCTTGCCTTGTACATACACGGTCTTAGGTCCAATCTTAATTTTTGAAATAAAAAGACAAAAGCAGAATAGAAAGAACAGTAGGATATAAGATATGAAGATAAACTAGTAAACCACGTCCATGGTCTCATGATCTTATATAATGCAGGCTGGACATATTCTCTACCTATAGACATTGTTACATGCCCTACCACTGGACATATTCTCTACCTATAGACATTGTTACATGCCCTACCACTAACTCCACTCTCAGAGAAATGTAAGGAGTCCTTAATCATTCATTTTCAAGCAAATGGATGGAACTAGAAACTATCATGCTAAGTGAAGTAACTCAGATCCAAAAGGACATGCATGATATATACTCATATATTAGCCAGAAAAATAAAGAATACCCAGGACACAACCCACAGGACTCAAGAAGGTTAATAAGCTGAAGGACCCAAGGGATGATGCCTCAATCTCACTTGGGAGGGAGAAGAAAGCAGTCGCAGGGAGGCAAAGGGAACAGGGAGAAGAGTGGGGGAACATGATCAGGTATTGGTGCGTGGTCGAAAGAGGACTGGAGCCTGAGGGCCAGCAGAAAGAATGGAAACAGGTAACCTCAGGAGGTAGGAGGTGGCAGGAACCTCTAAAATGTTAATACATATCTGGTAGGTGAGAGAATCTCAGGATTTGGGTGAAGTGCCCAACAATGTTGGGGGAACTTGTAGAGCACACTTCTAGTGGAGGGACAGGACATCAAGTGGCAGGAAGGAGTTGCCATTCCACAGTCAATATTCTGACCCAGAATTGTCCCTGTCTGAAGGAACTGCAGAGACAAAAATGGAGAAAGACCATGAGAGAAAGGAGGTACAGTGACAGGCCCAAATTGGGATCCAGCTCAAGCAGAAGCCTGGGGCCTTGAAATGGCAACTGATGCTGCGCTGTGTTTCAGACAGGAACCTAGCATGGCTGCCCTCTGAGAGGCCCAACAAACAGCTGAAAGAGTCACATGCACATAATAGCACCCAACAAATAGACAGAAGCAGGGGATCCTTGTGCTTGAATTGGGAAAAAGCTGGAAGAAGCTGAGGAGAAGGGCATCTCCATAGGAAGATGAGCAGACTCAATTCACCTGGACCCCTGAGATCTCTTAGACACTTAGTCACCAACCAGGTAGCATACACCAGCTGATATGAGGCCCCCAACCCATATACAGCAGAAGACTGCCTAGTCTAGCCTCAGTGAGAGAAGATACACCTAACCCTTGAGAGATTTGAGGCCCCAGGGAGTGGGGAGGCGGGGACATCCTCTTGGAAATAGGGGGTGGAGGTATGATCTGGGGAATGACTGGGGTGCAGAAAGGAAGGTGGATGAAGTCTGGAGTTTACAAGAGGATTAAAGAATAAAAATATTAAAACAAAGATCTCAATTACTAAACTAGCCAATTCTATTTTTTCTTGTGTGTTAACTTTTTTTAAATGTATTTGATTTTCTCCACTTTTACTATAAGTGGAGAACGTGCCAGTCCTTGTATTATGTGTAGAACATTGAGACAGCTGTAATCACATTAACCACTGATTTTACATTACTAAGCTTCCTTTCTTCTCAATGGGGTCACATTGTTATTGAAGCTCCTTTACTATCTTCAACACTGTTAGGTTCAAATAGCTTTTCAACCACTGAGAACTGGTGGCTAAGCCTACTATACCATGATTTTAGTACCATTTCCTGACCCCAGGACGAAGAGTTCAAAGAAGAATAACTAAGCACCTGGCTTCTTTCAAATCCAAGGACAATTATTCTGTTAATTCTTTAGAACAGTGACTCAAAGAGCTTGTTATAGATTGACATTTCTGAAGGGGTTTGCAACCTCATAGGAGGAATGACAATATCAACCAACCAGACCCCCCAGAGCTCCCAGAGACTAAATCACCAACCAAAGAGTACACACGGAGGGACTCATGGTTCCAACCACATATGTAGCAGAGAGTGGCCTTATTGGGCATCAAGGGGAGAAGAGACCCTTGGTCCTGTGAAGGCTCAATGGCCCAGTGTAGGGGAATGTGAGGGAGGAGACACTGGAGTGGGTGGGGGGGAACATGCTCAAAGAAGCAGGGTTGGGGGATGAGATAGGGTGGGTTTTGGAGGGAAACCAGAAAACGGAATAATATTTAAAATGTAAATAAAGAAAATATCCAATAAAAAAGACCATCTGAAGGGATTTGATAACTTTCACAGCAAACCTCTTCTGAAATTTCTCAGTGGTTCAAGAGCCTGTAAAATTTTATAACTTGGACATGTATGCACCATTCCACACTTTGAAATATTTTATCATATTAAAATGTTATAAGCATGTTATAGTCTGTAAGAAAATGCTGGCCAGCTCCTCTCTCCTGTAATGCACCATCCATCTGAAAAATTAAAAAAAAAAAAAACTCAAGGTTTGCTAAATAACTGCTTCAGACCACAATTCCTAATTAACTTATTATATTGGAGTTATGACTAATAATATAGTTTTCCATGGCAGAATGTGTTTTACAAGACCTGCTCAGTCTGAATAGATTCCTCTGACAACATTGTGTATATTAGTCATCAATAAATGGTTTCCTGTGTGGAGGAAAAAATAGAAATCATTAGGATTTAGTGTATTTACAACAAAGGAATGTGTCAGAGAGGATTCATCTTTCTACTAATATCGTTGTGCTATAGATAGAGCATGCCTATTCCTTCTGGATGGTTACAGGAAATGATGGTCTATTTAAATGGAGTTCTAAGCTAGAGACTGCTCTAAGCTTGAAAGTCGGCCTGTTTGTCACCAAAAGAGCTTTATTGGTAACGAAAATTGCATTGCAACTCTTTTCGTAATTCTGTATCAAATATGAAACAGTGATACATTTAAATGCCAAATGTTAAATAAAATAAGGTATCCCTAGCATTTATAAGGTACTAGCATCATATGTCTCAGGTTTAAACTGTTGTTTCACACTGAGTTATAATCCTTTTGCCATTTTGTGACTCTAGAAGTAGAGATTAGTTGCTGTATTATTATATATCATATGAGAGACTTTGGAGAATGAATGGAGGAAGGAAAACCCTCCATCTCCCGTCTCCGCAAAGCCCTCACTGACTTGAGGAATTTACCAATGTAAAGGGATTGGTTTATTACAGCTTTAAGTCCTCATGTACCACAAAGGGATTTGCTAAATACATTCAAGGGGACTCCAAATATGCTCTCAAGGGACCTTTGTACAGCTCTGAACCTCCTTGTGACTGAATTGTGCAGTTCCCTCTGCAGTGAATTAACATAATTGGGATCAGGCCTAGATGTCTTTATAGGAGATAATTACATACAGTTCCAAAAGTATCATTACTTTAGCCTGTCTTCTCCTTGAGAGCATAGGAAGCCTGGAAACCAGTTTTAAACATAATAGCTGCACAGCAAGTAAGCAGTGCTGCTAAAGGGTACATTAGTATAACCTGCAAAGCATACTTGCTGGAATTTAGCATTCTAATTATATATAGTGTTAAGATGTGCTAAGAGATGATATATTGCATGTGCTGTCTACCTGAGAGACAAGGTAGACAAGGTAGCTTTTCAATTTACTGTGTAGTAAACCGGGCAAGATGTTAATTGGTGATAGATCCATTAATTGATGTTCTATTTATATGCAAGAAAATTATCATCCTATTTATAATGAACAAAAAGATAAATGTCACATGTACACATATTTCCAGTCAATGTTTTAGCAAGCCAAAAAAATTGAAACCAAATACAACACTACTTAAACCTCCCTTGTCGGTTAGGTCATTAAAGTTTTCAAAGAAACATTTTGTTTATAAAAATCCATGTAACATTTTACTCTGATTATTTTAGATATCTTTTAAAGACTGGAAGTGCCATTCATATCTAATGTAAGCAAGCTTAGCAATTGCAAATAGATGTAATTAGTGTGCACAATTAAAACTTGAGGCTGTGAGTTGTCTCAATGTCCCTAAGCATCACATCCTAAATTCTACCTCCAGAATCTACTCTCTCTCTCTCTCTCTGTCCCTTTCTCTCTCACACACACATACACACACAGGCACACACATACTTTAACACCTTGATTTTAACTGAGGGTTATATTTTAGCATAAAAAGTGACCAGTATTGTTTTAAAAAATACCCTCACACACATTTTTTTTTTGCTTTTTAAAGATTTATTTATTTCATTTATATGAATACACAACAGACACACAAGATGAGGGCATCAGATCACATTACAGATGTTTGTGAGCCTTTATGTGGTTGCTGGGAATTGAACTCAGGACCTCAGGAAGACCAGTCAGTGCTCTTAACCAGTAAGCCATCTCTCCATCCTATTGTTTTTTATTTAGTGTGTGTGTGTGTGTGTGTGTGTGTGTTCTTTTTCTTCTTTTATTGAATATATTCTTCATTTACATTTCAAATATTATTCTGCTTCTATGTTTCCCCCTCCCCAAAAACTCCCAACCCATCCTCCCCTGCCTCCCCTGCCTCCAAGAATATGCTCCTCCACACAAACCACTCCCATGACTCATTACCTTAGAGTCAAAGGTTGGTAAACAATTTTCCAAGCAAATGGTTGTAAGAAACAAGCTAGAGTGGCCATAATTATATTGGATAAAACCAACTTTCATCCAAAAGTCTTCAAAAACAGATAAGGCAGGACACTTCACACTTATCAAAGGAAAAATCTACCAAGATGAATTCTCAATTCTGAATATCTATGCTCCAAATGCAAGGGCACCCACATTCATAAAAGAAACTTTACTAAAGCTCAAAGCACACACCGTACCCCACACAATTATAGTGAGAGACTTCAACAACACCCTTTCAACATGCCATTTGTTTTTTTGTTTCTTTAATTAGATAAATTCTTTATTTACATTTCAAGTTTTGTCCCCTTTCCTGGTTCTTCCTCCCAAAAATCCCATAACCATCTCCTCTCCCCCTGTTTTCCAATGAACCTTCTCCTGCTTCCTTGTCCTGGTACTCTTCTACTCTGAGGCATCAAGCCTTTCCAGGACCAAGGGCCTCTCCTCCCTTTGATGTCCAACAAGGCCATCCTCTGCTGCCTATGCATCTGGAGTCATGAGTAACACCATGTGTACTATCTGGTTTATGCATTTGTCCCTGGGAGTTCTGGGAGTATTGGGTGACTCATACTGTTGCTCCTCCCTTCTATACTCATAACTTTCTTAATTCTTTTGATCTCATTTTCATAGACTAAGAATGAGTGATCAAAATAAACTATATTCCCCACAAAGCAAATCTAAACTTTTAACTCATTGACATAGTATCATCCACTGAAGCATGTGCAAGAACTGTGTTATTGAACTAAAAATATAAAAAATCTGTAATATGTATGCCACATAATAATGTCCCATAAGGGTGCACAGTGTGTACAGTAAAATTAAAAACAATAGCATATATAAGTAAAGCTTAACAAACATATTTTCTCAATAATGACAGATTATAATAAGTAGGTGAGGGTGGTTGAAGACAGGATCATCTCAAGATAAATGATTTAAGCTATGCCTGATCTTGTCTGATGTATTACAACTAATTTAAAATATTTAATAAATAATATTTGCATAATTTATTTTGATCACTTTTTTATAATAGCAATGCCTCTCTATCTGAACAAATTTTGTTTTTAAACTCAACTGCGATTAGATGAATGGACATAAATATAGATGGACTTCAAACCTAATTTTTTTTCAAATGAGCAACTTATATTTTTTTAATTACCTAAGACCTTGTTTTAATGCATTATGTAAGACATAAATTAGCCAAAATCTGTTTCTTGTCTTTTGGTTTTTTGTTTTGAATTTTTTACCTAAAGAGGATAGGAACTCCACAGGAATACCAACAGACAGTAGAGTCAACTAACCTGGAGGCTTGAGGCTCTAAGAGTCTGAACCACTCACCAAAGAAAATACACCTGCTGCACCTAGGCCTTTCCAAACATATGTAGCAGATGTTCAGGTTGGTCTTCATATAGTTCCTGAAGTTGGCTCTGTCCCAAAAATCTGTTACCTGTATGTGGGATATGTTCTAGTTGGGCTGCCCTATCTGGCTTTAGTGGGAACTGAAGTACCCAGCCTTGCAAAGAATTAAAGTGCCAGGACTCAGAAGTTACAGCATGAATCTCCATGTTCTTAAGAGTATTGACATAATGGTTCTTTTAGAAATTAGTCGCAGATCAAGAAATAGAATTGTTTGGATAATAAAATCTAAATATCTGCCTCTGAAAATCATTTTAATAGAGGAAAATCCTCTCTTACTTGAACTCATTTGAATGAGGGTTGAAAACTTATAGTAAAAAATATTCATGTGTAGAATCCTGTAATTCTAAAGATAGTTATCCTGTCTCTTGAAGACATACAACAAGATGTTCCTGGAGAGACAAGGTAATATGATAATATTGACACTGTATATTTTGTATTTCACTTCAATTAAGTTCTTTTCAGTTTCTGAGTATATACGTATAAGTGTATATACATGTGCATTTTGAGGCCACAGTACAACATTGTGTGATGTTCCTTGGGTTCCATTCTCCTTGTTCATTGAGACAGAGTTTTGCAATGAGACATGGGGATTCCTGATTGGACTAATATCCTTGACAGTGATCCCTATGAGGTATCCCGCCTCTACCTTCCCAGCATTATTGGCATAATAAGTGCTCACCACACCCTGGGGATGGAACTCAGGGCCTCATGCTTATGGAGTAATAACTATACCAACTGAGATATATCCCAACTCTTTAAAATTTAAATAAATGTCAATACATAACCTCTTTTCAAAATTTTCAGTAAAAGTTGGTTGTAATAATTATTGAGTAACTAAATGTTTTCATATAGAATTGAAGACATGCCTCTCAGGAGATTTTATGCCCAGGCAAAATCCTGCTCAAAAGCCTATAGAACATATTATATTTTGCTAAATGGAATCATTGTAAAATTATCTTTTATAAATTTATGTTTATACCTACAGACACAGCTTGCTTTCAACAGAAGATAGAGGATCTTCTTTGTGCAGTATGCAGCTGCCAGTTCAGAGACTCTTGCCTTATCCAAATGCTAAGAATAAGAGATGGGTGCTTGATAAAGATGCATGGGGCATCTTTATCAATGTTTTAAAAGAACAATAACCGAGGCTATAAGAACACCACTGTTGAAGGGAAAAAGATGTAAACCACAGAGTGTTGGGACAAGTGCTGTGAAAAGTCTTCTGCACAAGCAAGGAATATTGAAATCATAAATTCATAGCAACTGTATTTATATGAACATGCAACTTGCTCAAGATCAAGTCAGCCTTACTTAGGGCACAGATGTGGATGTGGTTCCCAAGATTCACTTTTTATTGACAATATTGGCAGTTAATAGCTATTACATGGGAGGTCGCCAGCTACCATCCAGGCACAGGCAGCTCAACCAACTCAGCCAAGGAAGCACCTGACCAACAGGGAGTCCCATGGTTAGACAGAGCCCCCTTAGTCCTAGGTCCCTAGCCACCATCTTGCCCAGGAAGCTCAAACAGGTACACAGAGGGCACCAGAGTGAAGGATTGCCCAGGACATAGCTTGCCTGGATTCCTTCCCCACCAGGGAGCCAGGCAGCTCTATAGCTGCCTGGGCACTTATCCTGCAGGGAGCATCTGACCTGAAGGAAGCCCCATGGTTAGACCAGGTCCACAGGAGGTTCAAGCACCAGCCAGTGACAACAGGACTAACACCAGAGATAACAAAATGGCAAAAAGAAAAGGCAGGAACTTTACTAAGAGAAAATAAGGCAATATGGCAGCATCTGAACCCAACTCTCCAACAACAGCAAGTCCTGGATATCCCAACACACCAGAAAAACAAGATTTGGATTTAAAATTACTGGTCATGA
The DNA here is from genome assembly GCF_947179515.1 of Apodemus sylvaticus. Classification (NCBI taxonomy): domain Eukaryota; kingdom Metazoa; phylum Chordata; class Mammalia; order Rodentia; family Muridae; genus Apodemus; species Apodemus sylvaticus. The sequence continues at coordinate 33,134,678 of NC_067491.1, forward strand.
TGCTGTTAGAGGATCACAAGAAAGACATAAATAAATCTCTTAAATTCAGGAGAAAACAGATCAAAAGTTAGAAGCTCTTACAAGGGAAACATAAAAACCATTTAAAGAAATTCAGGAGAATATAGGTCAACAGAAAGAAGCCAATAAAGAGGAAATTCAAAAATCACTTAAAGAAATGGAGGAGAAATTGAGTCAACAGGCAGAAGTCATGAAAGGGGAAACACAAAAATATATTAAAGAAATACAAGAAAATACAATCAAACAAGTGAAGTAATGGAGCAAAACCATCCAGGATCTAAAAACAGAAGTAGAAACAACTAAGAAATCTCAAAGGGAGATAACTTTGGAGATAGAAAACCTTGGGAAGAAATCAGGGTCCATAGACGCAAATATAACCAACAGAATACAAGAAATGGAAGAAAGAATCTCAGATGCAGAATATACAATAGAAACCATTGTCACAACAGTGAAAGAAAATGCAAAAAGCAAAAAAGCTTGTAACCCAAAACATCCAGGAAATCCAGGTCACACTTAAAAGACCAAACCTAAGGATTATATGTATAGATGAGAGTGAAGATTTACAAATAAAAGAGCCAGCAAATATCTTCAACAAAATTATGGAAGAAAACTTCCATAATCTAAAGAGAGAGTTGCCCATGAACATACAAGAAGCCTACAGAACTCAAAACAGACTGGACCAGAACAGAAATACCTCCCGTCACATAATAATCAAAACCCCAAATGTACTAAATGAAAGAATATTAAGAGCACTAAGAGAAAAAAGTCAAGTAATATATAAAGGAAGAATGATTAGAATTATACCAGATTTCTCACCAGAGACCATGAAAGCTAGAAGATCCTGGGCAGATCTCATACAGACTCTAAGAGAAGACAAATTCCAGCCAAGATTACTATACCCAGCAAAATTTTCAATCACCATAGATGGAGAAAACAAGATATTCCATGATAAAACCAAATTTACACAATATCTGTCCAAAAACACAGCCCTACAAAGGATAATAGGTGGAAAACACCAATACAAGGAGGGAAAGTACACCCTGAAAAAAAGCAAGATAGTAAACTTCTTTCATCAAGCCCAAAAGAACATAACCACACAAATATAAAATAACAGGAAGTAAAAATCCCTACTCTTTAATATCTCTTAACATCAATGGACTCAATTCCCCAATTAAAAGACATAGACTAACAGACTGGATACATAAACAGGACCCTACATTATGTTACTTACAGGAAACACACCTTAGGGGCAAAGACAAACACTACCTCAGAGTAAAAGGCTGGAAAACAATTTTACAAGCAAATGGTCTCAGGAAGCGAGCTGGAGTAGCCATTCTAATATCAGATAAAATTGACTTTCAACCTAAAGTCATCAAAAGAGACGCAGAAGGATATTACTTACTGGTCAAAGGAAAAATCCACCAAGAAGAACTCTCCATTCTGAACATCTATGCTCCAAATGAAGGGCACCCTAATTCATAAAAGAAACTTTACTAAAGCTCAAAGCACACATTGCACCTAACAAAATAATTGTGGGCAACTTCAACACTCCACTCTCCTCAATGGACAGATCAAGAAAACAGAAACTAAACAGGGACTCAGTGAAACTAATGGAAGTATTGGACCAATTGGATTTAATATATATAAATATATATATATATATATGTGTGTGTGTGTGTGTGTGTGTGTGTGTGTGTGTGTGTATGTGTGTGTTTGTTAAATGTTATATATATGTAACGTTTCATCCTAAAGCAAAAGACTATACCCTTTTCTCAGCCCCTCATGGTTCCTTCTCAAAAATCAACCATATAATTGGTCACAAGACATACCTCAACAAATATAAGAAGATTGAACTGTTTCCATCCTACTATCAGATCACTGTGGAATAAGAGTGGTCTTCAATAGCAACAAAAACATCAGAAAGCCCACATACACATGGAGGCTGAATAACACTCTACTCAATGATACCTTGACCAAAGACGAAATAAAGAAAGAAATCAAAGACTTTTAGAATTTAATGAAAATGAAGGCACAACTTACCCAAATCTAAGAGACACAATGAAAGCAGTGCTAAGAGAAAACTCATAGCCCTGGGTGCCTCCAAAAATAAACGGGAGAGAGCATACACTAGCAGCTTAACACCTGAAAGCCCTGGAACAAAAAGAAGCTAATTCACCCAGGAGGAGAAGAAAACAGGAAATCATCAAATTCATGGCTGAAATCAATCAAGTAGAAACAAAAAAGAAGCATATAAAGAATCAACAAAACCAGGAGCTGGTTCTTTGAAAAAGTCAACAAGATAGATAAACCCTTAGCCAGACTAACCAAAGGGCACAGAGACAATATCCAAATTAACAAAATTAGAAATGAAAAGGGAGAGATAACAACAGAAACTGAGGAAATTTAAAAAAAAATTAACAGATCCTACTACAAAAGTCCATATTCAACACAACTGGTAAATCTGGAGGAAATGGACAATTTCCTAGACAGATATCAATTACCAAAATTAAATCAGGATCAATTAATCCACTAAACAGCCCAATAACCCATAAAGAAATAAAAGGAGTCATAGAAAGCCTTCCAACCAAAAAAAGTGCAGGACCAGATGGTTTCAGTGCAGAATTTTATCAAACCTTCAAAGAAGACCTAACACCAATACTCTTCAAATTATTTCACAAAATAGAAACAGAAGGAATACTACCCAACTCATTCTACGAAGCCAAAATTATGCTGATCACAAAACCACATAAAGATCCAACAAAGAAGGAGAACTACAGGCCAATAACCCTTATGAATATCGACGCAAAAAGAATCAATAAAATTCTTGCCAACTGAATCCAAGAATACATCAAAACGATTATTGACCGTGATCAAGTAGGCTTGCATGGATGGTTCAATATACAGAAATCCGTCAATGAGATCTACTACATAAACAAACTCAAAAAAAATAAATAAATAAAACCCAACATGGTCTTTTCATTAGATGCTGAAAAAGCTTTTGACAAAATTCAGTATCCTTTCATGCTAAAAGTCTTGGAAAGAACAGGAATTCAAGGTCCATACCTAAACATAGAAAAAGCAATATTTAGTAAACTGGTAGCCAACACCAAACTAAGTGGAGAGAATCTTGAAGCAATCCCACTAAAATCAGGGACTAGACAAGGCTGCCCCTCTCTCCATATCTTTTTAATATAGTACTTGAAGTTCTAGCTAGAGCAATTAGACAACATAAGGAGGTCAAAGGGATAGAAATTGAAAAGAAAGAAGTCAAACTATCAGTATTTGCAGATGATATGATAGTATACTTAAGCGACCTAAAAAACTCCACCAGAGAACTCCTACAGCTGATAAACAGCTTCAGCAAAGTGGCTGGTTATAAAATGAAATCAAGCAAATCAGTAGCCTTCCTATACTCAAAGGATAAGCAGGCTGAGAAAGAAATTAGGGAAATGACACCCTTCACAATAGCCATAAGCAATATAAAGTATCTTGGGGTGACTCTAACCAAACTAGTGAAAGATCTGTATGAGAAGAACTTCAGGTCTCTGAGAAAGGAAATCGAGGAAGACCTTAGAAAATAGAAAAATCTTCCATGCTCATGAATTGGCAGGATTAATATAGTAAAAATGGCCATCTTACCAAAAGAAATCTACAGATTTAATGCATTCCCCAATCAAAACCCCAACTCAGTTCTTCCTAGAGTTAGAAAGAGCAATTCTCAAATTCATCTGGAATATATATATATATATAAAAAAAAAACAGGATAGCTAAAACTATTCTCAACAGTAAAAAAACTTCCGGGGGAATCAGTATACTGGACCACAAGCAGTACTACAGAGCAATAGTGTTAAAAACTGCATTGTATTTGGTGCAGTGACAGGCAGGTAGATCAATGGAATATGATTGAAGACCAAGAAATGAACCCACACACCTATGGTCACTTGATCTTTAACAAAGGAGCTGAAAACATCCAGTGGAAAAAAGGTAGCCTTTTCAACAAATGGTGCTGGCTCAACTGGAGGTCAGCTTGCAGAAGAATGCCAATTGATCCATCCTTATCTCCTTGTACTAAGCTCAACTCCAAATGGATCAAGGACCTCCACATAAAGCCAGACACTCTGAAGCTAACAGAAAAGAAACTGGGGAAGACCTTTGAGGACATCGGTACAGGGAACAGTTCCTGAACAGAACACCAATAGCTTATGCTCTAAGATCAAGAATTGACAAATGGGACCTCATAAAATTACAAAGTTTCTGTAAGGAAACTGTCAAGTGGACAAAATGACAACCAACACATTGGGAAAGTATTTTGACCAACCCTACATCCAACAGAGGGCTAATACCCATATATACAAAGAACTCAAGAAGCTAGACGCCAGAGAGCCAATTAATCCTATTAAAAAATGGGGTACAGAGCTAAACAAAGAATTTTCACATGAAGAACTTCGAATGGCTGAGAAGCATCTCAAGAAATGTTCAATGTCACTAGGGAAATGCAAATCAAAACAACCCTGAGATTTGGCGAGGATGTGGAGAAAGAGGGACACTCCTCCACTGCTGGTGGGAATGCAAGTTGGTACAACCACTCTGGAAATCACTCTGGCTGTTCCTCAGAAAACTGGGCATAACACGTCTGGAGGACCCTGCCGTACCACTCCTGGGCATATACTAAGAGGCTTCCCCTGCATGCAGTAAGGACACATGCTCCACTATATTCATAGCAGCCCTATTTATAATAACCAGAAGTTGGAAAGAACCCAGATGTACCTCAGTGGAGGAATGGATACAGAAAATGTGGTTTAGTTACACAATGGAATACTACTCAGCAATTAAAAACAATGAATTAGATCTTCGTGGGGGCGGAGGCTGCAGCAGCAACAGCAGCAGCGGCTGGTACAGAGGAAGGGCCATCAGCAGTGGAACCAAGCTGACAGGGTCCCGGCAGACCCTGTGCCCATGACCACTGGCCATCGCTGGCCAGCCGGGCTGCAAGCAGCGACCTTTCACCGCACAGAAGCCACATCAGAACTCTGCCTCCAGCCAGTCAGTTATGAGAGACTGGCCTCCATCTTGGTTCTCGGACTCCAGAGAGATCAGACAGACTGAGGTACACAAATACAACCTGAGACCAACATCACAGGGGTCTAAGCCCAACAGGCGTTGGCCTGCACCCAGGCTCTGGGCTGGTCTGGAGTGGGGGGAGCACCGGTGTGCAAACCCGGCCAGGAGGTTGTTTGCCCGGGCCTGCACCACTGCCATTTTGCCTACGGGAAGCCAGAAAGTCTTAGAAGGCAAAACCGGCTAACAGGCTAGCCTGAGGCTGACATAGCTGGGGTCTAAGATGGTCAGGCCCTGGACTGCCCCCAGGCCCGGGGCTGCTCGGTGGGCCATCTGTGTGCCAACCTGGCCAGGAGGTTGTTATCTCAGCAGACTCTCCCAGCACTCTCAGGGAGCTCACACCGCCATCCTGGCCACCTGACAGACCCAATTAACACTCACAGCTGAGGGGAACATTGCTCAGACATTGGCCCGCTAGACTTTTGCCTAGACTCAGGGCCTGAGCAGCTAGGCCATCCTTGTGTGCACCAACCCGGTTGGGAGTTCCGCTGCCCAGCAGAGTGATCAGCACACAGAAAAGGTCCCTGCAGCACACACCCTCAGCACCCCCTGAAGGAGCAAACAGGCATCTTCTGGTTCACAGACACAATCTGGGGCAAAGCACACTAGGGCTGCAAGGGCACCCAAGAGGAGGATAGCACATCAGCAATCGGCAACAGGGGAAACTCTGCCATCCAGTGTTGCAGAAATAGCCCTAGAGCCTCTCAGGAGGCTAAAACACCAGCCAGAGACAAGACTAACTAGCTCCAGAGAACAAGATGGCAAAGGGCAAACGCAGGAACGCTACTAACAGAAATCTAGGCAATATGGCAGCATCTAAACCAAACTCTCCAACATCAGCAAGTCCTGGTTATGCCAATACACCAGAGAAACAAGATTTGGATTTAAAATCATTGGTCATGATGCTGCTAGAAGAACACAAAAAGGACATAAATGAATCACTTAAAGAAATACAGGGGAACATGAATAAGCTAGAAACCCGTATAATGGAAACACAAAAATCACTTAAAGAAATGCAGGAGAATAAGGCCCAAGAGATAGAAGCCAATAAAGAAGAAAGGCAAAAAAGAGAGCTCCTACAGCTGATAAACAACTTCAGCAAAGTGGCAGGTTATAAAATCAACTCAAGCAAATCAGTGGCCTTCCTATACTCAAAGGAAAAGCAGGCTGAGAAAGAAATTAGGGAAATGACCCCCTTCACAATAGCCACAAACAGTATACAGTATCTTGGGGTGACTCTTACCAAACATGCGAAAGATCTGTATGACAAGAACTTCAAGACTCTGAAGAAGGAAATGGAAGAAGACCTCAAAAAATGGGAAAACCTCCCATGCTCATGGATCGGTAGAATCAATATAGTTAAAATGGCCATTTTGCCTAAAGCACTATACAGATTCAATGCAATACCCATCAAAATCCCAACTCAATTCTTCACAGAGTTAGAAAGAGCAATTATCAAATTCATCTGGAACAACAAAAAACCCAGGATAGCTAAAACTATTCTCAGCAACAAAAGAAAATCTGAGGGAATCAGTATCCCTGACCTCAAGCAATACTACAGAGCAATAGTGTTAAAAACTGCATGGTATTGGTACAGTGACAGGCAGGAGGATCAATGGAACAGGATTGAAGATTCAGAAATGAACCCACACACCTATGGCCACTTGATCCTCGACAAAGAGGCTGAAAACATCCAATGGAAAAAAGATAGCCTTTTCAACAAATGGTGCTGGTTCAACTGGAGGTCACCATGCAGAAGAATGCGAATTGATCCATCCTTGTCTCCTTGTACTAAGCTCAAATCCAAATGAATCAAGGACCTCCACATAAAGCCAGACACTCTGAAGCTAATAGAAAAGAAACTGGGGAAGACCCTTGAGGACGTCGGTACAGGGAGAAAGTTTCTGAACAGAACACCAATAGCGTATGCTCTAAGAGCAAGAATTGACAAATGGGACCTCATAAGGTTGCAGAGTTTCTGTAAGGCAAAGGACACCATCAAGAGGACAGATCGGCAACCAACAAATTGGGAAAAGATCTTCACCAATCCTACATCAGATAGAGGGCTAATATCCAATATATATAAAGAACTCAAGAAGTTAGACTCCAGAAAACCGAACAACCCTATTAAAAAATGGGGTACAGAGTTAAACAAAGAATTCTCACCTGAAGAACTTCGGATGGCGGAGAAGCATCTTAAAAAATGCTCAACTTCATTAGTCATTAGGGAAATGCAAATCAAAACAACCCTAAGATTTCATCTTACACCAGTCAGAATGGCTAAGATTAAAAATTCAGGAGACAGCAGGTGTTGGAGAGGGTGCGGAGAAAGAGGAACACTCCTCCACTGCTGGTGGGGTTGCAAATGTGTACAACCACTCTGGAAAGCAGTCTGGCGGTTCCTCCGAAAACTGGGCACCTCACTTCCAGAAGATCCTGCTATACCACTCCTGGGCATATACCCAGAGGATTCCCCACCATGTAATAAGGATACATGCTCTACTATGTTCATAGCAGCCCTATTTATAATTGCCAGATGCTGGAAAGAACCCAGGTATCCCTCAACAGAAGAGTGGATGCAAAAAATGTGGTATATCTACACAATGGAGTACTATTCAGCCATTAGAAACAATGAATTCATGAAATTCTTAGGCAAATGGATGGAGCTAGAGAACATCATACTAAGTGAGGTAACCCAGACTCAAAAGGTGAATCATGGTATGCACTCACTAATAAGTGGTTATTAACCTAGAAAACTGGAATACCCAAAACATAATCCACACATCAAATGAGATACAAGAAGAAAGCAGGAGTGGTCCCTGGTTCTGGAAAGACTCAGTGAAACAGTATTTGGCAAAACCAGAACGGGGAACTGGGAAGGGGTGGGAGGGAGGACAGGGGAAGAGAAGGGGACTTATGGGACTTTAGGGGAGTGGGGGGGGCTAGAAAAGGGGAAATCATTTGAAATGTAAATAAATTATATCGAATAAAAAAAAAGAAATGCAGGAAAACTTGAGTCAACAGGCAGAAGTCATGAAAGAGGAAACACAAGAATCTCTTAAAGAATTACAGGAAAACACAAACAAATGATGGAAATGAGCAAAACCATCCTGGATCTAAAAACAGAAGTAGAAACAACTAAGAAATCACAAAGGGAGACAACTTTGGAGATAGAAAACCTTGAGAAGAAATCAGGGGCCATAGATGCAAATATAAACAACAGAATACAGGAGATGGAAGAAAGAATCTCAGATGCTAAAGATACCATAGAAACCATTGACTCAACTGTCAAAGAAAATGCAAAATGAAAAAAGCTTGTATCCCAGAACATCCAGGAAATCCAGGATACAATGAGAAGACCAAACCTAAGGATTATAGGTATAGATGAGAGTGAGGATTTACAACTGAAAGGGCCAGCAAATATCTTCAACAAAATTATGGAAGAAAACTTTCCCAACTTAAAGAGAGAGATACCTATGAATATACAAGAAGCCTACAGAACTCCAAACAGAATGGACCTGAGCATAAATATCTCCCATCACATAATAATCAAAACACCAAATGTACTAAACAAAGAAAGAATATTAAAGGCAGTAAGAGAAGGCCAAGTAACATATAAAGGAAGACCTATCAGAATCACACAAGACTTCTCACCAGAGACCATGAAAGCTAGAAGATCCTGGGCAGATCTCATGCAGACTCTAAGAGAACACAAATGTCAGCCAAGAGTACTATACCCAACAAAACTCTCATTCACCATAGATGGAGAAACCAAGATATTCCATGACAAAAACAAATTTACATAATATCTTTTCACAAGCCGAGCTCTGCAAAGAATAATAGGAGGAAAACTCCAATACAAAGAGGGAAACTACACCCTGGAAAAAGCAAGATAATTACCTTCCTTCATCAAACCTAAAAGAAGATAACCACTCAATTACAAGAAGTACATCAAAAATGACAGGAAGTAATAATCACTATTCCTTAATATCTCTTAACATCAATGGTCTCAATTCCCCAATAAAAAGACATAGACTAACAGAATGGATAAGGAAACAGGACCCTACAATTTGCTGCATACAGGAGACACACCTCAGTGTTAAAGATAAAAACTACCTTAGAGTAAAAGGCTGGAAGACAATCTTACAAGCCAATGGCAGAAAAGCATCTTAAAAAATGCTCAACTTCATTAGTCATTAAGGAAAAGCAAATCAAAACAACCCTGAGATTTCACTTCACACCAGTCAGAATGGCTAAGATTAAAAATTCAGGAGACAGCAGGTGTTGGCCAGGATGTGGAGAAAGAAGAACATTCCTCCACTGCTGGTGGGGTTGCAAATTGGTACAACCACTCTGGAAATCAGTCTGGCAGTTCCTCAGAAAACTGGGCACCTCACTTCCAGAAGATTCTGCTATAACACTCCTGGGCATATACCCATTGGATTCCCCAGCATGTAATAAGGATACATGCTCTACTATGTTCATAGCAGCCCTATTTATAATTGCCAGAAGCTGGAAAGACCCCAGGTATCCTTCAACAGAAGAGTGGATGTAAAAAAAATGTGGTATATCTACACAATGGAGTACTATTCAGCCATTAGAAACAATGAATTCATGAAATTCTTAGGCAAATGGATGGAGCTAGAGAACATCATACTAAGTGAGGTAACCCAGACTCAAAAGGAGAATCATGGTATGCACTCACTAATAAATGGATATTAACCTAGAAAACTGGAATACCCAAAACATAATCCACACATCAAATGAGGTACAAGAAGAAAGGAGGAGTGGCCCCTTGTTCTGGAAAGACTCAGTGAAGCAGTATTTGGCAAAACCAGAACGGGGAAGTGGGAAGGGGTGTGTGGGAGGACAGGGGAAGAGAAGGGGGCTTATGGGACTTTCGGGGAGTAGGGGGCTAGAAAAGGGGAAATCATTTGAAATGTAAATAAAAAAATATATTGAATAAAAAAAACAATGAATTCATGAATTCTTAAGCAAATGGTTGGATCTGGAAAATATCATCCTAAGTGAGGTAACCCAGTCACAAAAGAACACTCATGGAATTCAGTCAGTGATAAATGGATATTAACTCAGAAACTCTGAATACCCATGAGAGAATACACATATCAATGACTCCCAAGAAGAGGGAAGGAGAGGTCCAGGATCCTGAACAGACTTGTTCCAGCATTGTAGGGGAGCACCAGGACAGAGAATTAGGAGGGGGTTGATAGGAGAATTGGTGGAGGGAAGAGGGTTTAGGGAACTTATGGGGAGGGGGAACCGGGAAAATCATTTGGAATGTAAACATGGAATATAGAAAATAATAAATAAATAATAAATAAATAAATAAATAAATAAATAAATAAATAAATAAATAAATAAATAAATAAATAAAATTCAGTATATGTCTACCCCTGGATATAGAGTAATTTCCATTCTATTTCATTTTAAAAAGAAATATTTGCATAAGTGGTTATAAGATACTACTACTTTGAACAATATAAGTACTGCTTATCTATTGACTATGTTCTACATAGTCTATCATGAGAAAACATAAAATGTTACCTACTAAGTTATGAATAGGTTTGTTTAACAAAATACTAGAAAGGATGGGAAGCTAATATATGAAGCAGAAATAAAAAATAAAGAGCTATGGTAAAATCTGTGAAAAAATAGCTATTACATGGGTAGGCAGAGACCATTGTTTTTGAGAGTATGAGTTCTATAATGTTTTCAGAGATCCAGTAGAATATTCCAGAGATATATCCAGAGATGTCAATATTTAGACATAAAAAATTGGCATAAAATTGTAGCAGAACTTATATAGGGTAATATATAAGAAATTAGGGTAGGAAGTATGTGCATTTTATAATAACATTTTATTGTACACTATATAAAATTCTCAATAAATATTTCCAAATAAACATTGATAAACTACCTGTGAACTGTATCAATGAATGACTTAATCTAGAAGCTGAAAGAATGAGAATTACAGCCTAAAAAACCCCCAGTGCCTAACTCTCAAATGACCCTAAGAAAGAAGCTTAAAGAAGCTCTAATTCCAGCCTTCTTTTTTTTAAATTTTTTAATTTTTTAAAAATTTTCTATATTCTTTGTTTACATTCCTAATGCTTTCCCCTTTCCTGGTTCCCCCCTCCCCATCAGTCTCATAAGCCTTCTTTGTTCTGCCCATTTTCCAATCACCCCCTCCCATTTCTCTGTCCTGGTGCTCCCCTACAATGCTGGAATAAGTCTTTTCAAAACCAGGGCCCTCTTCTTGGCTATCATTTGATATGCTAATTGTATCTTGAGAATTCAGAGCTTCTGGGCTAATTAATATCCACTTATCAGTGATTGCATTCCATGTGTATTCTTTTGTGATTGGGTTACCTCACTTAGGATGATATTTTACAGTTCTAACCATTTGCGTAAGAATTTCATGAATTCATTGTTTTTAATCGCTGAGTAGTATTCCATTGTGTAAATATACCACATTTTCTGTATCCATTCCTTCCTTGAGGGACATCTGGGTTCTTTCCATCTTCTGGCTATTATAAACAAGGCTGCTATGAACATAGTGGAGCATGTGTCCTTATTACATCCTGGGGAATCCTCTGGGTTTATGCCCAGGAGTGGTATAGCAGGATCCTCTGGAAGTGTCATGTCCAGTTTTCTGAGGAACTGGCAGACTGATTTCCAAAGTGGTTGTACCATCTTGCAATCCCACCTGCAGTGGAGGAGTGTTCCTTTCTCCACATCCTTGTCAATTTCGTCTCACACCAATCAGAATGGCTAAGGATAAGACTGCTTCTAAGGAGCCCCAAACACCTCAAATCCTAGAGCAGCTCCTTGGCTCTTTGTTAGAAACTAGGTGATTGGTCGCATTCCAGAACCAGGCCCTTTGTTAGGAGGTAGGCAAGAGGGCCTTGAGTATATGATCCTGATTCCTGCCCCATAAGGTTATGGGAAATGAGCTAATTAGCTGCTTATCTTGCTTCTGTAAATAGCTTAAGCCCTCACCCCCACCCAGGAGCTGAGGCAACTATAGACCTCCAAGAAAATAGGAAACTGATTGGTCCCCGGAGCACAGGCTAGTATAATTTAAGCTGACTGGCCTAAAATGTTTGGAGTGGTACAAATCGATTGACTTGTACTACTCAGGCTCTCTATGCTAAGGAATGATTGGTTTGTGATGTGCAGGCTTTGTTGTAAACACATCAAAGCTATGCTGATTCTTCACTCTGGGTTCCACAGTCCTCTACCCCTGCGTAGTGTATGACTGTGAACCCCAGAGCCTCTGGAATAAAAATCCTCTTGCTGTTGCATCAAGACCATTTCTTGCAAGTGATTTGGGTATCGCCTTCTGAGGCGTGGGGCAATGAGGCACCCTTGTTTTTCGGGTCTTACAAAGCAAAAGTCTTAATGTTTAATTTTGAGGTTTATCACATATAATTATGATAGAGCTGGTCCTTTTCTTAAACTATAGTTAGACTGCAGGCAATTTTGGTTTTTGCCAAAGATGCAATACCATAGAAATTATAGTTCAAATTATACATATTGATTTCTATTTTTTAAACTAATGTAGCCACATCATGACATTTTCCTTAGAGGCTTTGCATGAGCAATAAACAATTGTAGCAGTTAGTCATAAATGTGCAAACACCTTCAAATATATTTTATTTCATTTGATATTTGGAAGAGCATACTAAATATGAATTTATTTTATATATTTTCTGACTTGCTTGTTAGGATCCATACCCATAATATTTTGAGGAACATCTGAGTCATTCCTGTGTTTTGTTCAAATAATGAAAATTTATTTTTCATAATTTTTCTAGATAATCATGAAGATGTGCTTCATCCAATGATCTAGGCTGACTTCTCTCAACAAAATTTAAGTTTCTATCTTATCTGTAAACTAGCAATATTACAACCCCATTTCCCATTCATCAACAAATAGACAAGTGAATGATCAGCAGCTCATTTTATGGAAATACCATGTGGTTACACTTAATAAGTGTTGAATAAGAATTCAACTTCTTAAAGCATTGGTTTACCAGATGGCATTATTGGTAAAGGCTATATTGGAGAGGTTATCTGCCTTTAAAAACCTGAACCACTACAACTTGGTTAAGAGAAACTAGTAATAGCAGAAAGGAAGTGATAATAATTGGTGAATAATAAGGTTATCTATAAAGCAAAAAGACTTCTGACTTTGCCCTTTTGTGAATTTTTCCATTAATATGAAAATACTCAGCAAATATATCTTGGCAGGAGAAAATTCAACACAGAGATTTCATCAGCTGTCACCCACATTTTATTCAGGACATGCATAGGCCTATGTATGCATGCACATATAAAAAATAAGCATTAACTTACTTAGAAAAACTAGTGTGTTAATGGAGCAAATTATGAAATGAAATGCATCATTAACTTAAAATACCATTTTTGTGATTTCAAAGCTTATATTATAGATACAATTCCTGTGATTTCTATCTGAATAAAGAATAGGTTTGAAATAAAGATAAAACCAACCCAATTACATATAATTAATATTAATGGTATTTTTCTCTAATGAACAAAGAAATCTTTGATGATATTATAGCGTATGAACAGGAATGTGTCTATACTTCTAACATAATATGGTGACACAATTTTAGCCACTGATGAACAAGGTCTTATAGTTTAGAAGAAATGGGAGAGCCGGGTGGTGGTGGCGCACACCTTTAACCCCAGCACTTGGGAGGTAGAGGCAGGGAGATTTCTGAGTTGGAGGCCAGCCTGGTCTGCAGAGTGACTTCCAGGACAGCCAGGGCTATACAGAGAAACTCTGTATCAAAAAAACAACAAAAAAAAAGAAAGAAAGAAAGAAAGAAAGAAAGAAAGAAAGAAAGAAAGAAAGAAAGAAAGAAAGAAAGAAAGAAAGAAAGAAAGAAAAAAAGAAAGAAAGAAAGAAATGGGAGAAAGTAAAAATGAGGTCATTTTTTCTGGATTAGGAAGGCATCAATCTTTTGCTTCTCCATTTCATTTACTTGGATTGCATCAGACTGAGAAAACAAAGTCTCCAAATTGTTGCTGATGTGCGAAAGATAGGGGAAAAAACCTAATTGAGAAGTTAGAAACTAAGTGGAAATAACTTTAAGAACTTTCTTTTTGTTTGTCAAGAAAATAGAAATAATAATATTATCTTAATCAAAAATATTCTTTTTTATAGACAGACAAATTATTGCTGAGTTTATTATGCTTTCTAAACAAGACAAAGAGTACTTAAGCAAGAAGGAAATAATTATATTTTTCTCTAAAAGAATTTTGAAAAAAATACTAAGCTTATTCTCTTATTGTTTATTTTAGAGACTCATGGACCAACTCCAAAAGCAAACAGGCCTGTATTGATAAATTAGGGACACTTAGACAGGAGATGTAAACAACCCTAGGAAAGGTGCTTCCAAACACTGTGCTTTCTTCTATTATTGTATTCAGCTAGTCTAGAGAGACACTAAGCAAAAGGAGAATGTAAATCTTAAACTGGGATAGTTCAAATGTATGTACAGGAACTATTCACAGTATTTATCAGTCTGTAATTTAATATCTAAAACTGATATAACAGTATTTTAAAAAATACTATTATGTCTGAAACAGGCTTTCAACTTGAAAACACATTACACCATAATAATTCTGGTGAATAATAATCACATAATTCTTTTGATGCTCACACAAACAAGGTATGAGCCAAAAGTGTCTTTCATTTCAAATACATCTCCTCAGATTCGATTATCACCTTTGTAATTAAGTAGTCTTAGTCATGAACAAAGAGGTCTGGGAACGCTTCAGAATCATAATCAATGCCCATTTATAGGTTATGCTTGTTTTAATTTTAGCTGCCACTTGAATTTTCTGTTTTTACCAACCTGTAAAACCCAGAATTTCAGGAATGTCTATGACCAGCATATTGACCTTTGCAAATATAGCTCAGGCATAATCTGAATTCAAAGAAAAGGCACATCTGCCAAGTTTTGAGTGGAGAGCTGATTCTTTTATTTTCTTGATCTTCTGTTGCGTATTCATTTAAAACCCTATGAAAAGTGAGGAGGAAGGGTATGTGTGTGTACAGAGTTCAAACAAAGGTGAATTCTTTGCTTGTGATAGGATGGGAAAAAGTATAAGGAATTTGTATGAGAGAAAATGATGACGTTTGAATACATTATTGTAGCAGATTTGCAGAAAGGAATGAGTTTTTTATTATATCATTTCTTATGTTCTATTCATATAATGTTTGATAGTATGGGATCATCATATACAGGGAAAAAAATCCTGCCATGGTGAATGGATTTGTGATAAGAGAGGAACTAATTAAGATCAGTTAATTTAGGCCAACCAAATCCAAGAATGCATCAAAACTATAATTTACCATGATCAGGTAGGCTTTATCCCAGGGATGCAGGGATGGTTCAATATATGGAAATCTGTCAATCTAATCCACTACATAAACAAACTAAAGGAAAAACATACACATTGTTATTTCATTAGATGCTGAAAAAGGCTTTTGACAAAGTCAAGCATCTCTTCATGATAAAAGTCTTAGAGAGATCAAGAATCCAAGGCCAATACCTAAACATAGTGAAAACAATATACTGCAAACTGGTAGCCAACATCAAGTTAAATGGAGAGAAACTTGAAGCAATCCCACTAAAATCAGGGAACAGACAAGGCTGCCCACTCTCTCCATACCTATTCAATATAGTCCTCCAAGAGAGCAATCGGGTAGCAAAAGGAGGTCAAATGTATACAAATTGGAAAGGAAGAAGTCAAAATATCACTGTTTGCAGATGATATGATAGTATACTTATGTGACCAGAAGACTTCCACCAGAGAACTCCTAAGGCTGATAAACAACTTCAGCAAGGTGGCTGGATATAAAATTAACTCAAGCAAATCAGTAGTCTTCTACTCAAAGGATAAACAAGAGGAAAAAGAAATTAAGGAAACGACACCCTTCACAATAGTCCCAAATAATTTGTCATACCTAGGTGTGATCCTAAGGAAGGACATGGAAAATCTATATGACATGAACTTTAAGTCTCTGAAGAAAGAAATCAAAGAAAGTCTCAGAAAGTGTAAAGATCTCCCATGTTCATGGATTGGCAGAATCAATATAGTAAAAATGGCCATCTTGCCAAAAGCAGTCTACAGTTCAATGTAATCCTCATAAAAATTCCAAATCAATTCTTCATAGATATAGAAAGAGCATTTCTCAAATTCATCTGGAATAACAAAAAAATCCAGGAGAGCAAAAACTATTCTTCACAACAAAAGATCTTCTGGGGGAATCACCATCCCTGACCTCAAGCTCTACTACAGAGCACTAGTGATAAAAACTACTTGGTATTGGTATGCAGACAGGCAGGGAGATCAATGGAATAGAATTAAAGACCCAGAAATGAACCCACACATGTGCAGGCACTTGATATTTGACAAAGTAGCTAAAATCCAGTGGAAAAAAAGACAGGATTTTTAACAAATAGTGCTGGATCAACTAGAGATCTGCATGCAGAAAAATGCAAATTGACCCATTCTTATCTCCTTGTACAAAGCTCATGCTCATGTGGATCAAGGATCTACACATAAAACCAGACACACTGAAGCATATAGAGGTGAAAGTGGGGACAATTCTTGAACACGTGGGCACAGGGGAAAAGTTCCTGAATAGAACACCGATGGCTTATGCTCTAAGAACAAGAATCAACAAATGGGGCCTCATAAAACTGCAAAGCTTCTGTAAGGCAAAGGACATAGTCAATAGGACAAAACGGCAACTAATGAACTGGGAAAAAATCTTTACCAACCCTACATCTGATAGAGGGCTAATATCCAATGTATACACAAAACTCAAGAAGTTCGTCTCCAGAGAGTCAAATAAACCTATTAAAAATGGGGTACAGAGCTAACCAGGGAATTCTCAACTGAGGAACCTCAAATGGTTCTAAAGCACCTAAAGAAATTTATAGCATCCTTAGTTATCAGGGAAATGCAAATCAAAACAACAATGAGATTCCACCATACACCAGTCAGAATGGGTAAGATGAAAAACTCAGGGGACAGCAGTTGCTGGAGAGGATGTGGGGAAAAGGGAACACTTCTCTATTGTTGGTGGGATTGCAAACTGGTAAAAGCACTCTGAAAATTAGTTTGGAGATGCCTCAGAAAATTAGACATAGTACTACCAGTGGATCCAGCTATACAACTCCTAGGCATATACCCAGAAGATGCTCCTACATGTAATAAGGACACATGCTCCACTATGTTCATAGCTGCCTTAATTATAATAGCCAGAAGATGGAAAGAACCCAGATGTCCCTCAACAGAGGAATGGATGCAGAAACTATGGTTATATACACGATGGAGTACTATTCAGCTATTAAAAAACAATGAATTCATGAAATTCTTAGTCAAATGGATGGAACTAGAAAGTGTCATGCTGAGCAAGGCAACCCAATTACAAAAGAACACACATGGTATGCACTCACTAATAAGTGGATGTTAGCACAAAAACTCAAAATAAAAAAGTTACAATTCACCCAACTCAAGAAGAAGGAGGACTTAAGTGAGGGTGCTTCAGTTCCTCTAAGAAAGAGAATAAAATAGTCATAGGAGCAATAAGGAAGGCAATATGTGGAGCAGAGACTGAAGTAAAGGCTACCCAGAGACTGCCCTACCTGGGGATTCATCCTACAGTCACCAAACCCCAACACTTTTATGGATGACAAGACGTGCATACCAAAAGGAGCATGCCATGGTTGTCTCTGGAGGGGCCCTGCCAGAGCCCTACAAATACAGAGGCAGATGCTAACAACCAACTGTTGGATTGAGCATGGGGTCCCCAATGGAGGAGTTGGAGGATGGTCCAGAGGAGCTGAAGGGGTTTACAGTCCCATGGGAAGAACAGTGATTTTGGCCACCAAGACGCCCCAAGACTCCCATGGACTTAAACCATCAACCAAGAGACACACATGGTTCTAGTCAAAAATGTGGCAGAGGAAGGCTTTGTTGGGCATCAGTGAGAGGAATGGTCCTTGGTCAGGTAAAGTCTCAACAGAGGCCCCAAAATAGAGAAACCAACGGGGGGGGGGAGTGTTTTGTGTAGAGAGGCATATACATGGTGAAAGAGGAGGGGAGGGATTGGGGGGGGTCTTAGGGAAGGGAGGATATCAGGAAAGGTTTTACCATTGGCAATGTAAATGAAGATATTAAAAAATAAAAAATAAATTTTTTATATACAAAAAAGATAAGTTCATTTAATTTCAAGAAACAGAAAAAGGGAAATCAGAAAGATAAAGCCAGAACCAATTTTGAGAAAACCACATTATACCTTTACAAACAAAATCAAGCTTAAGTCTCTGAAATGCTCTACATTAAAAAAAGAAATGGCATCACTAAACAATACAATAAAATAAAATCAAACTTGAAGTTTGTGGAATACAGAAAGGTATTTTACTAAGGAAACCAAGCATACAAGAAAACTTTAATTTGTGTCCCAGGCATCCAGGTAAAAAGTAGGTACAGCTATGTTCATCTGTAGCCAAAGGGATGAGGACATGGAGACAAGCAGAACTCGGCAATTAAATGCGATTCAACAGCTTTCCCAGTGTGCACAGTGCTTACTTGAGTTTGTGGCAGATGAATCTTGAACTGAAAGGAGAAATAGATACAGGCCTTCATCTTTAACCTGGAAGCAATCTTCAAATGATAGTCACCAATGGAAATATCATTTTCTTCAAGGGAGTTTCACTGGGGAAACAAACTACTGCTAAATGTAAGTTGCATGCCAGGCAGTAGATGGCTAATAGCAAACACACTCAAAGACATCTTTGGAAGTTCTTTGTTTCCTTTGATTTTGGTTTTTAAATTTTATCCTATTTTTATATTGGATGTATTTTATTTATAACTTTTAATCTTCTCGTTATTTTATCATATGGTCACATTGCATATTTATTATGATATCCATTTTAATATTTTTATGGGTTCCTAAGTGTATGAACAATTGGATCTCTCTCCCTTGTGCCTCCTTTTGGACGCTCCTCTCTCTCTCTCTCTCTCTCTCTCTCTCTCTCTCTCTCTCTCTCTCTCTCTCTCTCTCTGTCTCTGTTTCTCTCTCTCTCTCTTGTTTGTCTTATCTAATTCCAATGAGTCATTATTGTTTTATCTTAATATACTTTTATATTATATCATGCCATATTTATTTGATTATCCTTAAGATACCTGTTTGTTTTCTAATTAGAGACATAAAGAGATGGGTTGAAATGGAAGGGGAGATAAGGTGGAGTTGGAAAGAAGAGAGAGGGAAAAACTTGATCACAATATATTATGAGCCCTCAGAAGTATCTTTAGAAGTTCTTTTTTTCCTTTGATTTTAATTTTTAAATTTTATCATATTTTCATATTCTTTGCATTTTAGACTCTTTCTTTTCTCCAAAAGAAGAAGAAAGCTAAAGAAAATTAGAATAGAAAAGACTGTTTTGGGTAAGAACCCTTCAGAAGACCACAGCTGCAGCTGGGAGCCCAGTGGACTTGGGACCCATCAACACACAACACCCCTTCCCAATACCTTTCCTCTTCTGCCTTGTTCTTTCTGCTGGGGCAGACTGCTATCTAATCTGCTCTCCTGGAGACACCATATCCTGGATCAGCCCAGAAGAGCCACTGTACTCAGAGCATTTGGTAAGACCCCTCTGGAAGTCCTACAACTGTCTCTGGGAACACAGTGGACTGGGGCCCATCACCATCAACCACTGTACCCCCAACCCCACCCGTCCATAAATCCCTCCCCTTCTGGCCAGTCCTTTCTACTAAGGCAGACTGCTAGTAATTCTACTCCTCTAGAACACAATATCCTGAGACAGCCAGAAGATCCGTTGCACTCAGGGTAAATGACACCACAGCCTGAGGCATCCCAGGAGATCTACACACAAGGCAGCAGAGCAATTGATCACCAACTTGTCTGCTCTCCTGAAGACACCACAGCTTGAAGGCATCCCTGGAGGTCCTCTGTACACAGGGCAACTGGTCTACAGTCCAAAGACCTCCCAGGAGGTCTGGAACATGCAGGGCAATGGGCCAAACAGAATAAAAGCCTCTCTGGAATTCTGCTGCACACAGGGGAAACAGGAACCACAGTCAGTAGAAGACCCCTGGAGAACATTTTCACACAGGACAACTGCTTGATCGCTTATCTCAAGACCCAAAAGTCTGAAGACATGCAAAGTGATCTATTGCAGACAGGGCAACAGATCAGCACCTTCTCTGCCCCTCTAAAGGGCCCCCATTTGGAAGGCCCCCACAGGTGGTCTGCCACAATCAGGACCCCAGGCATACCAGGAGGCCTAAAGAAACCCAGGGACAAAAAAGGCAGACTCCAGACAGAGTCACCCAGACCAGCAAACACCAGGGACAACCAGGTGGCAAGAGGCAAGCACAAAACAATAATCAACAGAAGCAAATATATGTAGGCATCATCAGAATCCAGTTTTTAACCACAGCAAGCCCTGAATACACCAACACATCTAAACATCAGGAAGCTGACTTAATATCCTATCTCACAATGATAATAAAGCCTGGAGGAAATGGACAATTTCCTAGACAGATACCAAATACCAAAAATAAATCAGGACCAAATAGATCATCTAAACAGTCCCATAACCCCTAAAGAAATAGAAGGGGTCATAGAAAGTCTTCCAACCAAAAAAAAGCACAGGACCAGGTGGTTTCAGTGCAGAATTATATCAGACCTTCAAAGAAAACCTAACACCAATACTCTTCAAACTATTCCACAAAATTGAAGCAGAAGGAACACTACCCAACCTATTCTACAAAGCCAAAATTACACTGATTCCAAAACCACACAAAAATCCAACAAAGAAAAAGAACTTCAGACCAATTTCCTTTATGAACATCGATGCAAAAATGCTCAATAAAATTCTTGCCAACCGAATCCAAGAACACATCAAAACGATCATCCACCATGATAAAGTAGGCTTTAGCCCAGGGATGCAGGGATGGTTCAATATACAGAAATCTATCAATGCAATCCACTACATAAACAAACACAAAGAAAAAAGACTACATGGACATTTCATTGGATGCTGAAAAAGCATTTGACAAAATTCAACATCCTTTAATGCTTAAAGTCTTGGAAAGAGCAGGAATTCAAGACCCACACCTAAACATAGTAAAAGCAATATAGAGCAAACCAATAGCCAGCATCAAACTAAATGGATAGAAACTTGAAGCAATCCCACTAAAATCAGGGACTAGACAAGGCTGCCCCCTCTTTCCTTATCTTTTCAATATTGTACTTGAGGTACGAGCTCAGGCAATTAGACAACATAAGGAGGTCAAAGGGATACAAATTGGAAAGGAAGAAGTCAAACTATCACTATTTGCAGATGATATGATAGTCTACCTAAGTGACCCAAAAAACTCCACCAGAGAACTCCTGCAGCTGATAAACAACTTCGGCAAAGTGGCAGGTTATAAAATCAGCTCAAGCAATTCAGTAGCCTTCCTATACTCAAAGGATAAGCAGTCTGAGAAAGAAATTAGGGAAATGACACCCTTCACAATAGCCACAAACAATATAAAATACCTTGGTGTGGTTCTGACCAAGCAAGTGAAAGATCTGTATGCCAAGAACTTCAAGTCTCTGAAGAAGGAAATGGAAGAAGACCTCAGAAAATGGAAAATCTCCCATGCTCATGGATTGGCAGGATTAATATAGTTAAAATGACCATTTTGCAAAAAGCAATATACAGATTCAACTCAATACCCATCAAAATACCAATTCAGTTCTTCATAGAGCTAGAAAGAACAATTATCAAATTCATCTGGAATAACAAAAAACCCACGATAGCTAAAACTATTCTCAACAACAAAAGAAATTCTTGGGGTATCAGTATCCCTGACTTCAGGAATTACTACAGAGCAATAGTGTTAAAAACTGCATGGTATTGGTACAGTGACAGGCAGGTGGTTCAATGGAATGGGAATGAAGATCCAGAAATGAACCCACACATCTATGGCCACTTGATCCTTGACAAAGGGGCTGAAAACATCCAGTGGAAAAAAGATAGCCTTTTCAACAAATGGTGCTTGTTCAACTGAAGGTCAGCTTCCAGAAGAATTCGAATTGATCCATCCTTATCTCCTTGCGCTAAGCTCAACTCCAAATGGATCAAGGACCTCCACATAAAGCCAGACACTTTGAAGCTAATAGAAAAGAAACTGGGAAAGACCCTTAAGGACATTGGTACAGGGGGAAAGTTTCTGAACACAACACCAATAGCTTATGCTCTAAGATCAAGAATTGACAAATGGGACCTCATAAAATTGCAAAGTTTTTGTAAGGCAAAAAAAAGCATCAATAGGACAAATCAGCAACTAACAAATTTGGAAAAGATCTTCACCAACCCTACATCTGACTGAGCGCTAATATCCAATATATACAACGAACTCAAGACGTTAGACCCCAGAAAAGCAAATGACCCTATTAAAAAAGGTACAGAGCTAAACAAAGAATTTTCACCTGAAGAACTTTGGATGGCCGAGAAGCATCTTACAAAATGCTCAACATCATTAGTCATTAGGGAAATGCAAATCAAACAACCTTGAGATTTCACCTTATACCAGTCAGAATGGCTAATATTAAAAACTCAGGAGACAGCAGGTGTCGGCGAGGATGTGGAGTAAGAGGAACACTCCTCCACTGCTGGAGGGGCTGCAAATTGATACAACCACTCTGGAAATCAGTCTGACATTTCCTCAGAAAACTGGGCACATCACTTCTGGAGGATCCTGCTATACCACTCCTGGGCATATACCCAGAGGATTTCCCAGCATGTAATAAGGACATGTGCTCCACTATGTTCATAGTAGCCCTATTTATAATAGCCAGAACCTGGAAAGAACCCAGTTGTCCCTCAACAGAAGAATGGATACAAAAATGTGTTATATATACACAATGGAGTACTATTCAACCATTAGATACAATGAATTCATGAAATTCTTAGACAAATGGATGGAGCTGGAGAACATCATGCTAAGTGACGTAACTTAGTCTTGAAAGAACACTCATGGTATGCACTCACTAATAAGTGGATATTAGCCTAGAAAATTGGCATACCCAAAACATAATCCACACATCAAATGATGTTCAAGAAGAACAGAGGAGTGGCCCCTGGTTATGGAAAGACTAAGTGTAGCAGTATAAGGCAATACCAGAACAGGAAGTGGGAAGGGATGGATGGGGGAATAGGGGGAGGCAAGAAGGCTAATGGGACTTGCAGGGAATGGGGGGGCCAGAAAAGGGGAAATCATTTGAAATGTAAATAAGAATTATATCGAATAATAAAAAAAAAACTCAAAAAAAAAGAGAAAGAAATACAGGATAACACAATCAAACAGGCGAAGGAATTGAATAAAGCTGTCCAAGACCTAAAATTGTAAGTAGAAACAATAAAGAAAACACAATGGAGCCAAACCTGGAAATGGAAAACCTAGGGAAGAGGTCAGAATTGCAGATGTAAGTATCACCAATAGGATACAAGTGCTAACAGAAAGAATGTTGAGTGAAGAACATACCATTGATGACATCGACACAACAGGAAGGCACAAGGAAATTCAAAACATAAACAACTCCTAACCCAAAGCATCAAGGAAATACAGGACACAATGAAAAGACCAAATCTAAGAATAATCAGAATAGAGGAGAATGGAGATTCCCAGCTCAAAAGACATGAAAATGTCTTCAACAAAATCATAGAAGAAAACTTCCCCAACCTAAAGAAAGATATGATCAGAGATTTTGAACTAATTTATATCCACTTACCAGTGATTGCATTCCATGTGAATTCTTTTGTGATTGGGTTACCTCGCTTAGGATGATATTTTCCAGAAATGATACCAAAGAAGAAGGAAGGAGAGGGCCCTGGTCCTGAAAAGACTTGATCCAGCATTATAGGGGAGTTCCAGGACAGAGAAATGGGAGCAGGTGATTGGGAAATGGGTGGAGGGAAGAGGGCTTATGAGACTGAT
Source organism: Apodemus sylvaticus (assembly GCF_947179515.1). Taxonomy (NCBI): domain Eukaryota; kingdom Metazoa; phylum Chordata; class Mammalia; order Rodentia; family Muridae; genus Apodemus; species Apodemus sylvaticus. The sequence continues at coordinate 33,158,897 of NC_067491.1, forward strand.
GGGGAAGGGGGAACTGGGAAAGGAGAAAGCATTTGGAATGTAAACAAATAATATAGAAAATAAAAAAATAAATAATAAATAAATAAAAAATAAATCCATAAGACAGGAAAAAAATATATGATCATAAAGGTAAAAGAAGCCGAAAAAGAACACCAAAAAAAAAAAAAAAATGGAACCAGAAAAGAAATTCCTCCTGTCACATAATAATTAAAATGCTAAGCCCACAGAACAAAGAAAGACTATTAAAAGTTGCAAGGGTAAGGGTCCAAGTAACATACAAAGGTAGACCTATCAGCATTGCACTAGAATTCTCAACAAAGACCATGGAAGCTGAGCCTGGACAGATGCCTTGCAAACTCTAAGAGAATACAAATGCCAGTCCAGACTACTATACACAGCAAAACTCTAAAGCCATATAGAGGGAGAGATCAAAATATTCCAGGACACAACAAAATTCATACAGTATCTATCTACCAATCCAGCCCTACAGAGGATTCTAGAAGGAAAATTCCAACACAAGGAAGGTACCTGCATCACAGAAAGGAAAAAGATATTAAGCATTTCACAAAAAAGTCAAAAGGAGAGTACCACAAGCACACAAAGCCACCTACAAAAACAAACACCAGGAATCAAAAGTCATCTTTCTAAAATATCTCTCAATATTAATGGACTCAACTCACCCATAAAAGCATATAAGCTAAGAGACTGGATATGAATGTAAACAAGATCCAGCATTTTGATACATAAAAGAAACACACCTCAATAACAAAGACAGACACTACCTCAAGTAAAAGCATGAAAAAATATCTTCTAAGCAAGTGGTCCCATGAAACAAGATGTAGTTGCATCCTAATATCCAATAAAATAGATTTTCAACCAAAAGTTATCAAGTGTGATAAGGAAGGACACATTATATTCATCAAAGGGACAATCCACCAAGAGAAAGTCTCAATTCTGAATATCTATGCCCAAAGTGTAAGGGCACACTCATTCATAAAAGATAATTTACTAAAGCTCAAAATACTCATTGAGCCCTACACAATAATAGAGGGAGACTTCAACACGACATTCTCACCAATGGACAGGTAATTGAAACAGAAGCTAAACAGAGACGAACCAAATGGTTTTAACAAATATCTACTGAACATTTCATCTTAAAAAAAAACACCTTTTTCTCAGCACCTCATGATACCTTCTCCAATATCAACCATATAATTGGTCACAAAACAACCCTCAACCAATACAAGAAGATAGAAATAATTCCATGCATCTTTTAGGATCATTAAGACTAGGCTAAGACGGGTCTTCAATAACAGCAAAAGAACAGAAAGCCCACATACATGTGGAAATTGAACAATTCTCTACTCAATGATAACCTGGTCAGGGTAGATATAAAGAAAGAATTTAAGACTCCGTGGAATTTAATAAAAATGTGGACACATTGTACCCAAACTTATAGAACACAATGAAAGTGATACTAAGAGGAATATTCACAGCACTGGGTGCCCTGGTAAAGGAACTGGAGAGATCTTACACTAGCATCTTAGCAACACACCTGAGAGCACTAGAACAAAAATAAGCAAACATTTCCAGGAGGATTAGAAGGCAGGAAATAGTCAAACTCAGGGCTGAAATCAATCAAATAGAAATAAAGAGAATGATACAAAGAAACAGCAAAATCAAAATCTGGTTCTTGGAGAAAATCAGCAAGATAGATCAATCCCTAACCAAACTAACTAAAAGGATCAGAGGCAGTATCCAAATTAATAAAATCAGAAATGAAAAGGAAAACATAACAAAAACAGAGAACAATAAAAACATCATCAGATCCTACTACAAAAGTCTATACTCAACAAAACTGGAAAATCTAGATAAAGTGGATTATTTCCTGGACAGATACCACATCTCTGAGTTAAATCAAGATGAGGTAAGCTATCTAAACTGGCTCAAATCCCATAAGGAAACAGAAGAATTCATTAAAAACCTCCCAACCAAAATAAGCCCAGGGCCAGATGGATTTAGTTCAGAATTCTAACAGACCTTCAAAGAAGACCAGATTCCAATATTCCTCAAACTATTCCATAAAATAGAAACAGAAGAAACTCTACCTAACTCATTCTATGAAGGCACAATTACTCTGATACCTAAACTACACAAGGACTTAACAAAAAAAGAGAACTTCAGACCGATCACACTTATGAATATTGATGTAAAAATACTCAGTAAAATTCTTGCAAACTGAATCCAAGAACACATCAAAATAATCATTCAACATGGTCAAGTAGGGTTCATTCCTGGGATGCAAGGTTGGTTCAATATATGAAAATCCATTAACGTAATTCACTATATAAACAAACTCAAAGAAAAAAATCATGTGATCATCTCCTTAGATGCTGAAAATGTATTTGACAAAATACAACACCCTTTCATGTTAAAAGTATTAGAGAGATCAAGAATTTAAGGACCATACCTAAATATAATAAAAGAAATTTATTAGAAACCAATAGCCAATATCAAATTAAATGGAGACATATATGAAGCTATCCCATGAAAATTAGAGCCAAGACAAGGAGGGTGACCCTGTAGGTGGACCAGCAGTCTCAATTAACCTGAACCCCTGAGATCTTTCAGATACCCGAATACCAACCAGGCAGCACATACCAGCTCATATGAGGACCCCAACACATAAGCAGCAGAGGACTTCTGGGTCTGGGTTTAGTCAGAGAAGATGCACCTAACCTTCAAGAGCCTGAAGGCTATAGAGAGTTTAGAAGTCTGGTGGGGTGGGGGTGGGGACATTCTCATGGAGACAGGGGGCAGGGAGGAGGTATGGGATGTGGAACAGTCAGAGGGTGGACCAGGCGGGGAACAAAATCTGTAGTTTAACATGAGAGAGAGAGAGAGGGAGAGAGAGAGGGAGAGAGAGAGAGAGAGAGAGAGAGAGAGAGAGAGAGAGAGAGACAGAGAGAGAGACAGAGAGAGACAGAGAGAGACAGAGAGAGACAGAGAGAGACAGAGACAGAGAGAGACAGAGAGACAGAGAGAGACAGAGATAATACTGTTTTGTTTTGACATTTGTATACCTACTATAACTTTACTGATCTTCCTTCTACACTTTCTTCTATATCCACTCATTCCCAATGATTGTTCTTTAATATGCCCTCAAGGAATATACCTTATAATTTTAATATGAGCACATTGCCTACATATGAAATTTCTATAACTTGTAGATTTTGTACATTATTATAATGGTTAGAGGAAATATTCCAAAGTGTTCAATAGATTAAGTAATACAGCCTATTTTTTTTAATCAAGAGAACCTTTTACTTGGAAAATGTTTCAATTAAGCACCAATTATTTTATTGATGAAAAAATTTCACATATACAGTACAAAATATCATAAGTTAAATGAGAAAAAATACAATTTTACTGCTTCATATTCTGTGTAAATTAAAAATCTATTTATAGTGATGTACAAGTTCTTTCTCTACAAAAGCAAACAATTATGAAGTAATTAATTGAATAACTATAGATTGAAAATAATTTCTCAATGGAAAATTCAGATGGATCTGGAAAAGCGTTTCACAGAAATCATACTTTGAGAAAATACTGTTTAAAGCACAAAGTACCATTAAGTTTCAAGAGAGCAAGGCATTTAAGGATATTCTCATTCTCCTGTCTATTTAATTCATCATTTGACAGAATAATAATTATTAGAAGATTTGCCTGATTCATTTTCTTCACATTCTAACTATACCCAGCAAGACATATCACAGCAATTACTGTCAAAAGAATTACTATTAAAAGAATCACTTTCTCTTCAATCTGTGTTTTTACTTAAAACAAAAAAGTAAAAGTATCTATTATGTGCCTAATAAGAATGGCCTGACCCTCGGTATCCCACAGCTGTCTTCTTCCCTTTCTGGTCATCAGCTATGGCGGATCACATGACACTTTCCTAAATTTTCTTCACTTCATATGTAGAGTACCCTGTTATCCTGAGCTAAGCATTCTGCCACAAGGATGATGCATTCCTTAACCATTTGCCTTACCACTAGGCTCTCTAAATTGTTTTGTTAAATGGCATTTGAACAGCAGCAATATGAATTTCCACAAAAGCATCTGAAGATAATTCACATAATCTCTCATTTAAATGGGTTTTCTGTTGAATCCCTATTAAACTAAGGGTCTCCATTGATACTTTCTGGTAATAAAGAATCCAAGAATTACAGGACCATATTAAAGGCAAACCTTCAAGAGGCTGAAGGCTATAGGGAGCCCTTGTTCTGTTACTGGCCTAAGATGCTCATCATAATTACCCACATTTTATAGTTAACCTCTGAACTCTTTGGTTTGATTGTATTTTACTGTATAATTTACCCTATTATTAGTAAAACAATAAATTCAGTAAAATGCATCTGTTACCCTGTTTAATACTGCTGATCGTCTTTTCTCATAAGATAGAAAATTTGAGTTTTGAGGCTTTATTTATCAAGGAGAAAGGAATAATATGGAATTTGTGTCTTGTAAATTTTAGGTATAGTAAACCAAATTCTAACAAATTAGAGTAACAGCAGTAAGGAGAATGGAGGATAAGGGACACCTAAGGAACATAAGAGAGCAAACAACTGGAACACACTTCTGAAAAGTGGCATAAGAAGTCTAATGCAGAGACTTAGAACTTCTTCATTCACCAGCAATCACTGAGATAGAAACATTGACATAGTTCATCATGCCTAGCATTGAGGTCAGTTACTACATTCCTGGATCTGTATCAGATTGCAGTTCCTCCAGTGGAAAACTTGCCTAGAGAATGATCTTCTAGGTCCTCATTTGGTATTGCAGCCACACATAAGGTATACTGGGGGATATGTTGTACACTACAAAATCCAAAAGCAATGCTGGATAAGTCATATCTATGGACATACCAGGGCAAGGAAGGAAGAAGCTGTGACAGTTCATATTGACTCTAAAATCTGTATGAAAGCTAAATTTCAGGCATCTGATCAACCTAAGAGTTCTATCTTCCTTATCAGTCACCTGGCTATCAGAACTTGTCACAATTAACTTGCGATTACTCTCTATTTTTCAAAAACACCCTATCTCATCTTTTCATTATTTACAGTGATCACCAATATTATGAAGATTCAAAAATACTTGTACAGAATGAAACTAAGGAACATTGTCGATAGGTGTGCCCAAAGATACTCAAGAAAACTCTAATCAAAATTGTCGTCATATTTTCTATCCATTTGCCTAAGAATTTCAAGAGTTCATCGTTTTAAATAGCTGAGTAGTACTCCATTGTGTAAATATACTACATTTTCTGTATCCATTCCTCTGTTGAAGGACATCTGTGTTCATTACAGCTTCTGGTTATTATAAATAAAGCTGTTATGAACATAGTGGAGCATGTGTCCTTATTACATGTTGGAGCATCTTCTGGGTATATGCCTGGGAGTGGTATAGCTATGTTGTCAGGTTGTACAATGTTCAATTTTCAGAGGAGCCACTAAACTGATTTCCAGAGTGGTTGTACCAGATTGCAGTTCCATCAGCAATGGAGGAGTGTTCCTCATTCTCCATATCCTTGCCAGCATCTGCTGTCACCTGAGTTCTTGAACTTAGTCATTCTGACTGGTGTGAGGTGGACTCTCAGCTTTCTTTTGATTTGTATTTCCCTAATGACTAAGGATATAGAACATTTCTTTAGGTTCTTCTCTGCCATTCCATTCAAGTTTTCTCTGCTGAGAATTCTTTGTTTAGCTCTGTACCCCATTTTTAAGAGTTATTTGATTCTCTAGAGTCTAACTTCTTGAGTTCTTTGTACATATTGGATATTAGCCCTCTATCAGATGTAGGATTGGTAAAAATCTTTCCCCAATCTGTTGGATGCCATTTTGTCCTGCTGACAATGTTCTTTGCCTTTCAGAAGCTTTGCAATTTTATGAGGTCCCATTCCTTGATTCTTTATCTTAGAGCATAGACCATTGACTTTCTTTTCAGGAACATTTCCCCTGTGCCTAAATGTTCGAGGATCTTCCACAATTTCTCCTCTATAAGTTTCAGCGCATCTGGTTTTATGTGGAGGTCCTTGATCCACTTGGACTTGAGCTTTGTATAGGGAGATAAAAATGTATTCATTTGCATTTTTATGAGCTATGGACCTCCAGTTGAACCAGCACCATTTGTTAAAAAATTTTTCTTTTTTTCCCACTGGATGGTATTAGCTCCTTCGTTGAATATCAAGTGACCATGGGTGTGTGGGTTCATTTCTGGGTCTTCAATTCTATTTCATTGATCTTTCAGCCTGTCTCTGTACAGGTTTTTTTAATCACTGTTGTTCTGTAATACAGCTTGATATCAGAGATAGTGATTCCACCAGAAGTTCTTTGATTGTTGAGAATAGTTTTCATTTTTTTGGTTTATTTTTGTTATTCCAAATGAATTTGCAAATATCATCCTGAATGAGGTAACACCATCACAAAGGAGCATACATGATAAGTGGATATTAGTCTAAAGGCTCCAAACACCCAATAAACAATTCACAGAGCATATGAAGCTCAAGGAGGAAGACCAAAGTGTGGGTTCTTCTGAGAAGGGAAACAAAATGCTCACAGGAGGAACTATGGAGATAAAATGTAGAGCAGAGACTGAAGGAAAGGTCATCCAGAGACTGTACCACCTGAGGGTTCATCCCATATAATGTCATCGAACCTTGATACTATTGTGGATACCAAGAAATGGTTGTTGAAAGAATCCTGACAATGCTGTCTCTTGAGAGGCTCTGTCAGAGCTTTGTAGATACTAAGGAAGTTTCTTGCAGCCAACCATTGGACTGAGTGCTGGGTCCCCAATGGAGGACTTAGAAAAAGCGCTGAAGGAGCTGAAGGGGTTTGCAACCTCATAGGAAAAAGAAAAATATCAACCCACCAAGATCCCTCACTCCAAGTTCCCCCAGGAACTAAGCCATCAACAAAGGAATACATATGGCTCAATCTGCATATATAGCCGAAGATTGCCTTACAAGGCATCAATGGGATAAGAAGTCCTTGGTCCTATGAGGGCTTTATAGATGCCCCAGAATAGGGGAATTGAGGGAGGGGAGGTGGTAGTGGGGTAAGTGGAGAAACACCCTCATAGATGCAGGGAGGGGGTTTCTAGAATGGGGTGAGACAGGAAAGGAGATAACTTGAAATGTAAATTTAAAAATTCCAAAAAAATAATGTCATCATATAATTGGATTTAAGGAATGACAAAATTTGAGATAGAAAATAGTAAAAATTTATACATATACAAAACTTTGTTGGTAATAAAAATGTACATTATTACACATGGACAGAGAATATTTAAATGCTAAAAATAATCCTTGGCCTTATTTTTCTGGGGTACTTAATGTCAGCTACAATTTTCTACGGGTCAGCATTTCTGAAGTACATGCATGCTGTAAGTCTGTTGGGACACTCTATATTGCAATTATCATTTGTACTCTTCATCATAAATCTTTAACAGTTTCTTACACAGTGACTGAGTATTGTGAGTGTTCAGGAAGTAACATCTTTGCAGCAGGTCGAGGTGACATTTACATGATGATTTATAACTCAGAGTAGAATGAACATGCAATAAAGAGTAAAGTTTCATAACCACTTCTACAACACAATGATCCTCAGGAAATGACGGAAATATGCTGGGAGTTTTATGGGTTAACATCCTTTCATATACATAGTATAGTATACTATAGTATACTATAGTATGCTATAGTATAGTATATACTATGATGCATGTAGTCACATTTATGATAGTAACAGTAAATGCAAATTTTAAACAATAATGAGGAAAGGGGATAGCATTTGAAACATAAATAAAGAAAACATCTAATAAAAATATAAAGTTCATAATTCAGCAAAAAAAAGAAAAATAACACAAATGTAAATAAAGACAAAAAGAATAAAAATGGAAACTAAAGCTAAAATCCCAAATGACAATTAAAGAACTGGGTTACTTGAGCTCAGTCTCTGGAACCTACATTATGAAAGAAGAGAACTTCCTACTGTAAGTTACTATTTGATTTCCATATACATGTGCCTTTATGTATGTTCTAATGGAGACACAGATGTACACAGAAATAGATATAAAAATATGAAGTTAAGTACTTTCATACAAGTGAATAAAGATGAAGCATATATTTAGACTTAAAATGTGAAATAATATAATTCATAATATAATAAATGAGTTATATACTTCAAAAAAGATCTCTTGCTTTCAAGAACTTTTAATGGTGCTGATGTTAGATATAGTTTTATATATACACTATACAGCTATATTTGGGAGAAATTTCTGTAGTGAGTGTTGACCACTTTCCTAATTTCTTGAGACTATCCACTCTTCTATTCCTGTCTTAATTTGTGTCATTTATTTATTATTTATTTATAGAACCCAATTTGTGCTTCACAAATATTCATGGATGCATGACCTTCTGTTGAATCATGATAAACATGCATGTGGAAAGAACTGTAAGTCTCTGAAAAAAAAGAAATTGAAGAAGATCTCAGAGGAAAGATCTCCCATGCTCTTGGATTGCCAGATTTAATATAGTAAGAATGGCCATATTGCCTAAAGAAATCTACAGATTCATTGTAATCCCCATTAAGATTCCAACTCAATTCTTCATAGAGTTAGAAAGAGCAATTTCCAAATTTATCTGAAATAACAAAACATCCAGGATAGCAAAAACTATTCTCAACAATAAAAGAACTTCTGGCAGAATCACCATCCCTGACCTCAAGCTCTACTAGAGAGTAATAGTGATAAAAACTGTATCGTATTGGTACAGAGATAGTCAGGAAGATTAATGGAATAGAATTGAAGACCCAGAAATGAACCCACATACCTATGATCACTTCATCTTTGACAAAGTAGCTAAAACCATCCAGTGGAAAAGAGACAGCATTTTCCACAAATGGTGCTGGGTCAACTGGCCGGCAACATGTAGAAGGATGCAAATTGATTCATTCTTATCTCCCTGTACAAAGATCAAGTCTAAGTAGATAAAGGATCTCCACATACTAGATACACTGAATCTAATAGAAGAGAAAAGAGGGAAGAACCTGGAGCACCTGAGCACAGGGGGAAATTTCCTGAATAGAACACTAATAGCTTATTAGTTCTAAGATCAAGAATTGAAAAATCAGACCTCATAAAATTGCAAATCTTTTGTAAGACATAGGACACTATCAATAGAACAATAGAACTTGTTGTTCCCAAGCAAACAGATTGGGAAAAGATCTTTACCAATCCAACATCTGATAGAGGGCTAATATCCAGTACATACAAAGAACTCAAGACGTTAGACTCCAGAGAATCAAATAACTATTGAAAAATCATATACAGAGCTAAACAAAGTATTCTCTACTGTGGAATACCAGATGTCTGGGAAACACCTAAAGAAACGTTCAATATCCTTAATAATAATGGAAATGCAAATCAAAACAACCCTGAGATTCCACCTCACACCAGTTATAATGGTCAGGATCAAAAACTCAGGGGACAGCAAATGCTGGAGAGTATGTAGAGAAAGAGGAATACTCCTTCATTACTAGTGGGATTGCAAGCTGGAAAAACCACTCTGGAAATCAGTTTGGCAGTTCCTGAGAAAACTGGACATAGAACTACCTGAGGAACCACCTATACCACTCTTGGGCATATGCCCAAATGATGCTACAACACATGTCATAAGTACACATCCTCCACTATGTTCATAGTAGGCTTATTTATTTATTTATTTTTATTTTATTTTATTTTATTTTATTTTATTTTCCAGCCAGAGACTGTAAAGAACCCAGATGTCCCACAACAGAACAATGGATACAGAAAATGTGGTACATTTACACAATGGAATACTACTCAGCTATTATAAACAATAAATTCATGAAATTTAGGCAAATGGATGGAGCTAGAAAATATTATCCTGAGTGAGGTAACCCAATCAGAAAATAACACACATAATATGCACTTGCTGATAAATGGATATTAGTCCAAAATCTCTGAATGACCAAGATACAACTCACTGACCACATGAAACTCAAGAAGGAAGACCAAAGTGTGGATACTTTGACTTATTGGAAAGTTGATCAAAGTACGCAAGGCTCACAGCCTACCAATAGAATGAACATAGGGTCCCCAATGGAGCAGCTAGAGAAAGGACCCAAGGAGCTGAAGAGGTTTGCTGCCCTGCAGTAGGAACAATAATATGTACCAACCAGTATGCCCAGAGCTCCCAGAAACTAATCTACCAACCAAAGAGTACACATGGAGAGACACATGGCTCCCGCTACATAAGTAGCAGAAGATGGCCATTTCAGACATAAATGAGAGGAGAGACCATGGGGTGCTGTGAAGGCTCCATTCCCCAGAATAGGGGAATGCAAGTCCCCTAGGAGGGGTTGAGCAGGAGGAAGAGGGTTGGGATAGGGGATTTTTGGAGGGATAATACAGAACGAGGATACCATTTGAAATGTAAATAAATATCCAATAAAAAAAATAATATAATGTCTTCAACAATAGGGATCAATTCTAAAGTTCTCAGAAGTAACCAATAGCATTTTCTATAGCCAGTAATATTTGGCTGATCTTTATGAACTGACTGACCAACAAATCCATATAGGGAAACCCATTCCTAAAAGTCTATATTTTATTTGACTGTGATATCTAATAGTAATTTCTTGTCCCATTATAACTACATTAAAATCATTCTATATTTGTATATTTTGAAAAGTTTCTTCATTAGGTGGTAGGTTTCCATATCACTTCTCTGAGAAGTTTTTAGAGTTACTTCACCCTCCACACACTACCTCTTTTACACTGTCCTTCCCTTTGTCACTTCAATATAATCTTTCCTGTTACATAAACCTAATATCCTTAGTAAACTCTAAATACATTAGCAAGTAAGTAATTATAAACATAAAATATATTATAGATTAAAAATGGAAAATACACTATTTAAAAAATACTGAAGACCTAATTAATAGTGAAGATATAAAGAGTAGTGCAAAATATCTCAAAATAACATTGTTGAGTGGTATTTGAGAAAATTTATTACAGATAAGCAATGTATATAAGTGTGTGTGTGTGTGTGCATGTGTTTGTGTGTATATACATATATATTCACATATATAATTATATATATAATATATATGCACACATATACATATACACACAAACACAGACACACACATATATGTTTAGGTATACTTTTATTTTCACTAAGGATTCATGTTTTGTTTTTTGTTTAATCTGTCATCTTAGGTTAACTTGAACTAAACATAAAGTAGAGTAACCTGGATTGCTCTATGTAAAAACACACATATATACACAGACTCATTGTAAATATACTCTAAACTTCATTTATAGTCAGAAAGGCATGATTATGCTGTGAAATATACATACCCAGATATTGACAAATTACAGTCTTTCAGAGATCTGATAGTTCTCAGAATTCAGGAGAATCTCAGATTTACACATCTATCTCCTAATCACTCAATATTAATCAAACTGTATTTATAGGAATTTAAATTCATATAAAAATGAAGAAAATATTCTCATTTAGTTACCCAATGGTACACTCACATTTATACATTACATTTTTAGTTAAGGATGCCTTGAAATATTAATATTCCTTTGATAATTGGAGACATATATATGTCTCACATATATTTGTGTATTGTGTACAATTACTATTTCTTAAATCATTATTCCTCTATTACTTAATATGTCACTAGAATATATGTAGAACAAAATGATGGAAATTCTTGATATTTTGTGATATTTCAGATTCTCAGCCACCTAATAAATAAACACGGACAAGGATTTTTGAGAAGAATTTGAATATTAAAAGTTCATATGGGGCATCAGGCAGAGTGTTTGGTAGATAGGTAATAGGGCTTTTCATATTCATTGTTCTTAATGGCTACAAAGTTAGTATTGCTTGACAGCAGCATTAATCTTCCATCAGAAATTAGTGTGATCAGCTCCTCAGGGTATGCAAGGCCACAAGTAAAGCAATTAACTTCATTAATTGATATCAAATTGAACACTGCTATGCTTTTGAGGAAGCTCAGTGAATTGCCCTCCTTTTAAATTATATTTGAGACATTAATAAAATATAAGTAAATATTTGAGTGTCATAATATGAATAATTCCATGCTGTATAACCTATAGCATTCAATTATTTGGAAAAGAATAAATTATTATTCAGAAAAAGACTAATAACATTGGAAGGAAATCATGGAATTGCCATTTATATTAAAAATAGAGAACCTGTTAGACCAGACATGAATGGGTTAGAGGCCATTTAGAACTTACTAATTCACAAAAGGTTTTACCTCTAAGGAACGAAAAGTTGTTTTAAGTGTTATTGATTTTTGTTCAAAAACTGTGTCCTATTGATTTTTCCATCTAGACCCTTAACTCTGATATATAATGCATAACTCTCATCCCTAATGACAACCAATGAGAAACTAAAGAGCAGAATTGGGTGATCACATAAGAAAACTGTAATGTGGGACATCAAATAATATCGCCTAAATTATGTATCCCCTAAATATGCCAGTTCATGAGTTTTATTTCAGAGTCTTTCATTCTTTCAAGTTAGAGGCACACTTTTCTTAGATTTTGAAGTGACAAGATGAGAAGTGTTTAAATGTATGCGATTGTACTTCTTGTGTTCTAGCTTCTGGGCTGGCAGGCAATGGGCTCCTGGATCTGCAAAAACAATGAAATTCCATTTTCTTGAATTGTTTTTATGGGATGCAGGTAGTCTGTATGTCTTTCAATCAGGCTTTGTTTTTCTCAGCTGCCATTTGTCGATTTTGTTTTATTACCTGTTGGGATACAGCATTCCACTATTTGTAAATGCATTTAATTATTCAGTCAGGATGCAAAATAAACAACAGACTTTGGAGTTCTGAAATAAACTATTTGCCATCCAGCTTTTGTTACAACAATGATTACTCTGTTTCTGTATAGACTTGCTTCAACACTTACTGAGTTGGAACTTATGGAGACAACTACTTTACTAGATTTTTCTTTTCTTTTTCCTTCCATACATCATGTTACTTTTTTCTTTTGCCTCACTCCTTTGTAGTAGTACCCATTTTAATACTCAAATTGATACCAGTAGAGGTGGTACATTCCTCGCAACCTGCCCCTGTGTTCTGGGTTACGAAGTGAAAGACAAAAATATACAGCATTTATATTTTTATATGCTTTAAACATCTCAATGTCTGGGCCACTTCCTAATCTCCACATGGCTAATCTACCTTTCTGATAGTCCCAAGTAATTACTTACTAAAATGATATTTTATCTTTGTTACCCTGGACCCAGTCAGACAGCCCTCTTGGGGATGCTCAGGCTCCTACATGGCATCAAAACTCTCTGCCCCACACCTTTTCAAGTGTGGCATCTTGGGTCTCCTTCTTTTGGCAAGGCAGATCTCCTCTTTCCTCGGTTTCTTTCTTCTTCATTTGTGTGTGTGTGTGTGTGTGTGTGTGTGTATTCATATATAATACATATGATATTTTCTTTATTTACATTTCAAATGTTATTCCCTTTCCCGGTTTCCCCCCAAAATCCCCTATCCCATCCCCATCCCCTGCTTCTATGATTTCCCTACACTGGGGCATCTATCTTTCCATACCTTTCCAATATAGTCCTAGCCAGAGCAATTAGACAGCAAAAAGAGTTCAAAGGGATACAAATTAGAATGGAAGAAATCAAAATATCACTATTTGCAAATGAAGTGATAATATATTTAAGTAACCTCAAAAACTCCACCAGAGAACTCCTAGAGCTGATAAACAACTTCAGCAAAGTGGCAGGTTATAAAATTAACTCAAACAAATCATTAGCCTTTCTCTACTCAAAGGATAAACAGGGTAAGATGGATATTAGAGAAACAACTCCCTTCACAACAATCACAAATAATATAAAATACCTTGGTGTGACTCTAACCAAGCAAGTGAAAGATGTGTATGACAAGAACTTCAAGTCTATGAAGAAAGAAATCAAAGAAGATCTCAGAAGATGGAAAGATCTCCCATGCTCATGCATTGGCAGGACTGATATAGTAAAAATGGCCATCTTGTTGAAAGCAATCTACAGATTTAATGCAATCCCCATCACAATTCCAATTCAATTCTTCATAGACTTAGGGAGAAAAATTCTCAAATTTATTTTGAATAACAAACAACACAGGATAGGGAAAACTATATTCAAAAATAAAAGAACATCTGGGAGAATCACAATCCCTAACCTCAAGTAGTAATACAGAGCAATAGTAATAAAAAATGTATGGTGTTGTTACAGAGACAAGCAGGAAGATCAATGGAATAGAATTGAACCCAAATGAACATACACACTTATAGTCACTTAATATTTGACAAAGGAGCTAAAACCATGCAGTAGAAAAAAAGACAGCATTTTTTTAATTTATTGATATATTTATTTACATTTCAAATTATTTCCCCTTTTCTGGACCCCCACTCCCCGAAAGTCCCATCAGTCCCCTTCCCTCCCCCTGTTTTCCCACCCAACCCTTCCCACTTCCCTGTTCTGATATTTTTCTATACTGCTTCACTGAGTCTTTCCAGAACAAGGGGCCACTCGTCCGTTCTTGTACCTCATTTGATGTGTGGATTATGTTTTGGGTATTCCAGGTTTCTAGGTTAATATCCACTTATTAGTGAGTGCATACCATGATTCATCTTTTGAATCTGGGTTACCTCACTTAGTATGATGTTCTCCAGCTCCATCTATTTGCCTAAGAATTTCATGAATTCATTGTTTCTAATGGCTGAATAGTACTCCATTGAGTATATATACCACATTTTTTGCATCCACTCTTCTGTTGAGGGATGCCTGGGTTCTTTCCAACTTTTGGCAATTATAAATAGGGCTGTTATGAACATAGTAGAACATGTAACCTTATTACATGCTGGGGAATCTTTTGGGTATATGCCCAGGAGTGGTATAGGAGGATCTTCTGAAAGTGAGGTGCCCAGTATTTGGAGGAACCGCCAGACTGATTTCCAGAGTGGTTGTACCAATTTGCAACCCCACCAGCAGTGGAGGAGTGTTCCTCTTTCTCCACATCCTTGCCAACACCTGCAGGGTCAACTGGAGGTCAGCATGTAGAAAAATGCAAATGGACCTATTTTTATCTCCTTGTACTAAGCTCAAATCCAATTGGATCATGTACCTCCACATAAAACAAGATACACTGAAACTTATAGAGGAGAAATTGGGAAAGAGCCTCAAACACATAGGAAAAGGGAAAAAGTTCCTGAAAAGAAAACCAATAGTTTATGCTCTAAGATCAAGAATCTACAAATGGGATCTCATAAAATTGTAAAGCTTCTGTAAGGCAAAGGACACTGTCGATAGGACAAAATGGCAACAAACAGATTGGGAAAAGATCTTTACCATTCTTACACCTGATAAAGGGCTAATATCAAATATATACAAAGAACTCAAAAAGTTAGACTCCAGACAATTAAATAACTCTATTAAAATGGGGTACAGAGATAAACAAATTATTTTCAACTGAGGACCATTAAATGGCTGAGAAGCACCTAAAGAAATGTTCAACATCCTTAATCATCAAGGAAATGCAAATCAAAACAACCCTGAGATTCCACCTCACACCAGTCAGAATGAGTAAGATCAAAGACTCAGGTGACAGTAGATGCTGGCAAAGTTGTGGAAAAAGAGGAACACTCCTCCATTGTTGGTTGAATTGTAAGCTGGTACAACTACTCTGGAAATCAGTTTTGTGGTCACTCAGAAAATGGGCCATAGTACTACCAGAGGACCCAGTTATACCACTCCTGGGCATACACACACACACACACACACACACACACACACATATATATATATATATATACACACACACACACACACACACAAATTATTCTTCAAAATATGAGGACACATGCTCCACTGTGTTTATAACAGTGTTAATTGTAATAGCCAGAAGCTGAAAAGATCCCAGGCATTCTTTAACAGAACAATGCATACAGAAAATGTGGTTTATTTTCACAATGGAATACCACTCAGCTATTAAAAACAATGAATTCAAGAAATTCTTAAGCAAATAGATAAAAAATATCATCCTGAGTGTAGTAACCCAGTCACAAAAGAACACGCATAGTATTCACTCACGGATACGTGGATATTAGCCCAAAAGTTCAGAATACCCAAGATACACTTCACATACCACATGAAGCTCAAGAAGGAAGACCAAAGTGTTGGTGTTTCAGTGTTTCTTAAAAGGGGGATCAAAATACTTACAGGGGGAAATACAAAGTGTGGAGCAGAGACTGAAGGAAAGGCCATCCAGAGAGTGTCCCACCTGGCAATTCATCCCATACAGAGTCACCAAACCTTAACACTATTGTGGATGGCAAGAAATGCTCACTAAAAGCAGCATGTCGTACCAGAGGACATGCAGATTCTTGTACAATTTTTAGGGTTCCAAATTACCATAATGCAAGCAGCATTAGACCAAACCCACAAAACTCTTCCTTACTTTTTTCCCCTCTTGTCTCTTTTCTTTTCTTTTTCTTTCTGGGTCCACTCTTTGCCATTGTCTGACTCTTTGCATGGTAATTTGAAAACTCAGAAGAAATCATTTGATAAGAATGATCAATAACTCTAAAAAAGGGTTAGTCAAAGTTTATTTCGTTAGTGTCAGAGTGCAAAGCAAAGGATGAAATCGTACATACTGCAATACTGTAAGCATGTCAGTGGAGTTTAGCTTTGAGTCAGCCATGCAGGGTTTACATTTATATACTGGGTAGCAATTCCTTAAGTGAATTCACTCAAGTTGCCCTACAATTTGTCAGAGTTATTTTATTTATTAAGTGAAGCATGTTATATTGATATTATTCTGGCTGTGTAGAATTGCATTTTTAGATGTAGATTCAAAGTTAAAGACAGAAAAAAAAAAGAACAAAAAATATCTATTAGATAAGGTATTATCCTATAAAACATTAAATTTATTTTTACCCAAAATAATAAAGTCTAAACTAATATGTTTTAGAATATTGCTAATTTTTTCCACTAACGAAAAAATATGTCAAGCTTCTACTTAGTCATTGTATTTAAATATATATAATAATGCATTAATGCAATAACATATGTAATATGATAAAATATATAAAATGTTCAAATAGCATAGGTCTTTTCATTAAGTATGTTCTGATATTGACAAAGATTGTAAAATTTTTGCATCTTTATTAATCCCTGTTTTGACACTTAACTATCACTGAAAAAATATAAAGTCACAGGGGATAAATTAAAATCAGTCCCTTAGGGCATACCTAGTAAATAATATTTTTAATTTCTATAAATTTTCTTTTCAAAGATGATTTGAACTCAGTTAACTTTTTCAAATCAGCGAGCAAGGTCGCAGATATGGGCTGAAATTATCAATGTTAGGAGGTCTGCTTTATGTGAGGTGACAAATAGGCAGACTTCAAAGCAACCCTCTGCTTCTCTACGTTGATTTGAAAATATCTTAAGATTAATTGAACCACATATAAAGAAATGGCTTTATTAGAACATTTATGTAAGTATATTTTTATTTTTGTTTTAATGTATAATGATGAAAACGTCGCAAAGACTGAAACTTGTTTTTGCACATATACCTGTCACCTAGAGTTCAGAGATAATCAAGGAAGATGATGCAGAAAGATTGTAAAAGCCTGCAGCCAAAGATATGTGCTGTGACATAGTAGCTTTGATACATGACAGGAGATCTGCACTTGTGAAATCTGAACAATATGTTTACCTAAATAAGACCTGCACAATGACAACTTATGTTGACATGCCAATAGAAGTGGGGAACTGCAAAATGATACAGCACTAGGTGAAGGGCTTCGGGCATAAGAGAGGGAGGATCATCTTCTCAATGGATGGGGCTTTGATGGCTTTTCTAACTCAAAGCTGTCAGCCCTAAACATGCATACACATTAGAAAGAATAAATGGCCTCCTATCTGTATTTATGCATATATGTGTTTGTGTGCACACACATGTATACATGTGTGACAATAAATAAAGAAAAGACTATGAATTTGAGAGTGAGTGGGTAACATGTAGTAGTTTCTGGGAGTGCATGGGGTACACATCATGCATGGACACTACTCATGTTTGAAGCCCAAAATCATAATGAAAACATAAACATTCTTAGTAATTGGATGTTAAAAGAAAGACAATCATCCTTGCTTTTGACTACAAACATTGTCTGGTTTATCTTCAGAATGGTATTGGTTTGGTGTATAAGGCAAAATTTAACTAATGGCTAAGAATAAACTTTTATTATATATTCAAATTGCCAATTATATAAATTCTCTTTAGCACATGTTATCTTCCATGCAGCCCTGTAGTTCTACTGAGCTATCTATCCACAATTAGGAAAATATTATATTTGCCCACTATGTTTTTATTTCCTTAATAGCTTTTGATATTTCTTTACTTCTTCCTTTCAGAAGTAAATTTACTGAAAATTATGTAGCTTAAGTGATAATAATAACCTTATTAGTCTTAACTTTCACAGGTTATAATATCCTGTAGTGTAAGCTACAAACAAAATTATATTATGAAAAGTTCCAAAATTATAATGTACTTGAAAAGTAGATATGTGAAAGAACATGAATAGAAAAGACTTCAAATATTTTCTGGCAAATTTGATTTCAAATCTTATCCTCCTTCCCAGTTTCTCCTCTGAAAAGCCCCTATCCTACTCCCTCTCTGCTCTGTTCTCTGAGGGTGCTCCCCACACTCCCACCCAATCCCACATCACCACTCTAGCTTTGCCATATGCTGGGTCATCAAGCCTTCATGGGACCATGGGCCTCCCCTCCCATTGATAAGTTCATTCTCTGCCGCATATGCAGCTGGAGCCATGGGACCCTCATGTGTGCTCTGTGGTTGGTGGCGTAGTCTTATTTCAGATATGCTTTGAACCAGATACCTCTAGAGCTTTGAAACCGACTACTTTTCCACAACACAAGGTTATGGTCATTTCTATCAATGTAACAAAAATTGATTATCCATGTGTCCCCCCCATGTGTATTCTTTGGTTGGTGGTTCACTCATATGTCAGATAAGTAATCCTAAAGAGTAATTATTAATAATAATTAATATTAAAATCCACTCTGATAAAAAAGTAAGCCAAACATTTCTCCTGTCATACATGGCTGTTAGAATAAAAAAGGATGTGCTAACTGACTTTTTACCTACAGAAAACGTGTATTCTACATATAAAATTTCAAATTTCTCTATAGCAGTATTTGATATCTTTTTCTTACATTATTAACTCTCACAGTACAATAGAAATTGGGGCATTTACATATAGTCAATAAATCATCGAGTATAAATTTGTCTTTGATAGAGAGTTTTATTGCTGTGAAGAGTCCCCATGACCACGGCAACTCTTATAAAGGAAACCATTTAATTGGAGCTGGCTTACAGGTTTAGAGTTTTATTATTATTGTTGTCATAGTGGGAAGCATGGCGGCATGCGGGGAGACATGATGCTGGAGAAAAGCTGATAAATCTACTTCCAGATCCATAGGCAGCAGGAACAGAGAGTGAGCCCCTTGGCCTTACTTGAGCTTCTGAAACCTCAAAGCACCTACTCCACCATGCCCACACCTCCTAAGAGTGCCACTTCCTATGAGTTCATGGGCCTAACTTCATTCAATCTCTCATGATATTTAAAATTGAAATCAGATGTAAGGTATGAGTGAGAAATCAATGTGAATCAAAGAAAGTCTGAGTATGTGGATTTGGAACCAAAATGTCACCTATGATGAAATGAAACTATGGTAAGACGATCAGAAACTATTCCTTTGGAATCATGTGTAAGAGAGTATAGGGACAAGGACAAAATGTGGGAATCCCCACTGAGACGTGTAAGGCCGAATTGGCTTAAATGTGGGTTTGAATACTGGGTTTCAGTACAAAATCCTTGGAAGACTCAAGAAACAATTTATGAGTATTCTATAGTTTCACCATATAATAATTATAGACCATATTTTCTTAACGAAGAATTACTTTATCATGGATATAAGCCTGAGATATTTACAAGAGAACCTATTAATAGGTAGTTTACACCAGGATGGGTAGAACCTGTTTATGTCAGTAATTCCCCCTCAGGTGGTATTTTGAAAAAATTTCCAGGACTATTCAGACATTTTGCTGCAACTAGTGTAGTTTATTTGAGAAAGCCTCAGGAACCCAAACAAATTCCTGTGGCAATTAGATCGTGTCTAGGTTATCCTTATTGAATACTTGCTGGAAGACCATCAGATTTAAAAATCTGTCATACTTGCTGGAAGACGATCAGATTTCAACAATCAGAATCAGCACTGTGGCTATGTGCCTATCCAAACCAAAGTGCAAGGCTTTGGTTTTTAAAGTAGAGATTGTCCAGAAGAATATTAGTTATCTGAAAACCAATAGACTTGAAATACTGAATATTAGATAAATGAGATCTTGGCTTTATGAAAGAATGAGGTTATAATTGTATAAAGCAAGGCTTTAGATAGTGTTTTCTGTAAAAGTTCATGCAGCAGAGACTGACAGCATTTGAGGTCATTCAGGCTCTGTTAGTAATCTTTCAATCTGTTATTGAAAGACAAAAAGCAAAACAGTACATAAACATATAATCACAACTGCATTCATAACTAATGGCTACCCCACTTCCTAGCAAATTCCCTGCATTTATTAACATTAAAATTTTCAATTTTTCTAGCATCCAGCATTTTCTCCAAAATTCATTACTTTCTTCAATATTCATTATTATTTTCCCTTAATGAATTCATTATCCTTCCACATTTCATATAACAATCTATCAGATAAGTTGTAATTTGTTGTTCCTCTTTACTAAATCGGAATTTCTATAGCTGAAATGAAATACCATAATGGAAAAGGAAGTTGGGTTGTAAAAGATTTATTCAGATTATACTTCTACAACACTGTTCATGAAAGGAAGTCAGGACAGGAAGTCTAACAGGGACCTGGATTCAGGAGCTCATGAAGAGATCATGGAGGGGTGCTGCTTACTGGCTTGTTCCTCATGACTAGTCCAGCTTACTTTTGATAAAAGCAATGATCCCCAGCCCAGAGATGACACATCCCACAAAGGTTTGGGTCTTGCCTCATTAAGAAATAATTAAAAACAATGCTTTTCAGGCTTGCCTACAACCTGGAATTGTGCTGTAATCTTCTCAGTTGGCATTGCCTCTTCTTGTACAACTTTGTGTCAAATTGACATAAACTTGGTGAACACACTCCCAGCTTCATCTGCATGTACTTCCCCGTGAGCCTCCCCATCTCTTGTTTCTATGATAAGACTATATTCTGATATTCTAACTTGTCTTGCTCCCCAATACCCTCTCCTACAAATGGTTACATTTCACTTTCCTGGTTTCTGTAGTTACTAAAGGCCATGTATTCACATCTGAGGATTTCGAGTTAGGAGCCTTCAAGTGATAATATCCAAATTTGTCTTTCTAGACGTAGATATATATACATGAACACACACACACACACACACATATACTTTTTATCTCAACTTGTCTCACTGTACTTTCCCTAAGTGCAAACATCACAGAACAAACCGTAATATCCTACATGAAGAACTCTCTTTTGAGTTGTTGACGAGGGCTAACTCCCAAAACATTTTACCTATTGCTATTGCCTCGGTAATACTTGAGAGGTGGAAGGTAATTCCCATTGCTGAAGACACTATTTCAGAAACAGGGGTCAGCACCCCATTAGAACTGACCTGAATGTCCCATCCCTTACTATTAGATTCATTGTAGCAGCACACACCATGTTCCTAGTAAGGATGAATAACAAAAATTACCACCATGTTACAATACCCCTATTTGTGCAACAGTGGCACATATACTTTGATAGTAATCAGAGGCTCTCTAATTTGACTTAAGATCAATGACACAAGGGGATATAATGCCTAGTATTATAAACTTAGTTAATAAATTAGTAATAGTGAAATTGTGGTTATTGGAAGAGGGTCAATAACCAGTAATTTATTATGACTTCATAATTCCTTACATTTATACAAATATTTGCTCTTTCACAGAAAAATAAGTACAGCATTCAGTCCTCAAAGAAACTCTTTGCAATGGACCAAGACTACTACAGAAAACCAGAGTTAATCATTAGGTAGAGCTGTGGAGCCAATGTCTATGGTGATATCTCCACAACATTCCAATACTTAGGATTTAGGGGGACATTATGGAAGAGAGGGCAAAATGATGATAAAAGCCAGAGGATTAAGTACCTTGATTCAAGACTCTATCACCTAGTAAAATGAGTAGTTACAACCAAACATCTCAGCAACATGCCAACCCAAATGTGAACTGAACACGAAGCAGTTATCAGCATACTATAATGAATGGGGAAAGCACTTGAGGCTTCAACCCTACAGACAGTATCGAGTCAAACTAGGATCAGAAGATGTGGCCATTCCCAAAGAGGAGCACACTAATTTGTTGTCCAAGAACCCAAGAAAAAAATAGCCCTAAGAACATACACACAGTTCAAGGGACATTATATATTCTTAATAGGCTATATCTGAATATATACGTATACATATGTGTGTGTTTGTGAGTAAAATAACAAGTGAGAAAAAAGAGTTTGTGAATTTGTATTACCTCATAGAGATGTGTGTGGTTTGAGTAGTGAAAACGGAAGGGGAAATGTAATAAATAATACACAATTTCAAAAATGAAGAAAAAAGTTAGACCATCATTTATGGGTATTTCCTATTCAGAAGTTATTTTTAAAAAATCAATAATATTAGCAAGTTGTAGTGTTCATTTCTTCTGAAAACAAAGCCTAAGACTTAAGTTAGTTAGTGGCAAATGAAAGTGCATAACTTTAAAAGATTAAACTTAGTAATTTTTCAATTTCCTCATAACTTGATAAAAATGTCATGATAAATCTGACTTAAGTGATAGGAAAGTTTAAGTGTGTTATTTATTCCTATAAAATTGAGTATTCAGAAATCTTTATTAAGCAAAACAAAAGCTGAAGTTTCTTTTATAGTAATTTCTTGAATTTCAGGATTCAGCTTCAAAATATTAACTACTATATCTAAGTGCCCATAATTATTAATTAATATTTAATAATTATTAATTAATATATATTAATAATTCCAATATGTAAAAGATAATAGGATATTTAAAATCCAGAGTCCTTCTTTTATTAGCTATAAGATTTTTAGTAAGTATGATAGTCTGAATCCTAAGTGATGCCAAGGTTGTATTTGTTCTAAACTTTGACCCTATTATTATCACTATTAAAGTAAACTGGAACCTTTAAGAGGCAGGTTCAACTGGAATAAGTTGCGTGATGGTTGCTTCTTCTTCATTTAATTTTCTGTCCAAGAGGGAATAGCTTTGCTTTCCAACAGAGGCACACACACTACAATAATCTGCATGCAAAACAAAAGAATCATGCACTGAAACCTCTAAAACTATAAGCCAGAATGTAAGGGTTCTCTTCCTTTTATAAGTTGATTAAGTCATGTCCTGAGTATAGAGGTGAAAGGCTAACCTATACAATTCAGTTAAATTAATACTGTGACTAAGTGCATTCATAATGAACATATTCCTTTTACATGGGTGATTTTGAAATTACCCTTATAAATCATTTCTAATATAGACCCATGGTGTTACTGTCATTATCTGAATGGGCCTTAACCTATATTATTGTTTTCATTTAAACGGTTTGCTTTCCTGAGCATAACAACACACACCACACTAGCATGTTCATCTACTAGTATAATTTTGATAACTATGAAAGCTTAGGCTGTACAATATGCTTCTATAGGGTGAAATTTAGAACTTCCTGATGGTTGTAATTTCCTTGTTATATGTTCATTTAATAAGAAAACAAAAGATATTATTTTCAAAATCATACTACTATCTAATTTAGCCAGTAAAAGAAAAGAAAAAAATTATACCTTATTCTACTTACTTAAATAACTAATTTTTTTGTTTTATGGAGACAGGGTTTCTTTGTATACCCCTGTAGCCCTAGCTATCCTGGAACTCACTCTGTAGACCAGGCAGGCCTCAAACACAGAAATCCGCTTGCCTCTGCCTCACAAGTGCTGGGATTAAAGGTGTGCACCACCACTTCCTGGCTAAATAACTATTTTTAAAGAAACATATTTAAGAAAATAGAGTACTATCAAACAACTACCTTTCATTGTATTGAAATTTTATGTGAAATGGATAGGATAATGCTACTCATGGAAAGATTTTTTTCATTGACCTGATATGACTGTACATAATATCTGCAGTTCTAATTTCAGTAAAGTGTTTGAGCATTCACTCTCTAAAAATAGAATGAGAAGTTTAAAATAGATGCAACTTCTCAAAGAATGTCACATGTGAGTATATTCCTAGTATGAAGTGCCTTTGACAATTTGGTTGCATTTTTAATTAGAAAGTCTCTATATTATATACAACAGTATTGCCACTAAAGTATAAAAGTTATTTATTTCTTTATCTTTATAATCCTTAAAAGATGTATAAAATTTTTGTTTGCAAGTATAATGCTATACTAAACTCACTTTTCAGGCAAATAAAAATAACAATGAAAAAATCGACATGGATACTATATTAAAGATTAGAATGAATAATACATTATGTTTCCAGCTTGGTTTAGAGATTAAATATATTCCCATTAAATATTTATGTCATAATTTCCAATATTCTAAAATTTCACAATTTTTATTCTGAGAAAGTCAAGATATTTTTCTAACAGAAATTTTTAGATGATAATTGAATATTCCAAATTTCAATTAAGTAGCTTTTCATACACAGATTCATCACACATGCATCTCAAGGTAATATTGTAAGATTGTTGAGGAACAGTGTATAATTTTACAAAATAATGATAATGTGCTCTAATTATTTAATATAACTAATTTAATGAATTTGTTCATATATAGGCATAATAAAGCATATAATCAAACTAATAAAGAGTAAATGCATATTTATATACTTTTAAAATTATATAATTTTATTTTCATTTGTGTGTGTGAAATTATCTCCATGTTAGCATATGCGATATTAAAGAAATTACACATGAAAACTCCAAAAGGATATCAAATGTTTTTGTATTCTGAGCTACTTGTGGGAACTTATGAAATCTCTTAATGTCTGAGATATTTCCCTATCCCCCAGATACTTATATTTGAATGTGCTTAGTATATACACTGAACATTACTATGCTAGTTTCATCCATGTGAAATGGATTGTGGTGTGTTCTTCTACCTGCAATTGCATGACTTCCTTATATCCTTTTTAGAAAGAGAAGAGATACCATTTATTCAAAACTTACTTAGTTTTACTTATCCTAATTATAATCTATTAAGTAGGTATATTTCATTTGAATACTATTCAAAATCTTTCCTCAAAGGATGACTTTCTGGTCAAGGGAGATGAACTCTCTCACTCCTCTAAAAGTGGAAAGTGCCTTTTGTCTCCCATGGAAACATTTATTTTAATCAGCTTCTATTTGATAGCAATCTTCTGGAAGACTATTAGCCCTTTCCTGTCATCTTTTAAAAGAGGTCACTAAGGGGATTTACTCTTATCATGTTGACTCACCACCACCATTCTGAACATCCATTATCACACCCTGAGGTGATGAGGCTCCTGTCAAGCTGTCAGTTGTCACATTCACAATCACTGCTTCCCTTTGACAGTCTTCTGCTGATTTTGGCTTTGTGGCCATAGGTCAGGAAAGCAGATAGCCAAGACTTTTAAAGATTATATGTAAAGGTCTCCAGCCTTTAAACTATAAAATGTGGTATCTCTACCAGACCAGGAATGTTTATACTCAGGTACAAATGTGAATTGCTATGCTTACGTCCCCTTCTATGAGATTATTTTTCTCAACTGAAGCTCTGATAATTTGTGGTACTTAAATTTTCTTGAGGTGTTCTGTTTTTATCATTTGAAGAAATTTGGAAAGCACTGCATTTGTATTAGGAGAGTTCCTAAATGCCTTTCGATCTGAAATGTAATCTCACCATAAAAAGAGTTTAATTTCTGTATTGGTAATGGTTCCCTAGAGTAACAGCAGTAGAATAATAAATCCGCAGCCAAATGTGGGTTTATTATTCTTGCCTACACACTAAAATTTGTGTAGTTCATCAATCACTGTCTTCACACTGCTTCAGCTATGAGCAAAGTAGCTTTTCTGTTCATCAACATGGATGATTCAGTAGCCCCATTCTTCCAATGAAGGACTAATGGATTCCTATAGAGCCACTGTTCATCAATTTATATTACAAGGACAAATATTTCGGGTCCAAGTTTCAAAAACAAAAGTCATAGCATCAGGTGCAGTAGCAGCAGAGTTCAGAAAATTACCAGCAAGTTGTGAAGGCAATGAGGCAAAGCAAAGCTTTAGGATGTTCTTCCCACTACAAAAATTCTGATAAATAAAATGTCTTATAGTTTGAACTTATTAGTGCTGACATTATTTCTTACTTGCATCTAGATCCAGTTAACTTGACAGTCAAGATGTGTATATAATATTTATATAATACTATAAAATATTATATTTATATAATGCATATGTACTATGTACTATTCTTATCTATATTTATATTATCTACTTAGTTACCATCTATTTGTCTATCTCTCTATGTATGTATATGTATGTATATATCAGATAACATATATCAATTTATTTCATTTTTCAAATTTAGTTCACAGGTCTACATACTAGCAAAAGTCTTACTCTATGCAACTGAACATAGTCAGATTTTTTTCCGTAGATAGTTCTTAATTTCCTTCCATTTTACCATAGTAAAACCTGGAAATTAAGAAAGCTGCCAAGGTAAAATATTGAATATTGCAGTGCTCAATTATAACAAAAAAATCATAAAAATTATTTTAGCTTCACCTATATCTATCTCCTTATTTCTTCATTTCGTTTTACATTTCTTTAGTTCTCACATCTCTGCAGTTTTTAATGATAATGTTTCTGTATTTGTTCTTCATATAGTATAATAAATTAAAACTTTAAAAGATTACTTGAGAATCCATTACTCAAGATGAAAAAATAATGTGAGCAGACATTGTAATCAGTGTGCACGTTTTCTCTTGGAGCAGCTATAGGGCAATGGAAGAGGCATAGCAGATTTCCATCAAGATCACCTCATCTAAGTGAGGAAAGAAGGGGCGAGATAAAAGGAGCCCTCAGCAAGAAATCATATATGAGGTTTAAGAGATGTAGTAACAGTGTGAATCTGTGAAAGTGCCACAGACTATTATCCATCTCAGATAAGGAGCATGGAGCTGGTTTGCAGAGGAACATAAGTATCCTATAAAAACTGTTTAATTTTGATTCCAACTCAATAGGATAAGATTAAAAATGCAAATAGGTCATCCTCTCAAATATATATTCCACATTCATGACAGCATTATCATTCAGCAGATATGATTTATGAATTTTTGATGATTGATGCTAATGATAACCCCTGATTAATCTGGGACATGGAATTAAAAGTCATTATAGTAATATGTAATTACTAATGATCTTTATTTGTATGTCTGTGTAGGTGTGGGTGTTTTATGCATTTGCTTGTGCACTTTGTGATCAAAGAACAAGAATTGTTACTAGATCTGCCTTTTCTCTTTTAGGCAGGCTCTTGTCTGAATCTTAGAAAGCAGGGCACCTAAACCACTGCCAGGTACCCATGTCATTTCACCTCTATTTAGATTACAGGTGAGGGAATATCCTAGAAGTTTTTGAAGTGTACGTTCTAGGATTTAAACTCATGCTGTTGAGCTAGTCAAATAATGTACCTTACAAGATATATCCCCCTACTATTGACTCAGAGATGCCATGATAGTATACATAAGTGACCCCCAAAATTCTACATGACAACTTCTACAGCTGATAGGTGACCTCAGCAAAGTGGCTTGATATAAAATTAACTCAAACAAATCAGTATCCTTCTTTTATACATATGATAAATGGACTGAGAAAGAAAAATAGGCAAAGAACATACTTCACAGTTGACACAAATGATATAAAATATCTTGGTGTGACTCTAACCAAACAGGTGAAAGATCTGTGTGACAAGAAGAGTCTCTGAAGAAAGAAATTGAAGAAGTCCTCAGAAGTTGGAAAGATATCCTATACCAATTGATTGGTAAAATAAACATAGTAAAAAATGGCCATTCTACCAAAAACAATCTACATATTCAACACATTCCCAGTCAAAATTCCAATTCCATTCTTCACAGAGTTAGAAAGATCAATTCTTAATTTCATATGAAAACAAAACAAAACAAGCAAAGAAGAAAATAAACCAAACAAAAAGGAAGATAGTGAAACCAATTTTTAACAATCAAACAAAACAAACAAACAAAAACAAAACAAAAGAAACAAAAAAGCAAGATAGTGAAAACAAGTCGCAACAATAAAAGAACTACTACAGGAATCAGTATCCTTGACCTCAAGCTATAATACAGAGCAATAGTGACAAAAATCTGCATGGTATTTGTACAGGGACAGACAGAATGGAATAGATTTGAAGACCCAGAAATAAAACCACACTCTTATGGGCATTTGATCTTTGAAAATGACACCAAAAACATAAAAAAAAAGAATGCATCTTCTATAAATCCTGCTGGCTTAAGTGTCAGTGTGCATATAGAAAACTGATAATAGATCCATAACTATCACGTTGCTCAAAGCTCAAGTCAAAATGGATTAATGACCTCAACATAAAACCAGATACAATGAATCGAAAAGAAGAGAAAGTGGGAAAGAGCCTCAAACTCATTGGCATAAGGGGTAAATTTCCTGAAAAGAATTCCAATAGCTCAGGCTCTAAGATCAAGAATTGATAAAGGGGATCTCAAGAAACTAAAAATCTTCTGTAAGGCAAAGGACTCAGTCAATAGGACAAATTGGGAACCTACAGCTTGGTAAAAAAATATCTTTCTAACCCCATACCCGGTCAAGGCTTAATATTCAAATTATATAAAGAACTCAAGAGACGAACATCCAAAATAACCAAATAACCCAATTTAAAGATGAGGTAAGAGAGCTAAACACTGAATTCATAAAAGAAAAAAGAAGGACGTTAGTCCTTAGTCTTTAGAGAAATGTAAATAAAAATGACACTGGATTAGACCCTACACCAACCAGAATGGCTAAGAACAAAAACCCAAGTGAAAGCACATGCTGGGGAGGATGTGTGGGAAGAGGAACACCCCTCCATTGCTAGTGGGGTTGCAAACTAGTACAACCATTCTGGAAATCAATCTGGCAGTTCCTCAGAAATCTGTAAATGGATCTACCTGAAGATCCAGTATACTACTCCTGGGCATATGACCAAAAGATGTTCTACGACATCACAAGGACAAGTGGTCCATTATGTTCATGGCAGCCTTATCTGTGATAGTCAGAAGTTGGGAACAACCCAAATGTCCTTCAACACAGGAATAAATACAGAAAATATGATACATTTATACAATGGGATGCTACTCAGCTATTGAAAACAATGCCTTCATGAAATTCACAGGCAAATGGATGGAACTTGAAAATATCATCCTGAGTGAGGTAACTCAGTCACGGAAGAACAAACACGGTTTGTACTCATTGATAACTGGATATTAGACCAAAAGTTTGGAATATCCAAGATTCAATTCATAGACTATATGAAACCTAAGAAGGAAGGCCAAAATGTGGATGCTTCAGTGCTTTTTAGAAGGGTGAACAAAATACATACAGGAGGAAATATGGAGACAAAGTGTGGAGCAGAGACTGAAGGAAAGGTCATTGAGAGACTACCCCACCTGGGGATCCATCCCATATATAGCTACCAATCCAGAGTGGTGGATGCAGGGAAGCACTTGCTAATGGCAGCTTGATATAGCTGTCTCCTGAGAAGGTCTGTCAGAGTCTGACAAAGACAGAGGCAGAAGCTCACAGCAACCATTGGATTGTGTTCAGGGGTCCCAGGAATTGGAGAAGGGACTGAAGGAGCTGAGGGGATTTGCATCCCCATCGAGGGAGTAGCAGTATCAACAAGTCAGATATGCCTCCCAGAATTCCCAGGGAATGGACCATCGACCAAAGAGTAAACATGGAGGGACCCATGTCTCTGGTCACATACGTGGCAGAGGATGGACATCAGTGGGAGGAGAGCACCTTGGGCCTGAGGGTGTTCGATGTCCCAGTGTTGGAGAATGCCAGTATAAGAGGACAAGAGTGCATGGATGGGTGGAGGAGCACCCTATGAGGCAGGGAGAGTGAGAATAAAATAGGGGGTTTCTAAAGGGGAGTCCTGGAAAGGGGAAATATTTGAAATGTAAATAAAGAAGATATCCAATCCAAAAACAAAAACACAAAAAACCTTCAGGGATAAAAATAGAGAAAACACTGAAGAAAAAGAGGTCCAGTGACCATCTCAACTTGGGATCCATCTCAAGGAGAGGCTCAAGACCTGACGCCATTACTGATGCTATGGTATGCTTACAGACAAGAGTCTAGCATGCTTATCCTCTGAGATGCTCAACCAGCAGATACATACACCCAACCTTTTGACTAAATTTGGGGCCCCCTATGGCTGAATTATAGGAAGGATTAAAGAACCAGAAGGGGAGGGCAGCCCCATAGGAAGACCCGCAGTCTCAAATAACTGTGGGAGGGGGAACTAGAAGGAGGCAATGGCTGGATTGTTTTGTGTGTGTGTGTATGTGTGTGTGTGTGTGTGTGTGCAAATAAAACAATTAGAAAAATAAAGACCACAAGAGTTTCTAAAAATCTGTATCTTATAGCATTTTGGAATATGAAAATGATAAGTTTAAGTTCTTTGCTTTTTTCCTTTTGTTGAAAATAGATAGTATTTTTTTATAATATATCCTGATTATGGTTTCCCTCTCACTGTTCCTTACACTGTTTCCCTCCCATTTAGATCCCTTCCATTTCCATCTCTCATTAAATAACAAACAGGCTTATAAGAGATAAAAATAAAATAATAGATAAAACACAACTAACACATCAAAATTAAAAAAAAAAAAAACCCTAAACCAGAGGGAATAGACCTCTTCACGAGATACAAAAGAAACAAAGGCAAAGTCTTTTGCACACTTAGAAATCTCATATAAGCACTAAACTGCAAGCCATGATATATGCAAATGATCTTGCACTGATCCTAGCAGGCCTTTTGCACTGTCAGTATATGAGTTAATATGTTCTTTGAAAATGTTTATAAAGAGGATCCTGTTTACTTGGCATCTTCTACTTCCTCTGTGTCTTATTTTTTTTTCTGACATCTATTCTTCAGAGTTTCCTGAGGCCTCAGGGTAGCGATTTGATAAGTACATTCCAATTAGGGCTTGTTGATCCAAGGTATGTCATTATGATATTTGCTTTCTGAATACCTCAGTTTTAGCCACTTATATGTTTTGAAATTGACAGTCTATCAGATGTGTACCTGGAAAACCTTTTTCTCATTGTGTAGGCTTCTTTCTTGTCCTTCAAAATAATGTACTATTAATTGTTGATCTTAGTGTGTCCTATTCAAACTGCCCTCTCCTTTGTCAGTGTTAAAGGCAATTCTTTACCTTCTCTTCTAGTATGCTCAATTTACCTTTGTTTCTGTTGTCCTCTCTGGTTCTTAGGAGAGTGTGATGACTTTTTGTTACTGGGTTCGAAAGTCTTCTGTGATCCCAATAATTGATTATTCCAAGTTCAGAGTCTCTATTTCTGATGTCTGTGGACCCCAATATAGAACTTTCAGCTACCTCTCCAGCACCATGCCTGCCTGCATGCCAACATGGTTCCTGCCATGATGACCTTAGACTAAACCTCTGAAACTGTGAGCAAGCACACAAATTTTCCATTATAAGACTTGCTATTATAAACATAGTAGAGAATGTGTCCTTATTACCTGTTGGAGCATCTTCTGGCTATGTGCCATGGAGTGGTATAAATAGCCAGAAGATGGAAAAAAAAAAGCCAGATGTCCCTCAACAAAGGAATGGATACAGAAAATGAGAAAACGTGGTACATTTACACAATGGAATACTACTCAGCTATTAAAAACAATGAATTCATGATATTCTTAGGCAAATGGATGGAACTTGAAAATATCATCCTGAGTGAGGTAACCCAATCACATATGCTATGCATGGATAAGTGGATATTAGCCCAAAAGCTCTGAATACCCAAGATACAATTCACAAACCACATGACGCTCAAGAAGAAAGAAGACAAAAATATGAATACTTCGGTCCTTCTTAAAAGTGGGAACAAAATATCCATGGGAGGAGATTCAGAGACAAGATGTGGCACAGAGACTGAAGGAAAGGCCATTTAGAGACTGCCCCACTTAAGGATCCATCCCATTTAACATTACCAAAGCCAGACACGATTAAGAATGTCAATAAGTGCTACCTGACAGGAGCCTGATATAGCTGTTTCCTGAGAGGCTCTGCCAGTGCCTGACAAGTTCAGAAGTTGATGCTCATAGCCAACCAATGGACTGAGCAGTGTCCCCAATGGAGAAGTTAGAGAAAGGACTGAAGGAGCTGAAGGGGTTTGCAGCTTCATAGGAGGAACAAAAATATGAACCAACTAGTTCCCCCAGAGCTCCCAGGAACTAAACCACCAACCAAAAAGTACACATGGAAGGGCCCACGGCTCCAGCTGCATATGTAGCAGAGGATGGTCTTGTTGGACATCAGTGGGAGGAGAGGACCTTGTTCCTGTGAAGGCTCGATGCACCAGTGTAGGGAAATGGCAGGACAGGAAAGTGGGAGTGGGTTGGGTTGGGGAGCAGGGGAAGGGGGACAGGATAAGGGGTTTTGGGAAGGGAAATGGGGAAAGGGGATAACATTTGAGATGTAAATAAAGCAAACATCTAATTTAAAAAAGACTTGCTGTGTATCAAAAAACAAAACAAAACAAAAAACAGCAACAACAAGAAAAAAAGACTTGCTGTGGTTGTGATGTCTTTCACATAAACAAAATGCAGCCTAAGACATATGAGCTCCCTCCAATTTTTCTTCCTTCTTTCTTTTTTATTTTCAATTTTTCTTTCAATGTAGGCACTTAATGCTATGGACTTTTCTCTTAAAAATGCCTTCACTGTTTCTCATAAGTATGGGATGTTATGTATTCATTTTCATTGTAGTCTATAAAATCTTTAATTTCTTTCTTTATTTCTGTTTTAAACCAGAGACCCAGTAGAGAGGTTTTCAATGACCATAAGTTTATAAAATTTCTCTTCTCTTCTCTTCTCTTCTCTTCTCTTCTCTTCTCTTCTCTTCTTTTTCTCTCTCTTTCCTTTCTTCTTTCTTTCTTCCTTTCTTCTTTCTCTCTCTCTCTCTTTCTTTTTGTTGTTGTTTACAACCAGCTTTGATCTTTGATATTCTTTGATCTTTGATATAGTCAAAATTTTTGTATACGCTTAGAGTTGTTTTGTGCCCAATTATATGGTCTGTTTGAGAGAAAGTTGTTTGAGGTTCTGGTAAGATGCTGTATTATTTTCTGTTTGGGTAAAATGTTCTCTAAATATACTTTAGGTGCATTTGCTTTGTAACATTTGTCAACGCCAGTATTTCTCTGTTCAGTATTGGTCCAGATGATCTTACTAGAAGTCATTAGTGTCAATATATGATTTAATTGTAGTGGTTCTTTTATGAACTGGTTTTCCCGTGTGTTTGTGGCATAGATGCAAAAAATTGAAATATCTGCTTGGTGATTTATTATATGGTGAGTATGCATATATGCATTGCACTTTACTTATCTCTTCTGATTAGTTTTAATTTAAAATCTATTTTGTCAGGTTGTAAAATGACTGCATCATCTTGCTTCTTAAACCTCTCTCTCTCTCTCTCTCTTTCTCTCTCTCTCTCTCTCTCTCTCTCTGTGTGTGTGTGTGTGTGTGTGTGTGTGTGTCTTTTATTTTGATAAGGGTAATGGCTTTTGTATTCCTTGTGATTTCTTGACTGTGGTAAAACTTTTTGGGTCAAGTTTTGTTACCTACAGCCTTCTGCAAGGCTGGCGTTGTATATACATATTGGAAAAAAATTGGCTTTATCAAAGAATGTCTTATTTTATCCGTCTGTGGTGATTGAAAGTTTTGCTAGCTGTAGTTGTTTGAGCTGGCATGTGTAGTCTCTTAGAGTTCATAAAAAATCTGTTCAATATTTTGCTTTTAGAATGCACATTGAGATGTCAGATATAATTATAATTGGCCTGCATTTCACATATTAGTTGGCCATTTTCCCATGCAGATTTTAATATTCTTTTTTAATTTTGTTCATTTAGTGTTTTGATTATCATGTACCATTGAGAATTTCTTTTCTGGGACACTTTGTTTTGTGTTCTGTGGGCTTCCTTTTAACTTGATAACATCTCCTTTATGGTCAGGAAAATTTCTTTGATTTTGTTGAAATATTTTCTTTGCCTTACCTGTGAATCTTCTCTTTCCTCTTTTCCTAATATTTTTAGATTTTTGTTTGTTCATAGTATTCTAGATTTTCCTGTGTGTTTTGTTCCAGGAGTTTTTGGGTTTAACAATTTTCAACAAGTTTTCCATTTCTTTTATCATGTCTTCAATACCTGATATGTTCTGTTGTGTTCTGCTGTTATGCTTGTCTCTCTCTGATAACCCTGTTTTAGTTCCTCTGTTCTTCACTTCTAAATGTCCCTCAGGTTGGGATCTGTTTATTTATTTGGCTTTCACTTTTAGTCAAGAACTGGTTTATTAATTTCCTTTCAGTGTTCATGTTTACATAGGTCTCTTTAAAGGTCTTATGCATTTCTTCATAACTAAACTATATCATATTTAAAAAGTACATTAGTGGGTATTTTTTGTGCTTTCACTACACTGCAATACTTTGGGACTGCTGTGTTATGGTTGTTGGAATCATAATATTCTGACTGTTTTTGATTCTGTGTCTATGCTGGTAGTTAAATTTGGGTTTGGAAAGATTGTAATTTTAGGTGCAGATATATGATCTTATTTTTGTTGATTGGATGTTTTTCCCTTCATTTATATTTTCCTCTGGTTCAAAGTGTGAGAACTTTGTGTTGTCTGATTCATAATTCTTCTGTGTTTATGATAATTGTGGCAACTAGTGGTTCCAGGTGAAATGTGTTTCTAGGCATTAAGATCTGACTGCAATTTCTACTTCTGCTTATCTCTTTTAAGAGAGTGGATATAGAGAGTTGGTATAGCCACATACCATATACACATGAAAAGATTCTGAGCCCAGAGACTTTGAAACTAAGAATATTAAAAGTGAGATATGAGTGTACAAGAGGGTGAAATGATGGTGTTATGAACTGTAGTTTAAGATTGAGTTTCAAGAAGGTAATTGGCATACTTCAATCTTAACATCATGTAGAGAACTAGGGAACTGCAAAGAGACAGAAGATGGCGAGAAGGGTACTGGACAATTATGCCGATTATCACCAGGTAATTTTCAATCAGAAAATATTTATAAGAACGGTAAAGTTAGCATGGCTAAACATTGCAAACCATTCAAATCCTATTTCCTGTGAAATTACAGTGCACCTGATTACAGAGAGCTGGAGAGCAGAAGGCACGCAAGGGTAGTTGTTTGATTCTAGAAGTTGGATTAATACAAATAACCCTAAAATCAAAACTTTTGTTATCAATAAATATTACCTTTCCTCAGTTGTATACATTCCTGGATCCTTGCCATATCCTGCTGTTAACTAAATTGCAAATTCTCAAGTTGAAAGTTGGTGCTCTTAGTGTATTTGCTTCCTTTGTCAGATTTGCTGAGTCAACATATCAGCTATGGATACACTGTCTACTCAAGAATACACTTGCTAGATTTATGCATTTGTTAAGAAAAAAAAGATATTTACAGAGGTGACGTAACAGATAATCAATGAATAAAAAATAAAATATAAAACAAAATAAAATTACAGTAATGGTGACACAAAGATTGTGAGAGTAACCATCAATAACTGATTTGACTCAAGCCTACTTAATGAGATAGAACCCATACCTAACACAGCTTGTGTGCTTTCCCTTCCAGAAGCATGGTTCTTGCTGTAATCTGCAGAGGAAGGAACTTCCCAAGGTATTATCTAATCATGTTTTCTATTAGATATTTGTGAATATCTAGTTAGGTATCAGAAATTTGTGAATCTATCTATATAAATTTATATTTATATAGATAGGTATTAGATAAATAAGATATTTATGAATAACTAGTTATAAATAACTAGTTAGACAAGTTAATATATTTGAACACAGGTGGTTAATTTAGAGTCTCGTGATCCGACTGCTGGTAATGAGATGATAATACACATTGCATCCACATTCTCAGGGGTGGGGCATGAGCATGATCAGGCAGAAGTACTCATCTACATCAGTAAAAGATACCTAGCTAGAATGTCATGGTTCTGTCTCTTATGAGAATTTTTGAAGTTGTTTCTTCTCAAATATTCTGTAACTGGCAGTGCGGTTTGCGATAGGGGATAATGTTGGGAAGGATGATTCCTTTGGAAGGCTCTCTGTCATATGTGAAAAACACAGGGGAAATTAGATGAGGGGATGTTTGCCATTTTGCCTGATGCATGAGTACCTGACTAGCAAGCCTTTATGTCTTTCTCATTCTCGTTCACCATGTTGAATTTTATTTTTGATAATTTTATCTACCTTTCATCCTGAAATACAGAGTCCATAAAGAAAAATGATTGACTAAATCCTAGTTTCTCTCTTTCTCTCTTAAGTACGTGGTTGAATATGAGGACTGATGTGGAATTGTTTTGTGTTTGTGCCTGATAGATGATATACAGAGCATAAATTCAGGCATTACACTTGTGTAATTTCACAGAGAAGACTACATTTTTACTAAGGATGTACACTGAATAACTTATTCTCCAAATAAGCAATATTTTACATACAAAATAGCTATTAATTCATCTAATTTTCCTGCTATAAAACAAATGTTTCTTTTTTGTTGTTGTTGTTACAGCCTTCTGAAGGCAAATTCATTTATAACCTTGAGTTTCAGACAGAACAAGATTGAAATTACTACAAACAGTCTGGAATCCATTGCACACCATGTATAAATTGTGCGTTATTATATTGTGGTTCTTTCTCATTCTTATTTTTCAGCTGTGGATCTAGAGCTTTTTGAAATCAACAATTTCAAGGGAAACAGCAAGTTTATCTGTTACATGTTGGCTCATGCTCTTTTTCTTGAGGGTGATGCATGATGCTCATGAGAATGCTTGTGCATTCTGTGTTCAAGATGTTAGTAATTTATTTCAAAATCACCTAAGTATAC
Organism: Apodemus sylvaticus; assembly: GCF_947179515.1. Taxonomy (NCBI): domain Eukaryota; kingdom Metazoa; phylum Chordata; class Mammalia; order Rodentia; family Muridae; genus Apodemus; species Apodemus sylvaticus. The sequence continues at coordinate 33,196,314 of NC_067491.1, forward strand.
TTACTTAAATAAAAATTACGAGAAAGGACCTATTATTCATGAAGAGCAATGTATACTCCAGAAAGAATTCCCAATGAAACACGTAGTTCTCCCTGCACAGACACTGCATTTATATTTCACGAACCCTCCCATCATGTCTTTCAGAATTTAGATTTCATTATAAATTTTGCATTGCTGTAATAGCCTCTATAATAACCATGTCAGGACTAACTAGCTCGCCATTGATGTAATTAAAAAGTGCATACCCTATATCAGAAAAGGTACACTATACAGAGCTTGATTCAAGGGAGGCCTGTCTTTTATGATAATTACTTTACAGGCTATGACAGTTTTAATCTTGGTGAATATGAAATTTTTTCCCATCTGTATAGTATAGTTATAATAAAAGCTTTAAATACATTGTGCTCTGACAGCTCAATAGGTTAGGTTTTCTTTTAAATATAAATAATGGATTAAGACAATGCCATATCAATTCATTCACTCACCCATTATGTACTTTTATACATATTGAGTAGTATGTTACTGGTTTGCAGTTAAAAGATGAATAAAAAGTGATGAATATTCTATAGAGATATCTATATTCTAGTAAGCTAAGCACAGAATTATATTATTTTGGTGGTTTTCCACCTATACAACAGTTTCAGAGAATACAGATATATTCTGTTTCTAGTTTTAGTTATAATTGAATATATTGAAATTGTGGAATACAATTCTAATGAGTCAAAGGAGGCCAATCATGAAGACTGATGCTTACTTAGGCAGAAGGCAAAAATCAAGTTTCTGAGCTTTCAGAGTTTGTGAATTCTAAAATGGGGAAATTTTAGGAAGATACAGGACTTGAAATTCAGGCAACTTTTCCTGCTAATACTATAAATCTTATTTCACTTTCCTTAGTGTAGTCTCACCAAGTAAATACAATCCAGCCTTTTTCAAAACAAGAAATAGCATATAAGTAGAATATACAGACCTTTCTATTGGTTAGTAAATGGAGATTTTTAAGTTTTTGAATTCAGTTTTAAACATTGGTTCACATTACTAATCTACAAGAGTATGCACAGCCATGGCAGTTGCATAATTCTAATCATTCACAAACAAATTTTTTATGTTGTAAAAAATTCATTTAATCCAGCTCTTACTGATCTTGAAAGTTAATAGTGAAAATGTCACTAGATGTGAAATAACGTTTATTAAGTGCTACGGTATATAGTTTTGCCTTAAATGCGTTATGTCACTTACTCTTAATATTTTGGTAGAGACTCCAAATGAAGTAATAACATATGTTAAAAGCAAGGTAAGAGGTTCATTAACTGAATAATAAATTCCAGGAGACTAGAGCTTGTCATATCTCCCGAGAGTGCACTGTACTTATTACGACTCGCCTGTGCTTTGGCCTGACCAACCTACATTTTCTAAACTCTACCTAGGTAGAAAAGTTTTCTTATGTAAATAATTCTTTATCTTCTCATACCATCAAATTTGCTTGGAATGGAGTTATAAAATAAAATAATTCTCAACTTAAAATAATAAATGATGCACTATTATTCATATCTTTTTAGCTCCCACCAACTGTTTTTTTTTTTTTTTTTTTTTTTTTGGTCAGAAATTGGTTATATGTTTGTTGATTATGTTTCTTGTATTTCATTGAGAATTCTGTAAAATGTGTTTCTGGTGCCATTCATCTCCCTCCCCCAGCTCTTCCTACATTAACCATCTTTCCCGCCCACTTACATTGTATCCTACCCTTTATATTTGTAACCACTGTGTTGTATTTTGATGTCCATCTTCTTTGGGGGTGTTTGGGTATTCACTGAAATGTGCTCCACCTACCTTAAGGAAACCCGTTTCACCACAGACCAGGAGTTATTAATTGATAATAACTTCTCAAAGAGAAGGAAGGCTTTGCCTCTACCTCCATCATACATTGGTGAATTTTATATTATATTCTGGGAAATAGCTCTTATTGTTTTCCTTTTACCTTGAGAATATGTATAATAAGCTTTCCTTCTCATTCCTCTCAAAACCACTTATCAAGTTCTACTGAAATAGGAACTAGCTCCCCTCAAGGAGTAAGGGGGACGTTAGAGAGATGGCTCATCAGTTAAGAGTACTGACAGCTCTTCCAGAGGTCCTGACTTCAATTTCTAGAAACCATCTGATGGCTCAAAACCACCTGTAATGGGATTCGGTGCTCTCTTTGGTTGTGTCTGAAGACAGCTACAGTGTACATATATATATATATATATATATATATATATAATAAACCTTAAAAAGGAGAGGGAGAAGAACTAATAGTAGTAGTAGTGGTGGTTGTAAAGGTCAATCCCAAGGTAGACTATGATGAGCAAGTCACATGGAAAGTAATTTAGGTGATATCTACAAAACAAAATTGGGAGAGACACTGGATGAACCTCTTTTTATAAGAGTAAAATGTGATCACACTTTTCACTCTCAGGACACATTCAAAGGTAATTTTAAGACAACCTCAAGTCAGAGCACCTATTTTCAAGGTCAGTCTAAACAACAATACCTGCTCATTCACTTTCTTAAGCCATAAAAGCCCACTAAACTAAGCAGAATATCAATGCTCTTCCTCTTTGAGAGATTCCTTCTGTTTTCTTGAATTACTTCCACTTTTCCTTAAATCTCCACTGCCTCTACTCATTATTTGCTTGTCTTTCACTATTATTATTATTGTTATTAGACAATATTCAATATGCAACAAACTCAAAAGACACTGACCTGGGGTGGCTTTGGTAACTCTGATCCTCTGTTGCCTTAATTGACCAGACAAATCTCACTAATAGCAAGAAGAAAAAGTTCTGCTATTCTAAAAATGTCCTCACATCCTTTCTATCAAAGTAAATTTCCATCCAGAGGGAATTACTAAATCTACATGAATTTCATCCTTCATTTAGACCTATACTTAATATTTCAATATCACATTGCAGATGACTATAGCAGCAATCTGCACTCACACAAAACTTTGGAAACTACTCATTATCCATTTGCTCATTTGACATTTTAAGAACGAGAGGTAAACACTTAAACCCAAAGACTTAGTGTTTCAATCACTTCCCTTTCTGAAAAAAGATCTGCACTCCAGAATAATACATTTCATATTAATATTTTGAAAATTGCTTGTTAACATTTATGTTTTTCTTTTATTATTATTAATCATTCCATTCATTTACATGTCAAATGATATCCTACTTGCCAGTTACCCCTTCCACCAACTCCCCCCATCCAATGGTATACCACTTTCCAGTTACCCCTCTGCCACCTCCCCGTACCAATCTACCTTCCTCCTCCTTTTTGCCTGTATGAGAATTCTCTCCCAGCCACCGACACTCTCTTGCCCCACTGCTCCAGCATCCCCCTAGTCTGGGGCATCAAACCACCTCAGGACCAAGGGTTCCCTTCCTTTTGATGGTGGGCAAGGCCATCCATCCTCTGCTACATATATATCAGGAGCCAAAGACCCTTTGGTTGGTGGTCTAGTCTCTGGGAAAACTAGGTGGTCAGGTCAGCCGATGTTGTTCTTCCAATGAAGCTGCAATACCCCGCCTTTTTTCCAGTCCTTCTGCCAGCTCCCCTACCAGGTTCCCTGAGTTCAGCCTGATGGTTGGCTCCAAATATCTGCCTCTGCTAGCCACTGGACAGTCCCAGATACCAGAGAAATGCGAGGCTCCCACAACCCAATGGGATTGACTTTAGCTGTAATGCACAGAGAAGGTAGAGATAGAACCAGTGAAGACCACCTCCAGTTGATAGGAGCATTTATTTGTTTTTAACCTTCTAATTCTCATAAAATAAAACAAGGTTATCATTGCCAGAATGATAATCAACTGGTCAATCCTGGAACAAAAGTTTTAAAGTTAGAATGGAGCATGTACTAAGTTTTATTAGCCATACCACATAAGGAAATCATTAGCATCCCTCTTTCCTTGAAGAGAAATTGTCATCCACTGATTTTTAAGCCAGAAAATAAGCACAGTGGCCATGCTTAAAAAGAAGCTGAATGTAGGAGTGAGATTTGACAGACAGTTTAGAAAATAAGGGATGGAGTGTTTGAAAAGGGAGAAACCCACTAAACATATACATTTGTCAAAGAGTAAAAAAAAAAATTAAAATAAATTAAAATCAGCAAAATGAAATGTCTAGACTAATTCACTCATGGATAATCTTTCAGTTTTTGACTCACAGTATTAAAGTCTAGCTCAATTGTCACCAGAGAGGCTTCTTCATGTAGCTGATGGAAGCAGAGACCCACAGACCACAATAGGCTGAGCTTGGGGAACTTCAGAGATGATGGAAAGGAATAATTGTAGGAGTCAGAGGAATGGAGGAAAACAGAAAAACAGAGGACCCATGGAATCAAGTAAAAATGAACTATAGAAGCTCAAAGAGATTGAATGTGCATTTACCAAGCCTGCATGCATTTGTGCTATGTCCCCTACATACATGTTATTATTCTTTAGCTTGGAGTGGGGGTATTTGACTTTGTTGCTTGCTCAAGGAACCTTTTCCTCTTACCTTGTACAGCTTTGATATGAAGGGTATATATTTAGTTTTCTTTCATTTATTATGACATGTTTACTTGATATGATTATCAGACCTGCTTTTTGTGAAGGACAATGAAGGAGCAGTGGAACTGGGAGACAGGGGAGGTGGAGGACCTGGGAGGAGAGGAGAAAGGTGAAGTAAATCTTCAATGTTCTTGGGCAATTCCATATGGTAGATATAGAATTTGCCTCAAATTATTGATATCATTTTTATTTGTGTAGGATTTATCACTGTCCTTTGTACCTTCACCTACATAATAAAGATGAGAAACTTGTATTTTGGTTACATCTTACATTAGAAATATAATAAGTAGCCACCAAACCATAGATTTATAACAAATTTAATGAATGCAACTGGAAAATAAGTCTAGACTTTGAAATATCTACTAGGTGATGTTCAAAATATGTCATATTATCTTCTTAACCCTGATCTTTCTGAAATCAAGTTTTAGATTAGATCTGCAATTGAAATTAAGTGCATAATTGATGTCTGTACTTCAGCAATTTTTCCAGTGAAAATATCCAATCTGATATATACATAGAAGAAATAACATTTTGATGAAGTTATAATCATGAACAAGAAAATGTTACTATTAAAATATAATTAATTTAATTAAACTGTAATTCTGTAATTGGTCAATTTATAAATTTTAGGTAATGAAAAGAAATTTTGTTTTATCCATTATTTTAAGCATGAATAATTTTATTGTTTTCTCATTTAGAAACCTTAGATATAGGACAACATTTTAGCATTTCTGAACATTTTTATATTATCTTCTTTTTTTACTAAAGTTATTTATTTTAGATTACTTGCTTATATATAAAATTAATTATAATTACTCAATTATTTGCTCCTCGTCCTTCCCTTATGTTCTAATCTATTTTCATCACAATTATTCCCATTCTCTGATTCTTGGCACTTTTTTTTCTGTGTCATTTAGTTTATTTGGTGCTACCTGGCCATCAAATTTTGACTTGTGACATCACTTTGGGTGCACAAAAGAACACAGTATACTCCCCAAATCAGCCCGTGGGAAATAGTTAATCAGTGAGGTTAAAGGTCCACTACCTACTCCTTCAACAAATCAGGCTATGGGAAAGATCTTGAGCTCAGATCCAGTTCAGCTATGGTTGCTATGAGTCAATGATTGCAATGACTTTGACTTGCTCAGTAAATGTCATTGTCAAGCCCCCTCACTGCCTTTTGGATCTTGCATTCTTGCTGATCTCCTTCTAAAGTGGCATACAGCCGATGGTAAGAGTGAGCTATTTAGAGCTGAGTGCAAAGCAATCACACTTTTCAGCACATTCTATAATTATAGGCCTCTGAATCCATTGTCGGTAAGTAGAAAGGCTTACCCAAGTAAAGCCTATCTTAGCATTTGTCTATATCTATAAACATCCCTTTTATGGCTGTTTAATACTGTTAAACTCCTTAGACAACAGTATTAAGTATCTTTGTAAATCTATGTCATGGGTATTTGACAGGGATTACAGTACCAGATAGTTGATGCTTCCTGTGAAGCAGGACTCAAATATTGGCACAGAGCAGAATATTGTACCCCCAGTGCTGATGTGCTACTGTATTACACCTTCTCTGGTTAGTATTATATTTAATAGATCTCATAGGTGAGTAAGATCATTGTTGCTTCCTGTTGATCACCACACAGCATTGTCACCTATATTTTCTATGATCAAGATGAACATAACTGAAGTAGCAAAAAATTCAAAAAGAAAAATTACATGAGGTATTATATAAACCTTTGTTTTTGTATTGGAACATTTTCACTGCTCTTCTTGGGTACAAGAAACACATGCTTGTAGGCTGAGCTCTTGGTGCATGCCAATCCTTTATTGAAACTGTTCAGTTTATTCATCTTGTGCCAATATATACTAAAGTCTAGGTGTCAGAACATTTATAAATTATGACAACCAGTTCTCAATTGTTTCTATTATGAAACATGATATAAATGTATTTTGTTGCTGTTCATTTTGGTCAAAATGTTATACTGAAGAGGCAAAAAACTTTCAAACTTTCTTTTCCAAACTTTTGATCACATGTATTATCTCAAAGTATATTATGCCTACTTCTAACCTGCTTTTAAATGCATTGACAGTAAATCTGTCTGAGGTATCTTTTCACATTTCTGGATTTCTTAGTGAATATTGAAAAAAGAGGATATTTCAATTTCCTTTGCTCTTCTGTTTCTCTGGGTACCACATCTAATTTGATTCATCTTTATAAACTAGAAATTATTCTCTTATACTCTTCATAAATGGCTTTTGTCATGATCAGAATATAGAGTCCGTACAAGATAAAACAAGGAAGGCCAATAGAAACTTTTGGCATTACCATTTTATTTCTACTTTTATATTTATATTAACAAGAATTAACTGTATTTCTAAACATATTCAGAGAGAAGTACTGAGGGGCAAACATGTCTCCTTATGTCACAGTACAAATTTAAATTAGTTTATTAGTTTATCATGCATGGTAATAGAAATGAAACATGTCATTCTAAATTTATTTTTTTTTATAAAAAAGATTAAGCTTACCAATCATTTTCACTTTAAGAAGTGATTTTTAAAAAGGCAGGGTTGGGAGTGGGCTGGGTAGAGAGATGGCTCAGCTGTTAAGTGCACTCTCTGCTCTTCCAGAGGTCCTGAGTTCAATTCCCAGCAACCATATGGTGGCTCACAAGCATCTGTAATAAGATCTGATGCCCTCTTCTGGTGTTCCTGAAGAGAGCAATAGTGTACTCATATACATTAAATAAATAAATAAATAAATAAATAAATAAATAAATAATTTTTCTTTAAAAATAAGTGATTTAACAGTTTGTAAGATTTAATTTACTCAGTGTATTTGAATATCTAAAGGAAGTTCTGAATAAAAATAACAATTGAAGTGTTGTATAATTATTATGAAGTTTCATGAGTTTAGAATTGACATTGCAAGGTCTTTTTTACCATAAGCTTTAAGCAACAGCATTTTAACAATATTGTCCTTATAAAGAGGTGGTAGAAGTCAAAGGGGAACATTGCAAAAACTGCAAATCCCATACTGGTTTATAACCATATTTATTTTAAAACATATTTTATTATGCGGCAAAACTAAATTCACTTTTGATATCACGAAACTTCAGTCTCAATACAACCTTGGAAACCTTATGTCTTTGATTTAGCTTCTCCCATGAGGCTGTCTAGATCAAAATAATACTGGCCATGTGGCATTATAATTAATTAACATCATCCTCCTGAACTGTTTTTATATGAGCACACAAAATAAAAATGAGTATGTGGTTCGAAGGTAGGTCATATCAGATATCTAGCCTTTAGAAAAAAAGGCTATCTTAGTAATGTGAACATCAGTGTTAGGAGGAAGATGGTCTGTTGTTACTATCTCTAAGAACTATCTTTATCTTGCTCTTTCTCTCACACTGATTTATTATCTGATTTCCTCAAATTTTATAATACGTATTTAACGACTTCTGACTGTATGTATTTGATGGGATACAAGTATCACTGGAGTTAACAGCATTAATAACAGTATTTTTGCCTTAGGCTGACAACTCAGAAGCATGAACACATGGACAGGATGACAATTACATAGATCATTAATAATATCATACCCATGGGGTATATGCGATTGAAATTTCCTAATTATACTGGCAAAAACAGAGTTTATCAATAAGATTTCCCTCTACTTTTAATCTTATTAACTCCATTTATGATATTTCCATTACACCTTACAAGCAGGTTTGTGCAATAGTGCTGCAGGTTGTATTAATACTTAGTAAACATAATGATAGTCAACAGCAGCAGGTAGAGAATCACAGGTGACTGGAGAAATGGTAACTTATAGCTTACTAAAGCCTAATATGACACTTCACAATACTATTCTTATTCCTATGGTGGAAATCCAAATTGCCAATAAAATAGCTATAAATCTCATTATCCTTATTTACACACAAAATAAATTTATTCATCTAAAGTGTTTAATGTTCACTATTATCCTTCAGAAGATTCCACTATCACTGATTCATTCTCTGGCAAAGTGGAAAACAAGGGTTCATTGGTGATAAATTACATTTAAATATGAAATTTTTATGATTAGCTCAACAAGTGTAATGTTATAATTGTCTAATGATGGCATGGCTATGAAAAGAAAATTCATGTCCGTTTTAATAAATTAAAATAATTCTGAATATTATATAAGTAAATGTAAAACATCCATCCCTGTTCGAATAAGGGATTGACAATCCAAGTCCTTTTCTATATTGTCTTTTCATGGAAAAAATAATTTCAGATAGCATAAATAGAGCTATCGTCTTTATAATTGCTTCATAGTCTATAGAAAGTGTGCACAATGTTTTTCCAATTAGTGATCTATTCCGTTTCATGTGAATACTAGGTCTTAGCATCTATAAACATGTAACAATTGATAAAGCTTTATTCTCTTCACAATATAATATTATATGCATTTCAAGGAAGGGTATTTCTTTATAATAGTAAAATATGGAAAAATCTGTCTCACTTCAAAACAATTATTCAATATTAAAATTGGATGTGATCTTACAAAAGAAGTTTAGGGATCTACCTAAATATGTCCAGGACCTTGAATCCACACACCAAATATCTAAGTGAAACATTACTTCTCTAACAACCTAAGATGAAGTAAGTGCATGTGTGTGTGTGTGTGTGTGTGTGTGTGTGTGTGTGCATGTGTGTGAAAATATTACATATAGACAAAGATAAAAGCATCTGTTACTGACAAGTTTAATAAAGTCTTCGGTTACACTGAAGTTCTTGCATTTCTTATGACTTGGGAAATATATTCAGCAACTTCACCAGATGATATGGCAATATCTATATATAATAGCTATCATTACATTTATATTGAAATCATAGTAGTGTTAAAAAATGTGCTTTAGAGATACAAAAAAAAACACATACAAAATGTTGCTAGAATGCAAAACACATGCTATGGTGTGTACAGTTGGGATGTGTGCCAGATATCCTGCTGATTTATGTATGAATGCCACGTAAGTTCATTTCAATCACATTTAGTTTATTCACTCAGTTTCATTCTAAAGGAATGAATCTATTCTGATCATTTTGTCTGTGGTTGAGAAAATTGAACTCTAACAGATTGCAGTCCCAGAAGAAATTGCTTAGTGTTAGAGCTGCTAGTAATTGCTAAACTCCCACGTGCCTCTGGGGAGAAAGTATGTCCTTGATTAGAAAACATACAGGGGAAAGGAGGCGGTAAGCTCAGAGTTAATGGACAGGAGAGCATTCTCTGTTAAGTGCTCTAGAGCAGCAAAGCACATTCCTCTCTATTTTTTTTTTTTTACTAACTAGAGGAATAATTTATATTCAAAAGGAAATGTTAAAATTCTAATCATTCCTCATCATTAAGCAGGGATTCTCTATCTTCTCATTACCACACAGAAGGGAAATTTAATTCAAGTGAAGCAGATAAATAAATAAATCCAAGGGAATTATTTAAATTCATTTAGTATACATTTCTAAATTACATCCTTCTGACAATACTACCATGGATTAAATAGGGTATTTAACTGTGCAATTATGATAGATCCTGCAGTCAGGAAATCAATATCTCCTAGCAATGTAAGAGTTTGGATTTTTTTTTTAGCATACTATCTATCAAGTGTTGCTTCTGTGTATTTCAAAGATGACAAATGGAGTTTCTTATTTATTAATTCTATGTTTTATTAGAATTTGATTAGACACTTATTTATAATTTATGTGTCAACTTAGCTACTAAGAGCACACATATACTCTAAACTCCTATAATATACTGACTGGAGAAAAATAACCTTTAGAGAGAGTGATAGTGTGTGTTGGTGTTTATTACATTAAAATGTATATTTTGCCCCCTAATGTCTAATCATAATTAAACAGAAACTATAAAGAAAGTGAAAGTGAGAAACTTAAACTTAAAGCTGAAAAGAATCGCATAAAGATGACTATAATGTTAGGAAGTTAGTGGTACCTAGAAAAAACATAGTTAAAATCAAATATGAAAATCACATAAAATTATATGCATCTTTAGAAATATTTGCATTCCTATGAGGAATGTACAGGAGTACTTCAACATGACCTTGAAAGGGAACGAATTGTTTTCTAATAAAAACCTATATGAATGAGCACCATTTGTTGAAAAGGCTATCTTTTTTCCATTGGATGTTTCCTGCCCCTTTGTCGAGGATCAAGTGGCCATAGGCATGTGGGTTCATTTCTGGATCTTCAATCCTGTTCCACTGATCCGCCTGCCTGTCACTGTACCAATACCATGCAGTTTTTAACACTATTGCTCTGTAGTATTGCTTGAGGTCAGGGATACTGATACCCCCAGAATTTCTTTTATTGTTGAGAATAGTTTTAGCTATCCTGGGTTTTTTGTTATTCCAGATGAATTTGAGGATTGCTCTTTCTAACTCTGTGAAGAATTGAGATGGGATTTTGATGGGTATTGCGTTGAATCTGTATATTGCTTTTGGCAAAATGGCCATTTTAACTATATTAATCCTGCCGATCCATGAGCATGGGAGGTTTTTCCATTTTTTGAGGTCTTTTTCTATTTTCTTCTTCATAGTCTTGAAGTTCTTGTCATACAGATCTTTCACAAGTTTGGTAAGAGTCACCGCAAGGTACTTTATACTGTTTGTGGCTATTGTGAAGGGGGTCATTTCCCTAATTTCTTTCTCAGCCTGCTTATCCTTTGAGTATAGGAAGGCCACTGATTTGCTTGGGTTGATTTTATAACCTGCCACTTTGCTGAAGTTGTTTATCAGCTGTAGGAACTCTCTAGTGGAGTTTTTTGGGTCACTTAGGTAGACTATCATGTCGTCTGCAAATAATGATAGTTTGACTTCTTCCTTTCCAATTTGTATCCCTTTGACCTCCTTATGTTGTCAAATTGCCCGAGCTAGTACCTCGAGTACAATATTGAAAAGATAAGGAGAAAGGGGGCAGCCCTGTCTAGTCCCTGATTTTAGTGGGATTGCTTCAAGTTTCTTTCCATTTAGTTTGATGTTGGCTACCGGTTTGCTATATATTGCTTTTACTATGTTATGGTGCTGGTTCAACTGGAGGTCTGCATGCAGAAGAATGGGAATTGAGCCATCCTTGTCTCCTTGTACTAAACTCAACTCCAAATGGATCAAGGGCCTCCACATAAAGCCAGACACTCTGAAGCTAATAGAAAAAAAACTGGGGAAGACCCTTGTGGACATCGGTACAGGGGGAAAGTTCATGAACAGAACACCAATAGCTTATGCTCTAAGATCAAGAATTAACAATTGGGACCTCATAAAATTACAAAGTTTCTGTAAGGCAAAGGACACCATCAAAAGGGCAAATCGGCAACCAACAAATTGGGAAAAGATCTTCACCAACCCTATATCAGATAGAGGGCTAATATCCAATATATATAAAGAACTCAAGAAGTTAGACTCTAGAAAACCAAATAACCCTATTAAAAAAATGGGGTACAGAGTTAAACAAAGAATTTTCACCTGAAGAACTTTGGATGGTAGAGAAGCATCTTAAAAAAATGTTCAATTTCATTAGTCATTAGGGAAATGCAAATCAAAACAACCCTGAGATTTCACCTTACACCAGTCAGAATGGCTAAGATTAAAAATTCAGCAGGTGTTGGCAAGGATGTGGAGGAAGAGGAACACTCCTCCACTGCTGGTGGGGTTGCAAATTGGTACAACCACTCTGGAAATCAGTCTGGTGGTTCCTCCAAAAACTGGACACCTCACATCCAGAAGATCCTGCTATACCACTCCTGGGCACATACCCAGAGGATTCCCTAGCATGTAATAAGGATACATGTTCCACTATGTTCATAGCAGCCCTATTTATAATTGCCAGAAGCTGGAAAGAACCCAGGTATCCCTCAACAGAAGAGTGGATGCAAAAAAAATGTGGTGTATATACACAATGGAGTATTATTCAGCCATTAGAAACAATGGATTCATGAAATTCTTAGGCAAATGGATGGAACTAGAGAACATCATACTAAGTGAGGTAACCCAGACTCAAAAGGTGAATCATGGTATGCACTCACTAATAAGTGGTCTTTAACCTAGAAAACTGGAATACCAAAAACATAGTCCACACACCAAATGAGGTACAAGAAGAATGGAGCAGTGGCCCCTTGTTCTGGAAAGACTCAGTGAAGCAGTATAGGGCAAAACCAGAACAGGGAAGTGGGAAGGATTGGGTGGGAAAACAGGGGGAGGGAAAGGGGCTGATGGGACTTTCGGGGAGTGGGGGGTCTAGAAAAGGGGAAATCATTTGAAATGTAAATAAAAAATATACCGAAAAAAACTATATGAATGTTGAAATTCTCTGCCAATCAACAACAACAACAAAAAACTAAATACAATACACAAACTCCTGGGCTGTGAGCATTTTACATTCTCAAAATCAAATATACAAATGTTAGATTGCTTAAAAAGACTGTTCTCTGAGCCTTGGCATACTAAAAATATAAGGTGCATGCACAGAAATTCATGTGGATCAAGTTAATTTTTCATAGACATGTACTGTGTCTTAATTAAGAACTCTAAAATGGAATAATGGTATCATTTGAGTTAAATGATAATCCAAAGGGATTATCTCTCAGCATTAATCATCTAATTAATACCAAGTAAAACTAAGGCATGAGTTTAGTCCTATGTAAAGAGTTACAGCTACATATACAACTACAATGGTAAAAAGTACAAAGTATGGTGAAGTTGAATCAAAAATGTGTGGACACGTTTTAGTGTACAACCCCACCTACAATTATATGTGAAACAAAGACACTGGTGATAATTTTAATTTCTGGCTTATTTAATTTTAAATATTGCTATCTATGAAACTGCATCATTAAATCAAGTAGTCTTTTCCAGTAAAAATGCTATGAGGAAAGCATGATTATATTTTATAAAAGTGACAAAAGGAAACTTTAATGACATTGATAAACTTGGAGAGCTTACAAATTACAATGCTAATTTTTTTACAATGCTAATTTTTAACAACTAGAATAAAAAATTTTTCATCACATAATTGTGAGGAACTTAACAATAGATGTATGAATAGTCTACTTTTCACAATTTTAGAGCGAGGTATATGCAGACTTGCCATATGCCCTTTCCATTTTGAAATCAATACATTGGAGTAATAATTCAAATAAACATGATATTTATTTATTTTTTAATTCCAAAAACAAGACAATAAAAATTCATTAAAAATGCAACTGTGCTTCATATTGAGTCTTATGACTTCTCAGAATTTGAGGGGAGCAGAAAGTCCAGGCATGAAGGAAATTCTTTAGAACATCTATTTGAAACAGAATTTGGTGAGATGAGACAAAGGCAGAATTACACTAAAGTTGATCTTCTATAATGAAGACATTAAAACTATGACCAAATAATAAGCATACATTTTAATGTTTAATGTTATGATTTCAAAACTCTCATTGTATCATATGTTTTAAAAAAGACTGATGGGGGGGGACCAGGAAAGGGGAAAGCATTCGTAATGTAAACAAAGAATATAGAAAATAATATATATATATATATATATATATATATATATATATATAAAGAAAAAAAGAATCTAATAGAAAATTATCTACAAGCCATAGGCTTATGTTTCTGCATTCTAGGCAAGAGTTTTCATATTCTTGAGAAACATCTAAGCTATCTCTCAGGTCCTTGTCTCTGATTAGGATGGGACCTCTGCCCTGAAATAGGACAGGATTCATCCTCTGTAAGAGTACAAATCTAAAGAATGGAAAGCTATTTTTAAAACATTTATATAATAATGTAGAGTAAAATGTATCTAATTAATTAAGTTCTGGATCCTACATGATTGATTAATGAACTAATTGATCTGCAACAAAGGATTTCAGTTCATTTGTTTTGTTCCTCACAGTATCAATGAACATTTTAAGAGAAGGAGGGAAAAAGTGAAAACAGTCATAAATATAATTTCATTTGCAGGAGTCATCTAAATTGTTACTACCTGTAACAACCACAATATTGATTTTATTATCACATCGTGTTTGGTTTTGACTTGAGGAAATGCAGGTTCACAATGTCCGTGTTGTTATCAAACTATCTTCGTAGCATATAATATCTTTGAATTCCTGCTACTTATTGGAAGTCTTTAATCTTTAGGCAGAATTATGAACAGTTTGTGATATTTGTTGGTTAGAATTGTGATTGGTTATATGCAGGGAATTAATCACCAAAATTAATGGTAACAGTTATAATTTTAAACTTAACAATATTTGCATAAAGAACTGTAACACATGATTTTCATATATTTGAGGCTCAAATGCTTTATTAATGCATGTGCAACAACAGCTGTGCCAACATAGACAGCAGTTTCCATGTTCTGTGCCCCTTTGTTCATGTAACCAGGATCATGGTTTATCCCTCCTTAAATATCCGATGGAATTAGCATATGGAAACTTCTTGAGAGAAAAGTATCAACATGTTATCCAGGCCGTATCAATGAGATCCTCTATACATTTCTGGGATTATTTAGGATATTTTTTAAATTATTGTTATTGTATTATTTTGTTTTTTCCTCTCCCAGAGTAGTAACAGCATTTTAAAATTATTAATCATTCTAATATAGACTTCAATACTAACTCTGGCTTATCAAGGTGCAGAAAACTCTCTTTTCTTTCCTGCTCCCCATTCAGTTCTTTGTCATCTAAAAATCACTCATCCAACCTAGGTACATAATACTTTATAAAACAATAGATATTGCTGTATTGTTTCACAAACCAGGGTCAATAAAGTTTGGGGACGTGAGAATAAAATTGGAAAATGAGAATTCTATTAAACCCTTAAAGAACAGACAAGGTTTAACATGAATTTACGAGGATCATATTCTAGCTAAAGGGGATAGTTTAAAACACCAAAAGGTAGGCATTTTGAAATCTACTAAGGGGGTGATATGACATACTTGAATGGTATCACAAGAACAGAGTAAGATATATTCTAGAAATAAGCTATAAGATGGAATATAATAGCAGCCCTATTTATAATAGTCAGAAGCTGGAAAGAACCCAGGTGTCCCTCAATGGAGGAATGAGTACAAAAAAATGTGGCATATTTACACAATGGAGTACTATTCAGCCATTATAAACAATGAATTAATGAAATTCTTTGACAAATGGATGGAGCTGGAGAACATCATACTAAGTGAGGCAACCCAGTCTCAAAAGATCAATCATGATATGCACTCACTGATAAATGGATATTAGCCTAGAAACTTGGAATACCCAAGACATAATCCACATATTAAATGATGTCCAAGAAGAACAGAGGAGTGGCCCCTGGTTCTGGAAAGACTCAGTGCAGCAGTATAGGGGAATACCAGAACAGGGAAGTGGGAAGGGGTGGATGGGGGAATAGGGGAAGGGAAGAGGGCTTATGGGACTTTTGGGGAGTGTGGAGCCAGGAAAGGGGAAATCATTTGAAATGTAAATAAAAAATATATTGAATAAATAAAAAAATAAACAATTAAAAATATATGGGAGACTCTTAGAAATTTGTTTAAAGAAACTGGAAAATGTAATAGAGAATTTAAATCAGTAAAACAATTTTGGGGTGGGATCAGGAATTTTAGCATCAGTATCCATTCAATAGGGTCTTAGGATCTGTTTTATCACTTCTGCGAGCTACTATTTACTTACCAGCAGATGAGCACATCACATGACAAACATGCAGCATCCCTTTTTAAAATGATCACTTCATATTATTCTAGAGAAAGAGCTTTTTAGAAGATAACTAAGAAAGACTGTGTCATGATGGAAGTGATAATGTTAATCTGTCCAATATGGGAAAACTACAAGCTGATCCTGTACATGCAAAGATTAAGAGACTAGCAAGATATACACAGGGTTGATGGGTTTCAGGCTAATGCATAGCACTGTCTCCACAAGAAGCTAACACATTTTAAGTCAGAAATGAAAAAAAAATGCATAGTGGTGTGATTCAATGAACAGAGCATGGCCAGCATAGAAGTATTGCCTGGATTATGCTAGGGGAATATATATTCATGTGGGTGCCCATAGTTTTGGCCTATAACCAGCTTGAACAGAAATGACTTCAGTCTTGGTTTAATTTATGCCACATGCTCTATATATAACTATCAACAAAATAATAACAAAAGCAAACAACAAAACAAAAAAGACTTACACACCACCACAACAACAGTTCAGGTTTTTTGAGTTTTTATTTTGTTTTATTAGGATTTCCTCTTAGAAAATTATAGCACTTCCCATTTCCTTTATCTTTTTGTTATTTTCTTACTTCTCCTTATTTATCTTAATATAGTTTGTTTCTATTTCACATCCTTTACATATCTGCCTTTAATTTTTATCTTTAAATTCAATTTTTGTGAATGTTGTACATCAGTGTAAATTTATTGCATCTCCAAACCTCTTTCATCTCCAATTTCCCCCATGTCGCTCTTGAAATATTTACTTCTTTAGAATTGGGGGTAACAGTGTATCTTTGATTCTCATAAGCTTGTGACAAGGAACAAGAGATCTGCTGTCTGAGTTGACTTTTTGTGTCTCTTGAGTTCCCAGCATCTAGATTTCCTAGGATAAACATACATGGACTGACAAACAATTAGACAATTCAAAACTGCTTTAAGATCATGTGCACCATGCAGAGGTTTTGTTTTATTGGTTTGTGTGTTGTGTTTCATGCTTTTGTTTCTTATATGTTAAAAAATAATAAAAATGAATGATAGAAGCAATTAGCATGTTAGGTCTAGATTTTCATATGTGAATATCAAGATGAAATTTGGAGATTTGTCTTCATGAGTCGTCAGAAAATAATAGGTCTATTATTTAATGTTATTTTTTCAAAAAAATGTTATAGATCCAGTCAGATCATGTCTAACAGCCATTAGAGAAGTAAGAGAATAATATCAAGGTTGTGTCTCCCTCAAGGAACTGGCATTTTCTTCCCACAAACTGTAATGTTCACAGAAAATTCCAACTGACATAAGGTAATAAAAGACACACAAGGTAATATTGTCCTTTTGAAGGGTTTTATTTGACAGAAATATTCTTTCAACATTTGTTCCATATTTCTGCCTCTTGTAAAAATTGGTAATAAAAGGAGAAACCTGAAAGCAAAGCTATTAAAAAAAAATCTTCAAACTCATGAGCCTAAGAAATGATGGGTTCTTTGTAAGTACAAATATAAGACAGGAGGAAATCTGAGCTATTTTTTGAAACATTGCAAAATGAGGTTCTAAATCTCTAAATGTATTTAAGAGTTTTATGGACCTACCTAGGCTTATAATAACTTTCAATAGTTCCTTCTTTCTGAAACCTATATTGAAAAAAACAAACTACTTTTATTTACTGATATACATCATTTTCTTCTGTATGTATACAAAACACCTAGATGCACAGGTTGGGTAAAGTTATCTTATTGGTCTTGCTACTGGGAAAAATTGCTAAGCATGATACAATTCGCTGTCAATAAAAGAAGTAAAGACATCATCTTATGCTGAACTAGCTACTCTTTCTATGAGTCTATATATTCAGTGGAAGAATAATAATGGCCAATAATATTAAATCCTTTTGCTTACAACAACCTTGAGAATATAGTAAATAATAATAGATACACTGCAAATTTTCAATGTGAAATTCAACTATTTTTCTCCTATCTCACAAAAGCAATAACGTCTGAAGAACAAATAGTGTTTTAGAAGCATATTTATTCAAGGAAAAAAGTTAGGAAGAATAGGAAAGGAGGAAAAAATGCAAGACTTATAAAGATACATCTATTTTTTCTTTTTTCTTGTTTTTCTTTATTTTTTATTCGATATATTTTATTTACATTTCAGATGATTTCCCCTTTTCAGGCCCCCCACTCCCCGAAAGTCACATAAGCCCCCTTCTCTCCCCCTGTTCTCCCATCCACCCCTTCCCACTCCCCCCCCCAAAAAAACGCAGTAAATACTTGTTGGGTAAGTAAATAAATTCTAGAATTGCTGTAGTTACTCAAACTTAATATAGGCCTGTCCTTCAATAAAACTCTTGGATTCTTTCCTTTGAATGATAAATTCTGTACTCTAAAACTGACATGTCATCAATCTGATTTCTCTCCTGCAACATCCAAAGTCTACAAAGACCATGTGATTTGAAATAAAATATCTGCAAGCCTTTCACTGTTAAAAAAAAAAAAAGAAAAAAGAAAAGAAAAATAAAGATACATCTAAGGAAAAGGGCAACCATGGCTTTCTCTAGGGAAAAGCCTTATCTGTCATTGTAGGAATATAGGAAGGGCTAAGCTTAAACAAGTGTCAACTCAAAAATCTGTGTAGATTCTTCCTGGGCTATCACACTTATTAAAAATTGCTTATGCAAACCGGGCATGGTGGCGCACACCTGTAATCCCAGCACTTGGGAGGCAGAGGCAGGCGGATTTCTGAGTTCGAGGCCAGCCTTGTCTACAGAGTGAGTTCCAGGACAGCCAGGTCTACACAGAGAAACCCTGTCTTGAAAAACCAAAAAGAAAAAAAATTGCTTATGTGCTATTACTAATTATACATCAAGCTTATTTAATTGAAAGATTATCTCAGTAAATAAAAATAATGGATCAAAAATAAGTGTGGGGCTTAGAGGTAGCCCTGAGCATGTGAACATCTGAGTTAATGTATGCTTTGCCCTTTTTGCACGGTGTGTCAAAAATCTTAGCCTCATACTTATGGGAAAATGGCAAAGTCCGGAAAATCTTCATCTGTGAATGTCTAAGGGACAGTAAATACTTCCTCTGGGCCATATGCATATGCTAACCATATATATAGAAAATGTCCATCATTATTTCTCCACACGCTTTCATATTTACAATCTGAAAACTGCTCCGTGACAGAGACCAAGCTTTCTGAGATTGGCTAAAACTGCACTCTTGATTCATGTACATGTATTCTTGGTGTATGCATACCATAAACTTGTCCTATAAACTTTTCCCCTTTCTAATTCTAGATAATATCCTTACTTTCCTGCTCGGCTTTATGCAATAACACTGTCCCATGTGCAACTATATATTGTAAGGTCATCATGTACAGTGATGTGTCCATCAGAGAGCACAGCCTAACTAATTCCAGATTTCTTGATGTGTGCCTATTTGACTTGCACTTCTTCAATCCTTTGTCATCCTGAATAAGGTTCATGCTAAGTTCTAATGATTCAGCCAATAAAGAAGCCAGATAGACTTTCACTTCACAAATTTAATTATTTAAATCACAGTATAGAAAGTTATAATAAAACTGCTAATACAGTGAATGATGTATTCACAGCAAACACATTTTTGGCATTCCATACATTTTAAATAGTCTACATTAGGATCATTTATACAGTGGGAACATAAGTTTTTAAAGACTGTGTTCCTATTTTTACATTAGAAAAATCCCCAGAAGAGGTGAGAAGATGTGGCTTAGAGCTAAAAGTTTTTGTGAGTTGCTGTCAGCATGTGTGCTGGGAACCACACTTTGATTTTCTGATAAACCAGTGAGTACTCAGAACAGCTGCGCCACCTCTCCAGTTGCATGTTCCCATTTTAAAGCACACACAGTCACAAGGCAAAGGTGGAGATCTCATGAAGCATCATCAGAAATTTCAAATGATCAATAAAAGTATTGGCAAGTGAGCTCAGGTCCCTTGGATCTCACAGTCTGTTCACCTGCACCCAAGCCTGCTCTTTCCTAGGGGGATGCTATAGTTTTAAATGCAGGAGGTTTTAGTTTATTCGCCATGCCATGAGCTGGAAGTTGATTGTCAAATAATAGAAATGCCTATTAATATTACAGAACTCTCACGATTCCAATTCCATGGCAGTTCACTAACTGATCCATTCAGAAATTGAATAGCATTGAAAAGTGTTTTTGTAAGCTATTACATTCTAATATCGGAATATTAGTTCTAGACTTATGAAGAACAAAGCCTAACTAGAAGAAATAAGAATCTCTTTGGGTACTTTGTATTACTCAAAAGTAGAAATTCATCAAACCTCAGTGACTTTAATGATCTCATTATTTATCATTGACACAACAGAAATGAGTCTTCAGCAGAATGATGGGATCTCTAGAGTTGTATCTGATTTTTCATTGGTTAGTAGACATTTAAAAAGTTTTTGTGTCATCTGATGTCACTTTGAGTCATGACAAAAGTCCTTTTGAAAACTGGATTTTGGTTTGATCATTAATAATTAAAATGGGTCTTTAAAAAGCCATATTTGTGTTCTATAGACCTAGTGAAATAAAGCAACAAAATGAACATCAAAATAATTAATAATGGTACAGCTAGAATACCTTTAACCTCATCAGGAAGCACAAGCCAGACTGAAGAAAGGAAAAATAAAAAAAAAAAGCAGTGGCACACTGCACACAGATTTCCCTCTTCTGATGTCTTTTCCTAAGAGGATATATTTTTCCTAATGTAATACCTATTGATCTAAAGCCATTCAAGCAAGGAAATAAACAGACACCCTCTGAACCCTATCCCTATGAGAACAGTAACATATCCACAGAAATGTTTCATGGGGTGAAATTCCATTAAAAGTCTAGTTGTACAAGAGTTTGGAATTGCTAATTGGCAACTACTCTGAATATTTCTGTGAAACACATTTTCATATTATGTAATTACTGTGGAATTGTTTTACTCAAATACAGAAGGCTGTAGAACACACTCACACACACATACACACACATACACACACACACACACACACATGCACACACACACACCATTACATTTATACTATTTTACTTGGCAGTTCTGCTTATGTTTGACATACTACTGCTGTAATTTGGTGTCTTCTTATCCACAACAGATGGTTTAAGTTATGGATTTTTTTAAGAGTACATTTGGTATAAATATAGCTATGAGACAGCACAACTCCCTCTGTGGATATTGTTGATTTTGATGAATTGTGTTTTTTCCTTCCGAAATGAAAATATGTTCAAACAGCTGTTAAACATATCAACTAACAAGTACTAAGTTGACCCTTTCCTCTGAGGATGTATCATCTTATTCTGAAAACCTTCAACCATCTTCCTGGTTTATCACATCATATTGAGTGCATCTGTTTAGTCCAAAACTGATGGACAGAAGGGTAATTTCTATTAATATTTATGGGGATACTGAGGCCTCATTGGTGTTATTGAGAACTTGTGTCTCTATTTTAAATATATTTACTTAAGTATATACTAAAACAAGCTACTATGACAAAACATTTGGAGTAGAAGCTGTTATTCAATTTTGGGTTGATAGGTGTAGATTAGGAAAGATTCTGGGGATTATAATGTTTTGTTCTCATATTAATTGTTGGAAAAAATGGTAATATTAGTGTTCCTATATTTTTTCATGTAGCATGCTTTCCTGTGTGTATATGATAATTGAATAGATCTTTACTATTTCAATATGGATGAACTTAAAGACCTTCGTGGGATAATAAAACAAAGGATCAGTTCCAAATTTTAGCCATACATCTACACAATTTTATCTGGTCTATAAACATTGCTTCATTATTTCTAAATCCAATTAATATTCATTTTATAAATGTTTAATGGATTCTGTTTCACTTATTTTGGAATTATTATTATATTAAGTAGTCCTATTTGAGTAGGAAGTCATCAGAGTAAGTGGTTGTTATTCCTGTGTATAAATGTCTAAAGTTCCATAATCATGACACTTACATTTTAAAATGTCGACAACTGGTATTTTACAAAGTCATACTTTTCAAATCAAGTACTTTAACTATTTCTGGAGGAGAAACAGAAAACAAAAAATAAGTACTCATAACTTGTTTCTTTCAGTCTATTCAGCTGAATTTAATTCACCTATTTATCATCTGAGATATCCTTTATGTAGATAAACACAAAATATATTATTATGCTGTATTTTTTTGCTGCAATATAAACATGTCCTATTGCTTTACTAAACGATGAAAATGGTCCTCATAGTGACCAGCAATCTCTTAAGGTTGGTAAAAGTTAAAATTGAAAAAAGTAAATCATTAACTTAATATCAAATGAGCTAGTTTATACCAAATTAAGTCAAATAATGTCAATATTAAGCAAGAAACCATCTGGATAAACACCGTGACATCACAATTTCCTCCTAAGTAATAACTGCCTGTACTTTGCCCTTTGCCTCAATTTACCATTATCTGTGGTTTTCCTTGACATACACTAAACTTTGTGAGTGAATGTTGTTCTTGTCTCTGGCTGACTCTCATTCAGGGGCTCCTTTCTTCATCCCTCCACTCGTCCTCTCAAGGTCCTGCTTAGTCTGTCTTGTGTGTTCACCACAGACTCTTCCCTCTGCCTGCTTTCTGCACTACTTTTACAATGATGATTTCTCTGTACATTATTCTTCAAAGAAAGTTAAGGTTTAAAAATGTAATTTATCTCATTTCTTTTAAAAACATGCCCCTAGAAGAAAAGAATATTAACACTGAATAAATATCAGTTCCTTGAAGGTGTTGGATGGGCACATTAGTTCTATCTAGTTTTATTTCCCAGCCTTTGTGGTAAATGAGGAAATAAACTAATACAAAGTTATAAATGGTTTAAAAAATAATTTACTATGCAACAGTTTACTCTGTCACACTTGTAAATATAAAAAGGATGGTTTTAATCTATTTGAATATTCTGGGAAAGAAATGTCCCATATTTCTTGTAAGTGGTACCTGCCACCTGAAGACAAATCTATGCCTTGTAGTAATTGTATAATAATAACGAAGGAAAAGATAACACCTTTTATGTTGAGAGGTAAGCCTTAGATATGATGAGACAGGCATGTAAGTAATATGGCTTGCAGTGGAAACAATATTAAAGTAGTATTTAGGGTGTGGATGGATTTCCTACCTTTAAATATGCAGTGGATTATTTGTACCCTCTGACATTATATAAAACACTCAGCTGCTTTTATTGTTCTATCTGCTCTATCTGCTATCTATTGATCTGCTCCGCTAAGTAGTAAAGATGAATTTACTCTAATTTACTTCTGGTTTTCATTTTTGTTTCAACTGGCTGTTGAAATAGAACTGTTATAAAACAATAGTAACAATACTTCCCTACATATATTAAAGCCAAACAGAAAACATTTTATAATCTTTCTGACCAATGGCCATCAGAGAATGAAAGTGTGTGTGTGTGTGTGTGTGTGTGTGTGTGTGTGTGTGTGTGTGTATGTGTGTGTATGTGTGTGTTTGTATAAATGTGTGCTATAACTAGCATAATAGTATTGTCTATGTTACAGAATTTAGAATTACAAGGGATACTGGGAGACTTGCTACCAGGTTTGTTTGACCAAGACTATCTCAATTATATTAGTTGAAGTCTCATCTTAATTGTAGATGGAACCCTTCTTTGGCAGTGGCTCCTGGTTTATGTAGAGTATAATAATAGGTTGTGAATGTATCCATTGTTCTCTATTTCCTGATTGGATGCAATTGGGCATCTGCTTGAAGCGCTGAGTATTTCATTCTTTCATACCTTAAACTCTTGGCTAAAACAAACCCTTTCTTTATTAAGTTACTTTGCCAATGTATTTCATCAAAGCAACAAAGAAAAAAGCTAAGACAATTAACCAAATAACCTTAAATTCTCATAGCTAAACTTTGAAGCAAATAACAAATTACAGCAAATTATTATGGTGACTATTCTTAAGCATCTCCCATAGCAAATTGAGATTTAACAAAGAATCAAAATCAGAAATGCCAATACTTAAAAACACTGGTATTGTCAGAAAAAACAAAGGGTTCTTATAAAACTTGGTACCCCTTCAACTGCAAATCTTATCCTTTTGTTCCATTTCATGATTAACAATTCTGATAGTGTTCTATTCAGAATTGCAAGTTGTCATGCAATTATTTTCATCAAAAGTTGAAGAGTGAGATTACACTGTCAGAAATTCTCAGCACCTTGCATTAGTCTCAATTAGTAATTATTACCTGATAAGTATTTCTAAAAGCTCCAAATGCTAAAATTATACTTATCTGATGGACAAAACTCATCTCTTTAAAAGTTAATAGATTATAATATGCACTGCTTTGCTTGAAAGGACACAGAGGGAATTGAAAAATGAAATAAAGCATAAAGTAAGAGAAATGAAAAAGAAGCAAGTAAACCTACAAGAAATGATCAAGGTGAATGTCAACACTGCTACCAAGCCAAAAGCATCCTAATTTTATGTACTTGGAATATATGCCCATAACAGACATTTTATCAACTTGTGAATAAACCATCAGACTCAAAACACTCTTGTTTTGTTTTAGTTTAGTTTCAACGGTGTCTCTGAAGCATTCTGTTATTAGGGGAATTTATAGGACTTTCTGGCTATAAATATGTAAACTTTAATAAATTTTAAACTTCAGCATTCCACTTTTTATTATAAAGAGGTGATTCTAAATCCATAGTAGTCTAACTTCCAGTCATCATTTTGAAATTTTGATAGTCATAGTTATGAATGCCATGTGCAACCAGCATGTCATACACATAGTCAGTCCAGGATTCTGGTAAAAATCCAGAAACTATTCCATAACAACAGAATTACACAGAAGCAAAGGAAGGGATTGAAACTGTGGAGAACATGTAAATCACATCAAATGGTTGACTAAGGTCTACAGAAAGTCCACTGTACAAGTTTAATGCAGAAAAACATGGTCTCTAAATTTTAACATCCTCATCATATTTATAGAACACTTTTTCTAAACTAACCAATAATACCACCAAAATATATTTTAATGATGACTGTTTCATGCTTGACAA
The DNA here is from genome assembly GCF_947179515.1 of Apodemus sylvaticus. Classification (NCBI taxonomy): domain Eukaryota; kingdom Metazoa; phylum Chordata; class Mammalia; order Rodentia; family Muridae; genus Apodemus; species Apodemus sylvaticus. The sequence continues at coordinate 33,221,720 of NC_067491.1, forward strand.
GCCCAGCTAACAATAGCATACTGCGTGACTCGTGCCAACAGTGGCTGAGGACACACCAGCAAACATGTCTGCCTGGAAGACTCTGGAATGCAAATACCTTGTACCATCATAAAGTCTCCTCCATTTAAATCAAAAGTAATCTGTATATTGTAACCAAAGATGAAGTTCAACTTTTTTAACTTAACACAAAATATTGAAGATGGAAGTTGTGTGAGTGTGGACAGTCAGTATTAACAAAAAAATTCCGGAAAACCCTGACTTATTTACCCCTGATTCTAAATTTGATTGAGAAAATTAATGTTTTCTGCTCCAAATCTCTTTCTGCATGGTCTCTTTCTGTGGGATCTTTGTAGTGACTGAGTCTTTTGCATTTAAATTGCCCATACAAGCATCTCAAAATGGGCTTCCAGAAACATCCTGATCTTTGTATTCTAGCCTAAGAATTGTACAGGGTCACTTTTTCAATGGACTACAGAAATCATCACAAAGTTACACAAATGCACAAACTGTAGACATAAGCATGGAATCCTAAAAAGAAAGAATGAAGGATTCATTGGTATATTTTAAAAGTAGTGCTGTGTTCCATATTCTATCTTTACTTTACGGTAATATTGCAATAAGGACCAACTGATATCAATGCTGTATTTTCTGCTTTGACTTTATCTTTATCCATTAAGAGTGATCTCTTAGCTTCTCCATACCAGATTCAAAGACTTGACTCCAATATCCACATAAAAGTAGTAGTGATTGATTAGTATGTCAAGAGAAAAAAGGAAAAATAAAAGAAAACAGGATTTAGTTTATAACCTTAAACCTATTGGTGAAGAGAATTTTAAAATATAAAAGAGGTCTAGAAAATAAAAGGTGGGCAGCATCAGCTATGTGTAGAGAAAGAAGAGAAGCCCAGAGGGGTCAGGAAATGAATGGAAACGTGTAGTTGCAGTGTTGGAGGATGAGGAAGACTCCTAGAAAGTCCCAGAAAACTAGAATGTGAGATGCTCTCAGGACTCAATGGGGGTGAGACATGAGCAGAAATGGCCATCAGTGGAGAAGAAGAAGAGATCACCTCCAGTAAACAGATAGGGGCCCCAATGGAGGGATGGGGTCATCAAACTAACTTCAAAAATTTTTAACCCAGAATTTTTGCTCACTAAAAGAAATACACGGAGCAGAGGCAGAAGGAAAAACCATCCAGTGACTGACTCAACATGGGATTTATCCTATGTGCAGGCACCAAGTCCTGACACTATTACTAATGCCATGTCGTGTTTGCAGACAGAAGGCTCACATGGCTGTGCTCTTAAAAATTCTACCAGAAGCTGACTGAGACAAATACAGATACTTATAGCCAAACATTTGACTGATTTGGGGGAAACACCTATGGAAGAGTTAGAGAAGGAGCTTAAGGGTATGGCAACCCCATAAGAAAACCAACAATATCAATCAACCCAGACATCACAGAGGCTAAGACATCAACCAAAGGCATATATGGATTGATTCATGGCCCTTTCCATGAATGTAGCAGAGGACTGCCTTGCCTTGTCTCAGTGGGAGAGCATGTGCCTAATCTTATAGACTTGATGCCACAGTGAAAAGGATGGGTGGTGTGGGGAGATGGGTTTGGGTGTATAAAGGGAGTGGTTTGGGGATGAGGGCCTGGCAGCAGGGAGAAGTAGGGTAGAACACACACTCTCAGAGGCAAAGGGGAGGTGGAATGGGGTGAAGAACTCTTGGAGGATACTGGGAAGAGGGACAAAATAATAAAAAATAAAATAAAATAAAATAAGACCTTAAATATAAATACAAAGTAGGTGAATCATTTGCAGGAATGAAGCAGATAATTGAAGATAATTTCCTTAGTTATTTAAGGAGAAGAACTACAGTAAATTTAAAAATAAAGACAGAGCATGTGAAGATTTTCTTGAAGATAACTACAAAAAAAGTATCTTCTTCTTTTCCCCATTACACAGGCCTCTTATATTATTATGGTAATGGATTGTTATAGTCCATTAGGAAAGACGGATTTGCAATCATTATTCATGATTTGTGATTAATATAAAAATGAAGAATAAAGCTAATCCCCAGTTTGAAATAAAATGCAAGAGCAGCATGCATTCCCTCAGTACCTGCCACCATGCTCTACAGTGGTTCTTGGTTTGTTCATGAGAAGCTTCAGGGAAAACAGGAGGTAAAGACGCCCCATGCAAAGTCACTCAGCTTTCCATTCTGGGGGCTGAAAGTGAAATATTTTAAAACAATTTTGTGTCTAGCGAGAGAGCACAGGCTTATTTTCATAGACGGGACCTTCTCCAGAAAGATGGCTTCTTGGTGCCTGGGGACTTTAGTCAAGGCTGTAAGCAGCATGATGTCAGCATGTGTGGATTATGTCTAAAAGTATAAAAGACAGTTAATTTCCATATGAAGGACTTCCCTACAAGAGTAATATCAAATGATCTCAGACATGCTTCACAAGATGTAACATATGCTTGACTAGAGCAAACCTTCTTGCTTAGAAGTCATTTGTGTTTATAATATGCTTTTCCCTTAGCGTTTTCTTATTTTTCCTCATTTCAATAGAGTCTTTGATTAATAAGCTCTGTAAGAATAGATCGTATAAGCTAGGGAGAAATGAGAAACACCTCTCTACTTCACATGGTAAAGACCCTGAGGAAGTTGAGAGAAGGTACAATCAAAGCTTGTTTAAATAGGGTATGGGGATCATACATATTTTACAGTTTTACCTTAATATGTTGATAAAGTTAGGTTAATGGCTGCCAATAGGTTATCATTGAAAAGAATGGATGGAGAAAGAAAAGAAAGGTAGCAGAGAAACCAAAGAAAGGAGGCAAATAAATGCAAACAGACTACAATGAAGTCTCCCAGAGGGTCCAATTTTGTTGTCCAGATTGTTAAGTCCAGTTTAATCACCTGGGCAGCGAGCTATGCTTCAATAACTTCTAATGCATATTTTAACAGATTGAACCTATAGGTACACTTGTTATATTTTCTGTGGGTAAAAATCAACAGCCTGTGTGTTATTGATGTCATGTTATTTAATAATAGAACTGTAACTAACATTCATCACTATGGTGTTGCTAAATCATCCCTTATGTCAAGTTCCCACACCCTAGATTCAAGAAATACCAACATAAATAACAAGGACAGTAAATAGAAGACTAGTATGGCTGAGTGAACAACTTAGTGCTTTGCAGTCATTGTTTGGTAATGGTTTTCTTCTCCCATCAGTGATCACAAGACCTAGAGAAATGAGGGTGACAGCGGGAGGGAGGGCACAGTTAACTATGCATAACAGTAAGCAAGTAGCCTGCAAAGTGGGAGACAGGAAAATCTAGCATTTTTGCAGGCTTGATAAGACTCCATGCAAGCTGCTTCTCCAAAGATTATAGGGGCACTGAAACAGAGGCAGTGTCCTCAGAATATGTTAGGTGTCAGAAGCTGACATTCAGCCTCTGCATTTCAATAAAGGATTTAAAGCTTTTAAATCTACCTAAGAGTCTTTTATTTTATTCAATTTACCTGCTGAAAAATCAACAGTCAGATAATATAGCCCTGTTTTCTTGTATCAACCACTTCTAATTTCATCAATATTGTATATTAAGGTTATGGTATAAATAAGTTCTCCATCTTTTAGTAGTCTTTAAATGCAGTTCTTCATCTATGTGTGAGACCATGGGAGATAATTGGAATCTGTGTTGGCATCCCAGATTGTGTTGTTATTGTTCAGGTATTGTTTAGACTACTACTCTTTTGTTGTTTCATTGGCACAGCATCACTCTCCTATATAGAACTCACAAACTTGTGATAAATTTCTGGTTCTCTGCTTATTACAATCTTTCCAAACCCTTCTTTGATGCTCTCTGAATTTTATGTGAAGGGGCTGTTTGTCGATGAATGCATTGGGTTTTAGCATTCCACTGTCAGGTATTCTTTATATTTTGACTAGTTGCAACTTTCTATAACATTCTTTTCTAAGAAGATTTTAAGTTAAATGTTCCATTAAGACATGGTTTTCTAATAAGTTCATATTCTATAGTATGACAGACTACATATGTATGGGAAGCCATAATTCAACTCATAATAGGCTTTTAATTTTTTTCTTCATTCAGTTTTTTCTATGTCCATTTTCCCTTTATTTATTTATTTATAAGAACATGTTTTATGAAATTATATTAGGATCGGGCTGATTAAAATGATCTCATGTTTTTAAAACATGCCTTTTAATTGACATAAAATGTAAATATTCATGAACTTCCATGTAATATTTCAATACATCATGAAGTTCTAACATCAGTGAAAATATAACTGTTTCTTTAGTGACCTTCATTCAGCTTTTAAAATTTTGATCATTGAGCATCTTACTTAGGTTTTAATATTTGAATGATTTTTAGCTTATTTTTAAACTAATATTATTTTCGTATTCTGAAGATAGTAGTAAAAACAAAATGAAGTAGCTGCAATAAATGCACTAACAACATTTCAAAACAAATAATTAATAAAGAGATTTCTGAGGATTCGTTTGTGAATCAAATATGTATATTTTTTGCTTTGCTCAAAATGTAGCAAATGTGTATCTTTGTTTTGCATGAAATGTGGCAAATGCCAGCAGGAGGAACTGCAACAAATGTCAGAAAACCTCTAAGAAAGGTTAAAGACATGCAAGTGAGTTTTATGGAGACAGACCACTGTTTTTGCATGGCCTATGATGGGTGAGCTTTAAGAGGCAAGGTCTTAAGAGACTTTGTACCAGGATTGCTTCTTGATGGAGATATGCCTTTCCTGTCACTAGTACATAATCTAATGATACACATGCTATTGAGCAAGTATCCCACAAATCAACAAGATGAACTTTCTTGAATTAATACAGATTAGATGAATTAATGATTTTATAGAATCCTGATTTGAATCAAATAACTTTAGAATGGTTTTATCTGTTTTGCCAGAAAGATGTAATAAAGTTATAATCAGCATTAGAAGGTAGCCACTCCTCATAAAATAGTAGGTAAAAGCTGCATAATTAAAATATACAATGAGCTTTCAAAATTATGCTAAAAAGAATAATAGGCTTGAGACAAATTTGTGACAAAAGAAAAACAATCATTTTAGGTCAGATCCAAGGATGAAGTCACAGGTATGCCCTATGATAAAGCAAGACCATGTGAAACTGTAGCTTTTAAGTTTAAATGAATTTATAGAATAAAATACTGGTTTGAACTTAACTATGAACATCTTTCTGTAACACCATTTGTTTAACGTTTTATCTATGAAGTAATTTTCTAAAGAACTTCTATCTAATATGGTATAAAAGGCCAGAGAGAAAGCAAGGGGTAATGTCTTGGGGGATTATCTCTCATCCATTCAAGTGTGTGTGTGTGTGTGTGTGTGTGTGTGTGTGTGTGTGAGTGTGTGTGTGTGTCCCTCGTGGAACTGAGGAGAGTGGTGGTTGGGCCTGACCATAATCTGTATGTATACATATATGTGTGTCTGTATATTGCCTATTGTCTTTTCTTCTTTTTTCTCCTTGGTTCAAGAAGAGTTAATGAGTTCAAGTCTCTCACCTGACTACCGAAAGATGCTATGCATCGGAGAAAGGAATTAGTGTTTATTAGCACACTATACATTAATAGAGAATTACAGATAAATGAAACCAGGGTTAATTAGTACAAAATAATAAGAGATAGTTACCAGAGAAAAGAAAGCGATACTTGGTAAGCACAGAACAGTATCAAATAGTTAATTTTCCAGCTGCCAATAGCCCTTGGCCTCTAGAACAATTAAAAAAAAAGATACCGGGCCATAGATCATTAACCTTTGGCTTTCATCCATCTCTGTGTTCCACCTCAGTACTTGTGATGCCAGGATGGTCCCTGGCAAATGGATATGCAAGTTTCCTGGATAGTGCCCACCTTTCCACATATCTGCAAAAGAAGTACCCCCAACCTCACACACCACCACAGGTTTGTCCATGAATTTCTTCTTGCTATTGCTCTACCTTCTCATAGTTGCCATTGATACATTTTTTTCCTGTATCTAGCATAGTTTGAATGGGTATAGAGAGACCCACACTGCCTATAGTCAGGTACGATTGCTTCATGGGAGACAGCCCACTCTATTGGTCAATATTTCTGCAGATCAGTATGAGGAAGAACTTTCCTAGAACCAATGCTGTTTGGGTGAGTTAATGGTTTAACAGAAGTCCCGATTTGATGTAAATAATTTCAGGAAATTAGAGTAGTTGATAAGGAAGACTGAGGAGATAGTTGAGGTTGTTTTGCCAGAAAAATATGATAAAGATAGAACTAAGGATAGAATGTCCCTCCTCTATGGAGAATAGTGAGTACTATATGGACTAGATAGCACAGTGAACTTTCATGCATTACAAGCACATAACTGTGCTTGTGGGAAAAAATAGGTTTGCGATTGGTTAATGATAAAAAAAATATATTTCAGGTTGGTTCTTAGTTCCTTGATCATGCTATCTAAGGATGTGGTTACAGGATTCAGTGTGTACCATGAAAAGGAAAGGTTATTAACGAAGAATAAATGATTCTGTAGTGAGTAGGGGAAATAAGAATAGGTAAATAGCCAGTTTAGCTAATTAAGGTTTCCAAAATAAAGACATAAGATAAATGATTTGTTTCTTGGTAAATACAAAAAGGTCCTCAGCCAGCATAGGGAAAACCTAACTACAATATTCTTGGCATTCGTGTGTGTGTGTGTGTGTGTGTGTGTGTGTGTGTGTGTGCGCGCGCCTACGTGTGCCTGTGTGTGCTTGTGTATGTATCTGTGTCTCTCTTTTTTGCTGGCCCCAGAGATTTATGTTTTGCTCCCTCAGAGAATGTCTGGTGAGTGATTAGTTGTTTACTCTACCCATTGTCTTGCCGAAGAAGCTGGCAATCAGCAGGAATGACTCAGTACTGTTCTTTAATGTGTGCTTTAATCAGTATAGTTATTGCTTACACAGTAAGAACACTTATATATTTCTTACTGGCTTCCCAATCTACATGGAGCAATAATTAATAATTATCCTACAATATAGATCACTTGAATTACCCTTATAACATACCTGGAATTTTATATCATTTAACTTAAAGCATCTCAGGCAATGCTCCCCATATCATAGCCTCTCACAGTTCTATACTATTAATACAATTTTTCTGTGAGATTTTTATCTCCCAGTCATATCAGAATTATAGCCATATGCTTTCACCAACTATGTGACTGCCCAAAGTTGACCAGAAAAGGTCAGCAGTGGATGACACGTCAAAGTGGATGGGGAAAGCCTAGGAACCCTCAAATCTACACAAAGAACTACAGCTGAGGAAAAGTGGGAGCAGGAGAGGTGGTCTCCCAAGGGAGGATAAGCAATTTAGAGTAATGTAATCAGTCCTGAAAATACACATGCAAGTAACATTATACAGACTATAAAGGGTGTATTTAGAATATATGTGTATAGACACACACACATATATATTATACTCTTACACATGTGTGTATACATAAATATGCTATAATCTCAAATATTAAAAAATGAAAAATGATACAGACAAAACACAAAAAAGTTATTACAATTGTTTTCTTTTTGACCATCCAGTGCTCCCAAGGACTAGAGCACCAACCAAGGAGTATACAGGGAGGAACCCATGGTGCCAGAGACATATGTAGCAGAGGATGGCCTTGTCTGACAGCAATGGAAGGGGAGGCCCTTCATCTTGTGGAGGTTTGATGCCCAGCTTAGGGTGATGCTGGAGAAGTGGGGAAGGAGAGGGTAGGTAGGTGGGGGAGCACCCTCATAGGGGCAAATGGGAGGGAGGAGAGGTAGGTAGGAGGATGGGAGACTTGTGTAGGTGTAACCAGGAAGTGGGATATAATCTGAGATGCAAATGAATAGAATGATTAATAAAAAATAATAAAAGATAAAAAATACATACAGTATTATAAGGTTCTAGGGATTTATGATTATTGAAAATTGCCAATATATATTAATTGTTCAAAATCGCTACTGAAATATGAGCATTTCCACAATATATAACCTTTCATGTTCATTTATTTATTATATAATGTGCATATGCATGTGTGTATGGAGTGTGGTTTTGTGTGTGTACTTATAGGTGTGTTTTGTATAATGTGTGATGTCTGTGTGTGGAGTATGTGTGTATGTGTTTGTGTGCATAGGAACAATCATGCCCTTGCATGTATATGGAGGTCAGGACAACTTGTATTTTTCTCTTATCTGCTCCCAGATGGCTCCCAGGTATCTATTTCAGGTTGTCATGTTGCAGCAAGTGTTTTACACACTCAGATTCCTGTTAGGATTCAGTAATTATCTCAAACCTTGAAATCGTAAATATGGTTGTGATGTCTAAAAATCTTTACAAAATTGCCATCACGTTCCTTCTTAACTTATAAAGCTCTAGTTTTAATGCTGAATACTGACAAATTTACATTTGTTTTTAAATTTTCTGAAAGTCTTCCTGATTACAAACAAGATTTTAAAAGACTGAGCATCTTATTTTACAATTATTGTCTTTTGATGTCTTCAGTTTACTAAGTTGTCACCCTAAAGGATGTTTCAAGCAACAATTTAATGCATAGATCAATTATATTTGAGCTTTTTAGTTTAAAAGTGCTAATCAATATTTTCCTAAACTCGATATTACACATACACTGACAAGAATAACAGATTAGCTAACTCTACTTTGCCATTTCAACATCAAAATAAAAAGATGCTAATTCTAAATACATATTTTGCTTTGGGTGAAATGCCATTTTAATAATGTTAAAATAATTTGTGAAAATACTGAAACTTTAACAACTGACTCTAACTTTCACTGATACTATCTTTTCTACTATTTTACTGTTGTGTATAGCCCTGGGCTTGTACTTTGATGCTAATTCTACTCCTGGGTGAGGCTACAGACCAGGTTGCCTTATGAACCTTCTCCCCACTTTAACTTTTCAAAGCCTAGAGCCAGTAATTGGGAAGGAGGGAGGAGGAGGAGCTGAGAGTTTGGAGGAAAAGAAAAAGGATCTTTGGGAAGGGGGAGGAGCAATGGGAAGATTGGGCAGAAAGGAAGGGAAGAAGCTCACAGCCTGGAGAAACCACAAGTTATATGAGATAACAGATGGGAATAGCATAGTGGAGTGGGAGATCTGCCCAATCTAGGCATATAGCTTGTATTGTTACTGATTGAGTTGAAATTTCTTTCGCTGGATAATTGGATCAGAAAAATATAGCAACATTTTAGTGCGATACTATGGAGATTAGTGAGGGTAACCTCAAAACATCTGGATATTTAATCATTTTCTTTCCCTTTTTTGGATTCCATATATTATTTATTTACATTTCAAATGATTAACCCTTTCCTGGATCCTGCACACCAAAAGTCCCAAAAGCTCTCTTCCCTCCCCCTATTCCCCCATCCACCCCTTCCACTTTCCTGTTCTAGTATTCTCCTACACTGCTGCACTGAGCCTTTCCAGAACCAAGGGCCACTCCTTCTTGGACATCATTTGATATGTGGATTGTGTCTTGGATATTCAAAGTTTCAAGGCTAATATCCGCTTATCGTGAGTATATACCATGAGTGTTCTTTTTGAGACTGGGTTATCTCACTTAGGATGATGTTCTCCAGTTCCATCCATTTGTCTTAGAATTTCATGAATTAATTGTTTCTAATGGCTGAATAGTACTCCGTTGTGTGTATCTACCACATTTTTTGTAACCATTACTCCGTTGAGGGACATCTGGGTTCTTTACAGCTTATGGCTATTATAAATAGTGCTGCTATGAACACAGTGGAACATGAATCCTTATTGAATGCTGGGGAATCCTCTGGGTATATGCCCAGGAGTGGTATAGCAGGATCTTCCAGAAGTGTGGTGCCCAGTTTCCTGAGGAACTGCCAGACTGATTTCCAGAGTGGTTGTACCAATTTGCAAACCCACCAGCAGTAGAGGAGTGTTCCTCTTTCTCCACATCCTTGCCATCACCTGCTGTCTTCTGAATTTTTAATCTTAGCCATTCTGACTGGTATAAGGTGAAATCTCAGGTTTGTTTTGATTTGCATTTCCCTAATGACTAATGAAGTTGAGCATTTTTTAAGATGCTTCTCTGCCATCCGAAGTTCTTCAGGTGAAAATTCTTTGTTTAGCTCTGTACCCCATTTTTTAATAGGGTTATTTGGTTTTCTGGTGTCTAACTTCTTGAGTTCTTTGTATATATTGGATATTAGCCCTCTATCTGATGTAGGGTTGGTGAAGATCTTTTCCCAATTTGTTGGTTGCCGATTTGTCCTTTTGATGGTGTCCTTTTCCTTACAGAAACTTTGTAATTTTATGAGGTCCCATTTGTCAATTCTTGATCTGTTCAGGAACTTTCCCCTGTGCCCATGTCCTCAAGGGTTTTCCCCAATTTCTTTTCTATTAATTTCAGTGTGTCTGGCTTTCTGTGGAGGTCCTTGATCCACTTGGAGTTGAGCTTAGTACAAGGAGATAAGAATGGATCAATTCACATTCTTCTGCATGCTGACCTCCAGTTGAACCAGCACCATTTGTTGAAAAGGCTATCTTTTTTCCACTGGATGCTTTCAGCTCCTTTATTGAAGATCAAGTGACCATACATGTGTGGGTTCATTTCTGGGTTTTCAGTCCTATTCCATTGATCCACCCTCCTGTCACTATACCAATACCATGAAGTTTTTAACAGTATTGCTCTGTAGTATTGCTTGAGGTTCGGGATACTGATTTGCCCAGAAGTTCTTTTACCGTTGAGAACAGCTTTAGCTAATCTGTTTTGTTGTTGTTGTTGTTATTATTATTCCTGATGAATTTGAGAATTGCTCTTTCTACCTCTATGAAGAACTGAGTTGGGATTTTCTTGGTGATTGTGTTAAATCTGTATATTGCTTTTGGCAAGATGGCCATTTTAACTATATTAATCCTGCCAATCCATGAGCATGGAAGATTTTTCCAATTTCTGGGGTCTTCCTCAATTTCCTTCTTCAGAGAGATAAATTTTCTAGAGCTTTATTTATGGCATTCTACATTATGTAAAAAGGAATTGAAAATTTGCTCCATCTTGAACCAAGTACAATTGGAGGCAGGGAAGACTTTGTGTTGAAAGTTTTATGGGTGGGTTGTAGACCACTTCATTTCATTGCAGTATTCCCTGGATTCAGGCTTCATATCTCCTGCTGCTAGATGTCTCTACTAGGGTCACCCCATACCCTCTCAGAAGCTTCTCCCATCCCAGGGTTCTGAACTGTCCTAGATATGCCCCTCCACCGATATAGAGCTTCTCTCCCAACCCTCTCAGGCTGTAAATACCTGATCTCCCCATACCTGTTATCTACCCCAAGACCCCTTCCAGGAACTTCTCTAAACCACTTCCCTCTCTCCACACACATGAAATATGCATTTTGTTTCTCCTTAATATAAAATTCAATCATCCTCCTTTGGGCCCTCCTTATCTCTTAGCTTCTCTAGGGCTGTTGATAGTAGCAGAGTTATAATTTATGGCTAGTATTCAGTTATAATATGTGTTTTTCTAAGTCTAGGTTACCTTGCTCATGGAGATATTTTCAAGTTACACACATTTGCCTGCAAATTTCATGATTCCCTTGATGTAAATAGATGGTTATTAATTCCATTGCTTAAATGAACTACATTTTCTATAACCATTCTTCACTTGAGGGGCATCATGGTTGTTTCTAGTTTCTGGATATTATTAATAAAGTTGTTATGGACATAGCTGAGTAAATATCCTTGGAGTAGGGTAGAGCATCTTTTGGGTATGTGTCTAGGAGTGTTATAGCTGGGTCATGAGGTAGAAGCATTCTCAATATTCTGAGAAACCACCAAATTGATATCCAAAGTAGTTGCACAAATTTGCACTCCCACCAGCAAGGAAGGATTGTTCTCCTTGCTCTGCAACCATGAAAGACTGTACTTCCATTTGAGATTTTGATCTTAGCCATTCTGGCAAGTGTGAGGTTGAATCTTCAAGTCATTTTGGTTTTCATTTCACCATGACTAAGGATATTGAACATTTCTTAAATCCTTCTCAATCATCAGATCATCAGTGATTCCTCTGTAGAGAATTCACTGTTTAGGTATGTTCCCCATGGGGATGTTTACACTGACTAGTTGGGGGAGGGGAGGTCCAATATTCAGGCTGGTGAAGGGATGCCATTCCATGTGGTAGCAGGGGGGCATATGACCCTGTAGAATTTCTAAATCTGAGTCATGGAGCCAAATATTTTGTTTTATAAAAGATAAGGAGGGAAGAAATATGTTTTGTGGATGTATAGTCAGGTAAGGTGGAAGTGAGTGTCTCTGTGGACCCATGCAGAGGCATCCCTTACTATGAGGGACCAGCTACAGGATGGTACAGTATATAATAGACTTTATTCAGGGCATGGGGAGTGGAGTGTTGAAAGAGTAGTAGAGAGTGAGAAAGACAGAGGAAGAGTAGAGTAGTAGAGGCCTGCCATTACCAGAGAAAGAGCGAGAGAGAAGAAGAAGGAAGAGGGGGGAGGGAATGAGGAGAGAAGGAGAAAAAGAGGGAAAGGAAAGAGCTAGAGTAAGAAGGCAGGGAAGAAAGGAGGTGGCACCGAGTAGTCCCTTTTTATATTGAGTGAGGCATACATGGCTGCTGCCAGGGTAGGGTAGAGCCTAGACAAAATGCTAACATTGTCTAATTTCTTGAATTCCTTATATATTTTGGACTAGTCCTCTGTCAGATGTAGGGTTGGTCAAGTTCTATTCCCATTGTGTAGACTCCTGTTTTGTCCTATTAATGATGTCCTTTTCCTTACAGAATCTTTTCAGTTTTGTGAGGTCCCATTTATTAATTGTTGAACTTAGAGCCTAAGCTATTAGTATTCTCTTCAGGAAGTTTTCTCCAAAACCAAAAAGCCTTCATGTCTATGTGCCACTTTCTCTTCTGTTAGATTTAGTGTATCTGGTTTTATATTGAGGTCTTTGATGAACTTCAGCTTGGGGTTTGTGCGGGATGATGAATATGGAGTTACTTGTATTCTCCTACATGCCGACACCCAGTTAGAATTTGCTGAAGATGCTTCCTTTTTCTATTATATCGTTTTGGCTTATCTGTCAAAAACAAAGTGTCCATAGATGTGTTGGTGTATTCCCAGATCTTTAACTCTATTCCATATATCACCCTGTCTGTTTCTATGTCAATACTATGGGTTTTTTTTTTAATTACTATTTCTCTGTAGTACATCTTGAAATCAGGTATGGTGATAATACTGGCTACTGGAAGTTCCTTTATTGTACAGGATTATTTTCACTATCCTGGGTTTTGTTTCCATATGAAGTTGAGAATTGTTCTTTTAATATCTATAAAGAATTATTCTGGAATTTCAATGGGATTACATTGAATCTGTAGTTTACTTTTAGTAAGATAGTCATTTTTACTATGTTTATCCTACCAATCCATGAGCATCTGAAATCTTCCATCTGCTGATGTCTTCCTCGGTTTCTTTCTTCAGAGAGTTGATGTTCTTGCCATATAGGTCTTTCACATGGTTGCTTAGAAATACAACAAGATTTGCAGGGATCAAGATGGAGCAGATATGAAACGAATGGTCAACCAATGATTGGCCCAACCTAAGGTGGACCCCATGCAAAAGATCAAACCCCTGAAACTATTTCTGATACTCTGCAATGTTTGCAGACAGGGGCCTACTATCACTGTCATCTTAGAGTATTCATCCAACAGCTGATGGAAACAGATGCAGAGATCCACAGCCAAACATCAAGTTCATGAGTTTTAGAGAAGAGTCTGGGGAAGCTTTGAAAGAGAAAGCAAGGTCTAGGACACTACAAAAAGAGCTCTAGAGCCAACTAATCTAGGACCATGGGGGTGTGGGGGGGGCTCACATAGACTGAACCACCATTGAAAGAAGATGCAGGTACTGTACCTAAGCTACCTATACATAGATAGCAGATATGCAGCTTGGCTTTCATTTGGGTCCCTTAACAATTATAGCAGGAGCTGTCTCCAGCTTGAGCTTCATTACCTGCCTTTGGATCCCTTTCCTCTGGTTGGGCTGACTTGTCTGGCCTCCGAGAAAGGATTCACTTTAGTCCTGATGTGACTTAAGGTGTCAGGGTGGGTTGGTATGTGGATGGGGGAAGCTCTGAGAAGAAGGGGAGGGGCATAGGAAAGGGGGGTAGTAAGGTGGAACTGAAAGGAGAGAAAGGAGTGGAATGCAATTGTGATGTAAAATGAATAAATAAATTAATGAAAAATGGGAATTATATTTGTCTAGCTTACCTCTTTATAAGCTTGAGTCAACCATACTAATGAAGAGTTAATCATTACTTGCTTGAACATCTCTTTGATAAGCATTAATTTTTGTTTTTTAATTAAGGAATGAATTCCACCATTTTTAAGGATACTAGTTCTAAGTGGAAATATTTTTTATTTATTCCAAAGGGTATGTCTTAGTTAAGATTTTGTTACTATGGCAAAAACTATGGCCAAAGCAACAATGGGGGGGGGGTGTTAGAAGATCAGGATCAATGTGCCTTACAATTTGAAGTTTATCACTGTGGGGAAATCAAATCAGGATTTCAAGCGTCCAATCCTATCATATACATAGCAAAGGGAAATGAGAGAATAAATTTGTACCGTTTCTTGCTTCTACCTTTGCACCTAGCTAACTTTCCTTTCTTACACTGTTCTATGTCTCCTGCTTTGAGAAATGTGTAACCAAAAATGGTATATCTTTTATACCTATAAACAACCAAGATGATTTTCCACAGACATAATTACAGTTCAACCTCATATCAGTAATTCCTCACTAAGACAGTTTTTCAAAGTAATAAGATTATGTTGATAAAACTGACTGTCATAATGACAGACTTCATATAAAGCTGGATAAAAAGCAAATGTTAAAATCTCTATGGCCCTTTACTTATCCTGTGTAGCTGCAAACTACTTCCATACATGTGATTGCAATGTTAGACATATAATATACAAATACTGCTTGTATCAACAACAGAGAATATGCTTTAGATGGTCAGATAAAGCATTCAAATAATCATAGCAGAAAACAAAGTCACCTAGAATTTGTATATAACCATATTAAAATTATATCATCCTACATATCATATAAAATACATAAAACAATAAATTTTATTTATATATAGCTGTAACTATTAATACTATGGACCCAATTTGAATATGAAAGTGTTTTAATTAAAATGGATGTAACTCTGGAAACTACAAAAATCTCAAGCCTAAATACTTCTTTTTCATAAGAGATGGCCAAAGTTCCCAAACTTATCTTATTTATTTAATGTCCACTTAAATCAGTAACATTACAAATATGTCCGTATTCTCATTAGTAAACAAAGAACTTGAAGTTTCACCTAGAGTAATATGATAAGTATGTAACACTTAACATTTGAGAAGTACATAATAGCAGCTAAGGAGCTACCAAGAAGTATCCTCTATAAGTAGTAAGCCATATTGTCAACATAGGAAGATAGAGCTACGAGCAACTGTGTGAAAACCAGGTACTGGTATTAGATGAGTAGCCTTCTTTACCTCGGTAGTTGTTATTCCATAGACTTATTATTTCATAGACTGTGTTGGTCTTCCGGGATAACTATGGCTCAAAGAATATTTAAAGATATTCTGGTTAGCTCTGTTTCTGACAGTGACTTGTGATTTAACAGTATGCATCAGAAGTGGTCAAGATTGCTAAGAATAAACAACAGAGGCAGAGAGAAGTCAGAAGTCAAAGTGTGGCTGAACTAGAAAGAAATCATGAGAAAGTCATCAGGAAATAAACCAGGAACAGTAGGTAAAATTTAAATTTGAGAATCCATTACTGAAATATAAGTATTAAAGTATTTCACAAGCCAATAGCCTACAACATAAAGTATACATGCTTGTGATAATTATTATTCTTATGTATTTACATACATATGAATATATACATATATGCACATATTATATGTATATGTACATGTATATGTATATGTATATATAAAACTATTGTTTTGTAAACTTGTCTTTGAAGAAGAATTTTCAACAAAAAATGAGAATAGTTTGCTATAACTACATAAGCATAGTTATATACAAAATTACATGTATTATAGTTTTATTTCTGAAAACATGCATATAACTGGCTTTAGAAAGAGCAGGTTCTATATAGGAATGTGTGTGTGCATGTGTGTGTGTATGTGTGTGTGTGCGTGTGTGTGTGTGCATATGTGTCTGCATGTATGCACTAATAATTACAAAAGAGGATATGAAATTGAAAGAGGAGTAAGAAGTGACATTCACATAGGTTTAGTGGGAAGAAAGTGAAGAGAGAAACACTTTATTTATAGCATATTTTAAAAACTATGTAAAGTAAAACAAAAATAAAATACCCCATAACTTTCATGAATTCATTCCCCAGAACAGGCACAGTGTAGATGCTTTTGTTTTGTTTTTAGATAATAACCCTGTAAATAATATTTACCCCACACAAATGTCAGCAGCCTGTATGCTGTTATAACATCATCTTCACAAATGATATACTTTATGTTGTTCAATCAAAAAGTGGTAGAAATAATTGCCTTTCCATTTTCTGTGATTAATTGTGCTATGGTGCCTTTGTTAAAACTTAGGTGATTGGAAAATAAATGGCATGTGCTGTAAATATCTTATGAACTACCAGTTCTGCAAATTGACATTACAGCATGAATTTTTCATCCTGACAGCTTACCACAGGAACCATATAACCCTAAACTTTCATTAAAGAATAACAGCATGAGTATGGTCAAACGTTAAGAATTAAACAAGATGGTTTAAATTATAGATCTTACTATCAATTAGATCTATTTCAGTTCCTAATACATACATTGAAACATATTAATCATACCAATTTTGATAAGTTGGAGCTTAGAATGTAGATTAGTTTGCTTATTTAGCACACTCACATCATATAAAAGTAAACATGCTTTTTTAATTCAAGCATTCAGAAGCTAGGGTGTCTACAGCAGGATAAGGTACTTCCCTACTATAGCTATAACTGAAGTTTGAGACAATCTGGTGATACATCAGATCTTGACTGAAGAAAAAATAATGCAACCTCCAAATAATACCACTAATGTTAAAATTTTCAAAGAGTCAGGGTGAAGAATGAATTTACTTAATTGAATAATTGTAACTTACTTTGTCTTTAATGAAGAGATCAAGCAGTGACAGTGACAGAAATAAATGTCTTAGCCTTTCCAGCTCACAGATGAAATACGAGCAGTTCAGCATCAATTGCTTAACAGTAAATGTTTTCCCAATTAAATTCAGTGGCTAAAATCTGTGTTTGTTGTGTTACTCTGACCTTATGATATATAGAATCACTAAAAGAATTGAAAATGTATGAGATGAGAAATAGGGCTCACATGCCAAAAACAACATGGAAGATATGATATTTTGCTATATGATAAATGGGTACAAAATGTCAGAAAGGAGACACGTGCCCTTTTGTTGCAGAATGATATATTTAAAAGAGAGTGGACTTCCTCTCAATTACTCTTTTTTTTTCTTTTGAATAGAGAATAATATGCTGAGAGTATTCTGGTTATAAGATGTCTTAGAACGTATAGGTTAAAGAGAATATTAAAAATGACTGCATTAAAAACTGCAGGAGCTGAATGACTGATTCTAATTCTTATCCTCTTTCATTGTGTTAGACAACACTTGCTGTTGTTGTACAATAGATGGTATGCTTAGCTCCAGGTGAATATCTCCTATTGAATGCTCTACAAGCCCACATTAACTAGTTGTTTCAATGCCACTATGAGAACTAAGATAGTAAACAGGCCAATTTATTTTGGTGAAGTGTTTAGAGCTTTAGAGCAGATATGAATTAAGATTAATTGAGTTGACTCTTCTTTATAATTGCATATAGTGAAAATACCCTATTTACATGTATTGTTTCAAATTATTTTTAACAGTTATGTTTGGGTAAAATAGACCCCCTTAGAAACATCATATTCACCTTGCATGGCAATAGCTATTTAAATATTGCAGAGAATAACTAAAAGTGTGCTGTTTCTGATTAACAACTGTAGCAGGATTGGTTCAAATGTTTAGGGTATAATCAGCTGAGACTTTATTTTAACTATATCTTTATTGTCTTCTGCCCAGTCCAGCTTTCCTTTCAAACTGGAAGACATTTCTTTTAAGAATATAGCCCCATCAACTTCTTTCTTGCAACTAACAACCTCAGAGTACTTTTCTGAGACCCCATCATGCTGAAATATGAAGCATGATTTTGAATCCTTTCTACAAATCTTCCTGGACTACTTAATATACCAAAAGGTTATTCTTATTTTTTAGGACTTTTAGTTATGCAGCAAAGGAAGGCTATTTCATCTTGTCATTGTGATCCAACTCATGCGTCTATAATGTCTAATATACAAATTCTTTTTTCCTTGGGGATTTTTACAATTTTTTATGCTAAGCTGCTACTTGTAAAAATTTTCTTGTAAGAAAATATTTTACATGGACTGTTGCCAGTGTTCCAGAAAAACCTTGCTATTTTTTTTCTGCCCAATTCATGGAGTCAACACCAATGTAGGAACACTTAAAACTATGCTGCAACTTTGTTGCTTTTCCCACAAGTGTGAAAGTCAGACACATATTCACACACACACATACACACACACACACACACACACACACACACACACACACACACACACTACTCCAAAATGCACACTGCTTTATGTTTTGCTTTGTTTGTCTAGACTTATTTTCCTCTCTTTAATTTGGTACTAGAAATATCACTCTGTAAAATTCTCAATGAATGGGCATTTACTTTACTTTTATACTTACAAATTTACAATGGAATTAGACATCTTAAGCCACCACTAGTGGCTTCTATGTGCTACAAAACTACGAAAGAAAAAGTTGAAGTTCACAGGAAGCCATGGTTGCCCTCAAGGTGAAAGCTGCTATCAGTATTCTACCTATCACTTTCTGTCTCTCAATTCCATTTAGTCTTGCCTCAGACTATTCTTTGCTTTCTATTTTACTCATTGATGCATTTAAAAGCTTTAATATGTTCATCATTTATAGTTTTTATTCTCCCTAATCAAAGCAAGGGGCAGATAAATCATTCTGTCACGCTGCAGAAATACCTCTTCTCATTATCAAGTAAGTTCACGTTTTTAGCATTGAGTCCCTTTTTCTTTGCAGCCCTTCTAGCTGTAATGAAGTGATAGTGAAAAACTAAGTCCCCAGATGCTAAATCTTTGACTTTTCTTTTAATGAAAGCTATGTTATTGATATAATGGGCAAAGAGTTTAAATTAAACCACTCTTCCTCCTTGTTGGAATAAAAGGATAATTGCTCTCTCTGGTACAGAGAAAAACTGAAAATTCATTAGAGAGAGCACATAAAACATGTGGAATCTGCAAAGCAGCTTAGTTCATGACACTGCCCTCTGTGAAGTCGGTAGAAATTCAAAGAATGTTGACAGAACTCACAGACATAATTTGGGGTTTAAGAATCATAGGTTCATTTCCATTAATACTGTGAAATAGTGTAGAGAAAGCATATTTTTGGATTGTCGAGTAATTTGCTGTAGAGGGAGAAACATGAGGCACTTCACTTATACTAAACTATACCACACAAGTCCATTCAAGTCTTTTGGCAACAAAACACTTGAGTATGAGGTCATTGAGGTCATTCATCATGGCAAGAAGGAATTATGACAAAGAACAGCACAGAATACATATCAAAAAAGCAGGTGGTAAGGCAGAAATCTCAGCAGATGCCAATATGGTGAATATATGAGATGAGATTGTACATTGGAGTTGATGTAAGACCATGACAATGGAAGGGTGAAGCCCAGATGCCTCACCATCTGATACTATTGTTGTACATAAACTTTCCAGATATTAAAACACCCAGAAGAGAGTTAGAAGGATGGAAGTCAATGTTTATTTACTGGATATAAACCTGTGATACTTCAAATTAGCTTTGAGCAGATAAATCTGCTACCAAGCAATCTTTCCTTTACCATGCAGAAATGGATGTGGAAAATAATAAAAAATAAATAGATAAATAAATAGCTGCATTATTTGTTCATCTATTTGGAAAGATTTGCCATTTTCTGCTAATTGTTAAGGTTGGATGGGAACATGTTGAATTTAGAATCTAATAAACCTAATTAGATACCTAATCCCTAGCTTTAGAAAATACCTGAGTAAATCTGACTTAGGGCAATAGAACAGTAAATAACTCTTCAGATGTCTCAACAAATACATTAAGAACTGCTTTGGCCATGTGCTTGATTTATTCTATGGTGGGGTGGTAAAGGGGATACAAGAGAAAAGTGGGAGTTAAAAATATATGAATTTATATATGAAATAAAGAAAGAATGGATACATTTAAGATAGGAAAAAGGAAGTAAATTAATCCACTGAAGTTAGCAAAAGGAAAAGGAAAGATATTAGTAGACAACTCTGATTTCACAGTGAATCTGGCCCAAATGTATTTGACAAAGTAAAATGTTTCATTAACTAACAAGTCAAAGATTTGTATTACAAGAACTTCAAGTCTCTGAAGAAAGAAATTGAAGAAGACCTCAGAAGATGAAAGGATTTCCCGTGGTCATGGATTGGCAGGATTAATATAGTAAAAATGGCCATCTTGCCAAAAGCAACCTACAGATTCAATGCAATCCCCATCAAAATTCCAACCCAATTTTTCATAGCATTAGAAAAAGCAATTCTCAAATTTATCTGGAATAACAAAAAAAACCTAGGATAACTAAAACTATTCTCAAAAGTAAAAGAACTTCTGGTGGAATCAGTATCCTGGACCTCAAGCAGTACTACAGAACTATAGTCTTAAAAACTGCATGGTATTGGTACAGTGACAGGCAGTGAGATCAATGGAATAGAATTAAAGACCCACATGCCCATGGTCACTTGGTCTTTGCCAAAGTTGCTAAAGCCATGCAGTGGAAAAAAGCCTTTTCAACAAATAGTGCTGGTTCAACTGGTGGTTACCATGAAGAAAAAATGCAAATCAATCCATTCTTTTCTCCTTGTACAAAACTCAAATTCAAGTGGCTCAAGGACTGCCACATAAAACCAGACACATTGAAACTAGTAGGAAAGAAACTGGGGAAGAGTCTTGAGCTTATGGGCACAGGGGAAAATTTCATGAACAGAATACCAATAGCTTATGCTCTAAGATCAAGAATTGGCCAATTTGACCTCATAAAATTTGCAAAGCTTCTGTAAGTCAAAGGACACTGTCAATAGGACAAAGCATCAATCAACAGATTTGGAAATGATCTTTACCAATCCATCATCTGACAGAGGACTAATATCCAATATATACAAAGAACTCAATAAGTTCTACTCCAGAGAATCAAATAACCCTTTTAAAAATGGGGTACAGTGCTAAACAAAGAATTTTCAACTGAGGAATATCAAATGGCTGATAAGAACCTAAAGAGATGTTCAACATCCTTAGTCATCAGGGAAATGCAAATAAAACAACCCTGAGATTTCACTTCACACCAGTCAGAATGGCCAAGATCAAAAACTCAGGGGACAGCAAATGCTTGGAGAGGATGTACAGAAAGAGGAACACTCCTCCACTGCTGGTGGGATTGCAAGCTGGTACAACCACTCTGGAAACCAGTTTGGTGGTTCCTCAGAAAATTATGCATAATACTACCAGAGGACCCTGCTATACCACTCCTGGACATATAGTCAGAAGATTCTCCAGCATGTAATAAGGACACATGCTCCACTATGCCCATAGCAGCCCTATTTATAATAGCCAGAACTGGAAAGAACCCAGATGTCCCTCAAAAGATGAATGAATACAGAAAATGTGGTATATATACACAACAGAATGCTACTCAGCCATTAAAAACAATGAATTCATGAAATTCTTGAGAAAATAGTTGGAACTGGAAAATATCATTCTGAGTGAGGTAACCCAATCACTAAAGAACAGACAAGGTATGCACTCAATGATAAGTGGATGTTAGCCCAGAAGCTTGGAATACCCAAGATACAATCCACATATCAAATGAAGCTCAAGAAGAAGGAAGAATGAAGTATGGATACTCTGGCCCTTCTTAGAAGGGGGAACAAAATACCCACAGAAGGAGATACAGAGACAAAATGTGGTGCAGAGTCTGAGGGAAAGACCATCCAGAGACGGCCCCACCTAGAGATCCCTCCCATAAACAGCTACAAAACCCAGGCACTATCTTGGATGCCCACAAATGCTTGCTCACTGGAGCCGGATACAGCTGTCACCTGGGAGGCCCTGCTGGTGCATGGCAAATACAGAGGGGGCCACTCTCATCCTGCTATTTAACTGAGCACTGGGTCCCCAGTGGGAGAACTGAGAAAGAACTCAAGGAGTTGAAGGGGTTTGCAGTGCCATAGGAGAAACAACAATATAAGCCGCCCAGTACTCCAGAGCTCCCAGAGACAAAACCATCCACCAAAGTGTACACATGGAGTTACCCATGGCTCCATACACATAGGCAGCAGAGGATGGCCTTGTTGGACATCAAAGGGAGGAGAGGTCCATGGTCTTGGGAAGGCTAGATGCTGCAGTGTAGCGGAATACCAGGACAGGGAAGTGGGAGTGGGTTGATTGGGGAACAGGAGGAGGGGAGATAGATTATGAGACTTTCAGAGAGGGGGGACCAGGAAAGTGAACAACATTTGAAATGTAAATAATGAATATATCTAATAAAAAAGAAATTATTTGTATTTTTTTATTTTTTGGAGATAGGGTCTCAAATAGCCCAGAATGAAAACCACCTCAATATAGAAAACTATGTGCTCTCTCTCTTCAGAATGCCGGAATTGCAAGTTCGGTCTCACATACACTTTTAAACAGTACTGTGATTGAAACTGTGGTTTCACTTATGCTAGGAATTTACCAACCAATGTGTATCCTTAGATTCTAAGGAATTTGGTAATTAGCTTTTATGACTGTAACATTCAATTCTTATCTGTGGGAGTTTGGGCATAGAGAGAGGTAACAAAGGTGAGATAGGACCTGTAGAGACCATATCTAGTATATAGGCATGGTCCCCAGTTGAGGGATGGGGCCACTCATGAATCTCAGAAGTTTTAACCCAGGACTGTTCCCGTCTAAAGAAAAGATAGGGACAAAAAATGAATAGAAACTGAAGGTAAGGCCATCCAGATACCACCCCATCTAGGGATTCATCCCATCTGTAGAAGCCAAATCCTGCCACTATTCCTGACAGCTCATATTGCTGTTCCCTGAGAGGCTCTATGAGCACCTGACTAATACAGATGCAGATACTTACAGCCAACCATTGGACTGAGCATGGGGACCCCAATGGAAAAGCTAGGGGAAGGACTGAAGGAGTTAAAGGGGATTGCAGCCCCATAAGAAGGACAATATCAACTAGCTGGACCACCCAAAGTTCCCAGGGACTAAATCACCAACCAAGGAATATACATGGAGGGAGCCATGATGCCGGATACTTATGTAGCAGAGGACATCAGTGGGGTGGAAGGGAGGCTTGATGACCCAGTGTAGCAGTTTGCTAGTGGGGTGAGGTAGAAGATGGAGAATGGGTGGAGGAGCACCCTCATAGAGGCAAAGGGGAGAGGGTAAAGGAAGATGGGATGTGGGGGTAGGTGGAGCAGTAACCACGAAGGGGTACATTATCTGAAATGTAAATGAATACAATGGTTAATCAAGAAAAGAAGAAAAAGTTTTAGTTATGGCCAGTGAGAATGAGACACAAAAGTTCAATGTGTGTGTGTGTGTGTGTCTGTGTTTGTGTGTCTGTGTGTGTGTGTGCATGTGTGTGTCTGTGTGTGTGTCTGTGTGTCTGTGTGTGCATATATGTGTGTGTGTGTGTCTGTGTATCTGTGTGTGCATATGTGTGTCTGTGTGTCTGTGTGTGCATATGTGTGTCTGTGTGTCTGTGTACATATATAATCTTGATTCTTATTCACTACTATTCTCCTCTTTAACTTTGTCATTTTGGAACAGGATCTCTTTACAAAGGCATTGTACTCATGGAACTTACTTTGCAAACCAAGCTGGCACTCTAATGCTCACTTGTGATTAAAGGCAGCATGTCTGGTCTGCCTTCAGGGTCTTTATCTGTTGAGGACCTTGAAGGGACAACATACTTCACAGTTTGGGGAAGCAACTTCTGGCTTTGTTTTCTTGTAAGGTAAACAATGTCAGTATTCCTTCCCCTTTGCTCTTAGATAGTCTAGATTTACAATCATTGACACTAACCATGATAGGACTTCCCTCCTGAATTCAGTGCTGAAGTCAAACAATGCATCTCCATCATTTGGGAATTCTAAACCTACATTCTGTGATGATACTAACACTTGGTTATTAGAAAGTGCTATTCTCATAAGACTTCAGATTCAAACATGTCTTAGCAATCCTGTCTCAAAATAATTCAAATCTTTCTAGCTCTCGTTATAAAAGGCCAATTCCAAACAAGTTCTGAAGTCACTGGTATTGTACATTCTTTGCCTCTCCTCACCTAGCACCCATATTTTCCTAATTTTTATCTTAAGCTTTATGCAAATTAGTATAAAGATCGTTTTTTTCATTTGATTTAAATGAAATACTTGCTTATTTCCTATCATGTCTGTATTCTTCCTTAACATAATTCTCCACTTGTTGACTTTCTGGCAATATGCTAGTAGTGAACTCCTAGAACCTCAAACTACCAAAGGAGGGTTATGTCCACATTTATTCATATAATTTCAAAATAACATGTATTCATTTCCATTTGTGAAGGGACGTTTTATTCTATGTCTTTCTGCATTGATTTTTGTCATGCTCAGGTGGTGATCATTTTCCTATTATACACAGTAGCGTAAGCATATACAGTTTTCAGAATTCTTATTTCAATGGTTTACTTCAGAGTCTAGAAAGGACAGGTTTCCATGTCCATATAGGCCTTTCACCATGGTTTACTAGACTTTTTCTCTCAAGGTTATTATTGAAGTCATTTTCTCATTTCTCTATTGAATTTCTTGATATTACCCATCAACCGCATCACAATCAGCAATAGCACATGCACTTTGGCTGCCATTTTACAGTCAAACTGCCCCAATTTCACCTTACCTTCTGCTCATCATCCATTTCCCCTCCAATTATAAAAATAAAACTATATAAGAGCTCCCTCTGCTTGTATCTTTACACATTTTTTTCTTACACTTTTCTTTTGAACAAGCTGCTTTAACTTTTTTCTATTCTTCAATTCAATCTTCTTATTTTTCTGTAAATTAAGATTCATGTCACCTGTCTCCTAAGGACATGACAGCTGTCATTTAATTTTGCCAATTCTTACCACAATCTTCCTCTAGGAAACATTAACTGATGACCATTTACATAATAAACTACCATAAGATTTAGATGTGAAAATCTATTTGCATAAAAATTCATCTACATGATATTTTTGTACTTCAAAAGATAAGTCTGAAGTTACTTTTGATGATGTCTAAATACATTTTTACAGTTTCTGACTCTATCTGTGCTTAGACTTAACAATACATATGAATAATGTAGCCATGGCATGCTGTGTAGCTTTTTGTCAACGTAACATTACCTAGAATCATTTTTGGAAGAGAGAACTTCAGTTGAGTGAATGACCCATAGCTCCAGATGCATGCACAGCAGAGGATGGCCTTGCTGGACAACAAAGAGGGGAGAGACCCTTGGTCCTGAGATGACTAAATGCCACAGTATAGGGGAATGCCAGAACAGGGAGGCAGGAGTGGATGGATTGGTGAGCAGGGGGAAGGGATAAGGGTTAGGAGGTTTTCACTTGTATGGGGAAACCAGAAAAGGGAACAACATCTGAAATGTAAATAAAGAATATATCTAATTAAAAAAACACAGTGAACATAGTTGAGCAAGTGTCCTTGAGATAAAATGAAATATCCTTTATGTATATACCCAAGACAGGAAGAGCTGGATCTTCTGTCAGACTCATTTTTTTTATTCGATATATTTTTTATTTACATTTCAAATGATTTCCTCTTTCCTGGCTCCCCACTCCCCGAAAGTCCCATAAGCCCTCTTCCCTTCCCTTGTTCCTCCATCTAGCCCTTCCCACTTCCCTGTTCTGGTATTGCCCTATACTGCTACACTGAGTCTTTCCAGAACCAGGGACCTCTCCTCCGTTCTTCTTGGACATCATTTGATGTGTGGATTGTCTTGGGTATTCCAAGTTTCTAGGTTAATATCCACTTATCAGTGAATGCATACCATGATTGATCTTTTGAGACTGGTTTACCTCAGTATGATGTTCTCCAGCTCCATCTATTTGTCTAAGAATTTCATGAATTCATTATTTCTAATTGCTGACTAGAACAAAGTTTCTGTAAGGCAAAGGACACCATCAAAACGACAAATAGGCAATCAACAAATTGGGAAAAAAATCTTTAACAACCCTATATCTGACAGAGGGCTAATATCCAATATATACAAAGAACTCAAGAAGTTAGACCCCAGGAAAAAATAAACATATTAAATATAGTTAAAATGGCCATTTTGCCAAAAGCAATCTACAGATTCAATGCAATACCCATCAAAATCCCAACTCAATTCTTCACAGAGTTAGAAAGAGCAATTATCAAATTCATCTGGAACAACAAAAAAACCAGGATAGCTAAAACTATTCTCAGCAACAAAAGAAAATCTGGGGGAATCAGTATCCCTGACCTCAAGCAATACTACAGAGCAATAGTGTTAAAGACTGCATGGTATTGGTACAGTGACAGGCAGGAGGATCAATGGAACAGGATTGAAGATCCAGAAATGAACCTACACACCTATGGCCACTTGATCCTCGACAAAGAGGCTGAAAACATCCAATGGAAAAAAGATAGCCTTTTCAACAAATAGTGCTGGTTCAACTGGAGGTCAGCATGCAGAAGAATGCGAATTGATCCATCCTTGTCTCCTTGTACTAAGCTCAAATCCAAATGGATCAAGGACCTCCACATAAAGCCAGACACTCTGAAGCTAATAGAAAAGAAACTGGGGAAGACCCTTGAGGACATCGGTACAGGGAGAAAGTTTCTGAACAGAACACCAATAGCGTATGCTCTAAGAGCAAGAATTGACAAATGGGACCTCATTTCAAACTTTGTCAAAATTACAAAGTTTCTGTAAGGCAAAGGACACCATCAAGAGGACAAATCGGCAACCAACAAATTGGGAAAAGATCTTCACCAATCCTACATCAGATAGAGGGCTAATATCCAATATATATAAAGAACTCAAGAAGTTAGACTCCAGAAAACCAAACAACCCGATTAAAAAATGGGGTACAGAGTTAAACAAAGAATTCTCACCTGAAGAACTTCGGATGGCGGAGAAGCATCTTAAAAAAAAAACTCAACTTCATTAGTCATTAGGGAAATGCAAATCAAAACAACCCTGAGATTTCACCTTACACCAGTCAGAATGGCTAAGATTAAAAATTCAGGAGACAGCAGGTGTTGGAGAGGGTGTGGAGAAAGAGGAACACTCCTCCACTGTTGGTGGGATTGCAAATTGGTACAACCACTCTGGAAAGCAGTCTGGCGGTTCCTCCGAAAACTGGGCACCTCACTTCCAGAAGATCCTGCTATACCACTCCTGGGCATATACCCAGAAGACTCCCCACCATGTAATAAGGATACATGTTCTACTATGTTCATAGCAGCCCTATTTATAATTGCCAGATGCTGGAAAGAACCCAGGTATCCCTCAACAGAAGAGTGGATGCAAAAAATGTGGTATATCTACACAATGGAGTACTATTCAGCCATTAGAAACAATGAATTCATGAAATTCTTAGGCAAATGGATGGAGCTAGAGAATATCATACTAAGTGAGGCAACCCAGACTCAAAAGGTGAATCATGGTATGCACTCACTAATAAGTGGATATTATCCTAGAAAACTGGAATACCCAAAACATAATCCACACATCAAATGAGGTACAAGAAGAAAGGAGGAGTGGCCCCTGGTTCTGGAAAGACTCAGTGAAACATTATTCGGCAAAACCAGAACGGGGAAGTGGGAAGGGGTGGGTGGGAGGACAGGGGAAGAGAAGGGGGCTTACGGGACTTTCGGGGAGTGGGGGGGCTAGAAAAGGGAAATCATTTGAAATGTAAATAAATTATATCGAAAAAAAATGCAGCAAAAAAAATGGGGTACAGATCTAAACAAAGAATTTTCACATGAATATGATGGCTGAGAAGCATTTTAAAAAAATGTTCAACATCATTAGTCATTAGGGAAATTCAAATCAAAACAGCACTGAGATTTCACCTCACACCAGTCAGAATGGCTAAGATTAAAAACTCAGGAGACAGCAGGTGTTGGCAAGGATGTGGAGAAAGAGGAACACTCCTCCACTGCTGGTGGGGTTGCAAGCTGGTACAACTACTCTGGAAATCAGTCTGGCGGTTCCTCAGAAAACTAGACATGATAATAGCGGAGGACCCTGCTATACCACTCCTGCACATATACCCAGAGGATTCCAGAGCATGTAATAAGGACACATGCTCCACTATGTTCATAGCAGCTCTATTTATAATAGCCAGAAGTTGGAAAGAAACCAGATGTCCCTCAACGGAGGAATGGATACAAAAAATGTGGTATATATACTTCTTTTAGACTTTTAACTTTCTGAGGAACTACCACATTGTTTTCTGTAATATTTAGCTAAGTATTTTCGTGAGACTCCTGCTTGAGGGGAAAAAACATGTTCTGACTCTTGTGACTATTTTTTATTCTTTTATTCTTGTTGGATTGTCATATCCAAACTCAATATGTTAATGTTTTACTTTCTCTTATTATATATTACTTTTGTCATGTTTTGTTGTTGGCTATTGGAAGACTATTCTGCTTTAATGAGAGATAAGCAAAACAAAACAAACAAACAAGAGAGGGAGAGAGAGAGAGAGAGAGAGAGATCCAAATGGAAGGAAAGTTAGGAAGAATTGCAAAGAGTATAGAGATGGAAAGCTGTAATCAGATTATATTAAATAATAAAAGAAACTGTCTTCAATGAAAGGAAAAAATATTTAAAAAATAATTTTTGCCAGGCGCTATTTACATATTCAAGGATACGTGAGAGCTAAACATTGTTCTATATAATATAAAAAAAGAACTTACTTTTAAATCAGAATGCAAAATAAGTACAGAATACAGAAACAGTCTACCCAAAAACAGTATTCTTGAAAATTTTAGAAATTAGTTCAAGATTGTTTAGGTTTGATTAATTTAAAAACATTTTTTCTGTGTATTAGATCTAGCTGCCCAGGATCTCATTTTGAAAATCATGCTGTAATTAAAACTCCAGACTGGCAACTGCCTCTGCCTTCAGTGGGAAGGGAAGGCTCAATATGCTCATATAGAGAAATGCCAGGGCAGTGAGGCAGTAGTGGGTGAGAGAGTGGGGGAGCATTCTCATAGAACCAGAGTAAAGGGGGATGGGATACAGGGTTTGATGAAAGGAAACCAGGAAATGTGATGACATTTGAAATGTAAATAAATATTTTTTTAAAAAAGAAACAAATAGCCTTTCTCAGTCAAAAAACATGAAAATAATATTTTACATTTAAAGGCAAATCAGAACAGTTTTCATATATTGCATTTAAACAACAATATCTTCATATCTTTAGTCACTCATTTTAGCTGTATAAGCATTTTCTCATTATGTAATAATGATAATTTCCAATATGTTTATGATATAATTTGTTACTCACATAACTATCATAAATTCAGTCCCTCCTATGTTGCATCATTGTTCTTCATATTGGGCTCAAGGATATTAAATATTTAGAATTTGCTTTCCTTATACTTTATTCTTTTATTTTTGCTCTACTACAAATTTTTGAATCTATTAATTATAATGAATGTTGGTTAATTTTTTAAAATCAACTGATAATACATGTTCATTCTAAGGGCTTTTAAAACAGTGTATTTGTTAATAGGTATTTTCTTTGACTACATGTCATAGTTCAGAACTTGGGAAATGTTCGTCCATTGTTGGTTGATGTCTAATATGTCTCTATGACTTGTTCTGAACATTGTAATAGTGAGTAGCAATTGTTTGGACTGGTTAACTTAGCAGAGTAGAATAAATGTTCTCCTTGTAATAGGAGATTATCATATTACAATTAGCTATTGTTACATCATTCACAATGTATAGATCCACTTCATCCAAGGAGATTTGAACTGTCATTAGTTGTCTTAAAGATTAAGAAGCAGTAATTGTTGAAATTCTGGAGAAATGTTTCAATACATTGCTCTATCAGAAGATTAACTAGTGCTTTTTGAACATATCAATCCAACCTGGTGTAAATTAAAATATATAAAAAAGAGCAGCTATTTCAGCATTATATCAATAAGAAACATATACTAATGTATAGTTTCCATCTTAACTTAAAAGTTACAAGTCATTATCAATTAATTCTATGAGTCTTTAATATGACTCTTTCAGAATATCCCAAAGACTGAAAAGCATAACAATTCATTTCTTGTTTTTTTTTTTCCTCTTTACATTGCTCAAATATAATTTCTTCATGGCCATACCAATTTCTTGCAATTTGCATATGATGAGTACTCTAAAATTAAAGCAAGCATTTCTTTGCAACTAGTGAAAATGCCATGTTTTCATCCTGAATGAGGTAACCAACACACAAAAGAACATACACACATGGTATGCACTCACTGATAAGTGGATATTAGCCCAGTAGTTCAAAGTATCCAAGATAAAATTTACAGACCTCATGAAACTCAAGAAGAAGGAAGACCAAAGTGTGGATACTTCCTTTGAAGAGGGGGATCAAAATACCATAGGGGGAGATACAGAGACAAAGTGTGAAGAAACTGAAGGAAAGGCCATCCAGATATTGTCCCACATAGGCATCCATCCCATATACAGTTACCAAATATAGACACTATTGTGAATGCCAACAAGTGCTTGATGACAGGAGCCAGACATAGCTGTATTTTGAGAGATTCTGCCAGAGCCTGACAAATACAGAAGTGGATGCTCACAGCCAACTAATGGGCTGAGCATAGGGTACCCAATGGAGGAGCTAGAGAAAGGACCCAAGGAGCTGAAAGGGGTTTGCTGTCCCATAGGAGGAACAACAATATGAACCAACCAATAGCTCCCAGAGCTCCCAGGGACTAAACCACCAACCAAAGAGTACATGGAGGGACCCATGGCTCCAGCCGCATATGTAGCAGAGGATGGCCTTGTTGTACATCAGTAACAGAAGAGGCCCTTGGTCCTGTGAAGGCCTGATGACGCAGTGTAGGGGAATGCGAGGGCAGGGAAGTGGGAGTGGGTGGGTTAGCAAGCAGAGAGAGGGGAGATGAGACAGGGTTTTCAGAGGGGAAATGAGGTAAGGGGATAACATTTGAAAGATAAATAAAATATCTAATAAAAATATTTTTAAGTTAAGACAAAGACAAACTTTGTGTGAATGTATTTTAAATTATGGCAAGGAAAGAGTAAAGTTTCATTAGATATTATTTTAAAGTTTGCTGTGAATACTTGGAAATTCATATAAAACAATATCTAATATTTTACAAAAATATTCTGGCCATGATAGACTAGGATTCTTAAGTTTCTGCTTTTCTTATTAGCACAGATTGACAATATCCAACACATTTTTTTCTGATATTAAAGTATGTTAAAATTAATTCAAGATTTTTTTTATTCTTACACTTGGTTATTTCCAAACAAAGACTCATTCTAGATTCCTTTCTTTCATTCCATCCCTATAGATAGTCATAAAATATTTTTAGTGGTTATCTGAAATGTGACAAATATAAATTCAACTCACCTTTGTTTCCTGCAGATGAGTGTGATATTTTCATATTACCCTCAAGTATACATTAACTATTAGATAGTATTGGTATTTTTAAGAATTATAGTAGAAACAAAAATTGAATAACACAATAAATTTTAGTGAGTCAGGAATTATTTTTCTCTTTACTTTCTTTTACTTTTGAATTTATCACAACTTTTCTTCCTTCCCTTTCAACCCTCAAAACCCTCCTGTACACTTCTTATACTCTTTAAACTTTGTGGTCTCTTTTTATAGTTTCTATTTCATAAAAGCATATATACATGCAAATATATATATATATAAACCATTAGGCAGAATATTGAAGGTGGATCTACTCATATTAGATGTGAATTCAGAAGCCAAAATATGAGATGATCACATGGAAAAGCAGCATACATAGCTACTTATTTAGTGCTTCAAGAAGAAACAATATTTTCCAATCTCTTCCAGTCATTTTCTCATCCTGATTCAAAGCACATTTTGATTCTTCCAAATCTCTGCTATTAAATCCAATAGTTTCAGAGACTAAAATAACCATTGATGATTGGAAACCCATGAACACCTAATATTCTTCAAAGTAATGTGAAAATAAAAAAGAGTGAAATATCAGTGGGTCATCCTTTGTTAATTTAAGGTGACTTGGTTGTGAAAATAAAAGAATTCCTAACTCAAATATCAGTTTGATAAACTATAAATATCAATGACATTGTTACTTTGTACAGATTGTGAGATTCTGTATTCAAATCTATCACTCACACATATAGGATTTAGGTAGGTAGCTATTTCATCTGAATTAAAATATTCTTTTTTATAAATAGTAAAAAGCTCATAGACTCAGGAAAACAGAGAAACTTGAACAGTTGTGAATGATCAGAAAGTTTCAAGATTCATAACTTCTCTTCCCCAATATCAGAAAGACCATAAAATTGCTGAGGCAAAATGTTTCTCTGCAGTATAGCTCTAAACAAGCTGGACAAGGAACTTCCTAAAATGAAAAATCCATAAGTTCTCACCCATGCTATGGTAGACTTTTCAGAAATGTTGATATTGAATCATTCAAGCCCCTGTATACAATCACAATGAAATAATTTGTTCACTAAGGTAGACTTGGGTTTAAGGTTCTTTGCCTATCTGTCAAGTACTTTACTGGTTAATAAACATTTGTTCATATCTTCTTGGTGAAAGTTGCCAAATACTAGGGACATCATATTTGATACCATTACAACCAAACATGATCATTTTTAATTAGTCATATCAAATTTACAAAACTAAAGACTTGAATTTGAAATTTAATTGTCTTATCACCTTGAAATAGATTTTGCAATAGAACTATACTGAAGAAGATGGACGATTATACAGCCTTTTCTGCACATGTTAGCTTTAGCACACTTAGACAGTGAAAAGAATGTGTTTGCAGATAATTACTGAGTTGTAGAAATAGTAAGGCTGTTCACCCAACCTTCTCTTCCCTAGAGGGTAGTTAGAGCTACACCCTATGGGGCAGAGAGGAAAGGGCGTACCACCTGTGATACACCTGTGTAAAATTAAAACAGAAAATTAAAGGTTCCTGTTATCAATAGAAGTAACATTGATAAATTTTAAAGAATAACACTGAAATTTAAAGAATAACATTGGAAGTCAGAAAAAGGCAAAATGGGGGGTCAGGTACATGGTATCAGAAAGATGAAATTTTTCGATGCAATAAAAAGATTGTAAAGAAGTAAAAGTAGACTTTATCCAAATGAAGCTCCAAGTTCATAAGACAGCCACACTCTTCTATGAATATAAAATCCAATTTAAATTTATTCTTCTGATGTTGGAGCCTAAATTATACAATACATTAGACATAATATAATTTAAGTAACTGTCCAAGGTAATTGAGCATTTCTTGTAAATTCAAGAAGAATTCATGAATTTCAGAAACAACTTCTATTAGATACTCAAATGTGCCAAAACATTGTATTGACCCAGGGATTAGTTAATACCCAAAATAACTTTCTATTTTAAAATGTTGTTAAAGTCTGTATGGACAAATTAATAAGCCTGCCTCAATGAAAATATGTCATTTTCTATCAAATTACAAGTATATAAGCTGTAAAGCCTCATTTGAGTAATGGTGCTGTGCTCAAATTATCGTATCAAACAATTGTCTATTGTTAGTTGAATCAATAAGAGTTTCCTTCAGCTTTATATTTTTAATTTTATTTAATATGTTTTTTTTACACTCCAGATTCCCCTCGTGTCCACTCTCTGACTGTTCCCCATTCTATACCTCTTTCCTGCCACCCTCTCTTCTCAAGATGCTCCCCCTACCTCACAAGATCTCTAAACTCTCTGGGCCTCCAGTCTCTTGAGGGTTAGGTGCATCTCCTCTGACTAAATCCAGACCTGGAAGTCCTCTTCTGTATATGTTCTGGGACCTCATATCAGCTGGTGTATGCTGCCAGGTTGGTGGTCCAGTGTCTGAGAGATCTTTGGGGGTTCAGAAAAATTGAAACTTTTTGTCCTTCTACAGGGCCACCCTTCTTCAGCTTTAGAAATAAAAATTAAGCTCAAAACTTAAACTAATCTTGTGGTTTGATAATTTATTTTCAATGTAGCTGACTTGTAGATCTCACTATTACTCTAGAGGGAGCTAACGATGTTTCTGACTTGGCTTTTCTGCGAGCTTTTGTAGGACTTATATTAAGGTTTGTACTTCCAGCAGACTTCATATATTTTCTCTGCTTCTAAGAATCTGACACTTAATTTTCCAGAACGCATAATCAACACACTGTAATTCTTTTTAGCACTTGCCATGTATCTGGGACTCGATATGCCTGTACAAGTTGAATCTGGCTCTGTGACACTTGTCTAGGTTTACTTCTAACCTTGTCCCCCACCTCGTTAATATCGTTTAGTCTTCCAGAAGAGTTCCTCCATATATGTTTAGATACCTTATAGTTTATCCTACAAAGGGTTTGATGTTTTATAGTCAGTGTTCCAGGGAAAATGACTATTGTAGTTGAAGTAAGGCACCGGACAATTATTCAGACTATATGTGAATAGATATGTCAAACTTCCCTTCTTAAAGTCTTGGTAATGCTGTTTCTCTCTGGTTGTTCTAATAATGTCCATATCTATGTGTCCAAATTTTCCACTAAAGGATGGATGCTCTCCTCAATGCTGACTATTTCTTCCTAAAAGTCTGTACATAGAACACCATGAATAACTCAGTTTATTTAAGAAATATATCTATTTAAATAAATATATATATATTACAGTTGCATATTCTTCAGTCTCTCTTGTGAATGTTGATCATCTACTCAGTATCATCTAATTATATAAAGATGAACAACTATTATGCTAAGCATTCTGTGTGCCCTTAAAAGGTGATGGTTATGTCTCCTTATTAGTCACTTTTAATGGACTTTGTATTAAAGTGTTACATAATTCATTGTTATATCATTGTCACCTGATCTATTTTAAGATACCTGCCAGTAAAATTGTGCTCTCTTTGGAATGATGCCCTCCATTTCCACGACAGGTTAGACTTACAGTGAATTGGCAAAGACATAGTGATTAGAAACGAATGAAATGCTGGGGTCAGCATTGAGAATTAGACTAACTGATTTTAAATGTGTGTCTCAACACTACTTATGTCATCTTGGGAATGTCTCTAATACATTCAAAGCAAGGTTTCAATGGTGATTAAATGAACTAATGTCTGTAAAATCTTTTTAAAGCTCGATTTATAGTTGTAATCATTTCAAATTTAAACTATATTTTTTCTCAGTGTTGGTAGAAATGCTGTTGAGCTGTAAGTTTAATTTTCCTAAATGGTCTCAAAACTTTTTAAACAGTGCAGTTCATTAGAGGATGTCAACTGTTTCTCTAGCTTGATGTGTTTTTTAAAAAACAGTCAGCTCAATTTAATCAACCTGTATTCATGTTTTGGTTCAAATCAAAGTAGCTACTTACGTTAAATGCATGTAATAATTTTACAAGTGTTTTTTTTTATCATAAAACTAAATTCATCAAAACCACCACAATTTTAATTTAAAAATGGGAACATCATAGCTTAATTATTTA
Organism: Apodemus sylvaticus; assembly: GCF_947179515.1. Lineage (NCBI taxonomy): Eukaryota > Metazoa > Chordata > Mammalia > Rodentia > Muridae > Apodemus > Apodemus sylvaticus. Next base: position 33,257,707 of record NC_067491.1, read on the forward strand.
GACAGAGAATATTTTATGAAAAACCGTGTGCTAATAAATGCATAAAGCAATCTATTCTTTTTCAGAACATATTTTACAACAATTTTCTCTTAATTAATATAATTGATAACATTTATTGAGATAGCTGGCACTTTAATCATTGAGATGTGTCTTTTGCTCTCTGAAGTGAAATTAAAAACTGTCAGCATTATTTCTCCCCTCTGGTAGCTAGAAAGGAAATTAAAAAGGGGTTGGCAATAAATGACTAGTGTATTTAATTTGTAAGATCATAGGCCTAGGTCACAGGCATGGATGGAAAAATACACAATGTACTGAGACAAATGAAAAAGAACCTAATTATTCATGCTCTGAATCAAAACACCCTGATATTCTCAGTACTTAGCTTCCCAGTTCATTAGTTATCCATCACAATTAAGGACATGAGATATAATTTGATTAGCATTAAGTTCTGTGTATGTTTTAAACCATCATGAACTATTTATTACACATATCTTTTACACACATCTCTTATACAATGATTATTTTATTGATCATTTCTTCACTGTGTAGTTTGGAAAGAACTAAATAAGGTCACATTAAAAAATTCCCATGCATAGTTTATAAGAGGAATGACCGTTTTCATGTATGAATGAAAATACAAAACACATATATCTAGACAAGTGGAGATTGTTATCAATTCATTGAGATAATATAAGAATTTAAAATGTGAACAGTTTCAGTAATAGAATAATCTCAAAAATGGCCACTGAGTAATATGAAGAGTCTAAACATACACAAACTGAAAAATGTGCGAATTGGTATTCAAAAGTTTTATTTCCAAGTCAGCAAAAAAAGTGATAGTTAATTCATTGGTGAATTTTCACTCCTCTTCTTAACACACCAATCTAATTAAAAAGAATTGACTTTGCCATCTGGCAAACACAGGAGTAAAGATATTAGATGAAACCAGGACTTGATGAGAGTACCAATAACTGTTACATAAAAGTAGAGGGGAGCCCTGAGAATAAGACGAAAGGGAATGCCAGTGGGGATGAACATGCAGCCAAGGCCAGAAACAGAATGTACAGTATTATCTAAATCAAAGGAGGATATCAGCCAGGCATACTAATCAACCATAAATATCCAATGAGATTTCCTTGCAAAAAGATATGAATTTTAATGTATGGCTGAGGTCAAAATATTTTTGTAAACACTTACAAAGCCATATGTTAACAAAAATGATGAAGTCATTGGCTTTTTTAAGATATAAGTAGAATATTCAGCAAAAGTAATATCATGATTTATAGCAGTATATTACTTAGAAGCATTTTATCCATCATAAATCTTTTTTTACAAATTTTTCTTTCAAATGTTTTACATTTGATAATATATGCACTTCTTTTAATGGTTGCCATTGCATGGCTTTCCTTGTCTGCCACACTGTTCTATTAGAATGGATTAGTTCTGGATTGTACATTACAACACCCCAGTGTTTCCTTCTCACACTTCACCAACAATCTTTAAGTTGGTCAAACTAGCTAAAAACAGATATCTTCTTGCAGTGTTAAAAACTTGTATATCTCTTCACGATTATCTGAGACACTGCCAAACTAATTTCCAAAGAGGCTGTATAAGTTTGCATTCCTGCCACCAATGGAGGAATGTTCCCCTTGCTCCGCATCCTAGCCAGCCTATGCTGTCCCTCAAGTTGTTGACCTTAGCCACTCTGTGAGGTGTAAGATAGGATCTCACAGTTAATTTGATTTGCATTTCCCTGATGACTAAGGACACTGAAGATTTTGGTAAGTGCTTCTGGACCATTAGAGATTCCTCAGTTGAGAATTCTCTGTTTAACTCTATAACCGATTTTTAAATTGAATTATTTGTTTTGTTGGCATCTAATGTCTTAAGTTCTTTATATATTTGCATATTAGAACAACCTATAAAACTCTTGGGCATATACTGAAAAGATACTCCACTACACCAAAATGACACTTACTCAACTATCTTCATGGCAGCTTTACTAATAATAATAGCAAGAAACTGGAAACAACTTAAGATGTCTCCCCAAATGAAGAATAAAGAAAATATGGCATATCTCTACAATGGAATACTATTCAGATATTAAAAATAAAGACATATTTTTCATGCAAATGGAAGGAACATCATCCTGAATGAGTTAACCCAGACCCAGAAAGACATATATGGTGTGTACATAGCTGTAAGTGGATAGTAGCCATAAAGTTCATGATAAACATGCAAAAATCCAGAGACGCAAAGTAACTGAGAAAGAGAACGCAATAGAAGAGTGAATTTTACTCAGAAGGAAAAATAGACATTGGAGATGGATAGAGCAGGGGAAATGGATGGGAGGGGGTGAAGAGGGGAACAGGAGTGAGTACCAGGTGTGCAGAAGGAGGACTGAGGTTGGAGAGAGGACAGAAATTGGTTGGGGGCATCTCAGTGGTGAGCTGGTGTCCTGGAACTGGAAATACTACTGGGAGTCATGAAGGTGACCCTAGTGGAGACACCTGACTGCAGGCGCTATGTAGAATGAAGTGGCCAACACCTGTAACCAGACTGTATTTTCAGTGTATGGAGGGAGCATCAACCTACCAACAAAATCTTCAACTCAAAATCTGTCTTATGTACAAGATGCACAGGCATAAATGTGGAACAAAGACTGAGGAAACTCCCAGTCAAGTACTGGCCAAACTTGAAACTCATCCAATAAGAGAGACCCAACTAGTGACACTATTAATACAGTGCTATACTTGTAGACAGGAGCCTAGCAAAACTGTTTCCTGAGAGGCTTCATCTAGCAGCTGATGGAAACAGTGGTAAAGATCCACAGCCAAACATTAGGAAGAGATCTGGGAGTGTTGTAGATAAATTGGAAATAAGACTGAGTGATGTAAATAGATTGGGAATAGGATTGAGTGAGCTGGAAGGTCAAGGGCACCATAAGAAGACCTATAGGGTCAAGTTGGGCCCATGGGTGCCCACAGAGACTGAACCACCACCAAAAGGGCATGCAGTGAAACAAACTAGGCCCCCTACATATTTATAATAGATATGTCATTTAGCCTTCATGCGGGTCCCCTAATAATTTAAGCAGGACCTGTCTCTGTCCCTCTCTCTGTCTCTGTCTCTCTCTCTGGTGTGTGTGTGTGTGTGTGTGTGTGTGTGTGTGTGTGTGTGTGTTGACTGCCATTGAATCCTCTTTACCCTAGTTGGACTGCCTGGTGGGATTACTTTAGGTGACGATGTGCTTAGTCCTACTGCAACTATATATCCCAGCATGTGGTAGTACCAAGAGGGGCTTTCCTTTCTGTAATGAGAAGGAGAGAGGGTAATGGGGGAGGAATTTATGAATGTGGGTCAGGGAGAAAGGAGAGAGGGGGATATGATCAGGATTTTACTGAATATGTAAGAAATAAGTGAAAAATATATATGAATGTTGATTTTATTTATCTTTTTGAATATTTACTTAACTAAGTTGTTACATGCATATTAAGACAAAAACATATCTTTAATAATTGAACATGTAATCAGTCATAATTTCTCTATATTGAGAGACATTCTATAAAATCTGCAGCAATCTTCATTAATTTTTTACCATGGTTTTAAATACAAACACTTCATTATCATTCAATTATTTTATAATAAAATATTATCCATTAGTGCAAAATAATAGGTTTTTATTTGATATGAGTTTTTCTCTTGAAAATTGAACCATTACACTTAAAGATAATGGAATTAGTAACAGGAAAAAGAGGAAATTATCAAACATTTAAAAACCATTTACTGACTTGCACAAATGTCTATCTTAAATATTTATTTTCTAAGCAAATTATTTAAGACAGATATGGCCTCTCTGTGAAAACACATTGTTCAGTTAAAAAAGGTAGAAACACTGAAGATGTGTGTATGTGTGTGTGTGTGTGTGTGTGCGAGAGAGAGAGAGAGAGAGAGAGAGAGAGAGAGAGAGAGAGAGAGAGAGGAAGGAAGGAAGGAAGGAAGGAAGGAAGAATAAAAGAAAACTAATATAAAAAAGAAAAAAAATGCCATCAGTGTAGGAGTTTGAAGTTAATTGTCTTAAAACTTTGGCTGTGAGATAATGTGTCCCACTAAGATCACAGCTCTTCCTGGAACATCTAATCAACATGACTACTTAAACATGAATGGAAAAATGACAACAGCATCAAGTATGTTATACTGAGAAAGGAAAAGCTCATGAAGCTTCAATCTTTCACAAAGTATCCTGAGATTAGAATAAATAGACTTCCTCGGTAAAGATAAACTGGTTATTCAATACAAAACACTAAGCCCCAAAAACATGCATACAAGTAACATTATACAGACCAGGAATTCAGGTATTTAGAAATGTATTTTATATAAATATTCACACATGTTTATAAAAGAGTTAATGAAAATAGATACCATATGCTTCATGGAGAGGAAGGAGAGATGTATGGGAGAGTTTGAAGGGGGAAGAGAAGTTGGTAATGGTATAATTAAATTATCATCTCACAAAGAAAGAAATAATTTTTAGAAGTCATAGTTGTCACCACCTAAACTCTAAAGATACCTCCCTATTTGGAGGACCATTTCTTTCAAGAATTAAAGAATCCTGTTTAACTAGGCCACGTATTCTAATTGCAGTCTGGTCCAGCATAGAAATGTGTCTCAAGAAATTGAGAATACACATATACATTGGATAAGTGACAATCATCATGGATTAGGTTAATTATAAGAACTTTTGTCATCTATAACCATAAATTGTTCCTAGAGCACAGTTGGAGCACATTAAGATTGAATACATTAGAGATTTTAGTTCTATCCCCATATGTGAATAAACGGAGATGAAGTGTATCTCATCAAAACGTAGATAAATTGGACTGGGCCTCTTGAGATGGGACTGTTAAGGGCTATGTAGAACAATGTAGTGTAAAGAAGGCACTGGGAAGTAAGACAGCTGCACCCATGCTTTCAGTGAGATAAAATGGATCTTTAAATATAGGAATCCACATCTTGAGACTCCAATAACTCAGCTATAAAAGGTCTATACTACCAGTCAGTTTCATCTCAGGGATCCAACCCTGTCCTAAGAAACGTTTATTTGTCCTGGGAATCCTGGCAGGAGCCTTTAGATCTCCGATTAGGGATCCAGAACAGCCTGGGCTACAACATCACATCTCCAGGTCCTGCAAGAGGCCAGAGGGCCACCCGGGAGGCCAGCTGGGAGAAGTCAGTGTGCTCTGGTGAGTCCAGCAGGCCCCAGCAGGAGCCTTCAGGTGTCTGCTTCGGGACCCGAACAGCCTGGGCCACAGCACCCTCTCTCCAGGCAGTGCAGGAGGTCAACTGTACATCAGAGGTCCCCTGGCAAGAGGCAGCTTGCACTGGTGAGTCCGGCATTGACAAGACCAACTAACACCAGTGAGAAATAGATGGCAAAAGGCAAACTCAGAAACGTCACTAACAGAAATCAAGGCAATATGGCAGCATCTGAACCCAATTCTCCTTTATCAGCATGTCCTGGATACCCCATCACACCAGAAAAACAAGATTTGGATTTAAAATCACTGGTCATGATGCTGGTACAGGAACACATGAAGGACATACTTAAAGAAATTCAGGAGAAAATGGATCAAAAGTCAGAAGCCCTTACAAGAGAAACACAAAAATCATCGAAAGAAATTCAGGAGAATACAAAAGCCAATAAGGAGGAAAGGCAAAAATCACTTAAACAAATACAGGAGAACTTTGGTCAACAGGCTGAGGTCATGAAAGAGGAAACACAAAAATCTCTTAAAGAATTACAGGAAAGCACAAACAAGAAAGTGAAGAAGCTAAGCAAAACCATCCAGGATCTAAAATCAGAAGTAGAAACAACTAAGAAAACTCAAAGGGAGACAACTTTGGAGATAGAAAGCCTTGGGAAGAAATCAGGGGACATAGATACAAATATCAACAACAGAATATAAGAGATAGAAGAAAGAATCTCAGAAGCTGAAGATACCATAGAAACCATGGACTCAACAATTAAAGAAAATGCAAATGCAAAAAGCTTGTAACCCAAAACATCCAGGAAATCCAGGACACAATGAAAAGACCAAACCTAAGGATTATAGGCATAGATGAAAGTGAAGATTTACAACTTAAAGGGCCAGCAAATATCTTCAATAAATTTATGGGAGAAAACTTCCCTAACCTAAAGAGAGAGATGCCCATGAATATACAAGAAGCCTACAGAACTCCAAACAGATTGGACCAGAACAGAAATGCCTCCCATCACATAATAATCAAAACACCAAATATACTAAACAAAGAAAGAATATTAAAGGCAGTAAGAGAAAAAGGCCAAGTAACACATAAAGGAAGACCTATCAGAATCACACCAGACTTCTCTCCCGAGACTATGAAAGCTAGAAGACCCTGGGCAGATTTCATGCAGACTCTAAGAGAACACAAATGCCAGCTAAAACTACTATACCGAGCAAAACTCTCAATCACCATAGATGGAGAAACTAAGATATTCCATGTCAAAACCAAGTTTACCCAATATCTACCCACAAACCCAGTCCTACAGAGGATAATAGGAGGAAAACAGAAATACAAGGAGGGAAACGTCACCCTGGAAAAAGCAAGACAGTAACCTCCTTTCATCAAACCAAAAGAAGTTAACCAATCAAATTTTAAAAATAACATCAAAAATGACAAGAAGTAATAATCACTATTCCTTAATATCTCTTAACATAAATGGACTCTTTTGTTGTTCCAGATGAATTTGATAATTGCTCTTTCTAACTCTGTGAAGAATTGAGTTGGGATTGTGATGGGTATTGCATTGAATCTGTATATTGCTTTAGGCAAAATGGCCATTTTAACTATATTGATTCTACCGATCCATGAGCATGGGAGGTTTTCCCATTTTTTGAGGTCTTCTTCCATTTCTTTCTTTAGAGTCTTGAAGTTCTTGTCATACAGATCTTTCACATGTTTGGTAAGAGTCACCCCAAGATACTTTATACTGTTTGTGGCTATTGTGAAGGGGGTCATTTCCCTAATTTCTTTCTCAGCCTGCTTATCCTTTGAGTATAGGAAGGCCACTGATTTGCTTGAGTTGATTTTATAACCTGCCACTTTGCTGAAGTTATCAGCTGTAGGAGCTCTCTAGTGGAGTTCTTTGGGTCACTTAGGTAGACGATCATGTCGTCTGCAAATAATGATAGTTTGACTTCTTCCTTTCCAATTTGTATCCCTTTGACCTCCTTATATTGTCGAATTGCCCGAGCTAGTACCTCAAGTACAATATTGAAAACATAAGGAGAAAGGGGGCAGCCTTGTCTGGTCCCTGATTTCAGTGGGATTGCTTCAAGTTTCTCTCCATTTAGTTTGATGCTGGCTACCGGTTTGCTGTATATTGCTTTTACTATGTTTAGGTATGGGAACAACAAAAAACCCAGGATAGCTAAAACTATTCTCAGCAACAAAAGAAAATCTGGGGGAATCAGTATCCCTGACCTCAAGCAATACTACAGAGCAATAGTGTTAAAAACTGCATGGTATTGGTACAGTGACAGGCAGGAGGATCAATGGAACAGGATTGAAGATCCAGAAATGAACCCACACACCTATGGCCACTTGATCCTCGACAAAGAGGCTGAAAACATCCAATGGAAAATAGATAACCTTTTCAACAAATGGTGCTGGTTCAACTGGAGGTCAGCATGCAGAAGAATGCTAATTGATCCATCCTTGTCTCCTTGTACTAAGCTCAAATCCAAATGGATCAAGGACCTCCACATAAAGCCAGACACGCTGAAGCTAATAGAAAAGAAACTGAAGAAGACCCTTGAGGACATCGGTACAGGGAGAAAGTTTCTGAACAGAACACCAATAGCGTATGCTCTAAGAGCAAGAATTGACAAATGGGACCTCATAAAATTACAAAGTTTCTGTAAGGCAAAGGACACCATCAAGAGGACAAATCGGCAACCAACAAATTGGGAAAAGATCTTCACCAATCCTACATCAGATAGAGGGCTAATATCCAATATATATAAAGAACTCAAGAAGTTAGACTCCAGAAAACCAAACAACCCTATTAAAAATGGGGTACAGAGTTAAACAAAGAATTCTCACCTGAAGAACTTCGGATGGCGTAGAAGCGTCTTAAAAAATGCTCAACTTCATTAGTCATTAGGGAAATGCAAATCAAAACAACCCTAAGATTTCATCTTACACCAGTCAGAATGGCTAAGATTAAAAATTCAGGAGACAGCAGGTGTTGGAGAGGGTGTGGAGAAAGAGGAACACTCCTCCACTGCTGGTGGGGTTGCAAATTGGTACAACCACTCTGGAAATCAGTCTGGCGGTTCCTCCGAAAACTGGGCACCTCACTTACAGAAGATCCTGCTATACCACTCCTGGGCATATACCCAGAAGACTCCCCACCATGTAATAAGGATACATGTTCTACTATGTTCATAGCAGCCCTATTTATAATTGCCAGATGCTGGAAAGAACCTAGGTATCCCTCAACAGAAGAGTGGATGCAAAAAATGTGGTATATCTACACAATGGAGTACTATTCAGCCATTAGAAACAATGAATTCATGAAAATCTTAGGCAAATGGATGGAGCTAGAGAATATCATACTAAGTGAGGTAACCCAGACTCAAAAGGTGAATCATGGTATGTACTCACTAATAAGTGGATATTAACCTAGAAAACTGGAATACCCAAAACATAATCCACACATCAAATGAGGTACAAGAAGAAAGGAGGAGTGGTCCCTGGTTCTGGAAATACTCAGTGAAACAGTTCTCAGCAAAACCAGAACGGGGAAGTGGGAAGGGGTGGGTGGGAGGACAGGGGAAGAGAAGTGGGCTTACGGGACTTTCGGGGATTGGGGGGGGGCTAGAAAAGGGGAAATCATTTGAAATGTAAATAAATTATATCGAATAAAAAAAAACATAAATGGACTCAATGCCCCAATAAGAAGACATAGACTAACCAACTGGATATGTAAACAGGACCCTACATTTTGCTGCATACAGGAAACACACCTCAGGGTCAAAGAAAAACACTACCTTAGAGTAAAATGCAGGAAGACAATTTTACAAGCAAAGGGTCTCAGGAAACAAGCTGGAGTAGCCATTCTAATATCAGATAAAATTGACTTTCAAACCAAAGTCATCAAAAGAGACTCTGAGGGACACTTCTTGCTGGTCAAAGGAAAAATACAAGAAGAACTCTCAATCCTGAACATCTATGCTCCAAATACAAGGGCACCCTCATTCATAAAAGAAACTTTATTAAAGCTCAAAGCACACATTGCATCTAACACAATAATTGTGGGTGACTTCAACACTGCACTTTCCTCAATGTACCTATCAGGAAAAGAGAAACTGAATAGGGACACAGTGAAACTAATTGAAGCTTTGGACCAATTAGATTTAACAGATATATATAGAACATTCTATCCTAAAGCAAAAGAATATACCTTTTTCACCTCATGGTACCTTCTCCAAAATCGACCATATAATTAGTCACAAGACAGACCTCACCAAATATAAGAAGATCGAACTAATCCCATTCCTCCTATCAGATCACTATAGAGTAAAAGTGGTCTTCAATAGCAACAGAAACAGCAGAAAACCCACATACACGTGGAAACTGAACAATATTCTACTCAATGATACCTTGGTCAAGGAAGAAATAAAGAAAGAAATTAAAGACTTTTTAGAAAGTAATGAAAATGAAGACACAACATACCCAAATGTATGGGACACAATGAAAGCAGTGCTAAGAGGAAAACTCATAGCCCCGAGTGCCTGCAAAAAGAAAATGGAGAGAGCATACACTACCAGCTTAATGACACACCTGAAAGCCCTTGAACAAAAAGAAGCTATTTCACCCAGGAGGAGTAGAAGGCAGGAAATCATCAAACTCAGGGCTGAAATCAATCAAGTAGAAACAAAGAGAACCATACAAAGATTCAACAAAACCAGGAGCTGGTTCTTTGAGAAAATCAACAAGATAGATAAACGCTTAGCCAGACTAACCAAAGGGCACAAAGACAGTATCCAGATTAACAAACTTAGAAATGAAAAGGGAGATATAACAACAGAAACTGAGGAAGTTCAAAAAAATCATTAGATCCTACTACAAAAGCCTATACTCAACACAACTGGAGAATCTGGAGGAAATGGACAATTTCCTAGATTGATACCAAACACCAAAATTAAATCAGGATCAAATAGATCATCTACACAGTCCCATAACACCCGAAGGAATAAAAAGTGTCATAGAAAGTCTCCCAACCAAAAGAAGCACGGGACCAGATGGCTTCAGTGCAGAATTCTATCAGACCTTCATAAAAGACCTAACATCAATACTCTTCAAACTATTCCATGAAATAGAAACAGAAGGAACTTTACCCAGCTCGTTCTATGAAGCCACAATTATGCTGATACCAAAACCACACAAAGATCCAACAAAGAAAGAGAACTTCAGCCCAATTTCTCTTATGAATATTGATGCAAAAGTACTTAAAAAAATTCTTGCCTACCGAATCCAAGAACACATCAAAACGATTATCCACTGTGATCAAGTAGGCTTCATCCCAGGGATGCAGGGATGGTTCAATATAAGGAAATACATCAATGCTATCCCCTACATAAACAAACTCAAAGAAAAAAAACATATGATCATCTCATTTGATGCAGAAAAAGCATTTTACAAAATTCAGCATCCTTTCATGCTAAAAGTCTTGGAAAGAATAGGAATTCAAGGCCCATACCTAAACATTGTTAAAGCAATATACAGCAAAACGGTAGCCAACATCAAACTAAACAGAGAGAAACTTGAAGCAATCCCACTAAAATCAGGGACTAGACAAGGCTGTCCTCTCTCTCCATATCTTTTCAATATAGTACTTGAAGTTCTAGCTAGAGCAATTAGACAACATAAGGAGGTCAAGGGGCTACAAATTCGAAAGGAAGAAGTCAAATTATCACTATTTGCAGATGACATGATAGTCTATTTAAGTGTCCTGAAAACCTCCACCAGAGAACTCCTACAGCTGATAACCAACATCAGCAAAGTAGTTGCTTATAAAATCAACTCAAGCAAATCAGTTGCCTTCCTATACTCAAAGGATAAGCAGGCTGAGAAAGAAGTTAGGGAAATGACACCCTTCAAAATAGCCACAAACAATATAAAGTATCTTTTTGTGACTCTAACCAAACAAGTGAAAGATCTATATGTCAATAACTTCAGGTCTCTGAAGAAGGAAATCAAAGAAGACCTCAGAAAATGGAAAAATCTGCCATGCTTGTGGATCGGCAGGATTAATATAGTTAAAATGGCCATCTTGCCAAAAGCGATCTACAGATTCATTGCAATCCCCATCAAAATCCTAACTCAGTTCTTCACACAGTTAGAAAAAGCAATTCTCAAATTCATCTGGAATAACAAAAAACCCAGGATAGCTAAAACTATTCTCAACAACAAAAGAAATTCTGGGGGAATCAGTATCTCTGACTTCAAGCAATACTACAGAGCAATAGTATTAAAAACTGCATGGCATCAGCACTGTGACAGACATGTGGAGCAATGGAATCGAATTGAAGATCCAGAAATGAATCCACACACCTATGGTCACTTGATCTTTGACAAAGGACCTGAAAACATTCAGTGGAAAAAAGGTTGCCTTTTCAACAAATGGTGCTGGTTTAATTGGAGATCAGCATGCAGAAGAATGCGAATTGATCCATTCTTATCTCCATGTACTAAACTTCACTCCAAGTGGATCAAGGACCTCCATGTACAACCAGACACACTGACACTAATAGAAAAGAAACTGGGAAAGAACCTTGAGGACATGGGCACAGGGGAAAAGTTCCTGAACAGATCACCAATAGCTTATGCTCTAAGATCAAGAAGTGACAAATGGGACCTCATAAAATTACAGTTTCTGTAAGGCAAAGGACACTGTTAAAAGGACAAAATGGCAATCATCAAATTGGGAAAGGATATTCACCAACCTCACATCTGATAGAGGGCCAATATCCAATATATACAAAGAACTCAAGAAGTTAGACCCCAGGGAACCAAATAACCCTATTAAAAATGGGGTCCAGATCTAAACAAAGAATTTTTACCTGAAGAAATTTGGATGGCCAAGAGGCACCTTAAGAAGTGCTCAACATCATTAGTCATTAGGGAAATGCAAATCAAACCAACCCGGAGATTTTACCTTACACCAGTCAGAATGGCTAAGGTCAAAAACTCAGGAGACAGGAGGTGTTGGCGAGGATGTGGAGAAAGAGGAACACTCCTCCACTGCTGGTAGGGCTGTAAGATGGTACAACCACTTTGGAAATCAGTCTGGAGCTTCCTCAGAAAACTGGACATGCCACTTCCGGAGGACCCTGCTATACCTCTCCTGGGCATATACCCAAAGGATTCTCCAGCATGCAATAAAGACACAGACTTCATTATGTTCATAGCAGTCTTATTTATAATAGCCAAAAGCTGGAAAGAACCCAGATTCCCCTCAAAGGAGGAATGGATATAGAAAATATGGTATATTTACACAATGGAATACTACTCAGCAATTAGAAACAATGAATTCACAAAATTTTTAGGCAAATGATTTGATCTGGAAAATATCATCCTAAGTTAGGTAACCCAATCACAAAAGAATACACATGGAATGCAATCTCTGATACGTGGATATTAATTAGTGGATTAGAATCCCTGAATACCCAAGGCACAAATTACATAACAAATCACTCCCATGAAGAAATATGGAGATGGTCCTGATCCTGGAAAGGATTGATCTAGCATTTGAGGGGAATATAAGGATAGAGAAAAAGGAGGGAGGTGATTGGAGAATGGATGGAGAGAAGAAGGTTTATGGGACATATGGGAATGGGGGATCTGGGAAAGGGGAAATCATTTGGAATGTAAACAAAGAATATAGAAAATAAAAATATTTTAAAAAAATGTAGATAAATTGGACTGAGCCTCGAGATGGGACTGTTAAGAGCTATGTAGAACAATGTAGTGTAAAGAAGGCACTGGGAAGTAAGAGAGCTGTACCCATGATTTCAGGAAGATAAAATGGATCTTTAAATATAAGAATCCACATCTTGAGACTCCAATAACTCAGCTATAAAAGGTCTAATTACCAGTCAGTTTCATCTCAAGGTTCCCACCCCGTCCTAAGAAACCTTTATTTCTCCTGGGAACTCACTTGGAACACATGTTTAAAAGTGGTTTTAAAAATTAGAAGGTGGGGGCTTCACTCCTCTTAATATTTCTAGTGATTTATACACGACCTGGTATACATTTTAAAGTTAGGCATTCGACCCTGAGAAGTTTCCTTAGGAGGAAAAATAACATCCCAAAATTTATAGTATTATTTCAAATTTGTCCTGAAAATAAATCTCGGCAGGCAGAAATGTAAATGAAAATAGCCTCAAAGATGAATTCTAGTAAAAATTCCTGGAGAAAGAAAGTAATGTAAAATAAATGAGTCATCAGAAACACAGGCTATATTCCTTGATAACTTGGAACCAGTATAGAAAAGGGAATTCTTGGCTATGAGGGATAGGTGATATTTCCTAAGATCCTTAGAGCTAGTCTGCATACCAGCCAAATGTACTGATAAATACACCCCAATAGGAACATTTAGACTTTAAAAGCTGGTCAGACCCTGTTGGAGATAATCCTGAAGTGTTTTGATCTGTGTTACAATAATGTTTAATTGCATTAATTTGCTCAGGCAGGTCACAACCCAAATGGTTAGCACACCAAAGATGAACATGCAATGAGAAAATTCTTACTGATTAAGGAATGTGGACACTAATGCTAAGAGCAGGTCCCAGGGTCTATAAAAATAAACAAAACAAAGCAACAAGAGCCACTTGGTTGTGAAACCCCTACTTAGAGTTTTCTGTATCTATAGTGTAATGACCTTCTAGTTATGACATGTATGCCATTATGTGTATATATGTGTGTGTGTGTGTGTGTATTTAACTATATATGTATATAATGAATATGCATATGTACATGTATCTATAACGTACATGTATATGTATATATGCATACAGCTGTAAAAGTCACATAATATTAGCAATTTTTTGTTATCTAGTCTTTTTCTTAAGTATTTATACTTACAGCATGTGTAAATTGAAATGTTTTATTTAACATAGTTTTACACATATAATATACAAGTAAACTGTAAATTTAGAACATTATTACAATGAAAATAGTTGGCCATACCAAGTACTGAGGAAAACATGGAGCAACCAGAACAGGGAAGTATTCTCAGTGAGGGTATATGTCCATTTTGGGATAAAAATTGACTGCACCTTTAAAAAGTAAAATATTTATTATTATTATTATTATTATTATTATTATTGGATGTTATTGTTCTAAGTAATTTCTCGAGGGAAATCAAAATATACTTAGATAAAAAATCCATTCTAAATGTCATTTAACAGGTGAATTAAAAAATATCTGTGACATCAACTTTCAATGAAACATGAATTATTATTGAAAAGATATATCTTCATGTTACATGAAACAACATTAAAGATTCTAAGAACAGTAACTCCCCCAATTATACAGATTAATAGAGTTCACACTGAATAGTTGTTTATACAGTTCTGAAAATGCAGAGAAATATAGTACAAGTACATTAAAAAAATACCAAAATTTAGATAACAAATGTGTCAAAACATTTAACATTGCAACTATATCCCAAGAAATTCATTCAGAATACAACCAGAATGACCCAGAGAGAAAAGAACTTCAGCATGACCTACAGATATATAAGGGGAGGTGTATATTTATAAATATTAATTTTAAAGAGGTCAGGTATAGGTTATCTTTGATGAATTATAACATAGAATAAATCTCAAGCAAATTATTTAATTCCTGACCTGAATTTGGCAGCATAATCCTAAGGCATCCATCTTACAGCACAGTACATTTTTGGAAAAGATTTAAAATGTAATGACCTTTTACCCAAGTTTCCACTCCTTAGAATGCACTAAGGAGACTACTATCTATGGTAGTGTGGATAATGATGTCATATTCTTATATCTTTATTACTTAACTTAAACTTACTCTATGGGTTTATAGCTACATCTGCACTTCTTTTGACCTCCCATCTTGCTTCATGGGAGAATTATAATTAATATAATTGCTAATGTGATATACATTTATTTTATATATAAAAAGAAATTTTTCATATTCAGGGTTTCCAATTTTTCATGTCAAAGCTGTCATGTGTACCTTAAGTATTCTAAGGAACTATTTTAATAACCATAATCAAACTCATTTAAGGTATTCATAATAGGTTTCAGCTATCTTTTCTCAATTGACATCAAACTAAATCCTAAAATAAATATTGATTATATCCTTTAGGCTACCATAAGAAAACATGGGTTTTAAACTCTGGATTTTATTGCTCACAGTTAGGGGCTTGGGAAAACCAAGATGAAAATTCTGTTCCGTTGAATAAATTCTCTTTTAGGCTCATCAATGCTCAGCTAGGTATGCTCACTTGGTGTTTGCATCAAGAGCATATACAGGGAAGAGAAAGGTGTATGGGGCAGCAGAAAGAAACAGATAATTTGGCTGTTGACTATCCTTGAAAAGAAACTTATTCTATCACAGGATCTCCCCACCCCCAAGTGACCCCATTAGTCTTAAATGCTGCCCAAAGTAATTTCCAAAATCTATCATGGAAGTGGTTAAGGGTTTCAACATATGAATTTTAGAACAATATGATTAGGTTCTCATAACTATGCAGACACTCTCCATCAAATCACACAAATCTCTCCCATTTTCTATATTCATTAGCAAACCCCAACAGATTTCAATGTATTTCACAGTTAACAGGTATTTGGACTAAGTAAGGCATCAATATTTTTCTTTTGAAAAGATAACTAAAAGAGGCAAATTATTTTCTGGATGTCACTATCAGGGCAAAAACGAATATTTTCTTTTAGTTCATTGCACTATTTTTTCTATTCTTATTATATCAAAATACCCTCAAACACATGATATGATATTACACACGGATAGAGGATAGAGAGATTGTGTTGGTTTGAATATGCTTGACCCAGAGAGTGGCACCATTGAGAGATGTGACCTTGTTGGAGTAAGGGTGGTCTTGTTGAAGAAAGTGGGTGACTAGTGGCGTTGGGCTTTGAGACCCTCCTTGTAACTTCCTATGAACCATGATGATAATGGACTGAACTTTTGAAACTGTAAGACAATCTTAATTAACCTTTTGCTGCTATAAGAGTCATGGTAGGTTGTCCTGTGAGAGGCTCCCCCAGCACCTGACTCAGACAGATACAAACATCCAGAGCAAAACAGTGAATAGACTGTTAAGGAAGAATAGAGGAAGGACTGAGGGCACTGAATGAAATAGGAACTCTACAGGAAGGCCAACAATGTCAACTGACATGGACACTTGTGGCTCTCAGAGACTGAATCACCATCCAAACACACATGGGCTGGCCCAAGGTCTCCCCACAGATATAAATAGCAAATGTGCAACTTGGTCTTCATGTGGGTCCTGAACAAATGGAGAAGGAGTTATCCTAAAAGCTCTTGCCTGTCCATAGGATATGTTCTTCTAGCTGCCTTGTCTGACCTCAGTGGGAGAGGATGCCACACAGAGTGCCAGGGTTGGATGGGGGATACACAAGGGGCTGCCCACCAGCTCAGAGGAGAAGAGGAAGGGGTATCAGGGAATGACTGTGGGAGTCAGTGACCAGGACAGGGGCAGTGAGTAGAACGTAAAGTGTATAAATAAACATAAATAAATTAATTAATTAAAAATACTAAGATTCATGGTGCCACTTCACAGCAATAGAAACAGTAACTAAGACAGAGAGGAAGAGCAGCCATAATGTGCACTCTAAATCTGGCATTTCTAGAATTGAAAGAACTGAATAGAAACTGTTACCATTTTGAACAAAAGTGTTATTGTCAAATTATAATCATGTAACCACAGTAGGCTATTCTCAAGTTGAAAATTATAGTTGATACTGTTGATTGATTCATCTGATTGTCACTACAGAATAATGCTCAAAGGCCATCTAAAACCACATGGAAATAACCTAAACTTAATTCTCGCATGGCATATGGTTTAAAATAACATACTTTCCCTATGTCAAAGAAAATGCTACAAAATGCAAACCTCAAAATGTATTTTAGATAAGGGAAAACAAAAACATTAAATAGAGGTTTGCAATGAAATCCATCAGGATAATAATACAGGATGCGAACAAGAATGAGGGCTATAATTTAAATAGAGGAATCTATGCATAAGTACAGGCATCTGGCTTTACATCAGCTCCATTTCTGCCAGTCCCAGAGGCTTCCCAATGGAACCCTTGGCTTCCTTAAGCAACCGTGTCTGTGTGCCGGCTTCTTCAGACAGCTGCCCATAATATGTTACCATGTGATTCTTTCCTTCCTACTGACTTTAACCTCAAGGCACTAGGAAAACCATTCTTCTCAACCGTAAGTAGTAATTCACTTTCTTATTCAGCAAAGAAAAACCTATAGCTTCACCTCTATTTTAACAGCTGAAATTCTTATGTCCTCTATGGGTCATGCCTAGTCACTGTTAAAACCTCTTACACTCAGTTGCTATGGAACCAATGGATATCAAATTTAATATCCCCAGGGTGAGCTAGAAAGTGAGTCAGAAAATCCCATTCCCTAATAACTCCTTTTTGAAATTGTACAAAGAACATTTTATATTGAGCACAATTTATAAGACACTTTACATTTTTCTTATGATAGGTGGCAGAGCTACATCCTGAGTTTCTACTGAAAGCCAACAAACTGAATTCCAATTACCTGAGGTCCTCTGGTCTTACCCTAGTGTCACAAAATAAATTGCTGAAAACTTTGCTAGCATATACCACTAAAGATTTTTCTAGACCAACCTGGCAGGCTATCAGAGAAGAATGAATCTGGATAAAGATGAATCAAAGGAGTTTTGATACGTTGCCAAATGTGGAAAAACAAAACTTGTGCATGGTTTCATTGCTAAGAGCTTAGCAAGAAATAAATAGCATTTAAGTTCTTAGCACCATTCTTAGGACAAGTTATTACTGTACTTTTCTATAAGTGAAATAAATGCTTGTCCAATGTTCTGAAAGAAATCCATTTACCAGACTTATTTTCCTTTACATGTAAGAAAACAGAACCGAAAATAACATAAAAATTTCTAAGATCTATTTAGATGCAAGTGACAAGATGACCATATAAAAATTCAACTGAGAAATTCTGACTCCTTAGTTCATTCCAGCAATAATATTTACAAACCAATTAAAAAAGATTAAATGAATGCAATGTAACAAAAGTATCAAATATAAAGAATTTAAGTGACAGATGGTGACATGCTTTTGATATTTTATTTGAAAACATTGGCACTTGTAAGGGCTACGAAGAACCTCTGTACTCACTGCCCTTATAGTGTGATCCAGCTAGTATTGCAACTATAAAAGAATGTTGGGTCTTTTAAGGTTGGAAAAAGTGCATTTTGGACCATGAAACAGTTATGAGCACACAGGGGGCAAGGGAACAATATTGAATTTTGGACATAAAATGTACTCTGTAGTTTCATGTGATTGAATACTTAGTCTCCAGTTGGTGGTGCCGTTTGGAATGGTGATGAAACCATTAAGAATTGGAGCCTTGCAGGAGCAAGTATGTCACTGGGAACGAGCTTTATCTTGATAGCATGAGCTCACTTTCTGGGTTTACACTGGCCTTACCCATTACAGATAAACCATGAGCAGCTACTTCCGAACGTCCAGGCTGGACTCACTCTCCTGATCCCAGCACCATGGTGCTGATTGCATTTTCTTGCATTTTCTCTTGGAACTGTGGTCAAAATAAACCCTCTCTTCACTAATGTGATTTATATCAGAGTGTATTTCAATGACAGAATTATAACTAATATAGAAGAATGAAAATCTATTTTGTGGTCATAACTATAGTGAGAGAATAGGGATCATGAGATACTTTTAGAGTAAAATAGAGAACCTATTATGTATTTTCATTCAGATATTAAGATATATGTATCTTCACAAATAGAAAATGACAAAAAATACTCAGATTATAAATACCAGGAGTTCACAGATGTTAAGGACACTTACTTCCATAAACAGTGGAATCAAGGTTCTTTCTCTGTGTAAGAACCAAAAGGGAAAGAGAAAAAAAGAACACTACATTGTGACAAAATTATTCTTGAAGCACTTGTTCAGATGTAAGTAGAGTATGGTCCTCAGAGATAAGAAAGTACATGGTGACTTCCATGATGACCCACTTCACTACAATACAAGAACAGCTGACTCCATTCTTCAGCAGACAGAAAAGTTCCAGTTTGAGTCCAAAAGATGTTCTGATTTCAAAAGAACAAATCTGTGCTTACCTAACATCCATGTGTAGAAGTTTTTACCAGAAACAACTCCATTAACATAAAAGATAATTTCTAGAGTTCATAGATTTTCAATAGTGCCTAATATGTATAAATTTGTAAGTAACTATTAAATGGTAGATTTGAAGTATATGCATTTATTGTAACAGTGCTATCCTAATTCGAGAACAACACTTTTGGTTTAAATGAGGTGTTTTAGGAAACCTAGGCTTAATAAGCAGCATTTGCATATTGATTGCATCTAGGAAACAAGGAGGCATATAATATGGAGTGAGGAACAATGAGCAATATGCGGGAGATATAGTTTCTTTCAAGAAAACACAATAAGAATACTTTGTGGTCTTTATTTGGGAGTTAAATATTATTGTGAGATAGTAAAAATGATCGACAAATATAAAATGGATTTCTCTATGGTCTTATGATACCACAATTCTAGTATTTGGAAAAATGTAAGTATATAATTTCTTCCGTTTCATATATCAGTTTTACTGTTGTGAATGTATTCCTTTAATATAATTTTTATGGCAAATTAAAGAATCACCTTCCTTAAACAGTATAGTTTTATTCACTTTTAATTTTGGATCTTCAGAAGTCTAAAATTGGCTGCATGAAACTAGTCAGAGTTTCAGGAGTAAACTCGGCTATCTGCCTCTATATTTTTGTTGGGAAGAGTCTGTTTTTGTCAAATACCAGGCTAATAGCCACCAATGTTCATTGGTTAATGGACACATCCCCTATCCTTTTTATTATTCTTCTTTAGTATACTCAGGAGACTAGCTCTGTCTCGTGATCAAGTTGAAGTGATTGCCTTGACTGAGATTGTAGAATTGAGCTTCCATTCCTGGCTGATAGTGTGAATATCAATTGGCAGAGGCTGCTAAGGACAAGATGGTAACTCATTCAAATACCTTAGAGAAACTCTCTCCTGTCACCATGATGGTAAAATGCTCAATATAAGTTCTGACACAGTCAGCATTCTCTCATAGTTAACTAATTTATGAAAAATAAAACACTGAATAGTTACATGTTAAAAGGAAAAGGAAAAGGCAAACTTTTTGAAAATGTATCTCTGAAATCGAAAAATATTCTGTCCTTTCTTAAAATCCTCCATCTTGGCAGTTCTTAGCAAACAGTGAACACATTTCCAAAGTGTGAAAATATGTCAGGGAGAAGTGTCACTGGGTTCAAAGCAAACAACTAGAGAAGCCACATTGATAATATGCAGTGATCATTTCTGTCATTTTCAAATGAAAAGCAAATACAGCATCCTCCAGTCCATCCAGGTATTCAGTATAAATCAGGTACTGAATTAGGACATGTACTCCTGCCCTTTGTGGAATATTCTCCTTCTAGACACTGTTTTACCTTATTGACATTGCTGATATTTTGTGGAGAATGGAATAAAACATAACAATATAATCTTGCTTGCTTAGCACTGTTTCACTAAATTAGAGATAGCATGATGAACCACCCTTTCATGTTAATGATGGGCTCTTCGGAAATCACACAGGAGAAATTATGAAATGAATAGTATTATAAATGATCTGCCACATAGGTTTGTGATTAATTACAAAGGTAAATATAAAATAGAATTTTTATATTCGTTTAGAATCTTAATAAAACTATGAGTCACATTTAGCATGTTGCCACTTAACAAATATATTAAAACAGAGAGAAAAGCATCCCAATCTCATGTTCTAGAGTTGCAATAATAAGTATTAATTTGTATTATTTTACTGCAATCATACTAAATCTACTCTGATTGAATCTAGCACTAATGTATCTCATTAATTTGCTATACTAATCCTTATTAATAGTCACTATTACATTCTTTTGAAAGTTCTGGCTCTTGCCTTACTCTCTTAGCTCTTAGCTCTTACTATTTTCTCTGACCCCCTTTGGGCTCTCCTCCCCTCCCCCTCTCTCCAGGTAGTCATGACCAGCCTTCTCTTCTCTACTCTCTCCTTCTCTCTGCCTTTTTCTGCCTCCACTACCCCGTTAACTCCCATCCCATGCCCTGAATAAACTCTATTCTATACTAAAAAAAAAAAAAAAAGAACAAAAGAAAGTTCTGAAGAATTATAAGGCAGAAATTACTTCTCTATTTCTTTACATCACAAACACACATACACACACACACACACACACACACACACACACACGTGTGTGTGTATATGATACTAATAATAAGTTATACTAGCTGTATAAATAATCTTATGAGAACTATTAACTTATTTGAACATTTTTAATAAAGTAATTTTCCACTGATAGCCAAAAGACAAAAGTATACTCCCTAACATGAACATATATATATGTATATATATATGTAAATATGATATTAATAATTTCATTTGAATAGTTTTATTGTGTGTGTCTGAATGTATGTTTGCAGGTGCAAATGCATGTACTAGAATAAAAAATATTTGGATATTAGGCAAATAATGTGAAGACTCAAGAAGATAACTATCTATAAGCCAAAGAGAAAGTCCTTGTGGCAAAAGAAAGAACCAACATGACAACATGATTTGTTTTTTTTTCCTGTAAGAAAATAAATTTGTTTTTAAAGCAATATACTCTGTGACACATTATTATGGCAGCCTTAATAAATTCAAATAAAATATTAGTAATTTTGAAGTTTCTTCTATAGAATACTGATCCACCAGACGTATAACCTTCAGTTCATTTTCTTGTAGTGAAAACCTTCCAAATTTTTAGTGTTCTAGAATATTCCAGGTGAAATAACCTAGAGTACGTAGGCACATAAAATTAACATAAAACTTGCACACAACTGTCTTACTTTTGAGTATAAAAGTAGTGAAAATATATTTGATGTTCATCAATACTGTAAGTATGGATATTTTTCTACTTATTTCAAATATGTATGTATATAAATATATGGGTAATAAAACATTGCATGTCATAATATAAATGTTCTCAACTCATAAGATTGAGGATATGAGTTTTGCAGGGAAATGAATGGAATTAGAACCTATTATTCTGAGTGAGGTAACTCAGATCCAAAAGAAAAGCATTGTATATACTAACTAATATGCAGATATTGAACAAAATAGTACTGAATACCCAGGATACAATCCATAAAACACAAGAAGATTAACAAGCCAAGGGCCCAAGTGCAGATGTCTTCAAGCCAATTTAGGAAAGAAAATAAAGCAATCATAGAAAACAGAGGGACAGAGGGACCCGGCTGGAAGATAAACGACCCCGTTCACCATAGCCACAAACAGTATAAAGTACCTTGGGGTGACTCCTACCAAACATGTGAAAGATCTATATGACAAGAACTTCAAGACTATGAAGAAGGAAATGGAAGAAGACCTCAAAAAATGGAAAAACCTCCCACGCTCATGGATCGGCAGGATTAATATAGTTAAAATGGCCATTCTGCCAAGGGCAATATACAACTTGTCTTGTCTTGTCCCTGACTTTAGTAGAATTGCTTTAAGTTTATTTCCATTTGATGTTGGTTGTTGGCTTATTCTATATTGCTTGAATTATTTTTAAGTGTGTGGTTTATATCCCTGATCTCTCTAATACTGTTAATATGAAGGGGTGTTAGATTTAAAGTTTTTTTTCAACATCTAATGAGATGATCATGTGTTTTTTTCTACTTGTTTGTATGATGAAATAAGTTGATGGAATTACATATTTTGAAACATTCCTGTAGCCCTGGGATTAGGCCTACTTGATCATGGTGGATGGTGTTTTTGATGTGTTCCTGGAAGTCTGTTGGATTTTTTTCCTTTTTTTGAATATTTTATTTATTTATATCTCAAATGTTATCCCCTTTCCAACTTCCCATCCACAAACCACCTATCCCATCCCCCCTACCCCTGCTTCTATGAGGATTCTGCCCCATACAGCCACTCCCAACTTGCCACCCTGGCATTATCCTCCAATGGGTCATTGAGCCTTCACAGGACAAAATTCCTCTCTTCCCACTGATGTCAAAATATGCCAGATTTTAGTTTAATATTTATGTCTCATTGTGCATAAAAGAAACTGGTCCTTCTACGAAGCCACAATTATGCTGATACCAAAACCACACAAAGATCCAATAAAGAAATAGAACTTCAGACCAATATCCCTTATGAACATTGATGCAAAAATACTCAATAAAATTCTTGCCAACCGAATCCAAGAACACATCAAAACGATCATCCACCATGATCAAGTAGGCTTTATCCCAGGGATGCAGGGTTGGTTCAATATACGGAAATCCATCAATGCTATCCACTACATAAACAAACTCAAAGAACAAAACCACAAGGTCATTTCACTGGATGCTGAAAAAGCATTTGACAAAATTCAGCATCCTTTCATGCTTAAAGTCTTGGAAAGAACAAGAATTCAAGGCCCATACCTAAACATGGTAAAAGCAATATACAGCAAACCGGTAGCCAGCATCAAACTAAATGGAGAGAAACTTGAAGCAATCCCACTAAAATCATGGACTAGACAGGGCTGCCCCCTTTCTCGTTATCTTTTCAATATTGTACTTGAGGTACTAGCTGGGGCAATTCGACAACATAAGGAGGTCAAAGGGATACAAATTGGAAAGGAAGAAGTCAAACTATCATTATTTGCAGATGACATGATAGTCTACCTAAGTGACCCAAAAAACTTCACTAGAGAACTCCTACAGCTGATAAACAACTTCAGCAAAGTGGCAGGTTATAAAATCAACTCACGCAAATCAGTAGCCTTCCTATACTCAAAGGATAAGCAGACTGAGAAAGAAATTAGGTAAATGACCCCCTTCACAATAGCCACCAACAGCATAAAGTACCTTGGAGTGACTCTTACCAAATATGTGAAAGATCTGTATGACAAGAACTTCAAGACTCTGAAGAAGGAAATAGAGGAAGACCTCAAAAAATGAAAAAACCTCCCATGTACATGGATCGGCAGGATTAATATAGTTAAAATGGCCATTTTGCGAAAAGCAATATACAGATTCAATGCAATACCCATCAAAATCCCAACTCAATTCTTCACAGAGTTAGAAAGAGCTATCCTCAAATTCATCTGGAATAACAAAAAAACCCAGGATAGCTAAAACTATTCTCAACAATAAAAGAAATTCTGGGGGTATCAGTATCCCTGACCTCAAGCAATACTATAGAGCAATAGTGTTAAAAACTGCATGGTATTGGTACAGTGACAGGCAGGCAGATCAATGGAAGAAGATTGAAGATCCAGAAATGTACCCACACACCTATGGCCACTTGATTCTTGTCAAAGGGGCTGAAAACATGCGATGGAAAAAAGATAGCCTTTTCAACAAATGGTGCTGGTTCATCTGGAGGTCAGCATGCGAATTGATCCATCCTTGTCTCCTTGTACTAAACTCAACTCCAAATGGATCAAGGACCTCCACATAAAGCCAGACACTCTGAAGCTAATAGAAACTAAACTGGGGAAGACCCTTGACGACATCGGTACAGGGGGAAAGTTACTGAAGAGAACACCAATAGCTTATGCTCTAAGATCAAGAATTGACAAATGGGACCTCATAAAATTACAAAGTTTCTGTAAGGCAAAGGACACCATCAAATCGGCAACCAACAAATTGGGAAAAGATCTTCACCAACCCTACATCAGATAGAGGGCTAATATTCAATATATATAAAGAATTCAGGAAGTTAGACTCCAGAAAACCAAATAACCCTATGAAAAAAATGGAGTACAGAGTTAAACAAAGAATTTTCACCTGAAGAATTTCGGATGGCGGAGAAGCATCTTAAAAAATGCTCAACTGCATTGGTCATTATGGAAATGCAAATCAAAACAACCCTGAGATTTCACCTTACACCAGTCAGAATGGCTAAGATTAAAAATTCAGGAGACAGCAGATTTTGGCGAGGATGTGGAGAAAGAGGAACACTCCTCCACTGCTGGTGGGGTTGCAAATTGGTACAACCACACTGGAAATCAGTCTGGCGCTTCCTCTGAAAACTGGGCACCTCACTTCCAGAAGATCCTGCTATACCACTCCTGGGCATGTACCCATAAGATTCTCCAGCATGCAATAGGGATACATGTTCCACTATTTTCATAGGAGCCCTATTTATAATTGCCAGAAGCTGGAAAGAACTCAGGTATCCCTCAACAGAAGAGTGGATGCAAAAAATGTAGTATATATACACAATGGAGTACTATTCAGCCATCAGAAACAATGAATTCATGAAATTCTTAGGCAAATGGATGGAGCTAGAGAACATCATACTAAGTGAGGTAACCCAGACTCAAAAGATGAATCGTGGTATGAACTCACTAATAAGTGGATATTAACCTAGAAAAATGGAATACCCAAAACATAATCCACACATCAAATGAGGTACAAGAAGAAAGGAGGAGTGGCCCCTTGTTCTGGAAAGACTCAGTGTAGCAGTATAGGGCAAAATCAGAACAGGGAAGTGGGAAGGGTTGGGTGGGAAAACAGGGGGAAGGAAGGGGGCTGATGGGACTTTCGGGGAATGGGGGTCTAGATAAGGGGAAATCATTTGAAATGTAAGTAAAAAAATATATCGAATTAAAAAAATAAAATCTCAAAAAAAAAAAAAAAGAAAGTACAGAAGCAGACAACCTTGGAAGGTAGGGGCTGGGGGATGCTAAAGAGTGCACCAGAGGCCTGGGAGGTGAGAGACTCTCAGAACTTAAATGGAGAGACCTTAGATGAAATGCCTAACAGTGGGGAGAGAGAATTTGTAGAGAAAATCTCCAGTAGAAATACAGGGCATCAAGTGGAGGGATAGGGTTGCTATCCCACAGTCAAAAAGTCAGACCCAGAACTGATCCTGTCTAAAAGAACTTCAGGGGCAAAAATGGAGAAGAGACTGAGGGAAAGGAGGTCCACTGACAGGCACAAATTGGGATCTATCTCAAGGGGAGGCTATAAGGCCTGATACTATTATTGATGCTATAATGTGTTTATAGACAAGAGGCTAGCATGGTTGACCTCCGAGAGACTCAACAAGTAGCTGAAAGAGTCAGATGCAGATACTTACACACAACCAATGGACTGAAGCCGGGTACATTTGTGGTTGAATTAGGGGAAATCTGGAAGAAGCTAAGGAGGAGGCCAACCTTATAGGTAGGTAGTCTCAACTAACTTTGACCAGATATCTCTCAGACACTGAGCCACCAACCAGGCAGCATACGCCAGCTGATATGACGTCCCCCCAATACATATACAGAGGAGGACTGCCTGGTCTGGCCTCAGTCAGAGAAGATGCACCTAACCCTCAAGACACTTGAGGCCCCAGGGAATGGAGAGTTCTGTTGGGGTGGGGATGAGTGGTGAGAACATCATCTTGGACATGGGAAAGGAGGAATGGTATGAGGAACAGTTGGAGGGTAGAACAGGAGAGGAATAATAACTGGACTGTAAAGAAAAAGAATAAAGAGTAATAATAATTAAAAAGAAATAAAAAGAAAGAATCACCACACAAGAGGTACTGACATAAAGCACAGTGTTCATGTATAATGTGAGTAGACTTCTCATGGATCTGAAACTTAGACAGAGAAAACCACTGCATCTCAAAGTGCTGGATAGTACTGGTAAATCCATTATGTAGAATCTGAAATCGTTCAGTCCAAATTAAAAGTGATATATTAGTTTTTAAAAAGAGAATGTATGTGCATTACACATATTATCAAAATGCAAGGTTGTGTGCATGTACATGTGACTGTGTGTGTTTATGCATATGTGTGTATCCATGTGTGTATATATATGTACAATGGCTACTAAAGTGAAATAAGTACTTTAATTCTTCCTTCAACTTATATCCTATGAGTCATTTCAACCATACCATTTAAAATATCTTAAAAATGCCTAGTTAAATATAGGTTATTTAATATATATTACACGAGTAGCTTTCTTTGGTAATCACATACCAGATAGTTAAATAAATGGACCTATGATCTTCCCTCCATTTTCACTGTCAATCAAACATGTGCTGTTAAAAAAACAAGATATATTTCTATCATATTTTTGTCTCCTTTGGGGTTGGCTGCATTCTGAAATAATTGCAATTATGTAATTCTCTTATTTTCTCATTTTAAAACAAATAATGATTCATCCAATGTGGTTTTTATATAAAACAGTCCACTGCATTTATCAAGTTATTTCCAATTACCTTCCCTTAACCTAGAAATATGATTCCTAATTACTACGGAGGATTTTCATTTACATTTCCAAGGGATTCTAAATATTTTTAAAATGTTTTTTTAAGAAAGTAATGATTCAAACTTCATCTTAATGACAGCAGTAATTCAATGATTGAAAACAGTGTAAACGCTGTAATGAACTCTCATGAGTACTTCCATATGAGAAAACACAGACTCACCCAAAGACAAGTGCTTCTACACAGGTAAGTGAGAAATATTGGCATAACAATCAATGTAAGAGACTATCTCTTGCTCAAGTGCTTTTAATCCTAAATAATAATTTAGTGTGGGTCTTTTATATATATATCAAAATGTGTGTTATGGAAAATATTGTAATGTTAAAATGAGTTGAATGCTTACAGTAGGAAAAAGAGCTATTAAATATGCTTTAGCTCACAATGTGAGCTAAAGTTATGTATATACAGTCACAAATTCTATTTCTTCTATATACTGAAAACTATTAAGTCACCAAACTTTTTATTAATTGGAGATATTTGGAAGAACTTATTTAATAGATAAAAAAAATTTTAGATTAAAATTAAGAAATGTCAATAAAGATAAATGTATGAATGAATTGTTTGTGTATATTTAACATAGAAGTATTTTGTATATTAGGTCCTGCACAGAAATAAATCATATTATCATGAGGAATATTATTTAATTTTCTGTAATTATTAGATAGCTATACAAATTCAAAAACAAATTTTCTGTAGTAGAAAGACAGAAACAAGACAAAGCCATACCAGGAAAAATGGCATTGCTGATTTCATACATGGGCATAAATTAGAAAGTAGAGCACAGCTAGATACAGAGCATTTTACACAATTTATATATCTACAGTTCAACATCTACATTTTAGGGGTAGGGAATATTTCAGATGAGAAGGTTTAAAAGTGAAAGAAGCAGAGGTCCAGGACTTGCTCTGTAAAATAGCAGCTTCTATTCATAACAAGTAACTATACCTATAAAGCATGAATGATATAGTTGAATATTTATATGTACTTATATATTGTGTATATGTTTTGTATGTATTACTTAAAAGTAATTGTTAAGTAGGCATGAGTTTCAGATGGTAGAGTAGAATCTTTATAATTACAGTATTAATTTACAAAATTATTCAAAAAATGTAAAATTTTGTTTAATAATAATAGTTTGAATAAAATGGTAGAGTCACAATATGAGATGCTTAATACTTATATTAATAAACTCAAATCTATGACCTTGAAGCATGCATATGTATAGAGTTGAGTAAAAGATGCCAAGACCATAGTAATCATTAAATACATCATTCTATTTGTATTTTTGCACATTGTTGATGTAGACAGTAGACATAATCACCATGGTTAAAAAAAAAAGCATTAGGAGAAATAAGAAAGAATTAAAAATATGTTGTGGATAAAATTTATGAAGTGCATATTTAAAACATATTTATGAAGTGCATATTTAAAACATACTCTATGTACATAAAACTGTATATGCATAAGAATCCATAGACTATATGCATAGATTCATAGACTCATAAAACAGATTACATTTTTATTATATTATGATAACTTTCTCAAGTGATGAAATACTTTATTAGTTCATATTTATGATAGATTTTTAAGATATATTTATCATTATTTAATATTTTTACAATTTAACAGAAGCAAATTATTCCTGATTAAAGTAGCATCTTTTCAAAAAATAATCAAAATCAAAATATTCAACAAACACCTAGAGGCTAATAGAGAAGGCAAATTTAATATTATATGTCTATTTGCTAGTTTGTTATTCTGAGAATTTAAATATCTGCTTTGTATTTATTAAATATAGATATCCCTGAGTTTCTGTAGATGACTTAAATGCAATGAATGAAGAAATCTATTCCAGTGTTTTATGCTTCATTAATTTTGGATGTTCCTCATATTTATATAATCCTAAAACCATTGTGATAGATACTGCATGGTGAAGTGTGATTTTTAAGATATGCTCAACTATAATATTTATGTAAGGTCTCAGTTTTTTACTAGCTCTTGTCCCAAACGGTAACATGGGATTAAAAATTATATATTTGACTAAAAATTGTAGCAAAAACATAACAATGAAGCTACGTGGAAACTACATATTTCTTCAAGTATTTTAGAAAATTTACTTATCTATTCAGGAAAGATTAGTTTATCAAATTTAGTGGGAAATTGCTAAAGCAAACTGTTCCTCTAGATTTAGTGATGTGGTATAGCCATTTTTACTAATATAAATGCAAGAGAAAATAGAAAGTATGGATCAGGCAACCTCAGAAGGTAGGAGGTGAGAGGACCCTCCAGAATATACCAAAGACCTGGGAGGTGAGAGACTCTGAGGACTTTTAGGATGGGCCTTAGATGAAAAGCCCTACAATGGGGAGAGGGAACTTGTAGAGTCCATATCCACCAGAAAGACAGGGATGGGATTGCCATTCCACAGTAAAAACTATGACCCATATGTGTTCCTATCTGAAAAAACTGCAGAGTCAAAAATGAAGATGAACCTGAGAAAAAGGAGGTTGAGCTACAGGCTCAAATTGGGAACTAACACTATTACTGAGGCTTGGAGGGCTCACAAAAAGGAACCTATCATGACTGCCCTCCAAAATTCCCTACAAGCAGCTGAAAGAGTCAGATGCATCATACTAAGTGAGGTAACCCAGTCTCAAAAGATCAATCATGGTATGCACTCACTGATAAGTGGATATTAGCCTAGAAACTTTGAATACCCAGGACATAATCCACAAATTAAATGATGTTCAAAAAGAATGAAGGAGTGGCCCCTGGTTCTGGAAAGACTCAGTGCAAGAGTATAGGGGAATTCCAGAACAGGGAAGTGGGAAGGGGTGGATGGAAGAACAGGGGGACGAAAGAGGGCTTATGGGACTTGCGGGGAGTGGGGACCCAGAAAAGGGGAAATCATTTGAAATGTAAATAAAAAATATATCAATAAAACAAACAAACATACAAACAAACAAAACAGGGTAGTAGCAACAGCCACTGGAATTGAATGCGCAAGACTTAAAAAAAAAAAGAGTGAGATGCAGATATTTACACCCAATAAACAGACAAGCTGCTGAGCCCTGTTGTTGAACTAGGGAAGGCTGAATGAAGTTGAGGAGAAGGGAGACCCTGTAGGAAGACCAGCAGTCTCAATTAACCTGGACCGCAGACATCTCTCAGACACCGGACCACCAACCATGCAGCATATATCAGCTGAGGCCCCCCCACCCACCCAACGCACATACAGCAGAGGACTGCCATGTCTGTGTTCATTCAGAGAAGATGCACCTAACCCTCAAGAGTCTAGAGGCAAAAGGGTGTTTAGAGGTCAGGTGGGGTGGAGGGTGTGGGAGTAGGGGTATTGTCCTGGAGATGAGGGAGAAGGTATGGGAACTGGAACAATCAGAGAGTGGAACAGGAGGGGATAAAATCTGGATTGTAAAAAATAAAATAAAATTTAAAAATATTCTCATATATCTCACTGATGAAACACGCATTCTGCCATTTTGGCTTGTGTTGAAACTGTTCAGTAGCAAGAACAAAAACACAAACAAAAACAAAAACAAAAAAAAAATAAAACAAAAAAAACCTAATTATCTAATTTGTTATTAGATAATTTATCAGAATTAGATTGGTTTACATATTATATAAGTAGTTTTTTCAGATCAAAAAATTCACTTGGCATTATCTTTATTTGGCTGGCTTCTTGGATGGACATATGGGAATAATAATAATAATAATAATAATAACAGACTGTGAATTAAAGGATGGAAATTTTTTCATATCATTTTTGTCACAGATTTCAGTTTATTCAAGAACAATAGTTTTGGAAAACTTGAAATCTGGGATTAAGAAACCCAAGGACATAAATATATATCAGGAGCAGACACTTCCTTTCTCTGAAAAAAAATTCAAGAATTCAGGTTGACTTTGTGCTGCTTGACATCTCCAGAGGCAGTTTGATACTTATGTTCAATTGTTTTATGACAATTTGAAAGATAAATTGTCATAATAAAATAAATATTCATAACATTTGGAACACACCAGATATTAATCTTTGTATTTTGAATTTATTTTCTACATAGAAGTAAAAAACTTGATTTTTTTGAAGGACTTGTTAAATTTTCACTATAATTATAGTATATTATTTTATATTAGTTTCAAAACTTCTTTCCCTCTAGAGATAAGGAGATTAAATCAGCTTCTGTATTCAACTCCTTGTTCCATTATTTACTAATTATGCATGCTATACTAAAACCCTTTCTCCCCTGAGTTGAATTTTGCCATATAAAATTGAGGATATTACCACACTCATGTGGGTTACAAGACAAAGATTACATTCATAGAATATTAAGTATTATTTCAAAGATTCTAATGTTTTAGGACATTTAAATTTTTTCATTTTCATTCAAGTGTGTGTGTATTAGACAAAGAGAAAATAAAAGAGAACTATCTATGTGTAAGACAATACCTACTTCCCTAGCTTGTTTTCCTGTATTTTGCAAGACTGATATACTTTGAGACATGTCATCATTCAGCAAGTCTGAATTTAGAAGGAACTATAAAATAGAAATAAATAACTTTATGTAATGTCTAGCTCAACTAGTGCATTTATTTGTATGATGAAAAACAATTGTTTGCTTTTATGATGTTACAGAACAGATCAAGAGGCATCTCTAGGGTTTATGGATGAGACTAGGTAATAAAAGTCCAATTGCACTCAATTGACTGAAGTGTTTGCCTTCATATGTACCATAGATTGCTGAACTTCATAAACACACACACACACACACACACACAAAGGTGAAGGTGGTATTGCATGGTGAACTCAATTATATCTATTTTGAAATTACTCATTCCTCAATGTTTAAAAGACGATTTACAGAATTTAACTTTTTCTTGTAATACATTAATATATATCTATAGTTTCTATGCTTCCAAAACTGTAATGTTTCCATGAAAAATGGACAACTAGTTGGATTACTTTAGAAAAGTATGTATTTTCTAAAGTAATATTCTTATTTTTATGACAATATTAATTTACATTTACATGAGAAAAATAAATATCTAAAATTCAATATAAAATATATTAAAACTATTGCACAACACAAAAAAATACAAACAAATCTTGTAATAAAATAATAAAATGGGGAGTGATCTTTAATCCCTGGTATTTGAAACTGCACATATGTGTATCACTTCTCTAAAACTCACTTATTTTTCCAGGAAGTGAAAACAAAGGACACACGAATTCCCAGAGAGCACCAGCTGGTAAGTGGCTAAGCTGATGAAGGTTACAAGGTAGTTATGCAGAATTCTAAAATCTAGGCCCTTTCCTCTACATCATTCTGAAATTTAATGAGGAAATACAACGGAAAATTCAAAAAATTACAAAAAGGCTGAGAAAAAATCACAAATGTTTGAGTGATATATCAGCATTATCATGGGAACTTTGGGAAAACCCTTATTTGTTATTTGCTACTTAAGATCATCAAATGAAAAATATACACTTTTGATAGAGTTATGCTTATTTTTTTAAATTTTGCCCTAGTTAGTATAATTGTTTAATTGAAAATCATATAAATAATGCAACTGCAAAGATTCATCTTTTGGCAAATATACTGCTATTAAGACCTAAAACTATTAAATGGATGTTTATAAAATATGTGAGTTTTACAGCAGGGATTCTCTATGAATCTTAACCTGCCTTCAAACTTGTAATGCCCCTGTTTTATCTTCTTGAGTATGGGAATTTTCAAGTTCACTCAACTAGGGCTGTCTATAGGTTATTTTTGATAATTAAAGTCTTCAATGTAAACTTGGACCCAAAGTGAACCACTCGATATTCCTTGGGTGAAAATTCTTTGTTTACATCTGTACCCATTTTTAATAGGGTTGTTTGGCTCTCTGGAGTCTAACTTACTGAGTTCTTTGTATATATTGGATATTAGCCATCTGTCGGATACAGGGTTGGTAAAGATCTTTTCCCAAATTTGTTGGTTACCATTTTGCCCTTTTGAAAATGTCCTTTGCCTTACAGAAGCTTTGTAATTTTATGAGGTTCAATTTGTCAATTCATGATCTTAGAGGATTAACTATTGGTGTTCTGTTCAGAAAATTGTCCTCTGTAACCATGTGATCAAGAATCTTACCCCAGTTTCTTTTCTACTAGTTTCAGTGGTTTATGTGGAGGTCCTTGATCCACTTGGAGTTGAGCTTAGTACAAGGAAATAAAAATGGATCAATTTGCAATCTTCTGCATGCTGACCTTCAATTGAACCAGCACCGTTTGTTGAAAAGGCTATCCTTTTTCCACTGGATAGTTTTAGCTACTTTGTCAAAGATCAAGTGACCATAGGTGTGTGGGTTCATTTCTGGGTTTTCAATTCTATTTCATTGATCTTCTTTCCTGTCACTGTACCAGTACCATGCAGCTTTTAACAATATTGCTCTGTAGTACTGCTTGAGGTCAGGGATACTGATTACCCCAGAAGTTCTTTTACTGTTGAGAATAGTTTTAGCTATCCTGGGTTTTTTGTTATTCCAGATGAATTTGAGAATTGTTCTTTCTAACTCTATGAAGAACTGAGCTGGGATTTTGATGAGGATTGCGTTGAATCTGTATATTGCTTTTGGCAAGATGGCCATTTTTACTATTTTAATAATGACAATGCAAGAGCATGGATGATTTTTCCATCTTCTGAGGTCTTCTTCAATTTTTTTCTTCAAAGACTTGAAGCTCCTGTCATTCAGATCATACATTTGTTTTGTAAGAGTCACACCAAGTTACTATAAATTGTTTATGGCTATTGTAAAGGTTGGCATTCCCTAATTTCTTTCTCGGCCTTTTTATCATTTGAGTGGAGGAAGGCTACTGATTTTCTTAAGTTAATTTTAAATACAGCCACTTTGATGAAGTTTTTTATCAGCTGTAGAGTTCTCTGATGGAGTTTTTGGGTCGCTAAAGTATACTATCATATCATCTGCAAATAGTGGTAATTTGACTTCTTCCTTTCCAATTTGTATCCCTTTGACCTCCTTTTGTTTCTAATTGCTCTAGCTAGAACTTCAAGTACTACATTGAATAAATATGGAGAGAGAGGGCAGCCTTGTTTAGTCCCTGATTTTAGTGGGATTGCTTCAAATTTCTCTACATTTACTTTGATGTTGGCTACTGGTTTGTTGTATATTGCTTTGACTATGTTTAGGTATAGGCCTTGAATTCCTATTCTTTCCAAGACCTTTAACATGAAAAGATGCTGAATTTTGTCAAATGCTTTTTCAGCATCTAATGAAATGACCATGTGTTTTTTTTTTTCTTTGAGTTTGTTTATGTAGTGGATTGCATTGATGGATTACCATATATTGAACCATCCCTGCATCCCTGGGATGAAGCCTATTTGATCATGATGAATGATCATTTTGATGTGGTCTTGGATTCGGTTGGCAAGAATTTTATTGAGTATTTTTGCATCAATATTCATAAGGGAAATTGGTCTAAAGTTCCCTTTCTTTGTGGGATCTTAGTGTAGTTTTGATATCAAGGAAACTGTGGCTTCATAGAATGAGTTGAGTAGTGTTTCTTCTATCTATTTTGTGGAATAGTTTGTAGAGTATTGGTGTTAGGTCTTCTTGGAAGATCTGATAGATTTCTACAATAAAACCATCTGACCCTGTGCTTTTTAAGGTTGGAAGACTATCGATGACCACTTCTATTTCTTTAGGGATTATGGGACCGTTTAGATGGTCTATCTGATCCTGATTAAAATTTCGTAGTTGGTATCTGTTGAGGAAATTTTCCATTTCATCCTGATCTTCCAATTGGGTTGAGTATAGGCTTTTTAGTAGGATATGATATATTTTTTATTTCCTCAGTTTCTGTTGTTATTTCTCCCTTTTCATTGATTTTGTTAATTTGGATGCTGTCACTGTGCCCTCTGGTTAGTCTGGCTAAGGGTTTATCTATGCTGTTGATTTTCTCAAAGAACCAGCTCCTGGTTTTGTTAATTCTTTGTATAGTTCTTTTTGTTTCAACTTTGTTGATTTCAGCCCTGAGTTTGATGATTTCCTGACTTCTACTCCTCTTGGGTGTATTAGCTTCATTTTGTTCTAAAGCTTTCAGGTGTGCTGTTAAGCTTCTAGTTTATGCTCTCTCCAGCTTCTTTTTGGAGGCACTCACAGCTGAGTTTTCCTCTTAGCACTGCTTTAATTGTGTTCCATAAATTTGGGTATGTTTTGTCTTCATTTTCATTACATTCTAAAAAGATTTTGATTTCTTTCTTTATTTCTTCCTTGAACAAGGTATCATTAAGTAGAGCAATGTTCAACTTCCACTTGTATGTAGGCTTTCTGTTGCTTTTGTTGCTATTGAAGAGCAACCTTAATGCATAGTGATCTGATAGCAGGCATGGAATTAGTTTGATCTTCTTATATCTGTTGAGGTCTGTTTTGTGACAAATTATATGGTCAGTTTTGGAGTATGTACCATGAGGTGCTGAGAAGAAGGTATATTCTTTTGATTTAGGATGAAATGTTCTATAGGTAGCTATTAAATCTATTTGGTCCAGTAATTCTTTTAGTTTCACTGTGTCTCTGCTTACATTGTGGTTCCACGATCTGTCCATTGAGGAGAGTAGGGTGTTGAAGTCTCCCACAATTATTGTTTGGGGTACAATGTGTGCTTTAAGTTTTAGGAAAGTTTCTTTTATGAATGAGGGTGCCCTTGTATTTGGAGTATATATGTTCAGAATTAAAAGTTCTTCCTCATAGATTATTCCTTTGATGTGTATAAAGTGCTCTTCTGTGTCTTTTTTGATGACTTTTGGTTGAAAGTCTATTTTATTGCATATTAGAATGGCTACTCCAGCTTGTTTCCTGGGACCATTTGTTTGGAAAACTGTTTTCCAGCCTTTTACTCTGAAGTAGTGATTTTCTTTGACACTGAGATGCGTTTCCTGTATGCTGCAAAATGTTGGGTCTTGTTTATGAATCCAGTCTGTTAGTCTATGTCTCTTTATTGGGGAATTGAGTCAATTGATGTTAAGAGATATTAAGGAATAGTTATTGTTGCTCCCTGCTATTTTTGATAAAAATTTTATGTTTGTGTGGTGATCTTCTTTTGGGTTTGTTAAAAAAAGATTGATTTCTTGCTTTTTCTAGTATGTAGTTTCCCTCCTTTTGTTGGTGTTTTCCATTCATTATCTTTTGAAGGGCTGCATTTGTGGAAAGATACTGTGTAAATTTGTTTTTGTTATGAAATACATTTGTTTCTCCATCTATGGTAATTGAGAGATTTCCTGGATATAGCAGTCTAGGTTGGCATTTGTGTTCACTTGGGGTCTGTATGACATCTGGCCAGGCTCTTCTGGCTTCATAGTCTCTGGTGAGAGGTCCTGTGTAATTCTGATAGGTCTACCTTTATATGTTACTTTTCCCCTTACTGCGTTTAATATTCTTTCTTTGTTTAGTACATTTGATGTTTTAATTATTATGTGACTCGAGGAATTTCTTTTCTGGTCAAACCTATTTGGAGTTGTGTAGGCTTCTTGTTTATTCGTGGGCATCTCTTTCTTAAGGTTAGGGAAGTTTCCTTCTATAATGTTGTTGAGGACATTTACTGGCCCTTTAAGTTGGAAATCTTCATTCTCTTCTATACCTATAATCCTTTGATTTTGTCTTCTCATTCTGTCCTGGATTTCCTGGATGTTTGGGGTCAGGAGCTTTTTGCATTTTTCATTTTCTTTGACTGTTGTATTAATACTTTCTATGATGTCTTTTGCATCTGAGATTCTGTCTTCTATCTCTTGTATTCTGTTGTTGATGCTTGGATCCATGACTCTTGACTTCTTTCCTGG
The DNA here is from genome assembly GCF_947179515.1 of Apodemus sylvaticus. Taxonomy (NCBI): domain Eukaryota; kingdom Metazoa; phylum Chordata; class Mammalia; order Rodentia; family Muridae; genus Apodemus; species Apodemus sylvaticus. The sequence goes on from NC_067491.1 coordinate 33,295,233, forward strand.
ATTTTCTATGTCCAGAGTTGTTTCCCTGTGTGATTTCATTATTGTTTCTACCACCACTTTAGATCCTGGATCATGTTGTTCAATTCCTTCACCTGTTTTGTTGTGTTTCCCCTTAGTTCTTCAAGGACTTCTCCCTGTTTTCTTGTGTGCTCCTGTATTTCTTTAAGGGAGTCATTTATATCCTTCTTGAAGCCCCCCCCCCCCCCCCCCCCCGAGGCCCTCCATCAGCATCATGACCTGTGATTTTAAATACAAATCTTGCTTTCCTGGTGTGTTGGGGTATCCACAGCTTGCTGTATTTGAGTGGTGCCATATTGCCTTGATTTCTGTTAGCAATGTTCCTACACTTCCTTTTTGCCATCTGGTTATCTCTGGTGTTAGTTGGTCATGCTGTCACTGGCTGGTGCTTGCCCTTCCTGTGTGCCTGCAAGCTTATCTCAGCAACCCTGGGTGATCTGCTTTCCCCTGTCACTGATTGCTCTGGTGCTGCCGAGTTCCTAGGTGCAGGTGTAGTCCTGGTGGTGTATGTACAAAGAGATCCTCTATTCTGGTGATCCCTGCCTACTATTCTGTTCCTCTACACAGTCACAGGAGCAAAGATGGCAGTGTCTCACCTCTAAGAGTGGGAATCCTTCCAATTGCCTCCCTGCAGGGCAGATGACCCAGGCCAGGTAGGTGCCCAGCTGGCTAGTTGTGGCACTGTGGAGCTCCTAGGTAGAGTTGGAGTCCTGGTTGGGTGTGTCCCAATTGATTCTCTACTTTGGTGATCCCTGCCTACCAGTCTGCTACACAGCCACCTATTTTCATATCTTGAATCAACAAAGTACCTATATAAAAACACAGCACTCCTAAAATAATAAAACACGGCAATGTATAAATTTTTCCTGACAGGATATGTGTATAAGAACAACATTTACTTTCACTACTTCATACTCTTATGGTGATAATTCAGGAGAAATATGAAGTGATACTGGAAATAATATGAGCTGGGAAAAATGATACATGATTTATCCATAGAACAAATATTTGATGTGATTTATTCTGATATAGACTGGCAAATAAGAAAGATTCAAAAAAGAAAGAAAAGTAAACCATACTATAGACAATCTCCTCTTCTCATAGAAATGTTATTTTAATGATAATTTTACATCGTATATTCTCGATAGTAAGCATTATCTATTCTAGGATTCTGTTAATCAGATCTCTAGACTGAGTCATGAATAGGTTCAAATTATTTCTCTATGGTTTATCTTAAATCAGTTATTCATATAAATATTATTGAATATTTTAAAGTAAATGTATAATATAAGATTATTTGTTCCAAATTATTAACACAAATTGAACACACTGTTTTATGTTTTATTAATATTTGATAACAATAAATAAATAAAATTCTATCTTATAATTTAAAATATAAGTAAAAGTTCAGTTCAGGAATCCATTACATATCTTGTTAATATTAAACAGCAGCATCTGCTACTGCAATAGCCAACACATATTTGTCTCAAAGTGCTTAACACTTGCTGAATGTTATATAAATTATATTCCCTCATCTGTATAAGGCTATTTAATAAATTTCTATAATTTGCACTTACATTGCCAAGGAAAAGAAACTGTATTGATTACCATATGTAAATCATATTTCAGAAGTGTGACTACAGGCAGCTTGATTCTTGCACCTAATAAATGGAGGTAATATTTACATCAACTTCTTACTCTAAACATTTGGTCTTTCATCAACTGTCATTATTCAACATCTCTTGATCCCAGAATTGCACACCTAGGAGTTATCTTGTCCGCAAACATGGTGAAGTCCTGGCTGTAGTTTCATCATCAATGATGAATAGCACTTATATGTATAACAAGCCCAGCATGTGTGAATTCATAGTAGTTATTCACAGAGTAATAATAATGGTGATGGTAATGCAGTATTGGACATTGACAGCTCTTAACATTTGGAATTCCAAAAGCCTTGGATAGATTGACTTATATTCACCTTAGGTGTACAATTTACTATTCTCTTCTATATTATGTGATGAGCATGTAGGCACAGGATAATTTACAGAATCACATTTAAACAGACATAAGCACCTACAGTCACTGAGGAGCTTTCTCACTTTAAAATGTAGCCAGGAGATTTTACACTGTCTTTTCCTTCATTCTTTTAGTGAATACTTAGGTATTCTCCTTGTCAAAATATGTTCTAAATATAGTTCAGTATTGTCAACTGGGTAATCACATTGTGTTGACCTAATTATAAAAATTGTAGTTATTCTTGCTTTTTCCCCTACTGGTTGTTTGTCTATTTTTCAACCAGTTAAATAGCTAGCAATTACTTTCTTTTCCAAAGGATAGAAATGAGACTTGGAAGAAAACAGATTTGCCTTAAAAACATTTCTTTCTCAGCTATGATTTATAGAATCAAAATCCATAGAAGCACTAAAGAAGAAGGAATATATGTCATAAATACAGAAGAAACAAATTTCAATAGCATGCTATTAAACATGAATTTAAATTCAGAAACTTGAGAAACAGACTTTGGAAACCTTCTTTTGCCACAAAGTGGCAAAAAGAACTCAAATGGTAATTGGGTTGAGCAAGGTGCTTGCAAAGAACAGCATTGTAGAAATTTGTGTTCATACACATTGACAAAAATCATTATGCTTACAATTAGGATACAAGTGGCTTAAACCATCCAAGTAGCAAAATTGTCATTAGTGACTTAAGCAGTGTATTTTTTCTAGTCATGTGAGTTCAAGAGCCCAGTCAAAAGTAGATAAATCTGAAGAAAATAAAGTTTTGGTATTTCAAAGTACCATTCATACCCATTCTACATGAAGTATAAGAACTAATGTGAACATACACTAATTAATTCTATAATAATTGCTTTAAATGTTACAAATCAAAACCAAGTACACTTTTATTAAATTTTGACAGTGGAAAACAATATACTTAACTTACAAAAGTTACATCAATACACTGTAGGCTTGGTAAAACTATACAGTATCATGGCCTTTGCAGGGCAACACAAATCTCTGTGATTTAACACATTAACATCCCCCTAGTTTATTCAAATAAGATGGTATTACTCATATGTTAACATCTGGAGCTCATGTACACAGTGCTGTTTCCTACATTATAAGACATCATCAGTTTATTCAAAGCTAGAAATTGATCTATTTGAAAATCAGTAGTTGGAGGTCACCACCATCTTGGCTCCTGTGACCAGGCAGTCAGCTCAGCCAGGAACGCAGAGAGCACCAGAGTAAGAAATTGCTTGGGACACAGCCTGCCTGGGTTCCACCTATACATAGGAGCATAGCAGCTCTACAGCTGTCTGGGCATGTATACTGCAAGGGAGCATCTGACCTGCAGGAAGACCTGAGCTTAGAAGGAGTCCTGCTTTCAGAGACCTGTGCCACGTATGAAACGGGAAAGATCCTACTTCCTGATACTCTCTTGAAAACTGACAGGAGCAGGTTATTCAGTAAGAACCATCCCATACACCTAGAGGCCCAGAGCCACTCACTACCCAGAAACCTCCAGATCACCTGCACCCCTCCCTGACATGGGGAGGAGCAGGTCATTTGAAAACTAGCACCAGTAGGTGCATTCAAACTGGTAGAAGCAGAGCATTTGAGAACCAGCACCAGCAGAGCATTTGAAATCTGGCAGCAGCTATTTGAGAAATAGTAGCCTGCAGGGCATTTGACCCTTGACAAGCCTGCCACAGAGGAGACCCCATCAACTGATACATTCTGGAGAACCAGCTGTTTGCAGGGCATTGGAGAGAAAGGGAATCCCAGGAGTACAGAACCACGGGCCTGCAGGACAGAGAAGATAGAGACAGAAAAAGCAGATAACATGGAAGATAAAGACATGGCCAAAGGCAAATTCAAGCTCACTACCAACAGAAACCAAGGCAACATGACACCATCAGAACCCACTTCTACCACAATAGCAAATTCTGCATATGCCATCACATCAGAAAAGCAAGAGCTAGATTTAAAATCACATCTCATATTGTTGAAGGAGGACTTCAAGAAGGACATAAATAATTCCCTTAAGGAAATACAGGAGAACATGGGTCAATAGGTAGATGCACCAAAATCCCTTAAAGAAAGACAAGAGAATATGGATCAAAAGGTAGAAGCCCTTGAAGAGGAAACACAAAAATCTCTTATAGAAATACAGGAGAACATGGGTCAACGGGTAGATGTCCTTAAAAAGGCAATACAAAAATCCCATAGGGAATTATGGGAGAACATGGGTCAACATGTGGAAGCCCTTAAAGAAGAATCACAAAAATCCTAAAAGAAATATAGGAGAACATGGGTCAATAGGTAGAAGCCCTTAAAGAGGAAACACAAAAATTCCTTAAAGAATTTCAGAAAAAAAAAACAAACAAACAAGTGAAGGAACTGAGCAAAACTATCCAGGGCCTAATACTAGAAATAGAATCAAAATAAATCACAAAGTAAGACATCTCTGAACATAGAAAACCTGGGAAAGAATTCAGGACTCATAGATGCAAGCATCAACAACAGAATACAATACATAGAAGAAAGAATATCAGATGCTGAAGATTCCTTAGAAAACATTGACACAGCAGTCAAAGAAAATGAAAAATACAAAGAGCTTGTAACCCAAAACATCCAGGAAATCCAGGACACAATGAGAAGATCAAATCTAAGGATTATAGGTATAGAAGAAAATGAGGATATGCATCTTAAAGGGCCAGTAAATATCTTCAACAAAATTTAGAAGAAAACTACTCTAACCTAAAGAAAAAGATGCCCATGAACATACAAGAAGCCTACAGAACTCCAAGCAGGTTGGACCAGAGCAGAAATACCTCCTGTCACATAATAATCAAAACACCAAATGTACTAAACAAAGAAAAATATTAAAAGCAGTGAGAGAAAAGGGTCAAGTAACATATAAAGGAAGACCTATCAGAATTGTACCAGACTTCTCATCAGAGACTGTGAAAGCCAGAAGAGCCTGGGCAAAAAGAGAACAAAAATATGAGCCCAGACTACCAAACCCAGAAAAACATTCTATTACCACAGATGGAAAAACAAGACATTCCATGACAAAAGCAAATTTACACAATATTTTTCTACAAATCCAGCTCTGCAAATGATAATGGGTAGATAGTACCAACACAAGGCAGCAAACCACACCGTAGAAAACTCAATAAGGTAATTTGTCAACTAACACAATAGAAGATAGATACACAACGAGAATTTCATCTTTAAGAAGATAATAGTAAGCAACAATCACTTTTCCTTAATATCTCTTTATATCAGTGGTCTCAATTCCCCTACACAAAGACATAGACTAACAGAATGGATACATAAGCAGTACCCAACGTGTTGCTGCATAAAAGAAACCCACCTCAGTGACAAAAACAGTCACTATTTAAGAGTCAAAGGTTGGAAAACAATTTTCCAAGCAAATGTTCCAAAGAAAAAAGCTGGAGTGGCTATTCCTATATCAGATAAAATTGACTTTCAACCACAAGTTGTCAAAAAAAGATAAGGAGGAACATTTTATACTGGTCAAAGGAAAAGTCTACCAAGATGAACTCTCAATTCTGAACATCTATGCTCTGAATGCAAGGGTACCCACATTCATAAAAGAAACTTTACTAAAGCTCAAAGCACACATTGCACCCCATACAATAATAGTGGGAGCCTTCAACACTTCACTCTCAAAAATGGACAAATCATGGAATCAGAAACTAAACAGAGATACAGTGAAACTGACTGAAGTTATGGACCAAATGGATTTAACAGATATTTATAGAACATTGCATGCTAAAGCAAAGGAATATACCTTCTTCTCAGCACCGCACGGTACCTTCTCCATAATTGACCATATAATTGGTCACAAAATGGGACTCAACAGATACAGAAATATTGAAATTATTCCATGTATCTTATCAGATCACCACGGCCTAAGACTGGTCTTGAGCTCAAACAAAAGCAATGGAAAACACAAACACATGGACCTTGAACAATGATCTCAATGATATCTTGGTCAAGAAAGAAATAAAGAAAGCGATTAAAGACTTTTGAGAATTTAATGACAATGAAGACATATTATAACAAAATTTATGGGACACAATGAAAGCAGTACTAAGAGCTCTGAGTGTCTCCCAAAAGAGAATGGAGAGAACTTAAACTAACAGCTTGACAGTTCACTTGAAAGTTCTAGAACAAAAGGAAGCAAATACCCCCAAGAAGAGTAGACAGCAGGAAATAATCAAACTTAGGGCTGAAATCAACCAAACAGAAACAAAAAGAACTACACAAATAATCAACAAAACAAGAGCTTGTTCTTTGAAAAAATCAAGGTCAAAATATCACTATTTGCAGATGATAAGATAGTATACTTAAGCAACCCCAAGACTTCCACCAGAGAACTCCTAAAGCTGATAAACAACTTCAGCAAAGTGGCTGGATATAAAATTAACTCAAGCAATTCAGTAGCCTTCCTCTACTCAAAGGATAACCAAGAGGAGAAAGAAATTAGGGAAATGACACATTTCACAATAGTCCCAAATAATATTTTATACCTAGGTGTGTCCCTAAAAAAGCAAGTGAAAGATCTATATGACAAGAACTTTAAGACTCTGAAGAAAGAAATCAAAGAAAGTCTCAGAAAATGGAAAGATCTCCCATGTTCATGGATTGGCAGGATCAATATAGTAAAAATGGCTATCTTGACAAAAGCAATCTACAGATTCAATGCAATCCCCATCAAAATCCCAAATCAATCCTTCATAGATATAGAAAGAGAAATTCTCAAATTCATCTGGAATAACAAAAAAACTTAGGATAGCAAAAACAATTCTCCACAACAAAAGATCTTCTGGGAGAATCATCATCCCTGACCTCAAGCTCTACTACAGTAAAAACTGTTTGGTATTGGTATGCAGACAGGCAGGAAGATCAATGGAATAGAATTGAAGACACAGAAAAGAACCCATGGTCACTTGATATTTGACAAAGGAGCTAAAAACATCCAGTGGAAAAAAGACAGCATTTTTAACAAATGGTGCTGGATCAACTGGAGATCTGTATGCAGAAAAATGAAAATTGACCCATTCTTATCTCCTTGTACAAAGCTCAAGTCCAAGTGGATCAAGGATCTACACATAAAATCAGACACACTGAAGATTATAGAAGAGTAAGTGGGAACAAATCTTGAACACGTGGGCACAGGGGAAAAGTTCCTGAACAGAACACCAATGGCTTATGCTCTAAGAACAAGAATCAACAAATGGGACCTCATAAAACTGCAAAGCTTCTGTAAGGCAAAGGACACAGTCAATAGGACAAAACGGCAACCAACAAACTGGGAAAAGATCTTTACCAAACCTACATCTGATAGAGAGCTAACATCCAAGGTATACAAAGAACTCAAGAAGTTAGTCTCCAGAGAGTCAAATAACCCTATTTAAAAGGGGGGTATAGAACTAAACAGGGAATTCTCAACTGAGGAAACTCCAATGGCTCTAAAGCACCTAAAGAAATGTTCAGCATCCTCAGTTATCAGGGAAATGCAAATCAAAACAACACTGAGATTCCACCTTACACCAGTCAGAATGGCTAAAGCCATTTAAGATGAAAAAAAAAAATCAGGGGACAGCAGATGCTGGAGAGGATGTAGGGAAAAAAGAATACTCCTCCATTGTTGATGGGCTTGCAAACTGGTAAAGCCACTCTGAAAATCAGTTTGGCGATTCCTCAGAAAATTAGACATAGTACTACCTGCAGACCCAGCTATACCATTCCTGGGCATATACCCAGAAGATGCTCCTACATGTAAAAAGGACACATGCTCCACTATGTTCATAGCTGGCTTATTTATAATAGCCAGAAAATGGAAAGAACACAGATGTCCCTCAACAGAGGAATGGATTACAGAAACTATTGTATATATGTATATATATATATATATGTATACAATATACAATATATATATATATATATATATACAATGGAATATACATTCAGCTATTAAAATTCAATGAATTCATGAAATTCCTAGGCAAATGGATGGAACTAGAAAGTGTCATCTTCAGAGAGGCAATCCAATCACAAAAGAACACACATGGTATGTACTCACTAATAAGTTATTTTGAGCCCAAAAGCTCAAAATAAACAAGTTACAATTCACCCAGCACAGGAAGCTCAAGAAGAAGGAGGACTTAAGTGAGGGTGCATTTTTTCCTCTAAGAAAGGGAACAAAATACTTACAGAAGCAATAAGGGAGACAATATGTAGAACAGAGACTGAAGTAAAGGCCACCAAGAGCCTGCCCTACCTGGGGATTCATCCTATAAACAGTCAACAAACCCCAACACTTTTATGGATGACAAGAAGTGCATACCAAAAGGAGCATGCCATTGTTGTCTCCAGAGGGACCCTGCCAGAGCCTTACAAATACAGAGGTAGATGCTAGCAACCAACTATTGGACTGGGCATGGAGTCCACAATGGAGGAGCTGGAGGTTGGTCCAGAGGAGCTGAAGGTGTTTACAGCCCCATGGGAAGAAAAATGACTTTGGCCACTCAGATGCACCAAGACTCCAAGGGACTGAACCATCACCCAAAGGGCACATATGGTTCCAGCCAAAAATGTGGCAGAGTAAGGCCGTGTTGGGCATCAGTTGGAGGAATGGCCCTTGGTCAGGTAAAGGGTCAACAGAGGCCCCAACAAAGGGAAACTGAGTGGTGGAGGTGGGAGTGTGTCGGGTGGAGGGGCATATATGTGGAGGCAGGGGGAAAGAAGAAAAAGAGGGGTTGGGAGTCTTAGGGGAGCGGGGATATCGGGGAAGATTTTACCATTGGCAATGTAAATGAAGACAATATTCAATAAAAAAAGAAAAACGAAAAAAAGGAAAAAAAGAAAATCAGTAGTTGCAGGGCCTAGAGATATATGTTTGTGAGCAGAGGGCTTAGCTTACACATACAAGGTCCAGGTTAAAGCCACAAAGTCTCATCAAGGAGGCACAGAGATGCTCATTCAAAGTTGGAGCATTTGGGGTGTGAGAAAATTTTCAGTTTTCTTCAGAGTCAACTTTTATTTTATTCCTAAAGAAATGCACAAAATAATGACATTAACTTTTTCAATCTTTATAAAATCGAGTCTTGTTCTGGGACATTTTTATCGCATGGGTCCTTAAAATCTGATTTACTCACAAATGAAAATGAATAGGATAGCAATAAATGTGAATAACTGTTATATACTAACAATAATTTTAAGGAATCAGTTTGCGTATAATATTGCAAGGTGTTATGTAAAATTTCTACTAGCCTTCAAAATAGTGTACTCAAAATTAATTGATGGGAACAGTTGTTGAATAAAGCCAACTCAATATTTATCAATGCTTTGTAGAATAAAAATGTTGGCTATTTTCATCTGCTATGCATATATAGATGTGAAATTATTATATTACTGTGCAATTCATAATTCAATAATGCAGGTAAATTATCATTTTCTTTTACTTTTAAATTGCATTTATTTTTTGAGACAAAAATATGAAGCTAAAATGAAGACAAGAAATTTTTTACTGAAATTAGATTCTGTGGTATGAATTCTTGATGATTTTAAAGCTTCGAAACACTAAACAGACACCATATCTGAATATATTTTAAATAACTGTTTTAGGATTACTGTCCTAAAGCATGTGATGAAGCAACATGACCAAGGAAACTTGAAGAGGGAAAGGTTTATTTTATTTACAATTCCAAATTGCTGCTCATTATTGAAGAGGTCAGGGCAGGAATTCAAACCTGGAAGGTGATGCAGAGGTCATGGAGGTAGGCTGATTACGGGCTGGCTCTCATGGCTCTTCTCAGTCTACCTCCTTATAAAATCCAGAACCTCCAGCCCAGGGATGCCACCACACACTGACGGCTGGGACTTCCCAATGGATGTTACTCATATATGGAATTTTACTGATGCATGAATCAAGTATCACTGAAAAAAAAAGACTAATTGAAAATGTCTCAAAGTGCAGGAAATGTAGGAAATTGCATAAGAAAAGCAAATGTACAGACTGGTAGATGAAGACTGGGAACGAGAGTTCACCAAAATTCTGAAACTCTCAAAGGGACACTGAGAGTTTTATCTGTTGGTTCTAAGGCAAATGGTAGCATTATTACTGTGTTCAGTGTTGATAGAATGGAGAGAGAGAGGGAAAGACCACAAAGTAAACAGAGACACAGTGAAACTAATCGAAACTTTGGACTAATTGGATCTAACAGATATATGTGTATATATCTGCACATATGTGTGTGTGTACAAATATATATATGTATATAAATATATATTAGTATATTTACAAGGATATATATATATCCTAAAGCAAAAGAATATACCTTTTTCTCAGCACCTCAGGGTACCTTCTCCAAAATTGATCATATAATTGGTCACAAGACAGACCTCAACAAATATAAGAAGATTGAATTAATCCCATGCCTCCTATCAGATCACTGTGAAGTAAACGTTGTCTTCAATAGCAACAAAAACTGCAGAAAGCCCACATACACATGAAAACTGAACAATACTCTACTCAATGACAGAGTAGATTCCTTTGTCAAGGAATGATTCCTGGGTCAAGGAAGAAATAAAGAAAGAAATCAAAGATTTTTTTCGAATTTAGTGAAAATGAAGGCACAACTTACCCAAATCTAAGGGACACAGTGAAAGCAGTGCTAAGAGAAAACTCATAGCCCTGGGTGCCTCCAAAAAGAAACAGGAGAGAGCATACACTAGCAGCTTAACACCTGAAAGCCCTGGAACAAAAAGAAGCTAATTCACCCAGGAGGAGTAGAAGACAGGAAATCATCAAACTCAGGGCTGAAATCAATCAAGTGGAAACAAAGAGAACCATACAAAGAATCAACAAAACCAGTAGCTGGTTCTTTGAATTTTTTTAAAATTGTTTCCATGCATTTTAGGAAAATAAATATAAGTGATTTCTAAAGTTTTCTGCACTTATATCAGATGGCTCACAGCTGCATATGAATACAGTTCCAGGAAACCTGATGTTTTGGTCTCAATGTGACAAATTCTCAATTGTATGTATCCACCCACAAAAACACACCTATACACAAAATTAAAAATGAAAATAATACAGCTTTAGAAAAATGGCAAGTATTAGAATTTAGTGATGCTCTTTATGAATTGAGGTACTTCCATCTTGATCTTAATAATCTAAGGTATTTAATTATGAATTATTTTAGGATTTTCTCAAATTAATATATATATATGTGTGTGTGTGTATGTGTTTATGTGCATAAATATGATCATGTGATTTTCCTATTGTTTATGAAGGATGAGAAATTATATTATTAATTTTGAGTGTTTATTTAACTTCAGACTAGTAATAAACAGGCCTATCTAGACAACCTACTAAATATAAGCAGAACATTCATTAAGAATTTTTCTATATTAACTGACATTGGACTACAAGTAAAATTTAAAAGCATTTGAAAGTTAAAAAATCCATTTCCTCCAGATTCTCCAGTTGTGTTGAGTATAGGCGTTTGTAGCAGAATCTGATGATTTTTTAGATTTCCTCAGTTTCTGTTGTTATATCCCCCTTTTCATTTCTAATTTTGTTAATTTGGATACTTTCTCTGTGCCCTTTGGTCAGTCTGGCTAAGGGTTTATCTATCTTGTTGATTTTCTCAAAGCACCAGCTCCTGAATTCATTGATTCTTTGTATGGTTCTCTTTGTTTCCACTTGATTGATTTCAGCCCTGAGTTTGATGATTTCCTGTCTTCTACTCCTCCTGGGTGAAATAGCTTCTTTTTGTTCCAGGGCTTTCAGGTGTGTCCTTAAGCTGCTAGTATATGCTCTCTCCATTTTCTTTTTTGGAGGCACTCAGAGCTATGAGTTTTCCTCTTAGCACTGCTTTCATTGTGTCCCAGAGATTTGGATATGTTATGCCTTCATTTTCATTAAATTCTAAAAAGTCTCTGATTTCTTTCTTTATTTCTTCTTTGGCCAAGGTGTCATTGAGTAGAGTATTGTTCAGCCTCCATGTGTATGTGGGCTTTCTGTACTTTTTGTTGCTATTGAAAACCACTCTTATTCCATAGTGATCTGATAAGAGGCATGGGATTAGTTCGATCTTCTTGTATTTGTTGAGGTCTGTCTTGTGACCAATTATATGGTTGATTTTGGAGAAGGTACCATGAGATGCTGAGAAAAAGGTATATTCTTTTGCTTTAGGGTGAAATGTTCTATAAATATCAGTCAAATCCAATTGGTCCAAAGCTTCAATTAGTTTTACTGTGTCCCTGTTTAGTTTCTGTTTTCCTGATCAGTCCATTGAGGAGAGTGGAGTGTTGAAGTCCCCCACAATTATTGTGTTAGGTGAAATGTGTGCTTTGAGCTTTAGTAAAGTTCCTTTTATGAATGAGGGTGCCCTTGCATTTGGCGCATAGATGTTCAGAATTGAAAGTTCTTCTTGGTGGATTTTTCCCTTGACCAGCAAGAAGTGTCCTTCTGTGTCTCTTTTGAGGACTTTAGGTTGAAAGTCAATTTTATCTGATATTAGAATGGCTACTCTGGCTCATTTCCTGAGACCATTGGCTTGTAAAATTGTCTTCCAGCCTTTTACTCTAAGGTAGTTTTTGTCTTTAACACTGAGGTGTGTCTCCTGTATGCAGCAAAATGTAGGGTCCTGTTTCTTTATCCAGTCTGTTAGTCTATGTCTTTTTATTGGGGAATTGAGTCCATTGATGTTAAGAGATATTAAGGAATAGTGATTATTACTTCCTGTCATTTTTGATGTTATTTTTATATTTGAGTGGTTATCTTCTTTGGGGTTTGATGAAAGAAGGTAACTATCTTGCTTTTTCCAGAGTGTCATTTCCCTCCTTGTATTGGAGGTTTCCTCCTATTATTCTTTGCAGAGGTGGGTTTGTGAAAAGATATTGTGTAAATTTGGTTTTGTCATGGAATATCTTGGTTTCTCTATCTATGGTGATTGAGAGTTTTTCTGGGTACAGTAGTGTTGGCTGATATTTGTGTTCTCTTAAAAATCACAAAACTCTGTCTTCTCTATATTTCTCTTTGTATCTTTTTCTTCTGTCTTTCTCCCTCCCCCTCACTCTCTGTCTGCCTATCTCCCACTCTCTCTCTCTTTCTCTTCTCTCCATAATGGAATAGTAAAAACTATGCCAAATTCTCAAATATATTGACACTAAAATTCTCATTTGAACCAATCATTGGAACAAGGAAGGACTAGAAAAGTAATTCATTAAATGCCTTCAAACCATATTGAAAAACAGACTACTTCATAATAGATGAAATTTTCTCATGTTGGAAGATTCCATCTCAAATTGACATATGTAGAAATAAATATCCATATAATTTCAAATGTAGATTAAAAGACTAAAAAGAGAGAAACAGTCCCACATTCTGATCTTAGGCTGAATCCTTTGACATTTAAGCATTGCAAACATTCCAAATCCCAAACATCCCAAATTGTGGTACTTTTATTAGTGCTACATGAAGGATATAATAATGCTCAAGTGACTGTGAATCTTTAACTACATGTTTAACTGAATATTTAAATCAGTTTTTTGATAATCACTTCTCAGTGTTAAAAGTACCTACCAAACGAACACTGATCATATATGACTTGAATAATAACCCAAAAACTCTAAAGATGGACCAAGAAGTTAATGATGCTTTCATTTCTATTAACTCATTGTTCACTCAATGGCCCAGAGGCCTGGAGTGATTTAAAATTTTCACCCTTAATATTTTAGAAATGGAATTCATACTCCCATGTCTGTTCTAGATATGTATCTTGGAAAAGTAAATTGAAATCTTTAGGGAGGAATGTATCATTGTAGAGGGAGCGCCTTAAGAGGCAATGGGATCTGTTTTATCATAAGATAAAAGCTTTGGAAGGGAAGGAGCTTCCTAAGGACAAGCAAAGAAAGTGAATTAGTGACAAGATGTATTTCTTGTGAAGATTTTCTGCAAGTTACAAAACTGGCAATAGAGGTAATACAGTATTACATATACTTGGTAAATCAGACACAGGTTTATTGGAATGGGCTACAATATTGAGTCAAGTTCTATTGTGGATTGTGCTAAGCAGTATCTCATGATAAGGATCAATCTTACATAAAAAGAAATGCAATGCCTGGAGAAATTTCTCAGCAATAAAGAGTACTTATATTACTTGAACAGGACCTTGGTTTTGATCAGAGCACCCACACTGTGGCTCACAAACAGCTGTAACCCAGATTTCAGGGAGGCTAGCATCTTCTCCTGAATCTCAAATGTTCTTTCATGAATATGCTATACATACATACACTCAGGAACATAAATGGAAGCCAAGTCTTCTAGATACAACAAAATTGATACATATGTGACCTCACAGAGACCGTGCAACACACAATAGACATGCACAAATGCAACCCAGACAATATTCCAGCATTAAATAGAGGAAGTGGACATGAACTATGATCTCTATTCCAGAAGTTATTTGCAATTGATACTAGCTGGACAAATGTGTTGCTGGTTAATCAACCAATCACTGCATGGGCCCCATGATGAGTAGCAGTAGACAACTGCACCCTAGTCTTCTAAAAACTTTCAACTAATTTCTTAGTGGGATTAAACACCTTTTCTGAGCAAGAGGCAAATAATTCGTTGAAGGTTTTGGGTGACTGCTGAAATCTTTAGCTATAAATGATTTTGTCATTTCTAAGACAAAAAATTTCTAAGAAACTGAGTGGGTTTCAGAATGAGTAAGGTTGCCCTCCCCAGGAAAGAGCACACATACAAAAGTATTTTACAGACATAGCAGATTGGACTTAGGATTCTAATATATATATATATACATATATATATATGTATATATATATATGCAATAACATTTAGTGAATAAAAGAACTGATGGATTTGAAGTAGAAGACAGTGGGATACATGCAACAATTTCAAGGGAGAAAAAGGAGATGGGCAATTATATTATAATCTCAGAAAAATGAAAATTATTATGAAAGACGCTACATAGTGTGTTTAACTGCTTGCATAATTAAAGTTCTGAGTGTAAAATGATAGGTTGCAAGGGTTCTGGCTTACGCCTAGTCACCATCCCATGATGTTCTTGAATTTACAATCTTAAGTGTTATTATGATGCCTAGGATGAGCACCATTCCTGCTAAAACCTATTTGCATCCCATCCTCACTTATTGCATTATCTGCATCTGAAGCTGAATCCTGATAGGCCTCAAGACTCTGAGAGACCGTGTTAATTTGCATGCCTGATGACAGATTTTAATAAATACTTGGCTCTTCAAATACTTGATTGTGATCACACTGCATTTTCAGAATTCAGCGTCTATTTTTTATAGTTCATTTTAGCTGAGTAGTTTATCTTTTTGGTGTTCCTTGTTTTAATTTTGGTTATAATACACAATATGTGGATATAATCATCTTGCTAAGGACAACATAGAGTTGGGTCATTGTAAACTGAACAATCCAGCTAGTACCGAACTACACATATAATCCCTGCTCATAAACTTTTTGCAGTGACAGAAAGTGTTATGAATGCTACCACGTGAGAAAGGTAATCAGTAATCTGTATAGTTAATGATGTGAAGTATAATAATGCTCACCCTGACAAAGCATGCCCCTTAGTGTAGTCATGGCAGAAATGGTCTGAAATAACAAAACTATTTCATATTTGAATGTTGCATAGGACAGAATTTATTGCTAGTGTTGTTGAATGAGAAAAGAAAAACTGACTGTGTAGGCCATAGGAAACAACCTGGTTCTAGCACACTAATGGATACAGTATCATGCTGTCACTAAATACATTATAGCTTTGGTGTAGTACAGTTCATTGTTATCATCAAATAATTTTATTTCAACATACAAGAGAATAATGAGAAAGTACCTTTAGTTACATCTCTAGTAATCTAAATATGTATAAAATAGAAGTCATTTTTAAGAGGATTAGTTTTTTATTAATATTTTTATTGTCTATATTCTTTGTTTACATTCCAAATGATTTCCCTTTTCCAGGATCCCCCCTCCCCATATGTCCCATAAACCTTCTTCTCTCCATCCCTTCATCTTTGAAAACTGCATATTTGTTCAGTATTGACTATATAACTAACAGAAGAATGAAGAGGTAACCAGTTATGCAACTAGATCAAATTGGGGGTTTGTATGAATGAGATATGACAAACTGAGTAAATACAGAGTTGAAACGCAATCAGGAAGGCAAGCAATAAATCTTGGAGAGCTGTATACTTAAGAGATGAATAAAATAAAAGTATTCTGGAGAGATGTGATTTCTTATAACTTAAAGAATAGAAAGTATAAAGTAATAAATATTGAATTTTTTCTTACTTGTTAGGAGATACTAACCTTAAAAGTCAAATACGTTTCACTTCATATCTGAGCTGACGCATTCAAAGGGCATGTGTGTGTAAAGTCTGAAACCAATGATAATCAGTCATAAGTAAATGAATAAGTAGATAGATTATCCAGAAACCATTGAAAGGGGTATAGTGCTTGGGCTAGCTGTCCCAAGCTAAGAGTTAACAAAGTGCCTTTTGATCAGCAGGATACCCATAGGTCTACTTATGTTTACACCATGTTTTAAACCTAAAGCCTTCATAATTTTCATTGATTTTGAAATCCCCAAATATCAAGACTTAAAAAAATGAAGAATCTCCATGTCTAAAACAGTAAATGACACCAGCAGGGAAATTAAATGAGGGCAAGGCTTAGAGATGGGTATATTCATTTTAATGGAAAACCCTATTGTAATCTCAATAAAAGACAGCTAAAATTATATCTACATTTTCTCCTTTTTCTTTTTTATTGGACATTTTCTTTATTTACATTTCAAATGTTATCCCATTCCCTCCTTCCTGCTTCTATGAGGTGCTCCCCACCCCACCCCACTCACCCCTGCTTCCCCACCTTCGAATTCCCCTACACTGGGGCATCAAGCCTTCTCAGAACCAAGGTCCTCTCTTCCCACTGATGCACAACAAGGCCATCCTCTGCCACATCAAGGTCCTCTCTTCCCACTGAAACACAACAAGGCCATCCTCTGCTACATATATGTGCCTGGAGCCATGGGTCCCTTAATTTGTACTTCTTGGTTCGTGGTTTAGTCCCGGAGCTCTGGGGATTCAGGTTTGTTGATATTGCTGTTTTTCCTATGGGGTTGCAAACTCCTCAGCTCCTTCAGTCTTTTCTCTAACTCCTTCATTGAGGACCCCATGCTCAGTCCCATGGTTGGCTGAGAACTTCTGCCTCTGTATTTGTTAGGGTCTGACAGAGGCTCTCAGGAGACAGCGATATCAGGCTCTTGTCACCATGCCCTTCTTGGCATCATCAATATAGTGCCTGGGTTTGCTGTCTACAGATGGGATGGATTCAGTCTGGATGGTCTTTCCTTCAGTGTCTGTACCACTCTTTGTCTCTGCATTTCCTTTAGACAGAAGTAATTCTGGGTCAATATTTTTGATATGGGTGGGTGATATGCCTAACCTGTGAATACTGTCCCTACAGATTCTTTCTCCTATTTTTGGGTATTTCAGCTAATGTAATTCCAGTTGGGTCCTGGGAGCCTCTTGTTTTCCTGGCATCTGGGACTTTCTAGTGGCTGGCCCCAGTTCTCCATCCTCCACTGCTACACATCTCCATTCAATTTCCTGATTCAATTATTTGGCTTCATTCTTAGCATTTGAAGGAGGAGTCTAGGAAATACCAACATTGACTGAATAAAATTGAATTTTATTTGACTGGCAAGCATACGTTCCTACTGCAATTATATAGGTTCTAGCAGTTCGAGTTTGCTTCTTTGCTGTTGCGTTGGAATACCATGACCAAAACTAACTGGAGAGTAAAACCCTTGTTTTATTTTACAAGTTGCAACACATAATAGATAAGAGCCAAGCCTGGACAGAAGTCGGGTTGGGGATCCTGGATGCAGAATAGAAGCAGAGACTAAGGAAAAACTATACTAACTAGCACTCAAGGAAATCCCCCTCAGATCTTATCACAGGTTATTCTAGTAGAGACAGTTCTTCAATTGAGATTTCCCTTTTCCAGGTGTGACTAGGTACCAAAACCTAACAGGTACATATTACTGTCTTTGATTTTAGTGATTAAACAACCCCCAAAATCTCACTGCAGAAAATTCAGTTAAGCACGAGAACTGAAAGAGCAACAATAAAATTTATAACGCTTTTGAACAAATAAGAAATTCTACCAAATCATGAACATGAAAAGTGTTATGTGACCAATGAGAAGCAAAAGATGACATAAAGTAAGTGTCCACTTATGTGTAATAGCTAAAAAAGTATATATTGTTAGCAATCCTTCTAGGCTCTGCCCCACAGTTACCTGGCAATAGCCTGTGGTATGCCTGACTCACTGTAAAAGGGGTTGTTTGCCCCTCCTCACGATGTCTATTCTAGTCCTATTCCCTTTCCCTTTCTCTCCACATGTTCCTGGCCAGCCTCTCCTCTCTGTTTCTTCTCTCTCTCTCTCTCTCTCTCTCTCTCTCTCATTCTCTCTCTCTCTCTCTCTCTCTCTCTCCCTCTCCCTACCCCCCCCCTCTGCCTTTCTGTTCCTCTATTCCCACAACTTCCCTCCCCATGACCTAAATAAACTCTTCCATACTATATCTGTCTTATGGCTGATACCTCATGGCTGGTATTTCATGGGGAAGGGATGTCTCATCATGAGCTCACAAAGATACCCCCTATCACCTCACCATACTGTGCCTCTACCAAACATATCACTGGCTCTTCCTTTCATTTTTTTTCATAAAACACAGCACACACACACACACACTTAAGTAGATTAGCATCTGTGTTTCATTAGGTCATTTGCCTTGAGTGGAAGAGGAACCATATACATACATATATGAATTGCTTCCTTTTGGAGCAAAAGAACTATTCAAAATGCAGATTATTATTATAATAGTGTTTCCAAAAGAAAAAAAAACTGTTTTAAAACATTGATTTCTATACGTAAAACAATTAATTTTATGGTTCATGAATTATGCCCAAAGAAAGTTGAAATGTAAAATAGTACATACTTAAAAGAATTTATAGATTTAATAGATCCAAGAAGAAGATACAAAGTGTCTCTTTCTCTTTGTAACCTTGTATTTAAACAACAATATAAGTTTAGTTTGTGTGACTTTTTGGAGACAGTAAGTTTTATGTTCAATGGAGTGATTCAAATATGAAATGTTGCTTAATGCTGCCAGATGGTTGGCTGATTTCTGTCCACCTTAAAAAAGAAAACATCATTAGATCCTGGCCAAGTGCTGAACTACCATGTCAGTAACAATACCTTGAGAAATGTTTTGTATTACATAGATTGTGTACCCTTCCAAATTTGTAAAGAAACATGTAAGCAAATACCACAGTTTGTTATACAATGAATAGCATTGTAATTTTTAAATGCATCAAAGAATAAATGGTGATTTTACACAATTCAGTGATTAAATATAATTCAATAGCAGCATGTTTTACTGATTCAAAGACCAATATGTTTTATTTCAAGGTATAAAAGTCCATGAACTCACAGTATCATTTTCTTTTCATTTCTATGTCTTTTATTTGAAAAAAAACCCCTTGTACATTTATAAGTTATAACTGATTTTTAGTGAGAGTCACCAAAAGACAATGGGCTAGTGTAATTCTTTGGGCACCAAACAATGTTTTGTAGGCAGTGGTGGGTTTTGTTCTTTTTATTTGACATGCAATTATTGTTACTTATGGTAGAGAAGGGAAATTGGTTATACTCATTCCTGAATTCTGGCTTGTCTCTTGCATTACAGAGATTGGAAAGACCTTAAGATTACATTACAACAGCGCTTCACAATAACTTGACAACTTTTGTTTCTTTTTCTTATTGAAAGACAGCACTATTAGAGACAAAAAAATTAAGGTTAATTACAAGCCATGTAATTACTTGTATATTGAGAATTGTGTACTGTAATTTAAAAAAATAAAAGAGTTTAAAAAGAAACTATAGAAGTATTTTTTAACATACATTAAGGTAATTTCTAAATATTGCAGTTACAGAATAATATTGGAATGCACATAAACTTTGTCTATGTGGTTTATTTATATGCCCACCAAAGATATACCTTCTATGAATCTCCAATCTGCATAATAATAATTTTTATTAATTAGTTACTTCCTAGAAATAACCCAGTACCTTCAGTGGCACTCAACTTTTAGTATACATGGGAAATGGTGACTTACTAATTCTTGTACTGTGCCCCGTTACATCTCATCTAACCATCTTAATTTTCTTTCATTTAGTTGTGATGTGTTAGAGATAGACCCACATGCTTTCATCTCAAGCCTCTGTTGTATCAGTTTCTATAGTCTATTCAATTTGTCAAACTATTTTCCTGAGGAGGACAATAACCAATTCACACTGTAATCATGGACAAAGTATGTCCATAGCATATCTCAACAAAACCTATGTAAGTATTTCCCAAATGTTTGTCAGCTGGTACATGAAAATAGAAAAAGTGTAATGTTATTTGAAATAATGGCAACAACAGTCTCACAGTGAATAAAGAATGTGTGGTAGGACAAATCTATGGATAGTCATTTGCCTGAGTTTAGTTTAATTGTCAAGCTTTATCTGAATCCTCCCTCAATGATAGCCCATAAGATTTAAAATGCTAACAAAAACTCCTATGTTTAAAATGCATTTATGGCATAATATAAATAATATAATTTATATTATGATATATGATATATGATAGATGATAGATGATAGATGATAGATGTTATATGATAGATGGTATACGATATACAATATACGATATATATGATATGTGAGATATGATATATGATATATGATGTATGATGTATGATGTATGATGATGTGTGATGTATGATATATGATATAAATAATATAAATATTTCTATTCCTTGTGAACTGTCTTAATTCTCAAACTCTTCTTTTGTTTCTTAAAGAAACATGAAAATACTCTTGGTAATACTTCTTATAAAACTTATAAAACTTAAGAGTAATGCTATTTAGAGAGAGGTGAAGAGAGAAGAGCAATACAAGCCACAGGGAACTGAGTGATATAATTCTCAAATGGAGGATGCATTTGGTAGTGAGATGAGAATGCCTCCCTGTCTTCTAATTATTTCCCCTTATACTAGAGATTTTCTTTTGCAAATTCCTGTAGAACATTCTTGAAAGAAATACATCTACCACTCATAGACATGCATACACGTATCCACGTTATACACAGATTGAAATAAGGCTGTCTTAAGAAACACTAAACCTAAAATCACATTGAAAATGATTTCTAAACCATATAAAGTATAGTTACTCAACTGTTGAAATGAAAATAGCAATGAAATTAGATTTTTGTAATCCAGGAAATATCTTAAATTCT
The DNA here is from genome assembly GCF_947179515.1 of Apodemus sylvaticus. Lineage (NCBI taxonomy): Eukaryota > Metazoa > Chordata > Mammalia > Rodentia > Muridae > Apodemus > Apodemus sylvaticus. Next base: position 33,316,696 of record NC_067491.1, read on the forward strand.
AAAATAACAAAGCCTATTGTAACTATTGTCCAAACAACAACATTTACCTTGATCCATTTTATTAAGGTTTTACATAGGAACACATATTTTAATTACACAATATAAATCATAGATACATTTTTAAGTGGGACAAGTCATGATGTGTGTTTGCATTGAATGATGTGATCCGGTGTCTGATAGCTTTCCCCAGAATGAACTTATTTCTGGTCTTAGGTTTGTACATCTAAAATGTACTCTGTTCTGTAAGTGCTAGAACAATGAATAATAGAGGTCAATATTATTCACCTTACAGGGAGGTACTGGCCTACTTTCCCATCATGGATGCCACAACATTAAAATTCAACTAGAAAACATAACAAAGTTTCATACAACCAATTGAAGGACCTCAAGTACATCTGGAACTTAATACGAACAACCCAGCTCTCAAACACTGAACCACCAACCAGGCAGCATACATCAGCTAATATGAGGCTCCCACCACTTATACAGTGGAGTACTGCTATGTCTGTGTTCATTCAGAGATGATACATCTAACACTCAAGAGACTGGAGGCCCCAGGGAGTTTAGAGGTCAGGTGGAGTAGGAGGAGGGTGGCACATCCATGTGGATACGGGGAGTGGGAAGGAGGTATGGGATGTGGAACAGTCAGAGGGTGGATCGGGATATAAAATGTGGAGTGTAAAAGAAAGTTTATATTCTTCCCGCTGGAAGCCTGCCTTTCTCCTTGCGTTATATTTCTTTCATGTAGGATTTAAGGAATATTGCCTCAAATTTAATATTTTTATTTTTGAAGAATAAAAGCGTCCTCCCATTTGAGGGGAGAACAAAACACCATTGAATAAATAATTTGTGGTTCAGTCAAGCTTTCTTAAAGCATTTCAGTATGCATCAGGTTACACCAGGTGGGGAGGGGCTGACCCACAGCTTCTTGGAACTACGATTGTCAACTGCTGTTGTACATACTGTTCTGTGTAAGGGCATAAATATATTTATTATATTTGTAAAATTTATTCTGTACACTTGCAGATCAAACTTGCTCTTTTGTGAATATATTGGGTGTTAAGTTTTAAAGACCATCTTGGAATACAATTAAAGAGCTCAGTATTTAGATGTACTAAGAATATTTTAAGTTTAATATTTTACCTTGCAGAAACATTAACTGGAAATGTTATTTTAAAGAAAGAAGAAAGTGAAAGGAAGGTACGAAGGAAGGAAGGAAGGAAGGAAGGAAGGAAGGAAGGAAGGAAGGAAGGAAGGAAGGAAGGAAAGAAGGAAGGAAGGAAGGAAGAAAGGAAAAGAATTCACACACTAGCAGGTGCTTGTTGAATGCAAAGATGAATGGAAACCTGGCAGTTTCCATTCATATGTGTCTGTCCCTCCAAAAATTATTCTTCTATTCCATTAAATTGTGTAAAGATGAGAAAAACTAAAACAGCATTTTAGAATTATGCATTGGACTAGTTTATAAACCATTTCTCCAGTTAGAAAAAATTATTAAAGTAGTAATGGTTATATAAAAACTAAGGTCAGTACTTCTGAAATTCCACGTTCATAGCTTTTTGTTCAATAGGTATGGTCTAATCAAACTAACTTTATATGCAACATCCTGTGGAAAGAACTCTTAAACTTTTCTATACTTTAGTAGAAATTTAGTAAAATTATTAAATACAATAGTGTCATGTATTATATATTACTATAAAGCATTGAAATAAAAGTAAACAAGTAATTGTTTCCCTTACCACTAAACTGTATCGCAATAGATTTCAGCACAATTTTTTTTTAATTTTTTTTATTCGATATAATTTATTTACATTTCAAATGATTTCCCCTTTTCTAGCCCCCCACTCCCCGAAAGTCCCGTAAGCCCCCTTCTCTTCCCCTGTCCTCCCACCCACCCCTTCCCACTTCCCCGTTCTGGTTTTGCCAAATACTGCTTTACTGAGTCTTTCCAAAACCAGGGGCCACTCCTCCAAAATTCTTGTACCTCATTTTATGTGTGGATTATATTTTGGGTATTCCAGTTTTCTTTTTTTTTTTTTTATTCGATATAATTTATTTACATTTCAAATGATTTGCCCTTTTCTAGCCCCCCCCCACTCCCCGAAAGTCCCGTAAGCCCCCTTCTCTTCCCCTGTCCTCCCTCCCACCCCTTCCCAGTTCCCCGTTCTGGTTTTGCCAAATACTGTTTCACTGAGTCTTTCCAGAACCAGGGACCACTCCTGCTTTCTTCTTGTATCTCATTTGATGTGTGGATTATGTTTTGGGTATTCCAGTTTTCTAGGTTAATAACCACTTATTAGTGAGTGCATACCATGATTCACCTTTTGAGTCTGGGTTACCTCACTTAGTATGATGTTCTCTAGCTCCATCCATTTGCCTAAGAATTTCATGAATTCATTGTTTCTAATGGCTGAATAGTACTCCATTGTGTAGATATACCACATTTTTTGTATCCACTCTTCTGTTGAGGGATACCTGGGTTCTTTCCAGCATCTGGCAATTATAAATAGGGCTGCTATGAACATAGTAGAGCATATATCCTTATTACATGGTGGGGAATCCTCTGGGTATATGCCCAGGAGTGGTATAGCAGGATCTTCTGGAAGTGAGGTGCCCAGTTTTCGGAGGAACCGCCAGACTGCTTTCCAGAGTGGTTGTACCAATTTGCAACCCCACCAGCAGTGGAGGAGTGTTCCTCTTTCTCCGCACCCTCTCCAACACCTGCTGTCTCCTGAATTTTTAATCTTAGCCATTCTGACTGGTGTAAGATGAAATCTTAGGGTTGTTTTGATTTGCATTTCCCTAATGACTAATGAAGTTGAGCATTTTTTAAGATGCTTCTCTGCCATCCGAAGTTCTTCAGGTGAGAATTCTTTGTTTAACTCTGTACCCCATTTTTTAATAGGGTTGTTCGGTTTTCTGGAGTCTAACTTCTTGAGTTCTTTATATATATTGGATATTAGCCCTCTATCTGATGTAGGATTGGTGAAGATCTTTTCCCAATTTGTTGGTTGCCGATCTGTCCTCTTGATGGTGTCCTTTGCCTTACAGAAACTCTGTAACCTTATGAGGTCCCATTTGTCAATTCTTGCTCTTAGAGCATACGCTATTGGTGTTCTGTTCAGAAACTTTCTCCCTGTACCGATGTCCTCAAGGGTCTTCCCCAGTTTCTTTTCTATTAGCTTCAGAGTGTCTGGCTTTATGTGGAGGTCCTTGATCCATTTGGATTTGAGCTTAGTACAAGGAGACAAGGATGGATCAATTCACATTCTTCTGCATGCTGACCTCCAGTTGAGCCAGCACCATTTGTTGAAAAGGCTATCTTTTTTCCATTGGATGTTTTCAGCCTCTTTGTCGAGGATCAAGTGGCCATAGGTGTCTGGGTTCATTTCTGGATCTTCAATCCTGTTCCATTGATCCTCCTGCCTGTCACTGTACCAATACCATGCAGTTTTTAACACTATTGCTCTGTAGTATTGCTTGAGGTCAGGGATACTGATTCCCCCAGATTTCCTTTTGTTGCTGAGAATAGTTTTAGCTATCCTGGGTTTTTTGTTGTTCCAGATGAATTTGATAATTGCTCTTTCTAACTCTGTGAAGAATTGAGTTGGGATTTTGATGGGTATTGCATTGAATCTGTATAGTGCTTTAGGCAAAATGGCCATTTTAACTATATTGATTCTACCGATCCATGAGCATGGGAGGTTTTCCCATTTTTTGAGGTCTTCTTCCATTTCCTTCTTCAGAGTCTTGAAGTTCTTGTCATACAGATCTTTCACATGTTTGGTAAGAGTCACCCCAAGATACTTTATACTGTTTGTGGCTATTGTGAAGGGGGTCATTTCCCTAATTTCTTTCTCAGCCTGCTTATCCTTTGAGTATAGGAAGGCCACTGATTTGCTTGAGTTGATTTTGTAACCTGCCACTTTGCTGAAGTTGTTTATCAGCTGTAGGAGCTCTCTAGTGGAGTTCTTTGGGTCACTTAGGTAGACGATCATGTCGTCTGCAAATAATGATAGTTTGACTTCCTCCTTTCCAATTTGTATCCCTTTGACCTCCTTATGTTGTCGAATTGCCCGAGCTAGTACCTCAAGTACAATATTGAAAAGATAAGGAGAAAGGGGGCAGCCTTGTCTGGTCCCTGATTTCAGTGGGATTGCTTCAAGTTTCTCTCCGTTTAGTTTGATGCTGGCTACCGGTTTGCTGTATATTGCTTTTACTATGTTTAGGTATGGGCCTTGAATTCCTGTTCTCTCCAAGACTTTAAGCATGAAAGGATGCTGAATTTTGTCAAATGCTTTTTCAGCATCCAATGAAATGACCATGTGGTTTTGTTCTTTGAGTTTGTTTATGTAGTGGATTGTATTGATGGATTTCCGTATATTGAACCAACCCTGCATTCCCGGGATAAAGCCTACTTGATCATGGTGGATGATCGTTTTGATGTGTTCTTGGATTCGGTTGGCAAGAATTTTATTGAGTATTTTTGCATCGATGTTCATAAGGGAAATTGGTCTGAAGTTCTCTTTCTTTGTTGGATCTTTGTGTGGCTTTGGTATCAGCGTAATTGTGGCTTCGTAGAAGGAATTGGGTAGTGTTCCTTCTGTTTCTATTTTGTGGAATAGTTTGAAGAGTATTGGTGTTAACTCTTCTTTGAAGGTCTGGTAGAATTCTGCACTGAAACCATCTGGTCCTGTGCTTTTTTTGGTTGGAAGACTTTCTATGACTCCTTCTATTTCTTTAGGCTTTATGGGACTGTTTAGATGGTCTAGTTGGTCCTGATTTAATTTTGGTATTTGGTATCTGTCAAGGAAATTGTCCATTTCCTCCAGATTCTCCAGTTGTGTTGAGTACAGGCTCTTGTAGTAGGATCTGATGATTTTTTGGATTTCCTCAGTTTCCGTTGTTATGTCTCCCTTTTCATTTCTAAGTTTGTTAATTTGGATACTTTCTCTGTGCCCTTTGGTCAGTCTGGCTAAGGGTTTATCTATCTTGTTGATTTTCTCAAAGAACCAGCTCCTGGTTTTGTTGATTTTTTGTATGGTTCTCTTTGTTTCTACTTGATTGATTTCGGCCCTGAGTTTGATGATTTCCTGCCTTCTACTCCTCCTGGGTGAAATAGCTTCTTTTTGTTCTAGGGCTTTCAGGTGTGTCATTAAGTTGGTAATGTATGCTCTCTCCATTTTCTTTTTGGAGGCACTCAGGGCTATGAGTTTTCCTCTTAGCACTGCTTTCATTGTGTCCCATAGATTTGGGTATGTTGTGTTTTCATTTTCATTGTGTTCTAAAAAGTCTTTAATTTCTTTCTTTATTTCTTCCTTGACCAAGGTGTCATTGAGTAGAGTATTGTTCAATTTCCACGTGTATGTGGGTTTTCTGTTGTTTCTGTTGCTATTGAAGACCACTTTTATTCCATAGTGATCAGATAGGAGGCATGGGATTAGTTCTATCTTCTTATATTTGTTGAGGTCTGTCTTGTGACCAATTATATGGTCGATTTTGGAGAAGGTACCATGAGGTGCTGAAAAAAAGGTATATTCTTTTGTTTTAGGATAGAATGTTCTATATATATCAGTTAAATCTAATTGGTCCAAAGCTTCAATTAGTTTCATTGTGTCCTTGTTTAGTTTCTGTTTTCCTGATCGGTCCATTGAGGAAAGTGCAGTGTTGAAGTCACCCACAATTATTGTGTTAGGTGCAATGTGTGCTTTGAGTTTTAATAAAGTTTCTTTTATGAAAGAGGGTGCCCTTGCATTTGGAGCATAGATGTTCAGGATTGAGAGTTCTTCTTGTTGTATTTTTCCTTTGACCAGCAAGAAGTGTCCCTCAGAGTCTCTTTTGATGACTTTGGGTTGAAAGTCAATTTTATCTGATATTAAAATGGCTACTCCAGCTTGTTTCCTGAGACCATTTGCTTGTAAAATTGTCTTCCAGCCTTTTACTCTAAGGTAGTGTTTGTCTTTGACCCTGAGGTGTGTTTCCTGTAAGCAGCAAAATGTAGGGTCCTGTTTACGTATCCATTCAGTTAGTCTGTGTCTTTTTATTGGGGCATTGAGTCCATTGATGTTAAGAGATATTAAGGAATAGTGATTGTTACTTCCTATCATTTTTGACGTTATTTTTTAAATTTGATTGCTTAACTTCTTTTGGGTTTGATGAAAGGTTACTATCTTGCTTTTTCCAGGGTGAAGTTTCCCTCCTTGTATTGGTGTTGTCCTCCTATTATCCTTTTTAGGGCTGGGTTTGTGGATAGATATTGGGTGAACTTGGTTTTGTCGTGAAATATCTTAGTTTCTCCATCTATGGTGATTGAGAGTTTTGCTGGATATAGTAGTTTTGGTTGGCATTTGTGTTCTCTCAGAGTCTGCATGAGATCTGCCCAGGACCTTCTAGCCTTCATAGTCTCAGGTGAAAAGTCTGCTGTGATTCTGATAGGTCTTCCTTTATATGTTACTTGGCCTTTTTCTCTTACTGCCTTTAATATTCTTTCTTTGTTTAGAACATTTGGTGTTTTGATTATTATGTGACGGGAAGTATTTCTGTTCTGGTCCAGTCTGTTTGGAGTTCTGTAGGCTTCTTGTATATTCATGGGCATCTCTCTCTTTAGGTTAGGGAAGTTTTCTTCCATAATTTTATTGAAGATATTTGCTGGCCCTTTAAGTTGTAAATCTTCACTCTCATCTATGCCTATAATCCTTAGGTTTGGTCTTCTCATTGTGTCCTGGATTTCCTGGATATTTTGGGTTACAAGCTTTTTGCATTTTGCATTTTCTTTAACTGTTGAGTCCATGGTTTCTATGGAATCTTCAGCATCTGAGATTCTTTCTTCTATTTCTTGTATTCTGTTGTTGATATTTGCATCTCTGTCCCCTGATTTCTTCCCAAGGCTTTCTATCTCCAAAGTTGTCTCCTTTTGAGTTTTCTTAGTTGTTTCTACTTCTGTTTTTAGATCCTGGATGGTTTTGCTTAGCTCCTTCACTTGGTTGTTTGTGCTTTCCTGTAATTCTTTAAGAGATTTTTGTGTTTTTTCTTTCATGACCTCAGCCTGTTGACCAAAGTTCTCCTGTATTTCTTTAAGAGATTTTTGTGTTTCGTCTTTCATGACCTCAGCCTGTTGACGAAAGTTCTCCTGTATTTCTTTAAGTGTTTTTTGCATTTCCTCCTTGTTGGCTTTTGTATTCTCCTGGATTTCTTTCAATGATTTTTGTGTTTCCCTTGCAAGGGCTTCTAACTTTTGATCCATTTTCTCCTGAATGTCCTTCATGTGTTCCTGTACCAGCATCATGACCAGTGATTTTAAATCCAAATCTTGTTTTACAGGTGTGATGGGGTATCCAGGACTTGCTGGTAGAGGAGAATTTGGTTCAGATGTTGCCATATTGCCTTGATTTCTGTTAGTGACGTTCCTGCGTTTGCCTTTTGCCATCTAGCTCTCACTGGTGTTACTTGGTCTTGTCAGTGCTGGACTCACCAGTGCAAGCTGCCCCTTCCCAGTTGGCCTCTGGTGCACAGCTTACACTCTGCACTGCCTGTAGACAGGGAGCTGTTGTCCAGGCTGTTCAGATCCCGAAGCAGGCACCTGAAGGCTCCCGCTGGGGCCCGCAGGATTTATTGGAGCACACCGACTTCTCCCAGCTGGCCGCCCGGAAGCCCCCACTAGCCTCTTGAGGGACCTGGAGATGTGGCGGCCACCCAGGCTGATCTGAAGCGGAGAGAGTTGAGCTGGGGGCTTCTGCCTGAGGCCTTGCCCCAGATTGTGTCTGTGGACCAGGTGGAACCCGTGTGCACCCCCAGGGAGCTCCGAAGGTGAATGTTGCTGTGACCTCCCCTGTGCTCCGCTCACTCCGCTGGGCAGCCGATTTCCCCAACCGGGCTGGCGCACACTAGGTTAGCCTTGTCGCCCGGGCCCTGAGTCCAGGCAAACGCCTGGGAGGCCAAGGTCCGAGCAAAGTTCCCCTGGGGCTATGTCTGTTATTTGGGTCCGCCAGGTGACCCGGATGGCGGGCGGGCGTGTCCGCGCTCCCCGAAAGCACCGGGAGAGTCTGTTGTGCTAATAACCTCCTGGGCGGGTTGACACACAGATGGCCCACCAAGCCGCCCAGTTCTTGGGGTCAGACCTGTGCCTTTTGGGGCCTAGACCCCCGTTTTGTTAGCCTCAGGCTACGCTTGTTAGCAGTCTCTGCCCTCCCGAGCACTCTGGCTCCTGTAGGCAAAATGGCGGCGCGTGCGCCGGCCGGGGCAAAAAAACTCCTGGCTGGGTTGGCGCCCCGATGGCCACTCGAGCAGCCCAGGGCCTGGGTGCAGGCCAACGCCCGTCTGGCTCAGACCCCTGCAGTGTTGGGCCTAGGATTATGTTTGTGTACCTCAGTCTGACCGATCTCTGGAGCCCGGGGTCAAGATGGAGGTGAGTCTCTCCTGACTGGCGGGAAGCCGAGTTCTGAAGTGGCTTCTGTGCAGCGAAAGGCTCCACAGAACCGCAGTTGCTTGCCGCCCGGCTGGTCAGCGAAGGTCAGTGGTCGTGGGCGCAGGGCCTAACTGGACCCTGTGTAGCCTTGGTTCCACCGCTGATGGCCCTTCAGCTGGAGCAGCCACTGCTACCGCCGCCGCCGCCGCCGCCGCCGCCGCCACCCGTCGGTATTCCAGTTTTCTAGGTTAATATCCACTTATTAGTGAGTGCATACCATGATTCACCTTTTGAGTCTGGGTTACCTCTCTTAGTATGATGTTCTCTAGCTCCATCCAGTTGCCTAAGAATTTCATGAATTCATTGTTTCTAATGGCTGAATAGTACTTCATTTTGTAGATATACCACATTTTTTCCATCCACTCTTCTGTTGAGGGATACCTGGGTTCTTTCCAGCATCTGGCAATTATAAATAGGGCTGCTATGCATTTGACAAAATTCAGCATCCTTTCATGCTTAAAGTCTTGGAGAGAACAGGAATTCAAGGCCCATACCTAAACATAGTAAAAGCAATATTCAGCAAACCGGTAGCCAGCATCAAAGTTAATGGAGAGAAACTTGAAGCAATCCCACTGAAATCAGGGACCAGACAAGGCTGCCCCCTTTCTCCTTATCTTTTCAATATTGTACTTGAGGTACTAGCTCGGGCAATTCGACAACATAAGGAGGTCAAAGGGATACAAATTGGAAAGGAAGAAGTCAAACTATCATTATTTGCTGACATGATAGTCTACCTAAGTGACCCAAAAAACTCCACTAGAGAGCTCCTACAGCTGATAAACAACTTCAGCAAAGTGGCAGGTTATAAAATCAACACAAGCAAATCAGTGGCCTTCCTATACTCAAAGGATAAGCAGTCTGAGAAAGAAATTAGGGAAATGACCCCCTTCACAGTAGCCACAAACAGTATAAAGTATCTTGGGGTGACTCTTACCAAACATGTGAAAGATCTGTATGACAAGAACTTCAAGACGCTGAAGAAGGAAACAGAAGAAGACCTCAAAAAATGAGAAAATCTCCCATGCTCATGGATCGGTAGAATCAATATAGTTAAAATGGCCATTTTGCCAAAAGCAATATACAGATTCAATGCAATACCCATCAAAATCCCAACTCAATTCTTCACAGAGTTAGAAAGAGCAATTATCAAATTCATCTGGAACAACAAAAAACCCAGGATAGCTAAAAGTATTCTCAGCAAAAAAAGAAAATCTGGAGGAATCAGTATCCCTGACCTCAAGCAATACTACAGAGCAATAGTGTTAAAAACTGCATGGTATTGGTACAGTGACAGGCAGGAGGATCAATGGAACAGGATTGAAGATCCAGAAATGAACCCACACACCTATGGCCACTTGATCCTCCACAAAGAGGCTGAAAACATCCAATGGAAAAAAGATAGCCTTTTCAACAAATGGTGCTGGTTCAACTGGAGGTCAGCATGCAGAAGAATGCGAATTGATCCATCCTTGTCTCCTTGTACTAAGCTCAAATCCAAATGGATCAAGGACCTCCACATAAAGCCAGACACTCTGAAGCTAATAGAAAAGAAACTGGGGAAGACCCTTGAGGACATCGGTACAGGGAGAAAGTTTCTTAACAGAATACCAATTGCGTATGCTCTAAGAACAAGAATTGACAAACGGGACCTCATAAAATTACAAAGTTTCTGTAAGGCAAAGGACACCATCAAGAGGACAAATCGGCAACCAACAAATTGGGAAAAGATCTTCACCAATCCTACATCAGATAGAGGGCTAATATCCAATATATATAAAGAACTCAAGAAGTTAGACTCCAGAAAACCGAACAACCCTATTAATAAATGGGGTACAGAGTTAAACAAAGAATTCTCACCTGAAGAACTTCGGATGGTGGAGAAGCATCTTAAAAAATGCTCAACTTCATTAGTCATTAGGGAAATGCAAATCAAAACAACCCTGAGATTTCACCTTACACCAGTCAGAATGGCTAAGATTAAAAATTCAGGAGACAGCAGGTGTTGGAGAGGGTGTGGAGAAAGAGGAACACTCCTCCACTGCTGGTGGGGTTGCAAATTGGTACAACCGCTCTGGAAATCAGTCTGGCAGTTCCTCTGAAAACTGGGCACCTCACTTCCAGAAGATCCTGCTATACCACTCCTGGGCATATACCCAGAGGATTCCCCACCATGTAATAAGGGCACAATTTTTACCAATGTACTTATTGTAATTTAAAATAATCTTCCCACAGCTTGAATACTCTTATAGTGTATTAAGTATTAAAAACAAGATCTAACTCCTAGTTCACTTTTGTAGAATGATCAGCCACTGTATCATCTCTTAATGTCTCAATTCCTCACTCTACAAAGTGATAAAAGCAATAATTAATAATTGCCATGTCAATCTGTTGATCAGATTCTCATAAGGAAAAAAATCCTCAAGTCACCTTATAATTTTTACTCTTTTTTGTGTGTTGGAGAGGAGCAAGCCAATTCAAATTTCTGCATAACAATCAAAGTCATTAACACTGGAACAGATTAATGTCCCTTTAAAATATTCTGAGGGACTGGAGAGATGGCTCAGCAGTTAAGAGCACTGACTGCTCTTCTGAAGGTCCTGAGTTCAAATCCCTGCAACCACATGGTTGCTCACAACCATTCATAAAAGAGAGACCTGTTACCCTTTTCTGGTGCATCTGAAGACAGCTACAGTGTACTTAGATAGAAGAGAAAATATACTGAGATTATATTATGAGATAATTGAAACAGGCGTGAAAATTATTGATTTTTGTTGGAAGAAAGAGATTGAAGTTTTGTTCAGGATTAAAAAGCAGTTTTGGCTTTTGCAAAATTATAAAAAATGATAATGATAATAATGATAGTAATAATAATAATAATAATAATAATAATATAATCTACACTGTTAAATGGAAATTGAAAACTATCTTTTGGTCATAATTAAAGGCCTGAAATGAAAGAAACATTTCTAATTTCCTCAGTTGAGATACATATGTGTATCTCATTTCTAATTTCCTCAGTTGAGATACATAACTGAAGCAGAGTGGATTGTCACAGTTCTAGACTACAACCCAACTTCAGAGAATCTTTAGTGCTACTTGTCTGAAACCTCTCTCCCTGGATCAGTGATTCTTCCCTTCTAAGCCCGCTTTTCAGTTAATTTTATCAGTTTGTTTGTCTCTCCAACAGCTTCTGATAATAAAGACACTAGTCTTACGGAAGAAGAGCCTAACTTATAATAATTTCTTTAGAGATCTTACCTCCAAAACTGTGGGTTTCCATATTTGTAACTTGGCAAATATAATTCACCCCATAATATTTATCTATGTCCACATATAGAAAGGAACACTCACTCATATTAAAATAACTGATAAAATATACCTGATAAACAAGATTTTGCATCTCCTTAGAAATTTGTTTGCCATTATTCATGAATTTATAGACCCAAGTAATCTGAAAAACCTGTTTTCCTGCTAAAATTTGGTAAAGTTATTTCACATCTGATAAGCTTCATTTACTTTGTTTGAAATGATTTTATTTCTTTTAAAAAGATGGATAGTGCTCTGCTTTGTATATAACATAGTTCTTTCATCTTTCTTCACTATGTGAACACTTAGCTTTCTTGTAAAGCATGCATCAAAAACAAACTTAGTCAACAAGAGGAAAGCATTGCTGAAGAAAAATTCACCTTGAGGAACTGGGGCCAGGTTAATCTGTTTAAAATTATGTTTGTATCAAAGATGTTGAATTAATGTATCTGAATATCTACCTGGAGTTAGCAGAAACAAAAGGAATAATTTTGTGAGACCCAAGACTCTATTAGAAGCCAGCACATAAGTCAAAGCAGCTCAAGCCTAGGACACACCTCATTCTGAAAATGTGATTAACCATGATAGGCATGCGTCATTTAGTACTTACCGGAACAGCACTTTAGAAAAATATTTTGCAACATATCATTATTAATTTAACATCTCTTTGGATATTTATCCACTAACCAATGTTCATAGATATGGAAACAAATAGAACACTGAATTGAAATTAGAACATGATACTAAGAATCATCAAAACCCAAAGCTGGTTCTTTGAGAAAATTAACAAGATAGATAAACCCTTAGACAAACTGACTAAAGGACTCAGAGATAGTATCCAAATTAACAAAATCAGAAATGAAAAGGGAGACATAGCAATAGAAATTGAGGAAATTCATAAAATCATTAGATCCTACTACAAAAGCCTATATTAAACAAAACTGGAAAATCTAGGTGAAATGAATTATTTTCCTGACAGATACCATCTACCAAAGTTAAATCAAGAACAGGTAAACTATATAAACAGATACAATGTACCAAAGTTAAATCAAGAACAGATAAACTATTTACACATTCCCATAACCCCTAAGGAAATAGAAGCAGTCATTAAAATCCTCCCAAAGAAAAAAGCCCAGGGCGAGATGGTTTTAGTGCAGAACTCTACCACAATTTCAAAGAAAAGCTAATTAATACTCCTTAAAATATTCCATAAAATAGAAAGAGAAGAAATACTATTTAATTCATTCTCTGAAGCCACAGTTACTCTGATACCTAAACCACACAAAGACCCAACACAAAGGACAATTTCTTTAAATTCTCTTATGAATATTGATTCAAAAATACCCAATAAAATTCTCACAAAGCGAATCCAAGAACACATCAAAACCCTCTTTCCCCATGATCAGGTAGGATACATCTCAGGAATGTACGGAGGATGGTTCAATATGATATGGTTCAATATGTGAAAATCCATTAGCATAATCCACTATATAAAATAATTCAATGAAGAAAATCACATGATCATCTCATTAGATGCTGGAAAAGCATTTGACAAAATACAACACTTGTTCATATTAAAATACAGGAGAGATCAGAAATTCAAGGTCTATACTTCATGCTGCACTACAGAGCAATAGTCATAAAAACAGCATGGTATTGGTACAGAGACAGGTAGGTTGATCAATGGAATAGAATTGAAGACCCAGAACTAAACCCAACATAAACATAATAAAGGCAATATACAGCAAACAAACAGCCAATATCAAATTAAATGTAGAGAAACTTGAAGTAATCCCACTAAAATCAGGAACAAAAATCAGGTTTCCCACTCTCCCCCTATCTATTCAATATAGTACTAGAAGTTTTGGCTATACCAGGGGTTATATCAAGGATATCAAGGGGTTACAAATCTAAAAAGAAGAAGTCAAAGCATCACTACTCTGATGATATGATATTATTCATAAATGACACCCAAAAAATTTACCAGAGAACTTCTACAACTGAAAAACAACTTTACCAAATTGTCTGTATATAAAATCAACTCAAACAAATCAGAAGCCTTCATTTATACAAATGTATAATGGGCTGAGAAAGAAAATAGGGAAACAACACCCATCTCAATAATCACAAATAATGTAAAATTTCTTGTCATAACTCTAACCAAACAACTGAATGATCTTTATGCCAAGAACTTCAATTCTCTGAAGAAAGAAATAGAAAAAGATCTCAGAAGTTGAAAGGATGCCCATGCTCATGGATTGGTGGGATTAATATAGTGAAAATGGCCATCTTACCAAAATCAATCTTTAGATTCAGCAGAATCCCCATCAAAATTAGAACAAAAATTCTTCACATACATGGAAAGCGCAATTCTCAATTTCATATGAAAGAACAAAGACCCAAATGATATAAACAAAAAACAAACAAACAGGATAGAAAAAAACTCAACAATAATAGAATTTCTGGCAGAATCACCACCTCTGAACTCAAGCTGTACTACAGAGCAATATTGATAAAAACAGCATGGCATTGGTACAAAGGCAGACAGGTTGATCTATGGAATATAATTGAAGATCCAGAACTAAACCCAAACATTTATGCAAACTTCATTTTTGACAGAGGTAAAAAAACATACAATGGAAAACAGAAAGCATCTTTAGTAAATGCTGCTTGTCTAACTGGCATCCTGTACACAGAAAAATGAAAATAGATCCATTTTTATCTCCTTAAACAAACCTCAAGTCCAAATGGATCAAGGACTTCAACATAAAACCAGATACTCTGAATCAATTAGAAAAGAAAATGGGAAAGAGCCTCAAAGTCATTGGCACAGGGAAAAAATTCCTGAATAGAATTCCAATGGCTCAGGTACTAAGATCAATAATTGATAAATGGTACCACATGGTATTGAAAAATTTTTGTAAGACAAAAGACACATTCAATATGATAAATTGGTAACCTATAGAATGGGGGAAAATCTTCACTAAACCAACAACCTATATAGGGCTAATATCAAAAGCATACAAAAAAAAAAAACCCTCAAGAAACTAACAACCCAAAAACCAAATAACTCAATTAAAAAATTGTGTGCAGAGGTAAACAGAGAATTCACAACAAAAGAATATCCAATGGCCGAGAAACACTTAAGGAAATGTTCAGTCTTTAGTAGTCAGGGAAAAGCAAATCAAAACGATCCTGTGATTCTACCTCACACCAGTTAGAATGGCTAAGATCAAAAACTCAGATGACAACAGAGGCTGTGTAGGATGCGGAGAAAGAGCACTCCTCCATTGGTGGTGGGGTTGCAAGTTGGTACACCCACACTGGAAATCAATGTGGTGGTTCCTCAGAAAATTGAAAATGATTCTACCTAAAAACCCAGTTATACAACTCCTAAAGCTGGAAAAAACCTAGTGATCCTCAACAGAAGAATATATACAGAAAATATGGTTCATCAATGGAATGCAATTCAGCTATTAAGAATGAGGATATCATGAATTTTGTAGGCAAAATGGATGGAACTAGAAAATACCATCCTGAATGAGGTAACCCAGACCAAAAATGACATATATTGTATGTGGTATGCACTAATAAGTAGATATTAGTCCTAACAACAACAAAAACAACAACAACAACAGAAAGTGTACTCACGACACAACACACAGATCTTAAATCTTAAGATGTTTAGCAAGCAGAAAAGCCCAAGTGAATGGCTTTCAGTCCCACTTAGAAATGAGAAGAAAATAATCATGGGAGGCAGATGATGGTAAGAACCTAAGTGGGTAAGAGAGGGGAAAATGAGAACAGGATCAGGTATGGGGTGTGGTACAGGAGAGAAGCCCAGAGGGCCTGCAGAATGAATAGAAATATGTAGCCTTGAGGGGGCGGGAAGTAGGGGACCCTCTAGAAAGTACCAAAGACATGGGAGGTAAGAGACTCACAGAACTCAACTGAAACATGTGCGTCGGGGGGAGAACTTGAAGAGTTCCCTGTCTATCTGCATTAGATAGACAGGACCTCAAGTGGAGGGGCAGGCTACCAAACCACATTCAAAATTTCTAACCCAGAAGTATTCCTGTCTAACACAACTACAGGGATAAAAATGGAAAACAGACTGAAGGAAAGGTGGTCCAGGGTCAGGCCCATATTTGAATATATCTCATGGGGCAGCAGGGGGCAGGTGGGTGGGGAAGAAGGCCTGAGACTATTACTGATAGTGCGATGTGCTTACAGACAAGAGCCTAACATGACTGTTATCTGAGTGACCCTACCGGCAGCTGACTAAGACACAAAAATACATACCTAACCTTTGGACTGAAGTCAGGGACCACCCCCCCAATGATAGAATTGGGTGAAGGACTGAAGAAGCTGAAGGAGAAGGTGACCCCATAGGAAGACCAGCAGTCTCAAATAACCTGTACTCCAGGAAGCTCCCAGAAACTGAACCACCAACCAGGCAGCTGTTTAGAGGCTCAGAGAACACATATAGCAGAGGATTGCCTGGTCTGGCCGGGTGAGAATTGAGGCCTCGGGGATGGGGGAGGTCTGTGGGAAGCAAGCATCCTCTTGGAGATAGAGGAAGGAACAATGGGATGGGGGGGGCAATAACTGGATAGTAAATATAATTAAATTAAAAGAATTAAATTTTTTTCTAAATTTGAGAATCAGGGAGAAACAATGCACAAATTTCAAGGATGTTTAGAAGAGGGAGGTCACAAGTTTATATTGTATGGTGATGAATGACTGGGGAGGCATTTGCAGTTTAAGTTAGTATTGCCAATGTGACATAAAAGAACTGAATACTAAAGTGAAAAAATATTGCAGGTATGTGATTCATTGATGTGCAATATTGAGTAGAGTTAGAAAATAGTACAAACTTCTTGGCATTTAACCTTCCAAGTAATTATTTTGTTACTCCAGCTACAAAATCCCTATAACAGGCAGTATGCAATCCTACCTCTCTATATAACATGATAATGGGTAAATTTTCTGTGAATGCTGATTATATAAGGTACCTAAGAAAATCAGACACACATATTTTCAGTAACTCTGAGACCCAAGTGAAGGCAGTACTACCATTGGAACTGTTTTGGGGAAGAGTTAAATCATAGTCATGATTAGCATGTACTTAACACTTCATATTTGACAATACTATTCTTATTACAACACATGAAACAGAGAACTTGATAGATAGGGCAGGAGACTATGATTTGGACAAAGCAGCAGCCTTCAGAACTGGAAAAGATTTTTAACAATTACACATTCCATAGAGGCTTAGTATCCAAAATATATAAATTGAAAATTTAGATATCCAAAAAAGTCCCAATTTTAAAATGGGGTACAGATATAAACAGAAAATTCTCTAATGACTAAATTCAAATGTGAAATACTGAAAGGATATGTTCAACAAACTTCACCATCAGAAAAATACAAATCAACATTACTTTGCCACTTTTTCTTGCACTACTCAGAATGCTTAAGATTAAAACAAAGAAAGAAACAAAACAACACACACACACAAAACCAAAAAACTCTGAAATTTATCTATTGCTGGTGTAAATACAAATTCATTGAGATACCAAGAAAATCTGTGTGGCAGCTCATCAGGTATATTGGCCTCAATGAGCCTTAAGATGCAGGTATACCACTCAGGCATATATACAAAATTCATATCATCCTACAAAGGAGATAATGCCATAAATATATTCAATTTTGTGTTATTTGTAATATGTAAAATTTGAAAATGATCTAGAAGTCACTCAACAAATCAATGGACTAAAAAAAGCAACCCTGTGGTTCAGTAACACAATGGAGTATTACACAGCTGGTAAAGTAGATTGGCATAATGACACTTGCAGATAAATGAATAGAAAAGGAAATAATCACTCAGAATGAAGTGTTTCGGACACAAGAAGACAAATATGGTATGCACACACTGAATATTAGCTCTGAAAGCAATTTTAATCAAGCTATAATACATAGAAACACATGGGCTAGTTATAGAATAAAGGATGAGTGTGACCAGATAGATCATACTAAGAAAGGAATAGTTATGGATGTTATGGAAGTTTCTGGAACAGGAGGATTAAGTGATGAAGAGAAGAGAAAGACTCCTAAATTTAAGGCTTATGTGAATAGTAGTATGGAAACAACATAGTAAAAGCTTGCTAAAATATATGCATGTATGAAAACAGTCTAAATGCAATCACTAAATAATGTCGGAGACAGAGACTCAGCTAAACATTTCTTGTCTTCAAGTGAAATTATCAGTACTAAAGGGGTACCATGGAAATCCTCAATTAACCAAGGCTGCTGAAACTTTAGGCTGTTCTCCAGCAAGGCTAAACTGAGAGCAATCTCCTCAGCTGTTAGAGAAACTACCCCACAACCCATTGAAGATGGAGAAATTTGCTGCTTCCGACAGCAAATATAGAGCCTTCACCCTTAAATTATGATGTATTTAGTGCAGGATACTCCTTTGCATAATATAAAAAAGCAACATAAATGCTAAAATACAGACAAATCATTGGATTTATAGTTGTGTCCTTTCTGAAAGATATACTAGAGCAATGGTGGTACAAAACTTATGGGAGCAACCAATCAATACACAATTTGATTAAGACCCACTCCATAAGATGTACTGCATACCCAATACTGCCTGGGATACTAAGAACTAGAGAAAAGATAGTCCAGGGATCTAAAACCAAATACTACTATTATAAGAATGAATGAACGAATGAATAAATATAAATAAATAAGTAAATAAATAAGCAGCAACACAATGACTCCTAATCACATTCTGCTATATTCATAGATTAGAACTTGCCCAGCCATCAACAGCAAGCTGTCACCTGCAACAGATGAGAGCAAACACATAAACCTAGACATTAGGAAAAGAGTTTGTGATCTTGGACCACTCCACTGAAAATGGAATGCATCTATTAAATCTCTTCCCTCAGGGCCCAGGAAATCTTGTGGTAGAGGAGGCAGAAAATTTCTAAGAGCCAGAAGAAATAGAAGACACTAACAAAATAGCAATACAATAAAACCTGATATGTACTCATAGAGATGGCGGAAGCATATATTTAACTTACATTCATTCGTAAAAAAGTCCTCTGATTAAAAATTATGGCTTCTAGTTTAGTGTTTCTATGAGATTCCTGAATGTGTGTGTGTGTGTGTGTGTGTGTAAGTGGGTCTCTGACTTCTGATGTGTTAATTTTGTTTTATCATGTTGTATAATTATTGCATATTTTAAAAATTATCAGTTAGAAGCCTGAAGAGAGAGAGAAAGGTGCTCTATCCAGATGGGAGTGAAGGTGGGGAGAAATCTAGAAGTGTAGAATGAGGGGAATTCATAATCAGGAGAAAAATATTTTTTCAATTAAATCAAAGGTTAGTGTTTGCTATTTTTTCAATATGGATGCTGCTATTTAGTGTAACTAAAGTTTTCATTTAATACTTTGATCCAATGTCAGCATATTTCCTTAGTAGAGCTTCTTGCAAAAGAAAATACAAATAAAATGGTTGCAAGGTAAAATCTAATGAGCAAGAGGATTTATTGTCTTGTCTTTTGTTGTTATGTCCTTTGGGAGGAAATACAACCAGAATAAGATACAGTTATGTCTGATTTCCTTGCTAACTTATGACTGGTATTTTAGCTGTTTAATATTCATATAGAAAGTGCCTGCCAGTTATTAATCAATTTCTAATTTTATATTTGCATGTGTAATGTTTTGGCACATCTATGAGTACTTTAGTAGCAAAAGACAAAACATTGTCAGTGTTTAATTTCTTCCTTAATATAATTATACTTTTACAGACACTAAACAACACACATGAATTATTGAGAAAAATGGAGAGTCAAAAAGCTTTAGTGGAAACCTAAATGTTCCTTACTTAAAGGCTGTGATAAAATTACCTTTGAGATGAGGACCATTTATTAGGTATTGATGGTGATAGAATTTTTGATACATAAATATATGAACTCCCCAAACAAAATATTTAAACTAGATCTAATTATTGTATATACACAACTGAGGACAGAAGTATATAGAAATAAACTTAGATAAACTTCCTTAATGTAGCAAATGATATTTGTTTTATCCTACATCCAATGTTCATTATGCTACTTTTACATGCAGGATAAAGTTAAAAGAGGGTGTGAAACTGGCTAGATCATCTGCATGTGTTCTCCATAAAGATAAATGCAAGTCACTGACAAGTTATTAGATATTTTATATATTATATGTAGATAAAAAGATCACCCTTTTCTTTGATCCAATTAGAGGCCCTGAAATATTAATAAACTCTTTGATTTAGGACAGAATACTATTACACATTTTCCTACTACATGTTGTTCAGAGGTAGCAAAGGCATCACAAGCACTCAATAAACATTATTTAGTAGCAAATAATAAAATGAAATTACAGTAATATATTTTGCAATGAACTCACCATAAGATGAAATAAAATAACTTTTAGTACTAGAACAAGAAGCTGGGCCAGTTTAAATATCTGGGTAAGTAAACGCGTCTTATGGGAAGACAGAAGGTGCTGGCATGATTGTTGTAAAAAAAAAAAGGTTAACATGAGGTCAGGGTGATAAGAATGTTCATTGTAATTTGGAGCTAGTTTTCAAATGTGTTTGATCCATATAATGTTCTAACGTGAATTAAAACACATTGTTTAGCTACTGTTATATCTTCACTGCACTCAACGCTGACATAACTACCTTTTATTATATATGTGTACTTTAAAAAAATGTTACCTAAAATAACTCTCCTAGTACTCTTTATAACAGAAGCTGAAAAATTTAGGAGAGTCATTGGTTAAAATAAAATAGGCACACTTTGTGCTGTAACGTTCATGAGCAATTGAAATATAGAAGCATTTGAGTGCCTTTAGAATGTTGTTTCATAGATTTAAAGAAGTGATTTCCATTATTGGTGAAAAAAAAAAAAGGCCAGACTGTAAATCAGTGGGGAAAGGAGTTCCACAAAAAAGAAAAGAATCCCCCCTTCCCCCCCTCTCTCATTTTCTAATATTTTCTCCTATCCTCCAAAAAAAAATAACCCTTACTAACTACTCTTTCAAAGCTCAGCTATCACTTCCTCTATGGAGGATGTCTATGATAAACCCAGGATGGGTACATAAACTCTGTGTTCCAGTCCAAATAGAGCAGCTCTATACTATACTTCACAGTATCTATGCCTGCAGTTCCATTGAGTTTCATAGTCATTTTTCATCATGGAAAAGTACTAGCAACACAGATTTCACTGAGTCCATTCACACAGTCAAAGACGTTAGAATGCATGAAACACTCGTAACCGTAACACGGTAGTTTCAAAAAAAAATGTACTCTTGCTTTATAAACTCTGTGATTACTCTGACACCATCTACGTACACATTTTTAACTTTTAATAAACACACAGAGAGAAGTCATCTTTCCTATTGCAATACATCTTTGTAAAATGAGCTATAGCTCACATAGGTCAAAGCTGCTTCCTCCCTTTTCATTAGCTCAGAGATTGTTCAGAACTTTGTCAGCTTTCAACATCTTACTTTACTAAATGCTTTTCCTGCTTAAGGGATGGCATAAACAATTTTATGTAACAAGAAAATTTAAATAATTTTTACAATATATTTGACTAACTGCATGGTAGATAATTTTAATAAATTTCCTTCAAACTCACAAATATTGATCAGCAGCACAAAGTATTTCTTTATTATGTTCTCAGAAATACTTCTAGTAGAGTTTATCTAAATTAAAAAATTCTATCATTCATATATCTGCATAAATAGCCATGAAAAACAGCATATTTAATATCAGCATTTGATAGAAAGTATTTGCCAAGACAGAGATAATATGACTTTTCCACAATACACAGGCTGGAGCAAGTTTTCAAAGTATGTATTTCCCCTCATTATTGGCTGCAGCTACAAAAGGAAAATCCTCCAGAGAATTAATATGAACTTATTAGAATGCAGCCTGCAGCACGATTTTGTTTTGGTTTTTGCTTGTTTTGTGCTGACACAGCAATTTAAAGTATATATTCTCATCTTCAGTAAAGGAATCCTATTATTTCCCATGCAAACATGCAACAATAAAGTGCCATTACCCAGTCAATACTGACTCCTTAACATCTTTCTCTATTTGCAGGTTTGAATTCCCAGCTCATTAGCTTATTACTTGATAAATAGGAGAGAGTAATGAATTGAGAAAATTACTACGTACCTTCAGAGAAAACCTGCCCGATAACAATAATCCATTAGGAGCCTGGCAATATCCTCTGATCTATTGCCCGCAAAGCTACGACTGGATGGAGAGTTTCATTCCCTGGGCTCAGCTCTCCAGAAGAAAACCAGCACAATTTAAATATTTCTTGGAATGTGACAGCTCTCTAGATCCCCGGTTGCGTTCTGTTCCCCAGGGATGGCAATCTGGTGTTCCTGTGTGCACAGAGCAGTGAAGATGAATTGAAAACGCTTGAGATAAATTAGGAATGGCTAAGTTAAAACTGTCTCTGCTCCAGACTCTCTCATCTGCAGTCTGCAAGCCTGTTTTTCTGTGAAAAAGCTAGATGGCAGGCTGCCTCAGTAAGTTCTTAAGCGACAGAGAGCATTTTCAATGAAGAAAAATTCTCCCATTATCTAAGCTAATGTGACTGCTGCTAAATCTAGTATTTTAAAGTGTCTAGTGGCATGGAATTTATTTGCACTATTGCTTTCCTTCAAAATACAGTCTAGAATCTATACCTTAAAAATATATACAGCTTTATGTGGTGGAAGCAAAGTTTTACTTACAATGAATTCTCTCACTTTTCTTTTCCTATTTTTAATAATCCTTTATCAGAAATTTACTCCCTTGTTTATAAGCATTTTATTATGTTTTTAACAAAGAGACAGTTTTGTTTTAAATTTTGGTGTACAGTCATAAAAACTGGAATTTTAAGTGACAATCCCTTAAATAGATTCAGTTCTACAAAGATATATGTAGTTCTCCAACGTTACTCAAAATTCTAAAGGCATAATAAAACAAACAGAATAATATCTAATGCTAACAAGTAATTAAAAAAGTAAATTTTGTCTCTTTGTACAGAGCTCTAAACTTCTAATTTTTTAAAAATAATACTCTGTATTTGAGACATAGAACAGAGTTCTTCTGGTATATTAAAATCAAGCAGAGCACTAAGGCATTTTTAAAATCTAAGACAAGACAGATTTGTCTTAGATTTGTAATATGAGGAGAAATGTAATTTGTAAACAAGAAATTTAAAGGCATTGAAATTTTTGAGAATATTTGCACTTTGAAAAAAATATCATGTCTATGAAACTAATCTTTTGCTTGCTGTGTGTGCTCCTGTGCCAATGACATATTTAATGTTCAATATGTGAATGTTTGATGTTGAAGCAAATTCTCGGTTCCATTATAGGAATAAGTTTACATGCCTTTGGGAAAACAAACGAAATACAGTTATCTGAAAATCAGGAAAATTAGGTTTCACCAAAATTTTGCTTTTTTTATCCTCTCTACTATCGAACCATCATAGCTAACATTTCCAGAGGATGGTGTGTATACCAGAGACATAACATGAGAAGTCAGAGCTGGACACTGCCAACTCCTTCTCATCAGGAGCTCTTAGACAAAAAGGCATCACTGCGTACTTGGCTACCAAGCTATGAAAACAAAAAGTCTAACGTTGAAATGTTATGGTTTGGCACCTTGCACATAACCCACCATGTGCTGATTATTATCTGCTTTAAATCTCTCATCTTTTCCTCCCTCATTCCAACCTTTCTATCATCCACACATCTAAACCAATTTAATGGCAAAAAGTATTTTACTGGTCTGTTCTGAGTTTCTTTCTCGTTCATTTTAAACATATTTCATATTCTAAAATATACAAAGGGGTCTGCAAATCTAGATTATAATCTGTGTATTCATTTTCACACAATAATGCTCTACCTCTTTAAAATGTCTGTCATATGAATTAATTCCTGTTCTTATCCAAAGTCATCAAACAAAAATTATAGTGTCCTCTCAGTAGCATCATATAAGAACAGGTGATTCTGAAGAAATGACAGATATTTAGATCAATACAATTGAACAGTAAACAAATAAATAAAGCTTTACCAAACCAGAGATGTCACAAACTTAGAATGCTTACTTAGCCTGTACAATGTCCTTTGGTCAATCCCTAGGACCATTAAATAAATACCTAAGTCTTTACTGTGTTGTCAAATGGTGTTCACCAAAAGCACAAACAACAGTCCCTGAGAAAAGAGCATCTTTCAAGAAATGATGCTTAAAAAATTGTTCATTGATATGCTGTAGAATGGAACTAGACACCCAAATCACTAGTAAGGATGCCATGTCTGTCAAATCAAAACATATTAACACCAAAATACTGTTTATTAAGGGATTCCTTGTAGTGGAAAATAAATCACCAAATTGAAGACAATATTTGCCAAAATGAGTGTAATGAACACACGTAATGAAGGAATATAAAATGGCCTGTTGGGCAGGTGTTCAGCTTTCCATGGGATGTACACACGATGGTTTCCAAGGCCCAAGGAACATCCCAGAAGAGGACCCAGCACTGTATATGGGGTAGAGGTGTGCAGTGAAGTACTATCTTCTGAGAATAGCATGTCTACAGCATTCATGGACTCACAGCTGCTGTAGTTGCTAATAAAGGGAGGGAACAAAACTAAGTCTCTCAAAATGGAAACAAATATATGGAGCTGGGGTCCTGGGGCCTGCCTGGACTCTCTCTTGGGATGTCTTTGTTGTTGATGCATAAAGTCAATGTTTTCAGAGGTGAATCTGCTGGTGACTTGCCTGAGCTCCTGTCCATACATCCACACGGGTCTACATTGAGAGGGCTCTGATTAAACTCACTGGTTCACAAAACAAAACAAATCCAAATGAAGAGGCTCAGAGAGCAATTAATGAATGAAAGAGTGCATAAAGTGAGGTGAAAGGAAGATTAAACTCTGTGGGGAAATGGCTATAATGTAATGTATGCATATATAAAACTAAAAAACAAACTAATTCTAATCCCATATAAAGAACTACAGAAAGTCAACAATGAAGTCAATGATAAATAATCTGCTGTAAAAATATATAAAAAGGCAAGATAGAAAAACCTCCAAAGAATATATGTGACAAACAATCTCATTAACTGATGTTCACCATCATTAGTCATTAGATGAAGGAGATAAACGATACTGAATGCAATTTCATATATACTTGGATTGACAACTTCTCAGCCAAACTGTACTGAGTCCTGACAAGGATGCTGAAAAAAATAAAATTCTTCCGTATCATTGGGAATGTCAAGTGGGGTGCCTAGTATGAAAAAGTCAGATGGTTGTCTCTCAAAAGTAGAATTAACATACAAGTCAGCATTTACATTACACTTCTGGCGAGGTACTTAACAGAACTGAAATTGATTGACATGTATCCCTATTGTGTATATCAATTTTTATATCATCACTGTACAAAATAATCAAAAAGTGCAAATAAAATAACTCACCCACTAAATGTAAACATTTGTTCCTTTTTAAATGATGATCAAATAATGTACATACCTTCAGCACAAAATAGCTCCAGGAATAAAGCATTTGTGATCTTTTCCATTAAATCTGTGAAACCTAAATTTTAAAAGGCATGAAAACATTATAATCTGTTTTCTTCACACAACAAATGAATTTCTTATTTATCTTTATTTTCGAAACCAGAAGAAAAGCAACCCAATCCTGGTTTCAGATTCATGAATTTTAGTCATTTCCATGAAAATAGAATAGTTATAAATGATTTGAAAGGAATTTAAAGTTAATCCCCTTAGAATTGACATAGGATTCAAGAAAGTTTGAGGTCATCATTATTAAGAAGGTAATCTTCTTTCAGGTGTTTTTAAAAGTTCATGAGCTATGTAGGTTCATTTTCTAATGAATAGTAAGCAGTGTGTGAGATGCGTAAACACAGTTTACAAGACTTGTTGAACTCTATTGTGAAATGATGCACACTTTGCAGGAACTACAAGTTATAGAGGGACACACTGAGATATCTATGAACAGATATGTGCAACAAATGTCTATATCTTCAAATAAATAAATGCACACAGAAAATGCTGATAATAATGATTCTATTCAAATTGATTAAGTCTTACTTTTCAAATCAGTGCTTTCATATATATAGTCATGAGGAACATTTGAAATATTTCTGATTATAAATTGATATTTTGAACTTATTACTTTTAAAAAACTTTTTTATAAAGTTGACTGACACATCATTTACAGTACTAGAATATGGTGAGATGTTTTGACATATTTATACCATGTGGGTTGATTAAGTCAGGCAAGTATCACCTCAAATTCATTCATATGCTCATGGTAGATGTGAATGTGTGACGTATTAAAATAGTCAATGTTACTCTCAAGTGGCAACTACCTCAAATACTGACCTTGTCATTAAAGCACAAATGAATCAGTAATATTTACAGAATTTACTTTGACAGAATTAAAATATTTGCCCAATTTTCAAAGTACAAACATCTAGGAGAATTTAAAATCTTAATATGTTCAAATAATATATTTTTAAATGGATATCACACTACTCTGTCCCAAACTCATGCAATCAGCCTGAATGAGGAATATAGAAGTGAGATACCAAATCCAGCAAAATATGACCTTTTCAAATAAGGAAGTCACCAAGAACAAGATCCAGACAAATGAATTACTTGAGACAAAATTACCTCATTTTTCAGATATAAGATTCCTTGGAAAATAGAGAGGTTTTTGTTGTCTATATAAAGTGGAAAGGAATTGTGTTAGTGTAACAACAGGGATATCTGAGGCCGAATCTGAGGAACACAGAAGAGTATGGTATGCCTCCAAGTCAGTATAAGGAGTTACTGAGCAAGCATTGTGTATACATGCTGCCTTTCTGTTTTCATTTCCCAAGTTTTAGAGAAACATAAAGAATGTAGACCCCTTACGTAGCATCTGAAAATCTTAAAAATTCTGTCAGCACCTGAATAATACAGATGCAGATACTCACAGTTGACCATTGGACTGAGCTGGAGGACCACATGGGAAGAGCTAGTGGAAGAACTGAAGGAGGGGAACAGGATTACAATCCTATAGGAAGAACAATATCAACTAAGCAGATCAGTCAAAGCTTCTAGAGACTAACCCACCATCCAAAGAGTACACATGGCTCCAGCTACATATGTAGAAGGGGACGACCTTATCTGGAGTCAATGGCTGGGAAGGCCCTTGGACCTGTGTTGGTTTGATACTCCAGCATAAGGGGATGCTAGAGAGGTGAGGTGGGAATAGGTGATAAGGTAGAGAAGCAACCTCAAAGAGGCAAATTGGAAGGAGGAAGGGGACATGGGATAGGGGTTTTGTGGAGGGGAATCTGGGAAGGGAGAATAAAATGTAAACTAATAAAATGATTTGTTTAAAAAAAGAAAAACACATGAGAGGTATGTCATCGAACTAGTTCCCTTATTTACTTGCAATATTCAAAGTCAAAGTCAAAAATTCTAGTGCTAGTAAATTTAGTTTAACATAAATCACTTTGTCCCCTCCTTCCAAAAACCTATTCAAAACTAAAACCTTGGAAAAAAATTACTATTTCTATAGATTCATTCTGACACGGAAATTTTAATTATTTTTACATTTTTAAGATTTAACACGGGATGGGGGAGAGAGGGAGGGTACTATGTGGGAAAGGGGACAAGGAGGGCAAGAGGGGAACATGATCAGGTGGAAAAAAGGATTGAAAGCCTGAAAGCCTGCAGAAAGAATCGACACAGTCAACCTCGGGAAATAGGAGGTGAGAGGACCCTCCAGAAAGTACCAGAGACCTGGGAGGTGAGAGCCTGTCAGGACTTAGATGAAATGCCCTATAGCGGGGAGAGGGGACTTGTACAGCCAACCTCCAGCAGAAAGACGGGGTATCCAGTGGGGGATGGGATTGCCATCCTACCGTCAAAAAGTCTGACCCAGAATTCCTGTCTGAAAGAACTTCAGGGACAAAAATGGAGAAGAGCCTGAGGAAAAGGAGGTCGAGTGACAGGTCCAAATTGGTATCTATCTCAAGGGAGGCCCCAAAGCCTGACACTATTCCTGAGGCTATGTGTGCTCGCATAAAAGGGCCTATCATGACTGCCCACAAAAGACCCAACAAGCAGCTGAAAAAGTCAGATGCAAATATTTACACCCAACTAGTGGACAAAAGCTGCTGACTACTGTGGATGAATTAGAGAAAAGCTGGAAGTAGCTGAGGAGGAGAGTGACCCTGTTGGAGGACCAGAAGACCCCTCTAACTGGGACCCCCAATATCTTTCAGACACTGGACCACCAACCAGACAGCATACACCAGCTGATATGAGACCCCCAACACATATACGACAGAGGACTGCTAGGTCTGGTTTTAGTCAAAGAAGATGCAACTAACCATCAAGAGACTGGGGGCCCCAGGTAATGGGGAGGTCTAGAGGGGTAGGGATGGGGGTGGAGACATCCTTGTAGAGATGTGGGAGGAGGCATGGGATGTGGTACAGTCAGAGGGTAGATAAGGAAGGGGATAAAATCTGGATTGTAAAAAAATTAAAAAATATATATAAGATTTATCTTTTGTATATAAGTGCAGGTGCCCAAGAGAGCCAGAAGGGAACATTGAAACCTTTGAAGGTGAAGTCACACGGATTTGTACACTTGATTTGGTAGCAAGAAACTGACCTCTGTCCCATGCAAGAGCAGAAAATTCTCTTAACCTCTAAGCCATCATGTCAGCCCCTAAATTGTATAAATTATTACACTTAGAGATTTCCAATAAGAAATAATGAAGAAAAACACTATCTCTTCCTGTCTCTTAAAGAGAGTTCAGTAAGAACATTACAATGTGTCAAATGAGAAAGTATATAGAGAAGGCAGAGCCTACAATACACTCCTGGCACAGTACCAGTGGGAACCAAGGTGGGGATTTGAAAGCCACTAAACAGGCAATGCAGCAGTACATTTTATGAAACCCAAAAATTAAATTGCTTCTCGAATATATGCCTGTACCACACTTATAATAGCAAGGTCATGCTTTACTCTTCATCAGTGAAGTAACCTGTATCTTACCAAAATCACAGTCTCTTGAAATTTCTCATGCAAAGCTCACAAGGAACAGAAAAATAAGACTCATCATGTTCTCTGGCATAATTTCTAAATTTAATGTGTTAAGAATATCATCCCTCTACAGAATAATCTAAAATTTTCCTGCTGTGAGTTTATCTCAAAGAAGCTGTAGGTAGAGTATGCACTTACAAATTTGAGGCACTGGAGTGATTTAATCAATACACCAAAACTGGAGCCCCCAGGGTAATATCAAAGGTCTAGAATACAAAGGCTCACATATACACATTCAGTACATACTGTGTTCTATTAGGTAGGAAGTTTTGATCTGCTATTTTTTTTTTTGATTTTCACCATGAACACAATACCGAATTCTTATTTTGTCCTTACTCTTATGACTAAAGGAATTTTAATTTTGTCCCAATAGGTCCTCAAGAAAATTTATGGACCATCAATAAGTCCTAATAAAATATATGGGAAAAAACACCAAATCTACTCAATAATTTTCACCAGTGATTCACATTTTATTATTTTCCATTTAACATACTGTTTTTTTTTCCGGAGCACCAGTGGCATTTCTCATTACATCAACTGTCCACGGCCTTAAGCTTTTGAGTGGCTGAAACAATTTCTGGATTCTCCTGTATGTGAGAGATGGCCATGACAGCTTTGAGCAATGATGGTTAGATGAGTCACTTGATGATAAATAACCTCCCAATTTTTCCATATAGTTAGCTTATGTGAATGGCTTTTACAAGGGAACACATTTGTTGTCTTCTTCTTGAAGGAGCATAAATTAAAAGGACACGGTTTATATTAATTTTGATTTCCTGATAGAATGAATGTCAGTCAGATTTTCTTTTTTTCTTTTTTTATTGGATATATTCTTTATTTACATTTCAAATGTTATCCCCTTACCCACTTTCCCTGACTTCCAGATAGCTCCTATCCAATCCTCCCTGCCCCTACTTCTATGAGAATGTTCCTCCATCCACTCCATTCCCACCTCCCTGCCCTCCATTCCCCTACATTGGGACATCTATCAAGCTTTCATAGGACCAAGGATCTCTCCTCCCATTGATGCTTGATAGGGCAATCCTCTGCTACATATGCAACTAGAGCTATGTGTACCCCTTGGTTGAAGACTTAGTCCCTGGAAGATCTGGGGGGGGGTCTTGTTAATTGATATTGTTGTTCTTCCTATGAGGTTGCAAAACACTTCAGCTCCTACAGTCCATTGTCTAACTACTCCTCCACTGAAGACCCCACACTCAGTACAATGGTAGATTCTACCTCACACCAGTCAGAATGGTTAAAATAAAAAAACCCAGGTGACAACAGATGCTGGTGAGGATGTGGAGAAAGAGGAACACTCCTTCATTGCTGATGGGATTGCAAGCTGGTACAAGCACTCTGGAAATCAGTTTGGTGGCTCCTCAAAAAAATTGGTCATAGTACTGCTTGAGGACCCAGCTATACCACTCCTGGGCATATACGCAGAAGATGTTCCAACATGTAATAAAGACACATGTTCCACTATGTTTATGGTGGCCTTATTTATAATAGCCAGAAGCTGGAAAGAACCCAGATGCCCCTCAACAGAGTAATGGATACAGAAAATGTGGTATATTTGCACACTGGATTACTATTCAGATATTAAGAATGATGAATTCATGAAATCCTTATGTAAATGGATGGGACTAGAAAATATCACCCTGAATGAGGTAAATCAATCACAAAAGAACACACATGGTATCCACTCACTGAAAAGTGGATATTAGCCCAAAAGCTCTGAATACCCAAGATACAATTCACAGACCACATGAAGCTCAAGAAGAACGAAGACCAAAGTGTGGATGATTCGATTCTTCTGAGAGGGGATTAAAATATTCACAGGAACAAATATGTAGATAAAGTGTAGAGCAGAGACTGAAGGAAAGGTCATCCAGAGACTGAATCACCTGGGGATTACTCCCACATACAGTCACCAAACCCAGACACTATCAAGGATGCCAAGAAATGATTGCTGAAAGGAGCTTCATATGGCTGTCTCCTGAGAGGCCCTGCCAGAGCCTTACAAACACAGAGGAGGGTGCTCACAGCCAACCATTGGACTGAGTCAGATTTGTTTTACGGTAAAATTAGGTGGTTCCCTCCAGCCCATTCTATTACAAATTCAAACATTTGGGTTGAAGTGACTATGAAGATTCAAAATTAGGGAATTTAAAGTAGAGTTTTACTTCATTGACAGTACAATAGCTACATAAATTATTTGAAAAAATTATTAGACTCATTTTCTATCTCAATATAAGTCTGAATGCAAATCAATAGACTGGTGAATGTTCCTCTTAATCTTTTTGTTCTAACAAAAATGACACTGACTTGTTTTGTTTTTC
The DNA here is from genome assembly GCF_947179515.1 of Apodemus sylvaticus. Classification (NCBI taxonomy): domain Eukaryota; kingdom Metazoa; phylum Chordata; class Mammalia; order Rodentia; family Muridae; genus Apodemus; species Apodemus sylvaticus. Next base: position 33,348,000 of record NC_067491.1, read on the forward strand.
AGAATTGTTAAGAGCTTGTGTTCACGGATACCTATTATGGTGTGTTTTGGGTTTTTTTTTTTTTTAAATTCCTCATCTGGGTGGCAAGAAAATGCCTCAAAAAAGAAAAATCTTCTCTATTTTCTACAGTATAATTCAGTCAGCTGCTTCTCCTCAGGTTCTGTTTCTTTTCTTTCACATTTTTTGGGGTGGAGAAGAAATGGATAAAGCAATCCTGTGAATTTAGAAGTGATTACTAATACTGGTACGTACATATTTCTTAGAACTCTCAACTAAAAACCCAATAAAATGTAAGGCTGTGGGCCAGCCATGCTCATAGCTATGTACAATTGTACACAAGTCATGTCAACAAAATATTTCTATGAATTAATGATGTTTTGCTACCTTCCATGAGATATTTTATCTTTTTCCTCTGTAATCCATGTAAGCAGGTCTTTCTTATTACAACCTTCAGCTATTACCCATAATGGATGAATATGGTACAGTAATCAGTAACCCAAATGTTGACAAAATCTGTTGCAGTTGGGGCTGGAGATGTGGCTCAGCCATTAAATACCTTGTTGTTATTACAGAGAACGTATATTCAGTTTCCAACACATTCATGATAGCTCACAACTAAATGTAAGTCTAGTTCCTGGAGACTAAATTTTCTACCATTGTGAGTACCAGTTATAAGCATTTTGCACCAATATGCATTTAGGGACACAATCATAGACATAAAAATAAGTAAAATAAATTTAAAAATCACTTTTCTAAGTTAATTAGATATATACTTCTAGTGTCAGGATCATTTGTAAGAACCTCCATGCAATCATTATTTTGTTTGTATTAAACAGCAACTCATCAATATTTTTCCTATTAAGATTGAGCCTTTGAAGTTTTATATAAAAGTTTATGATTAAATGAAAAATCATATTTTCTTTCATTCTTTGTCTCTCCATACTATTACATTTTAATGCTTTAAGATGACTTATCTTAAAGCATTTTTGGTATAATTATTTAATTGAGTTAATTTAATTATATATCTTACCCCATAACCAGTTCAGGAACATATAAATCTCTGTTCTCTGCCCCCCAAAAAACCTAGAAATTTTCTTAGTGATAAAGTCCATATAATTTATCCACAGGGTTTTACTGCATAGATGTTTCTCACACCCAGTCTCTAAGGGGCCATCAAAACATAAATACTATTGAAATATTCCTATTATTACTTCAGTGGCATACATTCAGATCAGTATACTCTGACAATGTCTGTGCACATTTCCCTTAGAATGTTCTGGGCAGTTTGTCTTGTAGTCTCTGTTATATGAAGGGAAAAAGTTATATTTCTTTGTATTTGTTTTTGTTTTGTTCTGTTTTGTTTTATTTTTACAACTATTACTGTTATCATTGAAGTATAATCACAACTAAGCCTGTTCTATATTTCAAGAAAGAAGCAAACAATTTTATGCATTTTGTAAATTGCTAGCCATTAAATACATGTTTCATACTTCAAATTGTAGAATGGTTGCAAGAATGTACCATCAGAATAAAAATAAAAATTCAGGAGACAGCAGGTGTTGGAGAGGGTGTGGAGAAAGAGGAACACTCCTCCACTGCTGGTGGGGTTGCAAATTGGTACAACCACTCTGGAAATCAGTCTGGCGGTTCCTCTGAAAACTGGGCACCTCACTTCCAGAAGATCCTGCTATACCACTTCTGGGCATATACCCAGAGGATTCCCTACCATGTAATAAGGATACATGCTCTACTATGTTCATAGCAGCCCTATTTATAATTGCCAGATGCTGGAAAGAACCCAGGTATCCCTCAACAGAAGAGTGGATGCAAAAAATGTGGTATATCTACACAATGGAGATTTCTAATTCAGCCATTAGAAACAACGAATTCATGAAATTCTTAGGCAAATGGATGGAGCTAGAGAACCTCATACTAAGTGAGGTAACCCAGACTCAAAAGGTGAATCATGGTATGCACTCACTAATAAGTGGATATTAACCTAGAAAACTGGAATACCCAAAACATAATCCACACATCAAAGGAGGTACAAGAAGAAAGGAGGAGTGGCCCCTTGTTCTGGAAAGACTCAGTGAAGCAGTATTCAGCAAAACCAGAACGGGGAAGTGGGAAGGGGTGGGTGGGAGGACAGGGGAAGAGAAGGGGGCTTACGGGACTTTCGGGGAGTGGGGGGCTAGAAAAGGGGAAATCATTTGAAATGTAAATAAATTATATCGAATAAAAAAATTTAAAAAAAAGAATAAAAATATCCTTTACCTGAGACATTAAGATGTAAAAAATAATAAAATGAAATGAAACATGATAAGGATTAATAAGTAAAAGAAATTATTAACAAATTCTTGAGTGTAGCTTTAATCTGCATAGAAACATGGTGATTAATTAAATTAATATATATAATAAATTAGCAATAAAAAATTTGCCATTATTTTACATATTCATATAAATAAAAGCCTGTAGAGAGAAAACAGAAATATTGAATACTATAAAATTTCAAAGAGAGCTCTCATTGTTCATACTGTTCTATAAAAAAGTCTGTATTGGGATTGTTTTACTATGGATAAATGACAAATATCTACTAAACATGACAATCATACTGTTAGAAAACACACTTTTAAGAAAATATAAATGGATTTATAACATGTAGTTTTTCTAGATTTAACTCCAAACCATAACACTGGACAATGCATACTCAGTCCCTGCCAGTCCCATCGGGCACCATCCCACTAACTACATAATCCTCACATAATAGCTTACAACTCAGCACTTGAAAATCCAACTATTTCATTTTATTATAACCAACAGATGAATAATGAAAGAACTCAAAGGCCACCTGAATAAAATATATTGTCACAAAATTCTTGTTATGATATATAACCATATTAAATGAAAGATGACAATAAGCCCTATAGTCAAAATTAAGTGTATTATTTTACAATGAACTAATTATTATAGGCTACAGCACTATATAATACAGACATGTACAGAGCTCAAAACCCATTGGGCAAAAATGCTCCTTCATCAAATGCTGCCCTTGGCCTATTTATCGAAGTCCTTTATTTACAATGCAATTCTAGCATCCAGTCTTGTGGGAAAGAATGGGAAGGGTGAGATATATCACCATGGCCTGTAGTTCACCTTGGTATGGATGTGCATAAAAGTTTCCCAATGAAAAGGTTTAATTCCTGAATGCCAAAATCAGACTTCAGTCAATATTATCAGGGATGTAAATGGAAAGAAAGTAAATTTGCTTGATATTTGAAAGGCAATGTATTAGTTAATAAGGATTTACTTTCCTAATCTCTTCTTCAGTTGAAAATTCACTATGGCATCTAAAGTAAGTGGGAAGCTGTGGTTACTTTGAATCATATTCCGTGCCTCTGTTCCTGGTCACGTTGTGCTCTACACATGTCACGTTGTTTTATGTCTTATGCTTACTTGGGCCTCTCCCGGGTGTGAAATGGAGATATGGAATACAGCACTGAAATATAAGTATATGTTTGAAGAGTGATTGGAGATGATACTTGAAACATAGATTTGGACAAAAGGGAAAAAATATCAACCACACCAAATGGGAAGACAAGTTTAAGATTTAAAGAGGCGCCTTTCTGCTGAGAGAAGGGATAGTCGTCCTTGGTTCTGTTTTCTTTCTTGCCTGCCATCTATTGCTTGAGTGCATGTAAGTTTCAAAGGAGTTAAAAAGGAGCAAACAGTAACTAATCCTTACTCATTTTCTGCACTCATTCTGAAGCAGCTGCATAACAATCTCTAAATCCTTGACATTACTTGATTATGCAGTTTAATTAGCACAACACTCATCATTGAAGGCTTAAAGTTTTTCATTTTTTATCGCATAACTACCTTCCAAATCACGCCTGAATGCTGAAAATTTTTAAAATGACCTATTAATCCTACTGCTCATTTACCATGAAAAGTATATGTTTATATCTGAAAGCATACTGGGAATTTGTTTATTAATGCTAAAAATTCTTCCTCGAAATTGTCCTGTGCGTGAAAATACAATTTTTCACTAAAATGCTATTTGTTACGCAGATGAAAGATAAGAATCTGTTTTATTTTTGTCATTTAGCTTGTATTAATTGTAAATTCAAGTAGTTCCAACTGTGAATGAATTTATTATACTGACTTTTGGTTGATTGTAACTTTATGTATATAAAGCAATTTCAAAAGTTGCTTCTTAAAAATTCTGTATTTTGTATGGGATGAGTACAAGCTTGTACAAAATTGTACAACCACTTCAGAAATCAATTTGACTGTTTCACAGAAAACTGAGTATAGTTCTACCTCAAACCCCAGCTATACCCCTCCTGGCATAAACCTAAAAGATGTTCCAACATCCCACAAAGCCACTTGCTCAAGTATGTTCATAACAGATTTATTTGTTACAGTTAGAATCTAGAAACAATCTATCGATTTTCAACTGAAAAATGGATAAAAGAAATATGGTTCACCTATTCAATTGAATACTGTTCAGCTATTACAAAGATATGATAAATTTTGCAGGCAAATGGGTAGACCATGACAGGGTCACCCTGAGTGAGGTAACACAGTCCTGAAAGGACATGCATGGTAGGTACTCATAAGTAGATATTAGCCATAAAATACAGTATGCCTATGATACACTCCAGAGGCCTAAGGAGACTGGGCAGGAAGAAGGGCACACAGAAGGAACGGAGAATGGAATGGTCATGGATAGCCTATAGAAGTTTAAGTTGGTAGGAGAGGGGATATGGATAGGAGTGTGGCAGTTCAGGATCGGTTGTGCTGAGGGGCTCGGGTGATAGCTATATCCTATGAAAATGAATAGGACCAATGGGGTTGTTCTTAGCAAGAATCACAACACTGGGGATATGGAGGCTGGAAAGGCTGCCTCCTGTGGCCATGCAGGAAACCCGGTAGAGCAATAGGGACATCAACCAACCCTCAAAACTTTCCACCCAAAACTTATTCTGGCTACAAGAGATGCAGGAATTGGGAATGGAACAGAGACTCAGGAAATGGTCAATCAATAATCACCCCAAATTGAAATCCACCCTATAGGCAAGCACCAACATAGGATCTCCACAGGAAAATCAACAGATTCAACTAAACTGGACCATTGGGGCTCTTAGAGACTGAACCATCAACCATAGAACTTACGAGGGCTGTAACTAAGCCTCTCCACATATATGTAGCAGATGTACAGCTTGGTTTCCATGTGGGTCCCTAACAATTGGAACATGGCCTATCCATAAAGCTGTTGCCTGTATATGGGCTATGTTCTTCTAGCTGGGCTGCTTTCCCTGGCCTCAATTAAAGAGGATGCACCTAGCGTCACAGAGACTTGCCATACCAGAGTAGGGGGATGCACAGGGGGATCCACCCATTCATAGAAGAAAGGGTTGCTGTAGAACATAATTACTGGAACCTGTAAATTTCAGTAAACAAAGTTCATATGCTGTAATTATACAAAAATTGAAAAATATGTAAATATGAATGACTCAGACAGTCAGTTAATTTAGAAGATAAACCATATTGCAATCTTTCTAGTTAGTATGAATAACAGAAAAGCACAAAGAACTGAAATCAATAAAATTACAAATGAAAAGAGAAGCATTATAAATGTGATTCATAGGATTTAGGGTATCATTGAGAAATTCTTTATGAACCTAATACCCAATGCATTGCAACATGTAGAAATAGTAAATATCTGTTATTATATTACATACATACATACATACATACATACATACATACATAAAATGAGGGAGGAAACAAGTTAAACCAAAAAAACAAATTCTGAGATTGAAGAAGTACAAGATATGAATCTTGTAGATGAAGGTGTAGATGTATGTAATTCTAAGTAATAAGAGATTATTGAAATTTATAAGAATTCTAGAGAGAAGCTGAAACAGAGAGGAGGAATAGTAATTATTTAAGTACTCATGTATGAAATTCTTAAAAATTTAAAGTTAGATGTTGTAATACATTGCCAAAGTACTTTCATTTTAATGGTACAAGGATGCTTTACCATATATGAGTCAGTAAACATAACACAGCACATCCATCACTGTAAGGAACAGGGAAGGCCTTTGACAAAGTTCTACAATGTCATGTGATGAAGGATTTGCAGAAGGATTAGAAAATGGCTCTGAGAATATAGCCAATAGATTTGGCAATAGCCAGAGTAGATTTGGTTGTCATGTGACTTTTTGGGTGAACAAATCAATTATGGGCAACCCATTATTGGTGTTGGAAGACTAATTTGGTGACCTGAAATAAGTGGGCATTATGAACCATGTTTTCCCCCATTGTTTGGTTATGTCATTTAAAGTGCTGTGGTGGCATGAGTAACTTTCCCTCCATTGACTTACGTGTTTGAATGCTAGGCCCATAGGGATTGGCACCATTAGGAGGTATGGCCTTCATGGAGGAGGTGTGGCATTGTTTGAAGAGGTGTGTCACTATGAAGATGGGGCTTTGAAGTAGTAAATATACTTAAGCTATGTCAGTGTCCTCCTGGCTGCCTTCCAATTCAAGATATAGAACTCTCAGGCCCTCTAGCACCACGTTGGTGTGCAGTCTGCCATAGTTCCCACTATGTTGTTAATAGAATCTGACACGGGGAACTATCCCCAGATAAAGACAACATATATGGAATAAATTGAATATCCCATATTTGATGATAATAAAAATCTCATTCTTGAGAGATCTGAAAGACTTGAGGATACTCTTACACCTAATTAATTCTTTGTGTCAACGTCCAGAAGGCAGCATAAATATCACTATATTCCTATCTATTGATAATAAGCATGCCTAGAAATAAATGATGAAACAATTCCACTTATAATAATGTCAGTTTAATATCTAGAATTAGTCCTTTAGAGATGATGAAAAATATCTTTGATGAACATAGTGAAGACATTACAGTGAATATCCATGCCTGGATTGACAGAGGTGATGCAATGGACATCGACATATATCCCAAAGTGACCTAGAGATTAAACAAATCATAATTCTAATACAATTAATCTCAAAAATGAAAGACCAATTCTTCATTTCATATAGAAATATAAAAGAGTTCTAAATTGCCAAATAAATACTAGAAAAATACTACTAAATGTATTGCAATACTTGATTTTAAGAGAAACTTCAAAGATCAATTAAAAATAACAAACAGAAATAACAGTATAGATTAGCCAAAAAAAGCATCTAAATTATTAGACTCAAGAGAGTATAACTGTACCCAGAAAAATATTCACACATCTAAACCCATCTATATTTGATAAAAAGTCAAAATGCCCACATGGGAGAAAAGACAAGGTTGTCTTCTCTTTTCAACAATAGGTGGTCAGGACATTATATATTCAAATGTCAAAACATAAATCTACTTCCATATATCTTTTTCTTCACAAATACTCAACTCCAAGCAGATTAGAGATAGCAAGTTCATGTCTGAAACTTTGAAGAAATTATCAAGGAAGACTTCAAGATAATTTCATAAACAAAGTCTTCAGAGCAAAACTTTAACAGCTCAGAAATTGTTTTAAAGATCTATATATGATATTAAATGAAAATAAAAATGTCATGCAAAGCAAAATAAATAATAAAATGAGTGAGAAGATATCTGACAGATGGTAATAAATCACTTAAAGCTATATACTTGATGTTAATATCAAAAATATAATACATTATTTAATAATAATATTTTAAAATCATATAGACTTTCCTCCATATTAAAAGAAAATGGAGTAAATTGATAACAAAAAACTACAGTATTTTGGCAGTCAGAAAAAAGTAAATAATTACAAATTTTTGAGATCATATCTCATTCCTCTAAGAATGGTTATCATTAAAAAAAAAGAATAATCAAATTGGTATAGCAACCACAGAAACCAGTGTAAAACTCCTTATACATATTAAAGGGATTAAAAGATATTCCCAAAGATGAAATTGTAGTAGTTCCATTTTGTTGGTAACAAACAGTGGCCATTTGCACTTAAGGCCCACTCAGTGGGAAGGAACTCATGCCTAACACTATAAGTCAGGCAACTAATCATGATCTGTGAGGCCTAAAGGAAAACACATTATTGAATGTTCCTAAACCATTATCATTTCTATGTTCTAAACAACTGCCCTTATACCTACAAAGAAATGTTGTTCTCACAGTTCATTAAAGAAGCTTATATTTACAACAGATGGAAATAACCATTACCAAAAACACAGCTGGTCAAAATACAAGGACAAACCAACTGTAGAGTTTCCTCTCTCAACCTCTACATCTACAGTACCATCTGCATACCAAAGGCACAGGGATCATCCTGCAAGATGAGACAGGAAGATATCAATAATGAGATGATGAAGATGTCTGTAGAGAGAACCTTCTACATTGGTCAGGAAAGCTGAACCCATGAAATCTCAACAGCATGGGGACCTAAACATCAATACAAAAAATTGACAATATTAATTGATGTGTCAAAGTCAATCAGGGAATCCCACAAGGATCTATCCTTCTACCCCTAAATAAAGACCTCTAGGCAATTAATGATTGTTGAAAGTGAGAATCAGTCTTCCATACTTCCTTTTTTTCTTTCTTATTTGTTTTATTGAATATAATCTTCATTTACATTTCAAATACCTTCCCTGCCTCCATTTACATTTCAAAATCTTCTGTTTTTCCCCCTCACCAAAAACCCTCAACCTCTCCGCCCAGCTCCTGCCACCAAGTATATGCCCCTCCACCAGACCTACTCTCAAGTCTCCTCCCTTGATTTCCCTTTGTTGGGCCATCTATTGAGCCTTCACAGGACCAAGGGCCTCTGCTCCCACTGATGCCCCACAAGGCATTTCTCTGCCACATTTATGGCTGGAACAATGTTTACCCCTTAATTGATGGTTTAGTCCCTGGGAGTCCTGGGAGTCTGGGTGGCTGACATTGTTGTTCTTTCCATGGGGCTATAGACCCTTTCATGATAACTAAGAATGCTGAACATTTATTCAGGTTCTTCAAGACCATTTGAGTTTCCTCAGTTGAGAATTCCCTGTTTAGCTCTGTAGCCCATATTTTAATAGGGTTATTTGACTCTTTTGAGTCTAACTTGTTAAGTATTTTTTCATTGATGTTCATAAAGGAAATTGGTCTGAAGATCTCTCTCCTTGTTTGGTCTCTGTTTGGCTTAGGTATAAACTTTATTGTGGCTTCATAGAATGTGTCGGGTAGGGTTCCTTGAGTTTCTATTTTGTGGAATAATTTGAAGAGTATTTGTATTAGCTCTTATTTGAAGATCTGTTAGAATTCCCCACTAAACCCATCTGGTCCTGGGCTGCTTCTTTATTTTATTTTTTTTCTATTATTTTTTGGGAGACTATTAACAACTGTTTCTATTTCCTCAGGACTTATGGTATTATTTAGACGCTTTATCTGATCCTGTTTTAATCTTGGAACCTGGTATGTATCTAGAAAGTTGTCCATTTCATCCAGATTTTCAAATTTTGTTGAGGATAAGCTCTCATGGGATGGTCTTATGATTTTTGAATTTCCAGTTTCTGTTGTTATCTCTCCCTTTTCATTTCTGATTTTATTAATTTGGGTAGTGCCTCTGTGCCCTCTGATTGTTCTGGCCAAGGGTTTATTTACCTTTTTCTCAAAGGGTAGTTAAATTTTTCTTAAAGAACCAGCTCTTGGTTTTGTTGAATCTTTGTATAGTTCTTTTTGGGTCTATTGGGCTGATTTCAACCCTGAGTTTGATTATTTACTCTCATCTATTTCTCTTGGCTGTATTTGCTTCTATTTCTTCTAGAGCTTTCAGATGCACTGTCAAGTTGCTAGTGTAAGTTCTCTCCATTTTCTTTTTGAAGGCAGTTAGAGCTATTAGTTTTCCTCTTAGCACTGTTTTCATTGTGTCCCATAAGTTTTGTTATTATATGTCTTCATTTTCATTAAATTCGAAAATGTCTTTAATTTCTTACTTTATTTATTCCTTGACCAAGCTATCATTGAGAAGAGCATTGTTCGAAGTCTACATGTATGTGTGTTTTCCATTGGTTTTCTTTGAACTTAAGAGTAGCCTTAAGCCATGGTGATATGATAAGGTGCGTGAAATAACTTTGATATTTCTGTATCTATTAAAGCCTATTTTGTGACCAATTATATGGTAATTTTTGAGAAGGTACCATGAGGTGCTGAGAAGAAGGTATATTCTTTTGCTTTAGGATGGAATGTTCTATAAATATCTGTTAGAGCCATTTGGTCCATAACTTCAGTCAGTTTCACAGTGTCTCTGTTAAGTTTCTGTTTCCATGATTTGTCCATTGCTGAGAGTGGGGTGTTGAAGTCTCCCACTATCATTGTGTGGGATGCAATGTGTGCTTTGAGCTTTAGTAAAGTTTCTTTTATGAATGTGGGTACCTTTGCATTCAGAGCATCGATGTTCAGAATTGAGAGTTCATCCTGGTAGACTTTTCCTATGACCAGTATGAAGTATCCCTCCTTATATTTTCGACAATTTTTGGTTGAAAGTCAGTTTTGTCCAATATAAGAATGGCCAATCCAGCTTGTTTCTTGGGACCATTTTCTTGGAAAATTGTTTTCTAACCTTTGACTCTGAAGTAGTGACTGCCTTTGTCGCTGAGGTGGGTTTCTTGTTTGCAGCAAAACGTTGTGTCCTGTTTATGTATCCAGTCTGTTAGTCTATGTCTTTTTATTGGGGAATTGAGACCACTGATGTTAAGAGATATTAAGAAAAAGTGATTGTTTCTCACTGTTATCTTCTTTGTTTATGGTGAACTTCTGTTCGTGTGGCTATCTTCATTGGGGTTTGTTGAAAGACAATTGTTTTATTGCTTTTTCTAGGGTATGATTTTCCAACTTATATTGCTATTTTCCACCATTTATCTTTTGTAGAGCTGAATTTGTGGAACGATATTGTGTTAATTTGCTTTGTCATGGAATATCTTGGTTTCTCCATCTATGTTAATTGAGAGTTTTACTGGGTATAGAAGTCTGGGTTGACATTTATATTCTCTTAGGGTCTATATGATATCTGCCCAGGATCTTCCAGCTTTCACAGTTTCTGGTGAGAAGTCTGGTGTAATTCTGATAGGTCTGCCTTTATATGTTACTTGACCTTTTTCCCTTACTACTTTTAATATTCTTTCTTTGTGTAGTACATTTGGTGTTTTGATTATAATATGGTGTGAGGAATTTCTGTTCTGGTGCAGCCTACTTGGTGTTCTGTAGGCTTTTTGTTTGTTCATGGGCATCTCTTTCTTTAGGTTAGGTAAGCTTTCTACTATAATTTTGTTGAATATCTGATAGGTAATGAAGGATGATGAATGAACATAGAAAACAGTCCCAATTAAATTATTTCTTTGTAAGAGTTGCTTTGGTCATGATGTCTCTTCACAGCAGTGGAAGTACAAACTAAGACAAACATGAATGAAATTTAGAGAACTTTTATTGTATTTTTTTCAATATGAGCCATCAAATTTCTATTAGTTTTAGCTATCATTCCTCAAATTCACTCCCTTGTTCCATAGCCTTCCATAGCCTTCCTCATTCAATCCTCCGATTTCAATCCTGACCCCTTGTCCAACTATAATTATACTATTTCCCCTGCTTTAGGAGATTATTTTCTTCTCAATAATTCCCTACTGTATACATGACCTCTATGGCTATATGGATTATAGCTTGCGTATCATTTATTTAAATGCTAATATTCACATGTATGAAGATGCATATCATATATATTATTTTAGGACTAGGATACCTAATGCAGATTGATTATTTCCTGGTTCCATTCATCTATCAACAAATTTTATTATTTTAATTTGTAGTGGATTATTAATGTTCCCTCGAGTAAATATACCACATTATCTATTCATTCATCCTTTGCCTGAGATCTAAGTTTCTTCTCTAATTTCTATTTATTTTGAATGGGACAACAATAAACATAGTTGAACAGGTGTCTCTGTGAACACACCTTTATTTGCCAGATGTAATTGCCATCTCAGAGGCTTACTGCTGAATAAACTCACCCTTTCTAACTATTTCTGAACTGTAGCTGACTGGTCCAACTCAGTTGTTATGACCTAAAATCCTCTTGAAGCTGACTGATTCAAAGAACCTTCTCTAGGCTTTCGAGTGAATTACTCTGATAGACCTCAAACTAGCTTTGGCAATCTGTTGTAATCTTCTGAATCCTTCTCATTCTCTGGTTTGTTCCATCTTTACCTGCAACCAATTACTCTAAAACTATGCTGAAAAACCTACCTCCTCTCACCTCCATGAAGCTATATGAACAGAAACCAAGAACTTAACTGCACACAACTGACTGCATCGGACTCACTGATCTCACTCAACTGGACCTTTCTCTCTCTCTCTCTCTCTCTCTCTCTCTCTCTCTCTCTCTCTCTCTCTCTCTCTCTCTCTCTCTCTTTCCTGCTGCTGCTGCTGCTGCTTCTGCTGCTTCTGCTCTTGAGTAGCTTCTTTCTGTCTTGTTCTCAAGATAATTGAGCACATCTTATATCTGACTCATTCTGTTAAATCTATTTCTGATTCATCTCTTTGTCTGCCCCTCAATTAGACATTCCTTTCAAACATGGCTGCTTCCTTCTATAAACTAACATAAACATTGTTTGGGATTAAAGGTATACACAAAGGTATGTCTGAGCTCCAGTCAGAGGGAGTCACCAGCTGGATTATAAAAACAGTTGTAGAACCCAGGTTGCTAGATTTAATTTTTGCTACCTATGTTTGCAGTGGGATGAAGTATCCTTTCAGTATCTCAAGATTGATATAGCTGTATATTGAGGTAGATTGTCTTCCAGCTTCCTGAGGGGCAGGCATATTGATGTGCATGTTAGCTGTAAAAGTTTCATTCCCACAAAGAATGGGTCAATATTCTCCTTCCTGCCTAGCCTTGTTGGCATCCTGACTCCCACTTGTTTTATCAACACAAGGAGAAAGATATGTTTCACACACACACACACACACAGACAACAGACACAGACACACACACACACATGGACACACACACACACACACACACACACACAATTGAATTCTGGCACAAAACCACTGTTAATTATGAATTACCTACATTGCCATGAAGAAAAAGACAAAGGAAAAATGTTCTTAGAAAGAAAAAAATTCATCATGATCAAGTAGGCTTTACCCCAGGGATGCAGGGATGGTTCAAATGTGGAAATCCATCAACATAATCCACTACATAAACAAACTCAAAGGAAAACAACACATGGTCATTTCATTAGATGATGAAAAAACATTTGACAAAATTGAGCATCCTTTCATGATAAAGGTCTTGGAGAGAACAGGAATTCAAGGCTCATAACTAAACATAGTAAAAGCAATATACTACAAAACAGTAGCCAACACCAAACTAAATGGAAAGAAACTTGAAACAATCCCACTAAAATCAGGGACTAGACAAGGCTGCCCTTTCTCTCCATATCTTTTTCTTTTTCTTTTCTATATTCTTTGTTTACATTCCAAATGATATCCCCTTTCCCAGTTCCCCCTCCCCATATGTCCCATAAGCCTTCTTCTCTCCACCCATTCTCCAATCACCTCCCTCCTTTTTCTCTGCCCTGGTACTCCCCTACAATGCTAGATCAAGCCTTTCCTGGATCAGGGCCTTCTCCTTACTTCTTCATGGAAGTCATTTGTTATGCTAATTGTGCCTTGGGTATTCAGAGCTTCTGAGCTAATTAATATCCACTTATCAGAGATTGCATTCCATGTGTATTCTTTTGTGATTGGGTGACCTAATTTAAGATGATATTTTCCAGTTCCAACCATTTGCCTGAAAATTTCATGAATTCATTGTTTTTAATTGCTGAGTAGTATTCGATTTTCCAAATCTTTTCAATATAGTACTTGAAGGTCCATTCTCCATTTCTTTTCAATATAGTACTTGAAAGTCTAGCTAGAGCAATTAGACAACATAAGGAGGTCAAAGAGATAAAAATTGGAAAGAAGTCAAACTATCACTTTTTGCAAATGATATGATAATATACTTAAGTGACCCAAAAAAGCTCCACCACAGAACTCTTACAGCTGAAAAACAACTTCAGCAAAGTGGCTGGTTATAAAATCAACTCAAGCAAATCAGTAGCCTTCTTATACTCAAAGGATAAGCAGCTTGAGAAAGAAGTTAGGGAAATGACACCCTTCACAATAGCCACAAACAAAAAGTATCTTGGTCTGACTCTAACCAAACAAATGAAAGATCTATATGACAAGAACTTCAGGTCTCTGGAGAAGGAAATTGAAGACCTAAGAAAATGGAAAAATCTTCCATGCTCATGGATTGGCAGGATTAATATAGTTAAAATGGCCATCTTGCCAAAAGCAATATACAGATTCAATGCAATCCCCATCAAATCCCAACTCAGTTCTTCATAGAGTTAGAAAGAGCAATTCTCAAATTCATCTGGAATAACAAAAAACCCAGGATATCTAAAACTACTCACACTTAGAAGCAATGAATATTCTCAACAGTAAAAGAACTTCTCCGGAAATCAGTAACCCAGACCTCAAGCAATACTACAGAGCAATAGTGTTAAATACTGCATTGTATTGGTACAGTAACAGGCAAGTAGATCACTGGAATAGGATTGAAGACCCAGAAATGAACCCACACACCTGTGGTCACTTGATCTTCGACAAAGGAGTTGAAAACTTCTAGTGGAAAAAAACATAGCCTTTTCAAGAAATTGTGCTGGTTCAATTGGAGGTCAGAATGCAGAAGAATATGAATTAATCCATTCTTATGCTAAGAATGGATCTCTTACTAAGTTCAACTCCAAGTGAATCAAGGACCACCACACTGAAACTATAGAAAAGAAACTGGGGAAGACGCTTGAGGACATGGGCACAGGGGAAAAGTTCCTGAATAGAACACCAATAGCTTATGCTCTAAGATCAAGAATTGACAAAAGAGACCTCCTAAAATTACGAAGTTCATTTAAGGCAAAGGACACCGTCAAAAGGACAAAACAGCAACCAACAAATTGGGAAAAGATCTTCACCCACCCTACATCTGATAGAGGGCTAATATCCAATATATACAAAGAACTCAAGAAGTTAGAGCCGAGAGAACCAAATAACCCTATTAAATATTGGGTTACAGAGCTAAACAAAGAATTTTCACCTGAAGAAATTCGGATGGCTGAGAAGCATCTTAAGAAATGTTCAACATCATTAGTTATTAGGGAAATGCAGATCAAAACACCCCTGAGATTTCACCTCACACCAGTCAGAATGGCTAAGGTTAAAAACTCAGGGGACAGCAGGTGTTGGTGAGGATGTGGAGAAAGAGGAACACTCCTCCACTGCTGTTGGGATTGCAAGATGGTACAACCACTCTGGAAATCAGTCTGGCGGTTCCTCAGAAAACTGGGCACCTCACTTCCAGAAGATCCTGCTATATCACTCCTGGGCATATGCCCAGAGGATTCCCCAGCATGTAATAAGGACACATGCTCCACTATGTTCATAGCAGCCTTATTTATAATAGCCAGAAGCTGGAAACAACCCACATGTCCCACAATGGAGGAGTGGATAAAGAAAATGTGGTATATTTACACAATGGAATACTACTCTCACTTAAAAACAATTAATTCGTGACATTTTTAGGCAGATGGTTGAAACTGGAAAATATCATCCTAAGTGAGGTAGCCCAATCACAAAAGAATACACATGGAATGCAATCATTGATAAGTGGATATTAATTAGCCCAGAAGCTGTGAATACTCAAGACACAATTAGCATATCAAATGTTTCCCAAGAAGAAGGAAGGAGATGGCCCTGGTCCTGGAAAGTCTTGATCCAGTATTGCAGGGGAGTACCAGGACAGAGAAATGGGAAGGCGTGAGTGGAAAATAGGCAGAGGGAAGAGGGCTTATGGGACATATGGGGAGAGGGGAACTGGGAAACGGGAAAGTATTTGGAATGTAAAGAAAGAATATAGAAAGAAAAGAAAAGAAAAGAAAAGAAAAGAAAGGAAAGGAACAGAAAAGAAAAGAAAAGAAAAGAAAAGAAAAGAAAAAATCATAGAGCTCCCTGAAGACAATGGAATAATAGAGACAAAAAAAATCAACAGGTATATAATTCTAATTTTTCTTACTATAGTTAAGAAAATACTCTGTCAGAAACACACATGCACACACTACCCATTAAAATAGTGCATTGCAAAATAAAGAATTTATTTTGTAATTCCTATGATGAGAAATCCTTATTTTATCTTAAAAACAAGATTCAAACACATGCTCATGAAAATGCACAGAACAAATGTATATATATATATATATATATATGTGCTTGCACATACATATTTTTACATAATTGTATGTGTATAAATGTATCATATAAATAAACAGTTACTTAAAACTATCTTCATCATTTTGAATAATGGTGAGAATGCAAACATGGCTATAGTAGGCAAGTAACACTAGATTAATTTACTACTCTAATACTGATAAGGAAGAATATAAGGGACACCTTATGTTTCCAAATTTATGAAAAAGTTGTAACTATATAAGTCTCTTTTTAAATACTTTTTAATCTGATAATTTCATATATGATAAATATATGTACATCACAACTACCCTTTTTCTTTTCTCTTCCTTGCATGTACCCTGAAATCATTCTAAAATTCATTTTATCTTCTTAATTATATATATATATATATATATATATATATAGCATATATTATATATCATTATATATACAAATATATTCCTATATACACATATATACATATATTACATACATATAATTTCAAGTACGTTTAGTGTTATAAATATTTATATTGTTTGGAATGACCACATTAGATTGGATAATGTGGTAATTTTTTATTTGATTAAAGACTTATTTCTTTCCTAACAGGCAATGAATAGTCAATAGTTTTTAACTAAGGGTCGAGCCATGTAAGATTTTCCCTTGTGATATTGGTGTGTCAGTTGGTGATGTCATTTCTCAGGTCTTATTTACACAGAAATTGTTGAGATTTCTTGGGTGAACCTTCCCTGCCATATATAAAAACACTGTATCATAGAAGATATTTATTGTTCTGACTGTTATAATATTCTGCTTCTTTCCTACTACGTCTCCTGAGCCATCAACAGATATTGTGTTGTAACCTATCAGTTGACTTTGTACTTTTCATTTTAATCAATGTGGATTTTTATCATAGTCTTCTTTGACTGAAATAATAGTTTGTATATATTTGTCAAAGCCTCATTTATTTATCCATGGACAAATGATTTTTGAGCTTGAATATAAACCAAGCACTATGATATCTTTACAGAGACAGCACCTGGTGACTACCTGGTTCATTTAGAGAAATTTCTTGTAAACTATATTTCATGGAAAGTGTTGTAGTAATACAAGACCATAGAAGCTGAAGATGCTTACCTCCTAGATAGTAGTTATTTAAATCCATAAACATAACAAAAGAATTTTTACAAATGCATGCATAGATTATTTAATCAAATTAAACACAAATTTGTGCTAGCATAGACCTATGGTATATGGCTAAAAAGCTTAGAAATATTTATTTTTGCGTGCTCTTCTCCTGCCATCCAGGGTAGGTGTTATGTGTTATTAAATCTTCTTCTCCTGGAAGCTGATTTATCTGTTGCACCAATTCATAATTCTAGCTATTTGTTAATGACCTTCAACTTGCAGTATTGAAAACTCTTCTTTTGTTCCAAATTTTAATATTCTTAAAGTATTTAACAAATAAGTATGAAACCTTTTTAATTATGAACTCCATATTTACCCTCAGCTTGTGCTTTTTTAACAAAACACATTTTCCAATTTCATCACATTTGCTTTATTCTGGAATTCAAGTTAAAATATTTGATTACTTCCTTTTAGCATGAGTTTAGCACCTATCAATATTATGAAATTATTTCTCCCATATAAAACAATGAGTGTACAAGTTTTATGGTGAAAGTGATGCATTTGAGTCATGCTTATAATAACTAAGAACATGTTCAGAAGAAAATCTCATCAGTTCCAACCCTACCAAATATCACAATTAACTTGTCTTATTAATAACAGACTATGCATGATATAAACTTTTTCTGAAATTATATTATTTTTTAAACATCATTATTTTCATTTTCTTGAACTTATATAAGACATCATAAAAAGGTAATTAAAATATACAGTTACAGGCTCAATGTTTTCAAATCCATTTTGTAATATAATCTTTGGTAGCATAGAAAATTAAAGTGCAGAACTAGCCATAGCAAAGACAATGGGATGGAAATGACTACCCTTTCTTATTTAAAAAGAATCCATATATCACACAAGCCACCTCAAACAAAATAAACAAAAAGTGTGACTATTATTCACATGGAAAATACTATGTGTATTTATTTATAAATGATTAAATATATCTAATAAAAAAGTACCTCAACACTTAAGAATTAAAGGATATTTTATACTCATACAACATTTTACAGTGAAATTATCTGTAGTATTGTCTAATTAGCAATTTAAAGATATCCCACTGAATGATATAGTGGGTCATAGTACACATGGCAAAATGAGTGCTCATTAAATCCAAGACAGATCAAAGTAGTTTCAGTTCTGGGCAGTTAAGTGAATATTGAATTAATTACCTCTTCAAATGAAATACCAAGGGATCTATAAAACACTTTAAAAGCCTTAACTTTCTCCATTATCCATTCACAACTCAGAAAATATTTTACATTTAGCTACATACTAGAATGTTATAAATTACTCTTTGTAAATGAATAAACTAAACACTGGAAGTTTAAAGAAGTTAATTATGGGTTTATTAATTATATGTCCATTGATAAGTTATAAAACTAATATGTACTGTTTTTCCTGTGTTTTAAAGGCAATTAAGCTTAAATTGCCCTTACAATATTAATATTAATACCAATCAAGACAAACACATATAGTTTTTTTGAAAATTGATGATTTTCTATGACAGATATTTTAAATATTTTATATGCTATAAAACAAAAACATCCACATATAAATAAGAAGAGTTGAAGAAAATAGATTGGCCCAAAACTTTAAAGCTTGTTAGTACAAAGTAGCTTTCAAGGTGATATCCCAACTGTGAATACACGTTCATGATCATTGCTTGTCGTGTATGTTAATCATACTGAATGATATTATGAGGATCCAGGTCCCTACATTTTATGCTGAGAGGCATCTTTATGACAATGTGAATGATTATTATGGGATCATCATTCCTTTATTTGTTTTGTTTTGTTTTGTTTTGTTTCAGATGAAACTTTAGATCCCTGGGGCTGTTATTACATCATTAGTACTTATCTATCTATTTATTTACTTATTTATTTATTTATTTATTTATTCATTTATTTAAATTTTAATACTTTTTTAAAGTTCAGTTGTTTTTTCCCTTCCTGGTTAGCACTCCAAAAGTTTCTCATCGAATTCTTCCTCCCTCCTGTCTCCAAGAGTATATACCCACTCCCCTCACCTTAAACCTCACCCTATCCCAACCCCACCCTACGAGGCTTCCCCACTCTCTGGAACCTCAAGTCTCTAGAGGGTTAGGCATATCTTCTCTCACTGAGGCCAGACCAGACAGTTCTCTGTTGTGTATGGGTTGGGGGCTTCGGACCAACTAGTGTATGCTGTTGGTTGGTGGCTCAATGTCTGAGATATCTCAGAGATCCAGGTTAGTCAAGACTACTGGTTTTTCTATGGGGTTGCCCTCCTCCACAACTTCTTCCAACCTTTCCCTAATTCAACCCCAGGAGTCCCTGACTTCAGTCTATTGGCTGGTTGTAAGTATCTGCATCTGTCTCAGTCATCTGTTTGCTGGACCTCTAGGAGAACAACCATGCTAGGATTCCGTCTGTAAGGAAATCATAGCATCAGTAACAGTGTCAGGCCTTGAGGCTTCTGCTTGAGATGGATCCCAAGTTGAACCAGTCACTGAACCTCCATTCCCTCAGTCTCTTCTCCATTTTGATCCCTGCAGTTCTTTTAGATAGGAACAATTCTGGGTTAGAGTAGATGATTTCTAGATCAAAACAACATGCATTCTGAGCACTATATTATGTATATGTCATTAAGAAACCTTTTCCTATTTTCATGTCCCTATTCCTTCACACAGCAGTTAGCAAATGTTTTTAATCACTGACCTTTCAGACAGTTATAGACTGTGCTTGCTCCAATTCATATATTTAATGCATAAAAATCAGGAAGTAAATATTGTGAAAATTTTATTCACTAGTTTTGACTATCATCTCAGAGGCTTATTGCTGAATAAGATCACTCTTTGAGGTTATATCCGAACTCTGGCTGACTGGTTCAACTCAGATGTTCTGTCTCAAAAGTCCTCACAAAATCGACTGATTCAATCTGCCTTCTCTCAGCTTCTTACTGAATTGCTCTGCTTGGCCTCAAAATGACTCTGGCCATATGTTCTAATCTTCTGGCTCCTTTTCATTCTCTGGCTTCAATTGCCTCTGCTGACCTGTACTGAACTATAGCACAAACTCAGTTCTGCTGAACTGACTGAATTTTACTCCATTGAACTGAGCTGAAATGAACTGAACTGAAGGAATTCAACTAAGGGGGAATGGAACTGATTCTCTCTAAGCTGCTCTTTAGTGTCATTTTTCCCATCCTTATATATGCAAGTTGGGCATATGCAATCTCTGACTCATTATATCATATCTTTTGCTGATATGTCACTTTTTCTGCCACTCAATTAGACATCACTTTCAAACATGGCTGGTTCCTTTTACAAACTTACTTAATCTTCATTATTGAGATTTAACGTATATTCTAAGGATGTGCCTATATTCCAGAGAGGGCATAATGTCTGCTTTCCAGCCAGATCATATATTGGATGTGATCCCTTGTTAGAGCAACATGTTGCTGGATTAAAATTCCCCTACCAAAAAGAAAAGATGATTCATTATAAATTTTACTGTCATTAGTTATAGTTACTCAAAAATTTATTTTATTCAGAAATGTAAATGAGTTATGGGTCCAGTTTATTTCAGTACAAAAATATCAATATTCTACATCAAAATGTGAAGATGTTTGTAGAAACTAGTATACATTTTACAATATAATATGTCAGATCAATAAATGTTTAAGCTTCAAAATATACAGAGAAAAGGAAAAATTTAGAAGAACCTTAAGGTTTTCATTTGGTGGTATTATGATGTTGTTGCTGCTGGCAATGATAAAAAATGAAGAAAGTCCAAACTGGTGATGAAGCTGTCACTTCATAAATAATCTCCCTTTATGGTCAAAGTGACTTTGCTTGTGTTATAACACATTTAGGGTATATATGTATGTGGATGTTTAATTTAGAATACATATCCTATTTTAAAAACTAAGTTATGTAATTATCAACATTTGATTTATAAAGTATTTTATTGATTTTTACTTTTAGGTATACAATTCTTTTTATTTTTTACAATTTCTTCAGAGTCTTGAAGTTCTGGTCATACAGATCTTTCTCATGTTTGGTAAGAGTCACCCCAAGGTACTTTATACTGTTTGTGGCTATTGTGAAAGGTGTTATTTCCCTAATTTCTTTCTCAGCCTGCTTATCCTTTGAGTATAGGAAGGCTACTTATTTGCTTGAGTTGATTTTATAACCTGCCACTTTGCTGAAGTTGTTTATAAGCTGTAGGAGTTCTCTAGTGGAGTTTTTGGGGTCATCTAGGTAGACTATCATATCATCTGAAAATAATGATAGTTTGACTTCTTCCTTTCCAATTTGTATCCATTTCACCTCCTTATGTTGTCCAATTGCCTGAGCTAGTACCTCAAATACAATATTGAAAAGATAAGGAGAAAGTGGGCAGAAGTGGTATTGCAAGGTCTTCCAGAAGTGTTATGCCCAATTTTCTGAGGAACAGCCAGACTGATTTCCAGAGTGGTTGTACCAACTTGCATTCCCACCAGCAGTGGAGGAGTGTTCCTCTTTCTCCACATCCTCGCTAACACCTACTGTCTCCGGAGTTTTTAATCTTAGCCATTCTAACTTGTATAAGGTGAAATCTCAGGATTGTTTTGATTTGCATTTCCCTAATGACTAATGATGTTGAACATTTCTTTTTTTTTTACTTGAACATATATCTTTATTGCTGCAATGTTTCAATGAGACAAGAAATAGAATATGTCTAGCTGCCAATTATCTGAAGAACACTGAAATAAAATGTGCCAGTATACATAGCAGAATTTATTTAAAATATCTCAGTTATCCTTGAATGATTGTTTGATATATCTTATAGTATCAAAAGTACAACATTAGAATTTCTGGTACTCATACTTCAATATTCATTTTTTTCATATTGTATCTATTTCTAATAGAGCTATATAAATATATATTTATATGAAAAATATCTATACATACACAAAACTAGTACTCTTTATATATATTTTTTTCTATATTTTTTGTTTATAATCCAAAGCTTTCCCCTTTCCCAGTTTTCCCCTCCCCATATGTCCCATAATTCCTCTTCTCTCCATCCATTCTCTATCTTTCCCCTCCCTTTTCTCTGTCCTGGTACTCCCTTATAATGCTGGATCAAGCCTTTCCAGGATTAGAGCCCTCTTCTTCCTTCTTCATGGGAATCATTTGATATGCTAATTGTATCTTCAGTATTCAGAGCTTCAGAGCTAATTAATATCCACTTATCAATGATTGCATTCCATGTGTATTCTTTTGTGATTGTGTTACCTTGCTTAGGATATTTTCTGGTTCCAACCATTTGCCTAAAAAATTCATGAATTCATTGTTTTTAATTTCTGAATAGGACTCCATTGTGTATATATACACATTTTCTGTATCCATTCCTCCATTTAGGGATATCTGGGTTCTTTCCAGCTTCTGGCTATTATAAATAAGGCTAGTATGAACATAGAGGAGCATGTGTCCTTATTGCATGCTGGGGAATTCTCTGGGTATAAGCCCAGGAGAGGTATAGCAGGGTCCTCCGGAAGTGTCATGTCCAGTTTTCTTAGGAACCACCAGACTGATTTCCATAGTGGTTGAACCATCGTACAATCCCAGCAGCAGTGAAGGAGTGTTCCTCTTTCTCCACATCCTTGACAACACCTGCTGTCTCCTGAGTTTTTAACCTTAGCCATTCTGACTGGTGTGAGGTGAAATCTCAGGGTTGTTTTGATTTGCATTTCCCTAATGGTTAATGATGTTGAGCATGTCTTATGGTGCTTCTCGGCCATCCGAATTTCTTCAGGTGAAAATTCTTTGTTTAGGTCTGTACCCCGTCAAAAGGACAAAATGGCAACCAACAAATTGGGAAAAGATCTTCACCAATCCTACATCCAATAGAGGGCTAATTCCCAATATATGCAAAGTACTCAAGAAGTTAGACCCCAGGCAACCAAATAATCCTATTAAAAATGGGGTACAGACCTAAACAAAGATTTTTACCTGAACGTTTCTTAAGGTGCTTCTCAGCCAGGGTATAAGAAGAATATCACCATATATTTTAAAATATCTCATATCTAGAAAGAAGACCCACATATTCCAATAGCTTTAAATATAAAGTCATTTTACTATATGACTAATTTTTTGTGTTAAATATATATAAAATACAGAGTACTGATATAGATAAGGGCCAGTTGACTGAGTAACATTTTTACTTATTTTTTCTCTTTATTCTTTTAGGTTACATATTATTAAACATATATCAAATTAAAAAGAACCACAAGTCCTCTCTCTAGTTATTACAGTGCTATATTTAATTTCATTTACTTTCGTATCATTTATGATATGTGTCATATTAAAATTTGCAATTACTGCATATAATTATTTGATATACTTCCTAGCCTAGAAAAGGCCAAAGTAATTCACACAAATACTTCAATGTAAGTGCATAAGGATAGGTATTCCCTAGTATAATTTGAAAGAAATTAATAATGTCAGCTTAAAATTTACAACTTTAAATACATTTTAGAAGATCTTAAAAGGCACCACATGGTTAGGCTTTGACAGATCTTTTTAATACAATATGAAGTCAATCAGAGTGCTCACGCAATAATAAAACCACCTTTTTGATAGATAGAAAAGTGTGTGTTGTCATTTAAGGTAATTACTGATGCCAGTCTTCATGGGGAAATGGATATACAATTAAATAATTGTTTTATTGATCTGGAAACTTGGATCTATTGGATATCTTGTAGAAATCCATTGAAACCTTGTACGCAATCACAATTTATGCTATTCAATTAATTCCAGTGGTTATATTCAATTTTAGAGACAGATGGGTTATAAGTTGACATCTGGGAACAGTATCTTTAAAACATAATTATTCAAGGTAGTTAATTTGCTTTAATTATTAAAATCATTCATATCTTCTTGATTTTGAAATATAATTGTTCAATATAAAATCTAATTACAGTTGAATGAATATTTAAGTCAAATAATATTGTAATATCTTGAAGAAAATATGTTGCATGACATTGGAATTTAATCAATTCTAGTCTCAAAGACATTTCTGAAAAGGATAGATAAACAGCAAAAAATATATGAAAGAATATCTATCCATCTGCACTAAAAATGAGGGAAACCCAAATCAAAACTGAAAGGACATATCAATTCCCCTTATTCAGTATGCCCATTATCAATACAAGACAAAAAATAAGTAAGTGCTAGATGTGAGAAAAAAGAGGTATCTTATAATGCCAAGAAAATATAAATCAGAATACTATGTACAAATTACACTATATAGAAATTAGTGCGGAGTTTCCCCCAAAGTACCAGTGAAACAAATCTGAAATTATATAATAATCTTTCTGCTAGTTATGCAAGCAGAGATTGTAATCAATAAGTCAGATATCTACAGCTTCATCACTCAAATCTGTTACAACTTCCTCTGAATATATAAAGAAATCATAAGTCTATACTCACAATGTATTATTAATGATCCTTTTAAAATAATGAAACTGTAATATTTTCAACAACACATGTGGAAATAGGGGCCAATGCACCAAATAAACCAAGGTATATAGAGAAATGCAAGCGTGGTATGGTCTCATTTATATGTAGAAATTCAAAAACTGATTTAAAGAAAATAGGAACAGAATATTGTGGAATAGATCCTATTTATTAAATACATGAGGGAGAAAGGGCATAAAAAGAGTTAACATGGTGTGGTGTGCACCCCATATATAAGGGGGTCTCTTCTAATTTCTATGGAATGAAAGGCTGAATATAGCATTCAAAATGTGTAGCAGGGAGATCTTTTCATATTCTAATAAAAACAGATATCAGAGATGACAGACATGCAATGTATTTTGATCAATCAATTTGAATTTTGTTTGCTATAAATTTCAGGATAATGCCTTAATGGAAAGAGAAAAGGACAATTATGTATTGTGGCACAAGAGTTAAAGGGCAACCTTAGGTATCCAGTGAGATTCTGTCTCCTGTAAGTAACCTATGGAAATGATGAAATAAAGTAATCTTTCTCAATGTTTATTTTGTATAAAAGAACAATAAAAAGATTTCAACTTCAGAATACAAATCAATAATTGATGTAGTTACTTGTTACTAGATATTTTTCCAAATCTTCTAAAATAAAAAAGTTAGAAAGTATGTGTAACTAGTAAGGAACAAATATTTTCTACAAAATTCTGAAGAAAATGGGTCATTGAGTTTTATTAAAATAGATGCTTTAAAAGTAATTGGAGAATGATGCACACCTTTAATCCCAGGATCCAAGAGGGAAAGAAAGGAAAATCTCTCTTAAGAGTTTTAGGCTAGCAAGGACTATATACTTGGGTTCTGTTTCCTTTCTCAAATATAAACATATAAATACATATAATATTTATATATTATATGTATATTTTATATTCATTTGAGATATTTGAGACAGTCTTAACACACACACTTTCTCTCTCTCTCTCTCTCTCTCTCTCTCTCTCTCTCTCTCTCACACACACACACACACACACACATAGACGCATGTATTTTACAAATAACATATCTACTTGACATCCTAAACATATTTCAGTTTGAAACTAAAAGCTTAAAGGAATTGTATTATGTGGGTCCACTTTCCAGCTGATGTGTATGTGCGTTTGTGTGCATGTGCATGTGCATGTGCATGTGGATGCTACTCAGCCAGACTCAATGCAGAGGCATTAGGCTACAAATATAGCCTAAGATGGGGTGAGAAATGAGGCAGGCTTAGACTGAGGAGGCACTGAGGATACATGGGTTCTCAAACTCCCAGGCATTCAGTCACTATTGAGAACCCAGTAGAATTGGGAAGAAGGGAGCTGTCTTAGGGGTGGAGAACTCAGGCTCAGCTCAGGGGTGAGTGTCAATGTCTGGACAGCAAAGGGGCTTTCTGAGGGAGTCATAGGCAGCTGGAGCTGTATGACTCTATATTAGAAAGGGTTTCCCAAAAGGCAGTTCTTGATGAGAGAGTCCTTGCTTGTCCAAATGTTTATTGGTTGTCCCTGAAGGGTAGTTTACTGGCTAAACACTCAGGATTAAGTATTGACAAATCTACATACCTCATTAGCATGGGGAATTCTGTGCTCTATGCTATGTGACTGTCAAGATCTTCATGAGGGGTATCTTGGTCATGTGCTTCAGGACATGGCCAGGTCAGGAATAGATGAAATGCCTACCATTTGCAGATACGAGAATTTACCATGGTTTCTGAATCCACTCAATATTCCCAGTGTTTGTCTGCTGACAAGGTTCCACTCGCCCCACATACATAATCATGTTGTTTCTATAAATTTAGATCTTATAAATAAATAAAACTTATTATGTAAACAATGACCTGTAACAAAATTTATGTGACAAAGTAAAAGAGACCAAGAGAGTGAGGCAAGTAGCATTTAATTAAATTTTATGAAATATTGTTATAATTTAGATTTTCGCTTGTGAAATAATTTCATGTATTTCCACTATAAGAGCTCGGTGAATAAAATGAGAAATAAATTTTGTAATTTTTCCACCTGGGCTATATATATTTTTTACATGTTCTCTTTATAAGTGGGGTGTTTAAAAGAGTACTTTGTCCTCCATAGGTGAGTGCAGACTGTGGGGATTGCTTCTCGTGGTTTGTGTTCAGAAAAATTCTGTGCTCTGCTATTCTTTAGATCTCAGTACCACACTTGTACTTTCTCCCAACATTTCCTTACACTGACTCACAGATGTGGAGGGAATAAATTATTCTCCTCTCAGAATTGTGGTAGCATAATCAGAGAATATGATCACATTCTCCTTCACAATGCTGGTTCTTCTTTTTCCCCAAAGCAGGTTACCTAGCTGTGATGATTTCCTACTTTAATATCACGAGAAGGAATGCCCTGGTAGTTTGCTGATGAACTTTTCATTGGATTCACAAAGATCTTACAAAATTCCTTTTAAGTCTTAATTTAAAATAGAAATATAATATTTCTGTGCCATAGCACAGAAATAAGAATATTGACTTATTTATAGCACTATATCTTTCAACTGAGTTGTAAATGTCCAACTGCTGTGTTTCTTATTGATTTCTGAATATCTCATGCTTTAGAGTTGTTAATATGAGAAAATGAATCAGTTTTGGGGAAGGTTTGATGCACCCGAATTCCCATTCAGTTAATATGAAACAAATATTTTCTATGAGTTGAATTTTGCAAAGTTGTTAAACCTGTTCCATTATATTGTCAATTGACTATAGTTTACACAAAAGAATACATCGTTCATTAGAAAAAATGTGCTGGAATAGAAGAAGAAATAACACACACATACATACAGACACATACATACACTTACTTTATTTGGTTATAGTGCTCAATGGAATTTGGTTTTTCTTATTAACAGATGCCATCTATATTGACATTGTGTTAATTATCTTCTTGAGATTGACAATATGAGCTCATATTTCTATTACATTAAGCTTTTGTCTATTTTTTAAAAAATGTGACACAATGTCACACATAATATTTCAGTAAAATACAGTTTTAAATGACCTTTTATTCATGATTATTATTAATTTCTGAGCTTCATCTTATTTATAACATACATAGACTCCAATGTTTTGCCACTGTTGTACTTAATATGCTTTTCCACAATAGATGATTAAGCTTTTGTCTCAACCACTCTCATTTTGAATTTCTGTGAAACTATATCAAAGTGATTTACATCACATAGAAAAAGCAGAATACTTGAATCTAAATTTTATTAATTTATAATTTTATAATTTTGTATTATTTCAGGATCCCTTTCAATATTAATGGCAGAGCTAAAGCAAATTTAGCAATAACTTATCAACCTATTTTTACTCTGTACTTATAAATTCCTATGAAATGCAAGGATGGACTCAGAAGAAATGTAAGTAATATTCTGAATTTTTCTCCTATCGTATTTTTTTCATTCTCTGTTTGATATACAATGGAGCTTCATAGGATGCAGTAGTCAGCCTAAGTATGGCCATGGGTGAGGACTGAAAGCTGCTTCAGTCTGGTCCTATCACATTTCATCTGTTAACAGTGCCCAACTTGCAAAGATCTCTGAGTCTTTTTTCTTTTTGAAAGATGTTTGATTCATGATTCAGGTGATTTTGAGTTGGATTTGAAACGGAAATTTGAGAAAGCAACTAGGAGCAAGTTGATAAGAAGTGTCCCACCAAGTCCCCTGTTTCACTCTCTGAAGGTTACAGCTTGTAATACTTCCCCTAGGCCCTAAGTTGGCATGAGCCTTTTTTCTTCACTCCCCATGATTTATTGATATGAATGTAAATTTGAAATTACCTCTTTCTTCTTAAACATTCCAAGATTCCACACCATATTTCCTCTAATTTTCTGCCTCTGGTTTGTCATGGGCTTTTATTTGTGTTTTAAAATCATCTATTTCATTTATGAAAATTTACATTACTTCATGAATCCTGTGGCTTAGACTCCTCCTTCTCTTTAATATCTGTAACATAATTATCAGTCAAATACTGCATAAATGAGTAGTGGTCATGATAGCAGTGTTGAAGCCAATTAAATCCTCTGAATATCCTGATGCAACAGAAAATCTTTAAAATTATCAATATTACCAATAACGATTATAGTGCTGAATACAATTTTAGAACACCTGTTAGACAACGTACTTGTCAAATATCAATTCATTAGATGCAAGGAAAACAGCAATGTTATATCTGCCAATGAGACCTAGTATTGCTGGGTCCTTGCATGGAATTAATGAGATATAATAGCTTCTTTCAACCTGTTTCCTACTTACTTGACTAGAGAAGTTTACTTTTGTCTTTCTCTTTAATTTTTAACACAATACCTCACTCTGCAATACAAGTTGGCATTGACGTCACAGAAATTATTCTGTTTCAACATACCATGTTCTTATAATAAAGTTGTGAATCAGTCAAACTACCAGAGAATTTTTGTCTAACACTAGTACTAGTATTTGTGACATATGTCCATAAACATAGACTACATGTGTTTTAATAGGGGGCTAACACAATATCCCTTCTCTATATTCTTTAACTGCAATCAAAATTCCATTGTCAGATGTTACCTTCCTTTATTTGGTTTTCTCTTGATGCCATCAGGAAAAGAAAAATACATGATTGCACCCAACATTTAAATATGTGTCTTAAATTACTTTATTTAAGATTTCTTGCTAAATTTGAATCGTTTTCTGGTGCTAGTTTTGGTTTTCTATTCCTTAATATTCTCTGACCCAGGTACTTGTATTTTTGAAAGTTGAATTTAAGTTCATTCTCACAA
This sequence comes from Apodemus sylvaticus, assembly GCF_947179515.1. Classification (NCBI taxonomy): domain Eukaryota; kingdom Metazoa; phylum Chordata; class Mammalia; order Rodentia; family Muridae; genus Apodemus; species Apodemus sylvaticus. Next base: position 33,377,782 of record NC_067491.1, read on the forward strand.
GCGACATATAGTGCAAGATATGAAACCAGTATTACTGAATTTGCCTAAAGCATTCGCTAACTAAAAAAATAAATCTGTTCTGTGTCTTCTTCTATTTAATCATATCATGGACAAGCAGTGGAATGGTCAGAGCAGGGGTCTGGTGATAATTTATGCATAATAATGAAATGAAATAAAATTTATTACACATTTTTATTAACATGATGAAAATAATGTTAAGAAAATTTTATTAGTCTAAATAAAATCAATTTGTTGTAAGAATTTCAGTTTGTAAATATTATGTTTGTCACCAAATTAGATGACTTTTTGTTGTGCATTCATATATATGATAATTCTTATTTAAAAACAAGCATATTATAAAAAGTTAAGTTTTATGCCAGTGCATTAATTCAATAGCTATGCAACTAAATAGCTTAATTTTTATGTTTTATTTACCAATATGTACCCATTAACTAAAAAGTAGCTTTATAGAATGTTTTTGTAACTAAAGGATTAATTTCATTATATATATATAATATATATATATACATATTATATTATATATATATACATATTATATATATATATAATATATATATACATATTATATTATATGAATGAATATTATTCATATTCATATTCAAATTCATATTATATTATATGAATATTATTTCATGAATTATATGAACATATATATATATATATACATATTATATTATATGAATGGATAAACCATGTAGCCATTGCCAAATGGAAGAACCAAAAGACTAATTACATACACATTTACCATGATTCTATTTATTGTACACAATACCAGGATGGTTTGTCTTATTTTAGAAATAAAACAATAGGGAGTTAAGAAATGGATCAGTGGGTAAGAGCAGTGGTTGCTTTTGCAGGAAACCTGAATTTGGTTACCTCGGTCTAAGTCTTGAATCTCATAATTCTATCTGCAGGAGATCTGGCATTAACTTCTGACCTCTGTAGGCAAGCACTCATTTGTACCCTTACATTCTCTCTCTCCCTGTTTCTCTGTCTCTGTCTCTCTCTGTCTCTCTGTCTCTGTCTCTCTCTCTCTCTCTCTCTCTCTCTCTCTCTTTCTCACACACACACACACACACAGACACTTAGAATAAATGTTGACAATTAGGTATTATGTGAATTCTGAAACATAGCTATTTCATAAACTCTGTACTAGTTAGCTTTTTAAACCATGATCAAAAGCAACTTTGGAAGAAAAGTTTTAATAGGCTTATATACTAGGTTGCATTACCACAGGAAGATAGTACAGGAGCTTCAGCAGGAACCTGGACAGAGGAACTGAAACAGAAATCATGAAGAAACACAGATTCCAGGCTTTCTCTCTTCTCCTTATTCAGACACATCGTCGTCATCATCATCATCATCATCATCATCACTGTTATTATTACTCATTTGTTTGTTTATTTTCCCACTCCTCTCCATTAGTATTGTTATACAACCCAGGACTGCCTGTATAATGGCAGCCCCTCTGTCTTTGGACTAGGCGCTCCTACATCATTCATCAGTCAAGGCAATGGCATAATACTTGCACATGGGCAACTGGAGAAAAAGAATTCCTCTTTCCCCCAGCTCTTTCTAGTTTGTATCAAATTGATAAAACTAATCAAAACAGGTTCAAATTAACTCACATGTAAAAATTAAATATTTTGATAACTGGATATTATTTTTCTACTATATTGCTAATTCTTATTTGAAGACAAGCATATTATATAAACTTAAGCATCACACCAGTGAATTAATTCAATAGTTATCCAACTAAATAGTCTATGTCTTTGTTGTATTTACTAATATATACCTATTAACAAGAAAAATAGCTCTATAAAATGTGATTACAACCAAAGGATCAATTTCATGATTTACTGTTAACATAAAATTACTACGAGTTTGTGGTTCTCCTTCTCCAGAGGTGTTTGAAAGGATATAATCATGGCATTATAGAATCAGCAATCGACTTCAAGCTAAGCTTTCTAAAGAATTTTGAAATGAAATGCTATGATGACTAATGCAGTTAGGCCTAAAAATACTTCAGATGAGGCCTGTGAGGATCAACTGGGCTTATTGAATGGTAGGCATAGATGAGAGGGATTTTCTTGATTAAAATAATTAACATGAGACAAACCATTATTTGAGAGGAATTTTAATTCAGAAACAAGACTTTTCTGGCATGAGAATATGTCTTTATGATGCAGAAATGTTCTGGCTCACTGTATGATCTGGCTGGGAATGCAGATATGTCCTTAATACATGCTTTTAAACCCAAACAATGTAAGGATAATTTGTAGAAGGAAGCAAGACATGTCTGAAAGTGATTTCTAATTGAGGTAGTGCAGTTTGGTTGAGTTCAGGCAATGCAATAAAGTTCAGGTGAGTTCTGTTCAAGGCAATTCCAGGCAGTTCAGATCATGGAGTTCTGGGGCAGTTTCTCAGAGAAATTCAGTTAGAAGCTAAGAAAAGTCAAAGTGAATCAGTCCCTTTGGAGAGGAGTTTGAAGAGACAAGTTGAATTAGCCAGTCATTGTTCAGAAAGAACTAGAAAGGGTGAGATTATTCAACAGTAAGCCTCTGAGACAAGAGTTATTTCAAGAAAATGTAAGTAACATTTCGACATTGTAAATGTACAAGACAAAATTCATGGCATTGGCCTTGACTGGATAAAGACAGAGTATGGCATGGGTATATTGTACTTTATACTAATATCCACTCATAACTGAGTACATACTATGCATGCCCTTTTGGGACCGGGTTATCTCACACAGGATGATATTCACATGTTCCACACGTTTGTCTGAAAAATTCATGATGATGTCTTTGTTTTTCATATCTGAATTATATTCCATTTTGTAGATATACCACATTTTCTTTATCCATTCTTTAGCTCAGGGTCATCTAGTTTGTTTACACTTTCTGGCTCTTACAAACAAAGCTGCTATGAAAATAGTTGAGCAAGTGTCCTTGTGGGATGATGGAGCATCTTTTGGGTATTTGCCCGGGACAAGTTTGGCTGGTTTTTGAGATAGAAATATTCCCACTTTTCTGAGAAAACAGCAATATTGATTTCAAAAGTAGTTGTACAAATTTGCACTCCCACAAGCAATGGAGGAGTGCCCCCCTTGCTCTACATCCTAGCCAGCATGTGTTTTCATTTGAGTTTTTGATCTTAATCTTTCGGAACCCTATAAGATGTATTATCAGATTTGTTTTGATTTGCATTTCCCTGAAGACTAAGGACTTTGAACATTTCTTTATGTGCTTCTGGGCCATTTGAGATTCTTGTTGACAATTCTGTTTAGTTCTGTGACCTATTGTATTATTTTTTTCTTTTATTTTATTAGATATTTTCATTAGTTACATTCAAATCTTATCCCCTTTTGAAAACACACTATACCGCCCCCCCTTCCACCTGATCGCCAACCCACCCACTCCTGCTTTCCTGTCCTGGTATTCCCCTATACTGGGGCAATGAGTTTTCTCAGGGCCAAGGGCCTCTTCTCCCTTTGATGTCCAATAAAGCCATCCTCTGCTACATATGTAGCTGGAGCCAAGGGTCCCTCCATGTGTACACTTTGGTTAGTGGTTTAGTCCCAGGGAGCTCTGGAGGTACTGGTTGGTTCATAATGTTGTTTATCTTATGGTGCTGAAAGCTCCTTCAGCTCCTTGGGTCCTTTCTCTAGCTCCTCCATCGGGGACTTTATGCTCAGTCCATTGGTTGTCTAGGAACACCGACCTCTGTATATATCAGGTACTACTAGAGCCTCTCAGGAAATAGATATATCAGGCCCCTGTCAGAAATCACTTGTTGGCATCCACATTAGTGTCTATGTTTGGTGACAGAACATAGGGTGGATTTCCAGGTGGGGAAGTCTCCTTCAATCTCTGATCCTCACTTGTCTATGTATCTCTTCTCATGGCTGCTTTGTTCCTGCTTCTAAGAAAGGCCAAAGAAACCATACTTTGGTCTTCCTTCTTGAGCTTCAGTTGGTCTGTGAATTGGATCTTGGGTATTCCGATCTTCTGGGCTAATATCCACTTGTCAGTGAGTACATACTGTGTTTGTTCTTTTGTGATTGGGTTATCTCACTCAGGATGATATTCTCCATTTCCATCCATTTGCCTAAGAATTTTATGAATTCATTGTTTTTAATAGCTGAATAGTATTCCATTGTGTAAATGTACCAAAGTTTCTGTATCCATTCCTCTGTTGAGGGACATCTGGGTTCTTGCCAGCTTCTGCCTATTATAAATAAGGCTGCTATAAACATAGTGGAGCATGCACCCTTATTACATGTTGGAGAATCTTCTGGGTATATGCATAGGAGTGGTATAGCACAGTCCTGTGTTCCAATTTTCTGAAGAACTGCCAAACTGATTTCCAGAGTGGTTTTACCAGCTTTCAATCCCACTATCAGTGGAGGAGTGTTCCTCTTTCTCCACATCCTCATCAGTACATGCTGTCACCTGAGTTTTTGATCCTAGCAAGTCTGACTAGTGTGAGGTAGAATCTCAGTGTTGTTTTTATTTGCATTTCTCTGATCACTAAGGATGTTGTACATTTCATTAGGTACTTCTCAACTATTTGGTATTTTTCAGTTGGGATTTCTTTATTTAACTCTCTACCCCATTTTTATTAGGGTTATTTGATTCTCTGGAGTCTAACTTCTTGAGTTCTTTGTATATATTGTATATTAGCCCTCTCTGTTGGATGTAGGGTTGGTAAAGACCTTTTCCCAATTTGTTGGTTGCTGTTTTGTCCTATTGTCAGTGTCCTTTGCCTTATGAAGTCCCATTTGTCAATTCTTGATCTTAGAGCATATGCTATTGGAGTTCTGTTCAGGAAAATTTCCCCTGTGCCCATGTGCTAGAGGCTCTTCTTCACTTTCTTTTCTATTAGTTCCAGTGTGTATGGTTTTATGTGGAGGTTTTTGGTCTACTTGGAGTTGAGCTTTGTACAAGGAGATAAGAATGGATCAATTTGCATTCTTCTGCATGCTGCCAGTTGAACCCACACCATTTGTTGAAAAGGTTATCTTTTTTCCACTGGATGGTTTTGGCTCCTTTGTCAAATGATCATAGGTGTGTGGGTCTTCAATTCTATTCATTTCTGGGTCTTCAGTTCTATTCTGGTGATCTACATGTCTGTCATAGTACCAATACCATGCTTTTTTTTTTTTATCAAAATTGCTCTGTAGTACTATTTGAGTTCTGGTATACAGATTCCCCTAAAAGCTCTTTTATTGTTAAGAATAGTTTTAGCTATCTTGTGTTTTTTGTTATTTCAGATGAATTTAAGAATTGCTTTTTCTAACTCTAGGAAGAGTTGAGTTGGAATTTTGATGGGGATTCTGTTGAATCTGTAGATTGTTTTTGGCAAGATAACCATTTTTAATATATTAATCCTGCCAATCCATTAACATAGAAGATCTTTCCATCTTCTGAGATCTTCTTCAATTTCTTTCTTTAGAGACTTTAAGTTTGTACCATATAGATATTTCACTTGTTTGGTTAGAGTCACACCAAGATATTTTATATTGTTTGTGATAATTGTGAAGGGTGTTGTTTCCCTAATTTCTTTCTCAGCCTGTTTATCACATGAGTATAGGAAGGCTACTGATTTCTTTGATTTAATTTTATATCTGTCCAGTTTGATGAAGCTGTTTATCAGCTGTAGGAGTTATCTGGTGGAGTTTTGGGGGTTGCTTTAGAATACTATCATATTATCCACAAATCCTGAGAGTTTGACTTCTTCCTTTCCAATTTGTATGCCTCTGACTTGCTTTTGTTGTCTAATTGCTCTAGCTAGATCTTCAAATACTATATTGAATAGATATATAGAGAGGGCAGCCTTGTCAAGTCCCTAATTTTAGTGGGATTGCTTCAAGTTTCTCTCCATTTAGTTTGATGTTGGCTACTGGTTTGCTGTATATTGCTTTTAATATTTTTAGGTATGGGCCTTGAATTCCTGATCTTTCCACGATTTTTAACCTGAAGCGATGCTGGATGATGTCAAATGTTTTACAGCATCTACTAAAATTACCATGTGGGATTTTTTGTTTTTTGTTTTTGAGTTTGTTTGGTAGTGGATTACATTGATGGATTTCCATATATTGAACCATCCCTGCATCTCTGGTATGAAGCCTATCTGACCTTGGTAAATGACCATTTTAATGTGTTCTTGGATTTGGTTGACAAGAATTTTATTGAGTATTTTTGCATCAATATTCATAAGGGATATTGATCTGAAGTTCTCTTTCTTTGTTGGATCTTTGTGTGGTTTTGATAAGAATTGTGTTCCCTCTGTTTCTATTTTGTGAAATAGTTTAAATAGTATTGGCATTAGGTCTTCTTTGAAGGTCTGATAGAATTCTGTACCAAAACTATCTGGTTCTGTGCTTTTATTGGTTGGGAAAATTTCTATGACTGCTTCTATTTCTTTAGTGGTTATCAGACTATTTAGAAGGTCTACCTGATCCTTATTTAAGTTTTGTATTTGGTATCTCTCTAGGAAATTGTCCATTTCATACAGATTTTCCAGTTCTGTTGAGTAGTACTTTTGTAGTAGGATATCTTTTTTTTTTAATTTCATCTGTTTCTGTTGTAATATCTCTCTTTTCATTTCTGAGTTTTTTAATTTGAATGCTGCCACTGTGCACTCTGGTTAGTCTAGGTAAGGGTTTATCTGTCTTGTTGATTTTCTCAAAGAATCGGCACCTGGTTTTGTTGATTTGTGTGTGTGTGTGTGTGTGTGTGTGTATGTGTGTGTGTGTGTGTGTGTGTGTGTGTGTGTGTGTGTGTGTGTATGTGTGTGTGTGTGTGTGTGTAGTTCTTTTTGTTTCTGCTTGGTCGATTTCAGACCAGAGTTTGATTATTTTCTGCCATCTTCTCCTCTTGGGTGTATTAGCTCCTTTTTGTTCTAAAACTTTCAGCTGTACTGTCAAGCTACTAGTTTGTGTTCTCTCCATTTTCTCTTTTGAGGCACTTAGAGCTATGAGTTTTCCTCTTAGCACTGTTTTCATTGTGTCCCATAAGCTTGTGTATGCTGTACCTTCATTTTCACTGAATTCTAAAAAGTCTTTAATTACTTTCTTTATTTCTTCCTTAACCAAGTTATCATTGAGTAGAGTGTTGTTCAGCTTCCATGTGTATGTGGGCTTTCTACTGTTTTGTTGCTATTAAAGACCAGCCTTAATCTGTAGTAATCTGATAGGAGGCATGATATTATTTCAATCTTCTTAAATCTGTTGAGGTCTATTTTGTGACCAGTTATATGGTCAGTTTTAGAAAAGGTACCATGAGGTGTTGAGAAGAAGGTATACTCTTTAGATTTAGGGTGAATTTTTCTATAGATGTCTGTTAAATCCATTGGGTCCATAACTTCTGTGAATTTCACTGTGTCTCTGTTTTGTTCCTCTCTTTAACTCAATTACAATCTCTTATTTTGTTTTTCTAACTTTCATGTTCATGGGGATCTTATCTGTGTGCAACTTTGTGTACCATATGTATGCCTGATATAACTGGTAATCAAAAATAGGGTCATTGTATTCACTAATAGTGGAGCTATAGAGAACTATGATCTGCCTTGTGGATACTGGGAAACAACTTTGAGTACTTTGAAAGAGTAAACAATGCTTATAATCCCTGAATCATTTCTCCAAACTTTGCCTCCCAATTCATTTGACTATTTTTATTTATAACATCCATCATCAACTGATTAATTCAACTTGTGACACTGTCAAAAGCATGATCTTTTTAAAATGAGAAAATGTGTATACCTGTAGAGATACAAATTAATTCTCAGTTGGCAGCTGATTGTGAATCATGGTACTCACCTTAAAAATACAACCCAGTCATGTATTTCTGTGCAGAAGACTGAATTATCATATATACTTAGAAACACAGTCTTATGATAAGAATTATTTTATTCATAGTCTTGAGCTCTGCTATTTGCATTAAAATTATTCATTTTTCATATGTATTTCCAATGGTCTACTAATATTTTTCACTTAATATGTATTCCTTGCTTCTATCTTATTATGTACTTGTACATATATGAAAGTATGTGCTTATGTGTGTTGTGATAGTAGTGGTAGTAGTGATATCTCTAAAGGCATCTTTTATTCACCTGATGTAATTGTCACTTTAGAGGACTACTGCCTCTATCTAACCTAGGCCCAGTCCTAGAAACTTCTAGTTTCTATCCAATCTTATCAAGGCCTAAAATAATTTCAGTCTCCAAGACTTACTGCTGAAATAAGCTCACACTTTCTATTTCTTTGTGAACTTTTACTGTCTGGTTCAACTCAGCTCTTCTGGCTCCAATTTCCTAGGCAAGCTGATTGATTCAATCTTGCTTCTCTCAGTTTCTCCTGAATTGTTGTGCTTGACCTCATACTATCCTTGACACTATGTTCTAGTCTTCTGGCTCTTTCTCATTTTCTGACTGATTCTGTCTTTACCTGTGTCTAGCTTGTTCTCTTTCTACATCCTGTCTCAGTAAAACTGCCTTCTCTTGAGAGGAGCATTGCGTCCAGGAGGAGCTTTCCTTTTTCTGACTCTTCTCCTGAGATTTGGGCGCATCTTATTCTGTCAAATCTTTCTCTGATTTGTAACTTTGTCAGGTGCTCTATTAAACTTCACATTCAAACATTGGTATTCCCATTTACAAACTAACTTTACCTTCATTATTTGGGACTAAAGGTGTGTACTAAGGGCATGTCTCTATTCCAGCCAGAGCGATGAAAGGGGTTTGTGCTAAGACTGACCTACACCACAATTAGAAACAGATTTTTTTCCAGCAAACAACTCAATCTCAGGGTTCAAAGTATAATAAAACATCCTACAAGAAACATCATTTCCACTAAAGGAAGGTCAAGTTTTAATTTCCTTATTTAGTATATACTGTGCATTACACTTTGACGCCTGCTTGCAATATAGACATGTAATTATTACAATGATTAAATTTGACAGCAAAAGTGATTATATTATTATCTTAGATATTGGTTAAGAATAATTCTGTGTTCTCTGTGAAATCCTTTCCAGGGACAATTAAATCTTGAAAACTATGATCTAATAACTGGATAAATCTCTTGACTCACTCATAATAAAATGTTGCTATTGGTAAGTAATTTGAAGTAGAAAGTGAAACCTAGTTGGAAGAAGCAGATAACTTGAGATAACTTGTCCCCAGTGTCCTTTGGACAGTATCACAACTTGATCTTTTCCCATATTTCCTGCTTTATCATTGCTTTTTATCTACTGTGATAAGGTAAAGCTCTAAAATATATTTCTAATAACAGAATTCTAAACAAATAGCCATAGTAAGAATTTGATACCAGCACAACAATACATTCTTTTTTTAATCTCTCCTGTTAGATATGTGAGGATAAAGTGAGGACATAGTGAAAATGAGTGGACTTTTCTTCAGTCACTCTGTCAATTTATTATACAACATTTATAGGATTTGTCTGAAGAACATTTCATATTTTAGAGTTAAAATGCTATTAAGAATCACATACTTTATAGAAATGTGGCTTTAATTCTCTTAAACCTAGTCTCTTGTTCAAAAAATCTGGACTAGTTTTTTCAAGAAATGTACTCCCACTAAAAGAAATGAAATCTATTTAGAACAAAGTCATACTTTTCTTCCTCTAAAAGATTACAATGACACTCAATAGAAATATTTTCAAAAAATCCTTAACTTTGTCCTGCCACGAAATTGTGTCAAACTGTTCAAATCCCAATAATAAAAAAGTAATAATTTTTTGTAATCCCCTATCTTCCTAGGTTTCTTTTCTTGGATATTATAAAATTCCTATAAAGGGTTGAGGGTGATCACTAATTCTATGATCATGTTCAGTGAAAAAAGAAATTCAGGGATAAAGAGTGGAACAGAGACTGAAAGAAAGGCCATACCGAGACTGCCCCATTCATACCATATTCCGCCACCAATCCCAGACCATATTGCTAATGCCAAGAAGTGCTTGCTGACAGGAGCCTGATGTAGCTGTTTCCTGAGAGGCTCTGCCTGAGCATGGCCAATACAGATGTGGATGCTTCCAGCCAGCCATCGGATTGAGCATGGGAACCCCAATGTAGGAGTAAGGGGAAGGACTGATGTTGCTGAAGGGGTTTGCAACCCCATAGGAAGAACAACAATATCCACTAACCAGAGACCCCACAGCTCCCAGGGACTAAACCACCAACCAAAGAGTACACATGGAGGGACCCATGGCTCCAGTTGCATCTGCAGCAGAAGATAGCTGGCTTTATCTGCCATCAATGGGAGGGGAGACCCTTGGATCAATGGAAGGCTCAATGTCCCAGCATAGGAGAATGTTAAGACTCTTGGGCTGGAATATGGATAAGGGGGAGGGGTGCAAAATCATAGAAGCACTAGGGAGAGAGGAAGGGATAAGTGATTAACAGAGGGGAAACCAGGAAGGGGAATAACATTTGAAATGTAAATAAATAAAATAACCAATAAAAAATTTAAAAATGGTTTTCAAATGTTTAAAATAATCATGACACAAAACTGTCGTAAGATTTTTCCTCTGAAACTTTTCATATTATATCTAAAGTTCTATTATTGTTTTTAGAGAAAATTCTGTAGAAGTTGCTTACTTGTTTCTACATTTTCTGAGACATTTTCTAATATCTATTTGGGTCACACAACAAAATGGGCCTAAATGGACTGGAGTGGTGTCTCAGTCGTTTAGAGAGCTGACTGCTCTTCTAGAGGTCTTGATTTCAGTACTCAGCAATCACATCGTAGCTCATAACCATCTATATGTGAACTGATGCCCTCTACTGGCATGTAGGCGTACTTGCAGCTAGAGCATTCATATACATTAAATAAATAAACAAATAAATAAATAAATAAATAAGATATCAAGTAACATATAATGTACATAGTGTTATGAATATTTATTTTCAGAATAAATAACTGTGAAATATATAATCATCCCATATATAAAAAGTTGACATTTATAACTACAAAAAGCATGATATTCTATATTAAATAATTTTATTTATTTGTAGTGTTTCAATAATACTACACACAGCCTTGAAAGATAGACTCTGTTTCCACACAGCACATGATTTACTTCTCTTTCAACTCTTTAAGCTTCTTAGGTTTAATGGTGATTTCTTAGAAAAATATAGTACTTTTCCTAAACTGAGAAGCTAGTTCTCTTACACAACTGTGTAATCAGACATCACCTGGGGCTCTTCTTATAGTAGCCTGCTGGGATCAGAACATTGAGAAGAGGTTTTAATGACACAAAGTGACTCGCAGTTGCTGAGATACAGAATGTGCTTTTTCTCTTTTGCAAAATGTGTGCGGTGTGTGTGTGTGTGTGTGTGTGTGTGCGCACGCGTGCGTGCGCTCTTGTGCATGTGTCTGTCAGTGAAATGATTGATTCACTAGTAGCCATGCATTTTTTGACAGATAGATACATTATTTAGCATACATATTAGACAAAAATATGACTCTTCAGAAGGCTTGACCTTGTTGTTAAAGATGAAAAATTTAAAATTAAATTCATTATAATAGTGATCTTAAAAAGAAAATCAATTTTAGAAGCTTTATTCAATAGTAGTCATCACCAAGTTTATTCTGGCTGGAAAAAGATTATTATTTTGATAGATTATCTAATTGTAGTCATTATTTAATAGCAATTACAGACAAAGTAAAATCCTTTAAAATGTACTTTAGGTCCATGATGCAATTTTATTTTCATTAGTGAGTGTAGTATTTATAGTTATAGCAGTTCTAAAAATATGGATATTTATAATCCAATTCTGTACTCCATATAAAACATCCTGAATTATAAATTCATATTAATATTGATTATTGTGCAATAACTGATGGTAAGAGCAAAGTTCTTTATAGAACTCTACACCAGAACATTAGAATTTCAGTTGAAATTTGGCATAGACAATTCCTAAATCACTATAAAATATTGACATTTATATTTTCCATAAGAATAATATGTTGAACTTGTTACTATCCAACAGTGGCTTTAGAAGAAAATTTTATAACTACACTAGAAAGAATAGAAATAATCTGCAAGAGAAAAAAATAGAAAAAATTCCAGTCTTTTTATTTTGTTTTTCATAAACTTTCTTCTTTTTAGTCCTAAAATTCCATAACCTGACATCAGAATTATAGCTTAGAAGACTTAAGTACTTGAAAATGCAAGTGATTCTAAAATTGTATGAATGACATTTAACTATATTTAGAACTGCATTAGAAATATGGAAGAATGAAAATCAGAAGTCACTGGAATGGTTTTAAGGACTGTCATCAGAGAAAAAAATCATAAAGCAAAGGAAAATGCAATTAAAATAAACATAACAGTGAGAAATTCCATCCAAGCAATCAGGCTGCTTTGAGAAGCTTTCTGCCTATCTAACTGCTGCTCCAAAATAAGTTGGGTTATTGGCAAATGAGCTAAAATTTGTGAATAGAAACCATCAATCAATAATTTAATAACATAAATATAAACTGCAATGATTCATTTTTTTCATAAATATCTGTACCACACCATTGAAAAAGAAGAATTAGGATAAAGTGAGGGTCAGATCTGAGGTTGGTTTTCAGCATTCACATTTGGTAATTCTCACCCACCTGTAACTCCACCATCAATGAATTTGACATCTTCTTGTAACCTACACAGACACCTGTGCACATGCAAAAACATGCACACATGGACACACAGATACACACATTAATTAACACATAAATAATAATTAAAGGTGTGAATGAGATTGTCCCCCATAGACTCAGATGTTTGAACAAGTATTTCTCAGTTGGTGCTGTTGTTCAGGCAGATTTAGAGCTAGAACTTTTGGTCTTTCCAGAGGAAGTCTTTTAATGGTGAATGACCAAAATTTTAAAGCCAACTATCATTCACAGTTTGCTCTTACTGCTTTGTATTTGACTTTTGAAAAATATTGGTGGCACATTTGGAAATATATTTATATTTGGGAATAATTTTAAATTTATAGTATTATAGTACCCAATAATTTTTTTAAAATGTCTTCAAAATAGGCTTAAGAAAAAATAGGAGACAGAGTTTATATATATATTTGGCATTAAAATATTTAACTAAACAAACTTTCCATTTAGTTGGGTAGGTAGAATTTATTTTAGCTTTAGTATACTTTCCTAGAGATTTCATATTGGTAGATTGTAGTTTTTATTATCTCTGAAAATCTTGTGCCTCCTAATGTCTGACACAAAATTAGCAGGCTGGATAATAGGGTAACCTTGCTTTTGGTATCTGAGGAATGACCTCAATAATTAACAAAATGATACCATCACTCAAAAGGGATGTACCACTGTTCTACTTTCTCAACATTCTTGGCAGCTTAGGATGACCTTTTGTAAAGACCAAAGAGGTATTACTTACATAACCTTTTCATTTTCATGACCATTACTGATTTTACACTTTTCCCTACAAATATAGGAAACTTCTATCTCCTTTATGTACTAACTTATGACTATGTAGTGGAAAATTTGATACTATGTCTAATTGGCAATATAGAAATTATAAGTTCACCTTGGGGTGTGTGAGTACCCCTGACATTCTTACCTTTATATACGGAATCATTAAGAGACTTCGTCCCATGGAATGGGCCTTAAATCCAATCAGGAAAAATGAAATTTTCCCATAATGTTCATTACCCTACTATGTCTGTGGTAGACTATATCAAACTTTGCAGTCCATTAATACAGTTTAAGAGTTCATTTAAAATTAAGATAATTGTTTATTGTCCCAAATCAGATGTTTTTATACTTACAGTATTGTGAAAGATTGTCATTGAAGAGAAATATATCTGGTTAGTTAATACCTACATTTAGCTTTGTCCTGTGAGCAAAGAGTATAGTATCCTCAACAGTAAGGTCTTATCCTCAAGTTTTGGTGTTCAGTACAGGACAGTGGCAGTAGTATATATAGTTTATATCATGTTTGTGACATCCATGACAGTTTAAGGGGAGATATTCCACATGTGTCCTGGAACTTTTTATTTGGCAACCTATCATTCTGGTAAAATCATAAATTTTGGGTAGGGTAATGCCAATTAAATTCACTTGAATCTCAGCAAAAATGGGGAATATATTAGAAATCAGGAGTGGGTGAAGTGAGATTATTGAGTGAGAAGTGTTCGGAAGTAGAGGACAGAGGCAGAGAATACTGGGAGAGACAACTGGATTCAGTGTCAGCATTTCTAACAAGAGCAAGAAACCTAGACAATGGAAATACCCCAGGATTCAAGGAGGGTTACTCTAGTTAAAAACTCTAGCAATGTTGGTTATGGACCCTGAACCACCCATCTCCTGAAACTAGGCATGGTCTCCAATGGAGGGATTGTGACATCAACTCAGTCACAAAACCTTAGATCCAATTTTTTTTTTCTACAGGATGTCCAGGGTTAAAAGACAGAACAAAATTTGAGAGAAGGGCTAACCAATGACTGGCCTCGATTGAGATTCATGCCATTAGAGGGAGCTCACCACCGACATTATTAATGATATACTGTTATACTCGTAGACAGGAGCCTCGCATAACTGTCATCAGAGAGACGTCATCCAGCAACTGATGGAAACTGACAGAGACTGATAGCAAAAATGTATAGTGGAGCTTGGGAAATCCATTGGAGGACAGGGAGGAAGGATTAAAGGAGCCAAAGGGGGCAACTGCACTACAAGAAATCCTACAGAGTCAACTAACCTAGGCCTAAAGGGTTCATAAAGACTGAACATCCAACTCAATCAGAGAGCGTGTATGGGATGCATCTATGCTCTGCATATTTGTAACAGTTGGGCAGGTATGTCTTCATGTGGGATTCCTAAAGCAGAATCAGTGGCTGTCTCTGGCTTCATTGCCTGCCTTTTCCTCCCTTTCCCCTAACTGGGCTGCCTTGTCTAGCCTCAATAGATGTGCCTAGTCTTACTGCAATTTGATATGCCAAGGCTCGTGATATCTATGAGATAGCTCCCTTTTTCTGATGAGAAAGGGAAAAAAAGGTAGATGGAAGAGGGAGAAAGTAGAAGGAAAGGAGGAAGCGGGAGCTGTGATTGGGATATAAAGTAACTAAATAACTTAGAAAGAATAAATAAACTTTATATAAAGGTGTATATATGTTTATGTGCATGTGTGTGTTTGATCTAATTGATCAAGAATATATTGCTATTTTCTATACATACATACATGTATGTATGTATGTATGTGTGTGTATATATATATATATATATATATATATATATATATATATATAAAACCTACCCAAAATTCTTATTGTGAATTTAGCAACAAAATGTATTTGTTGTATTTGGGAGTTAATTTAATAAACTATTAAAAATATTATGAAATTAAAGGTATAAATATTATGGTAGAAATAAAATATGAGCTAAATTGTAATTTCCCTTAAACACTCAAAGTTTTCATTCTCATTTAACATACATTGTTTTATAGACCACAAGCCATGATACTTGTAATAGTTAATTACTAGCAAAAGATCGCATGAATGCTTTTTTTAACACATGCAAGTTTTGGCTAATTCTACCATATGTTCTTCATTTCAGGAGAAAGACTTGCAATATTTCATCATTTATCAGTATTGCTGACCCTTTCATGACAGAGATATTTCTAGTTTATTACCTCACTTTGAAAATTCTGACTCTAAGTTACATCAGCTGTGAATCTTGTATAACAACCTGCTTGTGCTTTTCAGAGATTGTTTCTGTTTTCTTTGAACATCCTGCCCTGTCCAACTTAAACACATGATGAACTTGTAATCCCTAAACGTCATCTCTCTCAACCTCTTCTTGTACCTTAATATTGAGCTTTTAGGGTCTGCTCCCTTTGAAGACTTGAGTCCTAAATTAGGTGTTCCTAATGCTGTGAAATGCATATTATCAATGAAGTTTCCAACTTTGGACAACTGGCGTTCTTTTGATGACTTCTTTAGGAATCTAGAAATGAAAATTTGTTCTCATCTTAAGTTTTTGTTTCATTGGTTTTTGAACCCTGAGTCCTCATTTCCAAGGCAGCTATAATATTTCTGCAGAGATATTCTCACTTCTTAATATTCTTCATCTAAGTTTTTTTTTAAAAAAGCCTTTTACAACCGAATGGAAAATATTTATTTATTTTAGTTAATAGTCATATGTGGTATTTCTATCACATTTATGATATGATCTTTATTTGATAGTATAATTCCTTAAGGTTCATGAGAATCATATTATCATTTCTATTTTTCTATTTCTATTTCTAAAATTTCTATTTTTCTGCTATAATTTCTTAATAGATGCATGTGTCACTGTGTGAGTTCTGTTTTGTATTCTGAGATAAGTTCTGGTGATTTAATTTCATTACATTTTTTTTAGACTACTGACCATTGCTGGTGAGAGTAAATAATTCCAATTGGATTTTTATTATGCCTATGATGTATATTCAATAGATCACTGGAAAAGACGCAGTGTTGATACTCCCTAGTACAATTTGCAATGGGCAGTGTGTTTTATATAATTAAAATAGGTTAATCTATTTGACAGTGACCCAAGTTGATGAAAGAACTATTATTTCTTCTAATGCTTTTAGTGAAAGACTACAGGAACTTATACGTTATCCTCATGTCACTCTGATTTTAAAATGTACATTTTCCCCTAAATTACCTATTTATTTTTGAGCTTGCAGTCTTTACAAGATACTGGGTCTATTGAACATCCTCCTTTTAAATTATCGATTTGCATAGTCATTGTTAAATCCTTTATTTTTTATATAATAATATGCATGGTATTCATAACTACTCCACAGATCACCCATAAACACATCTTAGGCTTTCTGGAGAACTACTAATTTTGTACAGTTTTAAGAACCTTATTTGTTATAGAAAATGATTTACTTAATTGTTTGTTTACTTTAATGTACATAGTTTTTCTACTAGTCTATATATTTGAAACAGGAGTGTCTAGCCTATCCACAAATATCAGGAAATGATAACACAAGACAGTTTATTTTATAAAACTCATCTATTTGTTTTCCATACTGAAAAGAATTGCAGTCATAGATGACAAAGCTAACACATGGGCTGAAATAGTCACTGCAGATGTTGACTAAGTCAAAATGTAGATACCATGAAATCACAAGACAACCTTCTTTCACAGCAGCCTGAAAATTATTAATATATATATATATTTAGGTAAAACTTTTTCTATTAAAGCATCGATTGTGGCTTAGCCCTTATAAAACTTACTTTATGCCCCAGTCAGCAACTCTCTTTGCTGCTTAATTTAGAGTTAAACAAGTTTCCATTTAGTAAGAAAAAAATGACTTAGAATATAAACAAGCGTCAAAATGACAGGTACATTGGCAGAAGAAAGTCGGGCAGCAGTAGGATTTTTAGTGGAATCCTGTAGCAAGACAGAATTCTTTCTCCCACAGAGTGGAGTCAGCAGGGCTGCCCATAACTGAACTTTATCACAGAACACAGACTTGCATGGCTGAGGAAGATAGTGCTTCCATGCCACATAGAAATTGTGTGGTGAGCTTGGCAGCACTGCCAGGCACTTTCAGTGAGGAAGCAGATGAAGAGCATGGCAGTGCATTCACCTCCACAGGGAATAGAAAAACAGCTAAGAGACTAAAAATAGACAATGCCATATTTTCTATTAATTGAAAATAAAATGATGCCTACCCTTTCGCTTCCTTTTGATGAATATTAATCACTTTGTGTTATTTTAAACTTAGGATCAGTACTAAAATCTCTACAGTATCCTGTAATACAAGTCTACAGTTTTCAACATTTGCATTCCTTAAAACATATGAATCATAAAATATTATTTCATGAAAAACTTGGTCACCGTAAACAGTTAACATACACATATATGTAGTCACAGAGCAAATATTTTGTGTTTATTATTATTGTGTAACATTATGACTTGAACTAAACTCTATTCTTGAAAATATAATTTTATATGATGACTATAAATAACAATGTGCTTAAAAATTAACAAACAAGCCGGGTGGTGTTGGCACATGCCTGTAATCCCAACACTCTGGGAGGCAAAGGCAGGTGGATTTCTGAGTTCGAGGCCAGCCTGGTCTACAGAGTGAGTTCCAGGACCGCCAAGGGCTACACAGAGAAACCCTGTCTCAAAAAAAAAAAGAATCCAAAAAAAATTAACAAACAAAATTTATTCTCAAATTAAAAATATATCCCTAGTTAAAAAAGAGAGGTAACATTTCAATTTTTGACATTCTTAATTCATATATTGTTAATAAATGTATTTATTGCCCTAGGAGTGAAATGATAACCTTCTATAGGAACGTTAACTTAATCACTATTGAGAAACAAGTTCTCCATACACCAGCTCTCTGAGACTTTACTACAATTTATTGGCACTCAGTCTTTTTTGTGAGTAAGCATACCTATATTAAACTGGTGCTTGATCTCTTCAAGCACAAGAAAAGAACCCACTGAGGTTTTCCTTTAAAAATTTCTGGTTTTGTACCTCATGGCGTAGGGTAGCAAGTCCTCCTAATGGGTTTTATACTGGGATCTTTTCTTCTTGTACTTATCACTGACTGATTGCTTGAACAAGAGATACTCAACCTCAAGGACTAAAGTGCAGGATGGGAGAGGACATGTGTTCATAGCTAATAAAAAATGCCATTGTGCATATATTTATAATTGCTAAGACATTTTTTAAATATCTAAATTAAAATCTGAAATTGCCTTTTAGATAAAGGGACACTTTCTGCTCTGTGAGCAAATTTGCCTCACATGGATTAACAGATGTCTGTTTTACTGTAGTAATTTTCAGTTGGTGACCTAGTCTTGCTTACTGAGCTGGTATGCTGTTGATGGTGAAAATGAATACGTAGTCTTTATCGTGAGACTGTGCATGTCAATGTCGTTAATAACAATAAAAAAAACAGGGCCATTTATAATCTCATAATTACACTATCCCATTGTGTACTTAGTTCCTAAATATTAATATTGATTAAAGGAATGAAGAAGCTGGATTTTTAAGTAAATCCCACAGTTCACATACTTAGATAATGACAGAGTATGTTCATATATTCATATATACTCCAATAAACATTCCCTCACTCATGCCTTGAAATTGAGTTTTCATCATTTTTCTTTTTTTAACTTTATTTATTCCCTTTACAACCCAATATCAGCCTTTCCTCTCTTCCCAGTACCCACTCACTCAAGTCTCCAACACCCCCACCACACTCTGTTCTCTTCTTTTTTAAGAGGGTGAAGCCTCACTCTGAGGGTCAACCCCAACCCCTGTACATCAGTTTGCTGAGGGATTGGGCCCATCGTCTCCCACTGAGGCCAGACAAGCTGTCCCTTTAGCGGCATCTGATCCACAGCAGGCGGGCAACAAGCTCAGGGACAGCCCTTGCTCCCGTAATTTGGAGGACCTACATGAGGTCAAGCTGCTCATCTGCTACTTATGTTTCTTGCCCGTGGGATGGTGTTAAATTTGGGGAAGTCATTGTTCGGCCATTCCTCCAATCTCTGCTCTTTGTGCCTGCACATCTGGTAGTCAGGACACATTTTGGGTTGAAGGATTTGTGGGTGGGTTGCTGTTCATAGCTTTCGACTCGGAGTCCTCCATGTCTATAGAAAGTGGCTACTTCGGGATCCATTTACCTCTCTACTAGAAATCTCAGCAAGATTCTCCTCATTAGATCCTCTGAGGCTTCTCCACATCCAAGGTCTCTGGCATCTCCTAGAGATTGCTCTCCCCCAGGCAATCTCTCTTCTCTCACCCCTCATCTCCCTACATATGATTTTTTTCTCTGCCCTGCCATACTCACCTCCTCATTCCCTCTTCCACCCAGATCCCTTCTTCCATAGATCTCTAATATTTATTTTGTTTCCCCTTCTGAGAAATCAAAAATCTTGTACCCTCCTTGTTACTTGGCTTCTTTAGGTCTGTTGATTAAGTAAGGCTTAATCTGTACTTTATGGCTAATATCCACTTATAAGTGAGTACATACCTTGTTTGTCCTTTTGTGTCTGTGTTACCTCACTCACAATGGTATTTTTTAGTTCCATCCATATGCCTGTGAACCTCATGGTGTCTTTGTTTTTATTAAATAAGTTTCCATTTAGTAAGAAAAATGATTTTTTTAATAACTGAGTAGTATTTTATTGTGTAAATATACTGAATTTTCTGTATCATTATTCAGTTGAGAGACATCTAGGTTGTTTCCAGGTTCTGGCTAATACAAATAAAGCTATTATGAACATAGCTGAGCAAATGTCCTTTTGGGATGGTGGATCATTTTTGGGGTATATGCCCAAGAATGGAATAGGTGATTCTTGAGTTAAAACTATTACAAATCTTCTGAGAAAGCACCAAATTAATTTTCAGCATAGTTGTACAAGTTAGCATACCCATTAGCAGTGGAGGAGTGTTTCACCTGCCCCCACAACTTTGCCAGCATGTGCTGTCACTTGAATTTTATCTTAACTATTTTCATGGGTGTGTGACAGATATGAGAGTTGAAAGTTTGCGTTTCCCTGATGACTAAAGACTTTGAATCTTTCTTTAGGTGCTTCTTGACCATTTGACCTTCCTCTGTTGAGAGTGCTCTGTTTAGCTCTGTACACCATTTTAACTGGGTTATTTTGATTGTTGTCATCCTACTTCTTGAATTCATTATATGTTTTTGATATTAGCCCTCTGGCAGATGTAGGGCTGTGAAGGTCTTTTCCCAATCTGCAGGCTATTGTTTTATCCTGATGATGACTTCCTTTGACTTACAAAGGATTTTCAGTTTCATGAGGTCCCATTTAATAATTCTTGACCTTATTATGTGAGCCATTCAAGCTCTTTTCAGGAAGTTGTTTATTAGAATCATTGAAAATTAAATAAAAGTTCACAAAACAATACAGTTAACTTAAGATCATGCTAAGACTAAATAAAATCTTTAGTTAGATTGCTACCATAACACTGGTGATGTCAATAAATCATTTCAAAAGTCATGCTGTTTAAGACTAAGACACCACTCTCTTGGACCTTGTGAATATCCTTCCCTCTGGTACCAGAAGTCCCTATATCATGATGATTTCTTAAAAATAAAATTTGTTATTTTTGATCTTTTAAATTACTTGTGCTCTTTAGTTATTTTTTCAGTGTACATGAAAACACCACAACTTTACTTACAGTCACAAAATTATCCGTCTTTATTTACAGAGGAAAAGTTTATAGAGAAGCAATTTTATTATCTTCTAAATATTGTAATTAACATCTAAATCACTGTTTCTTCATAAGACAAAATATTAAAAGTCCCTAATCATCTACTTTAATTAGCTGTAATCAAATTGCAACATGTCACTAAAAATCATTACCTTTTTTCATAGTGTCATATTTGATAATGTATTAAATATTAACACTGGTTGTGAGCTTTATTATCCTCACTAAGTAAGCTGATACATATTTATGGATACTTTTATGAGATATATTAAACAACTACTAAATTTTTCTATGATAATATATTTGCATGTGTTCAAAAAAGTGATTTTATGGTGCTGTAATAACTTCAATAGGCAAATCACTCTATGCTCAGTTCTCTATATAATTAGTTTCTGAAATAACTACACCATGGAATCATTTGAGTATACTGTGGGTTTTCTTAAACAATTTCAAACTTCAGGTATTGAGCCTCCATAGCCTCTTTGCAATCCAATTCCCATGCAAAAGTATGTTTGGATTGGAAACATTTATTGTTCACTTGTGAATTCTTTATAAAGTATAGAAAAAAGTTTAATTGCCACATTCATATAATGTAAGTAGTAGTCATGAAAATTTCATTCTTAGGGTTATTTTGACAGGATGCTTGTAGAGATAAATTATTATACCTCAGGATACTTAATTTGTGAAATATATTTGGGATAAACTATTGGAGGTCTGAACTGAATGCAAGTGTCTTTTAGGCACTCTTCCTTTATAGTAGAAAAACCTCATACTTGAATATTGAAAAATCTCAACATTTGCATTTACTAAAGAAGAACGCTAAGACCAAAAGGAAAAAATTCATCTAATATGGACTTGTATGTCCTAGTAGATTATATATGTACATGTACATTATATGTGAAAACACATAAATAGTTTGCTGCATATAATGGTATTGATTCATATTTATTAGGATTACAAGCAAATTAGGAGACTTAAATTATTTGATACATTTCAATTAAATATTTACAGAGAGGTATGTTGTAATTCATCTCAATCATGAATTATATTGTGGTTATTTAGAAGAAGAAAAAGAAGAAAAAGCTTAAAAGTAAAACTTTTAGCAAGTAATAAATATTTTTATGAGAGGTCATGCAACCCAAGCTAGGTTAGCACTATGTAGAACAGGTTGGTCTTGAACTTGTCTTCCTTCAGTCAACTTCAAGAAGTTCTTAGATTACTGTGTCTCATTGCAGAAGTGCATGAATATGTTAAGGATTATTCAGGTAAATTGAATACATTAAGATAGTGTGGTTAATATGTAGTACAGACAAGAAAATCTTACAAGAACTCAAGAGAATAAATCAAATTTGGTTAGAAGAGGCAAAATACAGTTGGGAATACTGATGGTTCTAAAGGAACATATAAAAGGCATTTTTTCTAAATAGATATGTTCTCAAACAGCCATGTAAATAGTTACCTTTGTAACCATGGATTAATACTATTTCCAACCATGATCAGAGAGGCTTCATGAAAAGGGAAAGGGAAGACTTAGGATAAGAAAGAAGCTGGGAATTCTCTAGACATGACATACCTCTTGTATTGATGAAACATATGCAGCTGTGACTTATTTAATATAATGCCAAGTAAAAGTTGAAGTATGGAGTTAAAGGGGCTACCTAGGTCAAATCCCATCTGAGAAACATTTAACATCTGGCTATAGCAGGAGGGAGAGACACTTTGTTTCCTTAGGAATTCAACTGTTGGAATGTTGCAGATGACCCAGTGCTTATTTTCATATAAACAGAGCTAATTGGGTACAGTGAGTTAAATAGAAGAGAATCTTTACTGCCACTTTGCTACATCAGCAAAATTAGAAACTACCTTAAGTCTTATTAAAATTTAGGAAACAACAATTATAAAATGTAGATAAAAGGTTGACATAAATTTGTAATTTTAGCCTTTGAAGATTTGTGAAGAGGAGTGAGGTGATTATGGAAATAAGATGCTTTATACAATGTTTATATATGTAAAGGTTTCAGCCAGGCATTGGTGGCTCATGCCTTTAATCCCAGCACTTGGGAGGCAGAGACAGATGGATTTCTGATTTCGAGGCCAGCCTGGTCTACAGAGTGAGTTCCAGGACAGCCAGGGCAATATAGAGAAACCCTATTTCCAAATAAATAAATAAATAAATAAATAAATAAATAAATAAATAAATAAATGGTTTCAAAGATTAAATTAAAAACCAATTATTTGTTCAGAAAAATGCTGATTCTATTGCAAAACACAATTGACTCACATACTGCCTGGCTGTGGGTCTTTGTACCCACTTCCATCAGCTGCTGGAGAAAGTTTCTCTGATGACTACTGGAAAAGACAGCAATCTCTGAGTACAGCTAAATAGCATTAGAGATTATCTTATTATTTTTTGGGGGGGTTGGTAAGGGGTTTTTGTTTTTGTTTTGCTTATTTGGTTGTTTGTTGATGATATTGTTGTTCTCATTATGTTTGGTTCTATCATAGGTCTTCAGGCTATCCAGTCTCTGGTTCCTGACCAACCAGGCAATGCAGAGCATGGTATTCCGCTCATGGCATGGGTCTCAGATTAAACCAGACTCTTCCATAAATTCTGTGCTACCATTGTAAATTGGAGTTCTCCATCTGTTCCCACTCCTTAAGGTCAGGAACACTGAAGAAGATGTGGGGATAGGTTGTAGCAGTTAGAACAGATGGAGGACTCCAGAAAATCATGGCTTCCTGAATCAACTAAATGGACTCCAGGAAACAAAATCAACAAAAATGGTTCCACATTATGACCCCTGTGAATATGTGATGTATAGCTCATAGCTTGCTGTTTTTGTGGTACTTTTATGGGATGTCAAACAATTGGAGCCAGTTGTCATTGATACATATGCCTGCTCTTGGGACTCTTTTCCTCCTATTGTGTTCCCTTGTTTAGTCTCAATATTTGGGCTTCTGCTTTGTCTTATTGTATCTCACTTTGTTATATTTGGCTGTTGTCTCTTGGAGGGCTGTTCTTTCCTGAAGGAAAATGGAGGTGAGGTGGAGCTCAGAAAGAGAAGTCATTGGGGAGCTTGTGTGAGTGAGAGTATGGAAACTGAGCTCTGAGCTCAGTATATATATTAGACCAAATAATTTATTTTTTAAATGAATGAAAGAAATGGATACTAATAGAAAAAATGAATAAATGAATGAACTTAGTGAATAGATTTAAGAAAAATATCCTAGAATGCTTAGCAAAAAAATAGACATTTTTTTAATTGTGACTGATACAAAAAGTATGTGATTATTCAACATATAGCATATTTAAGGGAAAAGATAGTGGAAAGAATGAAATCATTTATTTATTTTGAAACAGCATGCCATTAGGTCAATATCTCAATATTAATGAAATCTATTACTTCTAATTTGATCTCTCTCTCTCTCTCTCTCTCTCTCTCTCTCTCTCTCTCTCTTTCTGTATCTCTCTCTCTGTATGTATGTATATATATATATATGTGTGTGTGTGTGTATGTGTGTGTGTGTGTGTGTTTGTGTGTGTGTGTGAACAGATCCACTTAAAATGTATCCATTATATTAAAAACATAACTCTGCTATCCATTAACAGATGCCAAAACCAAAACATGGTCATTCTCTAGTATGCAACACACAGCTGGGACAAGCACAAGAATTGTCACATAACAATTCTCTGAATGACAAGTCTTTGAATAGGTCTTTCTCCTTTTTCTATATTCCAATTTTTAAACCCCCACTGATTTCCCAAGTAAGTATTTTCTTTCTTCTATCCATTATAGTTTTTACTCACATATGTTTATTCATACCCTTCAAGTTATTTAAAAAGGATCAATTTTAGCCTGCCTCTACTTCTGAGCAATGCTCCATACTTCAGTACATACACTGAAGTAATTTAAACAGCATACCCTAGTGTGGTGATATCTTTCTTCTAAATTTCCCACACCTCAAGGCATCTTTTAAAAATCAACATCAATATAATCCTTGAGAAATGTTGAATAATTGTCCACAGAAGATAAATAAAAGATACTTATGTAGAATTCTAACGTGGAAACAAAGAGAACCATATAAAGAATCAATGAATTCAGGAGCTGGTTCTTTTAGAAAATCAACAAGATAGATAAACCCTTAGCCAGACTGACCAAAGGGCACAGAGAAAGTATCCAAATTAGCAAAACTAGAAATGAAAAGGTAGATATAACAACAGAAACTGAGGAAATCCAAAAACTCATCAGATCCTACTACAAAAGCCTATACTCAACGCAACTGGAGAATCTGGAGGAAATGGACAATTTCCTAGACAGATACCAAATAACAAAATTAAACCAGGACCAAATAGATCATCTAAACAGTCCCATGACCCCTAAAGAAATAGAAGTGGTCATAGAAAGTCTTCCAACCAAAAAAAGCACAGGACCAGCTGGGCGGTGGTGGCGCACGCCTGTAATCCCAGCACTCTGGGAGACAGAGGCAGGCGGATTTCTGAGTTCGAAGCCAGCCTGGTCTACAGAGTGAGTTCTAGGACAGCCAGGACTACACAGAGAAACCCTGTCTTGAAAAAAGCAAATCCAGAAAAAAAAAATGGAAAAAAAAAAAAAGCACAGGACCAGATGGTTTCAGTGCAGAATTCTATCAGACCTTCAAAGAAGACCTAACACCAATACTCTTCAAACTATTCCCCAGAATAGAAACAGAAGGAACACTACCCAATTCCTTCTATGAAGTCACAATTACGCTGATACCAATACCACACAAAGATCCAACAAAGAAAGAGAACTTCAGACCAATTTCCATTATGAATATCGATGCAAAAATACTCAATAAAATTCTTGCCAACCGAACCCAAGAACACATAAAAATGATCATCCACCATGATCAAGTAGGTTTTATCCCAGGGATGCAGGGTTGGTTCAATATACAGAAATCCATCAATGCAATCCACTACATAAACAAACTCAAAGAAAAAAAAACACATGGTCATTTCATTGGATGCTGAAAAAGCATTTGACAAAATACAGCATACTTTCATGTTTAAAGTCTTGGAAAGAACAGGAATTCAAGGCCCATACCTAAACATAGTAAAAGCAATATACAGCAAACCGGTAGCCAACATCAAACTAAATGGAGAGAAAGTTGAAGCAATCCCACTAAAATCAGGGACTAGACGGGGCTGGCCCCGTTCTTATCTTTTCAATATTGTACTTGTGGTACTAGCTTGGGCAATTAGGCAACATAAGGAGGTCAAAGGGATACAAATTGGAAAGGAAGAAGTCAAACTATCATTATTTGCAGATGATATGATAGTCTACCTAAGTGACCCAAAAAAATCCACTAGAGAACTACAGCTGATAAACAACTTCAGCAAAGTGGTAGGTTATAAAATCTATTCAAGCAAATCAGTAGCCTTCCTATACTCAAAGGATAAGCAGGCTGAGAAAGAAATTAGGGAAATGACACCCTTCACAATAGCCACAAACATTATAAAGTACCTTGGGGTGACTCTTACCAAACATGTGAAAGATCTTTATGTCTTTCATGACAAGAACTTCAAGACTCAGAAGAAGGAAATGGAAGAAGACCTCAAAAAATAGAAAAACCTCCCATGCTCATGGATCTGCAGGATTAATATAGTTAAAATGGCCTACACAATGGAGTACTATTCAGCCATTAGAAACAATGAATTCATGAAATTCTTAGGCAAATGGATGGAGCTAGAGAACATCATACTAAGTGAGGTAACCCAGACTCAATAGGTGAATCATGGTATGCACTCACTAATAAGTGGATACTAACCAAGAAAACTGGAATACCCAAAACATAATCCACACATTAATTGAGGTACACGAAGAAAGGAGGAGTGGCCCCTTGTTCTGGAAAGACTCAGTGAAGCAGTATTCGGCAAAGTCAGAATGGGGAAGTGGGAAGGGGTGGGTGGGAGGACAGGGGGAGAGAAGGGGGCTTATGGGACTTTCGGGGAGTGGGGGGCTAGAAAAGGGGAAATCATTTGAAATGTAAATAAACAATATATCGAATAAAAAATGGCCATTTTGCCAAAAGCAATATACAGATTCAACACAATACCCATCAAAATCCCAACTCAGTTCTTCATAGAGTTAGAAAGAGCAATTCTCAAATTCATCTGGAATAACAAAAAACCCAGGATAGCTAAAACTATTCTCAACAACAAAAGAAATTCTGGGGGAATCAGTATCCCTGACCTCAAGCAATACTACCAGGCAATAGTGTTAAAAACTGCATGGTATTGGTACAGTGACAGGCAGGCAGATTAATGGAACAGGATTGAAGATCCAGAAATGAACCCATACACCTATGGCCATTTGATCTTCAACAAAGTGGCTGAAAACATCCAATGGAAAAAAGATAGCCTTTTCAACAAATGGTGCTGGTTCAACTGGAGGTCAGCATGCAGAAGAATGCGAATTGATCCATCCTTGTCTCCTTGTATTAAGCTCAACCCCAAATGGATCAAGGACCTCCACATAAAGCCAGACTCTCTGAAGCTAATAGAAAAGAAACTGGGGAAGACCCTTGAGGGCATCGGTTCAGGGGGAAAGTTTCTGAACAGATCACCAATAGCTTATGCTCTAAGATCAAGAATTGACAAATGGGACCTCATAAAATTACAAAGTTTCTGTAAGGTAAAGGACACCATCAAAAGGACAAAATCGGCAACCAACAAATTGGGAAAAGATCTTCACCAATCCCACATCACTAGAGGGCTAATATCCAATATATACAAAGAACTCAAGAAGTTAGAACCCAGAAAACCAAATAACACTATTAAAAATGGGGTACAAAGTTAAACAAGGAATTCTTACCTGAAGAACTTCGGATGATGGAGAAGCATCTTAAAAAATGCTCAACTTCATTAGTCATTAGGGAAATGCAAATCAAAACAACCCTGAGATTTCACCTTACACCAATCAGAATGGCTAAGATTAAAAATTCAGGAGACAGCAGGTATGGGTGAGGATGTGGAGAAAGAGGAACACTCCTCCACTGCTGGTGGGGTTGCAAATTGTTACAACCAAGCTGGAAATCAGTCTGGCGGTTCCTCAGAAAACTGGGCACCTTATTTCCAGGAGATCTTGCTATACTACTCCTGGGCATATACCCAGAGGATTCCCCAGAATGTAATAAGGATACATGTTCTTCTATGTTCATAGCAGCCCTATTTATAATAGCCAGAACTGGAAAGAACCCAGGTATCCCTCAACAGAAGAGTGGATGCGAAAAATGTGGTATATATACACAATGGAGTACTATTCAGCCATTAGAATCGATGAATTCATGAAATTCTTAGGCAAATGGATGGAGCTGGAGAACATCATACTAAGTGAAGTAACCCAGTCTCAAAAGATCAATTATGGTATGCACTCACTAATAAGTGGATATTAACGTAGAAAACTGGAATACCCAAAACATAATCCACACATCAAAGGAGGTACAAGAACAACACAGGAGTGGCCCCTAGTTCTGAAAAGACTCAGTGTAGCAGTATAGGGCAAAACCAGAACAGAGAAGTGGGAAGGGGTGGGTGGGAGAATAGGGGGAGAGAAGGGGTTTATGGGACTTTCAGGGAATTCATTTGAAATGTAAATAAAAAACCTATGTAATAAAAAAAAGAATTCTAATGTATATATATTATATATATATAATATATATATATAGAGAGAGAGTGTGTGTGAGAGAGAGATTATTTATAATTCAAATGTTTTCACAATTCTTGGTTCCTCCACACCCAAAAATCCCCAACCCATCCCCGCTCCCCCTGCTCATCAATCCACCTACACCTGCTTCCCTGTCCTGGCATTCCCCTATACTGAAGCATCAAGCCTTCTCAGGTCCAAGGGCCTCTCCTCCCTTTGATGTCCAACAAGGCCATCCTCTGCTGCATATGCAGCTGGAGCCATGGCTCCCTCCATGTTTGCTCTTTGATTTGTGATTTAGTCCCTGTGAGCTCTGGGGGTACTGGGTGGTTCACATTGTTCTTCCTCCTATGGTGCTGCAAACTTATTTTAATGGACAGAGCCCACAGGTAGATTTGAGGCTAAGGCGTATGTGGTTCCTAACATAAGCCAGATATAGAAGCTTGAGGGGTTATAAATATCATTTCTCTTCCTACCACACTCATATTTTAAGACGCCATTTAGACTATTAAGCCTGAGTATATAATAACAATTCCTTAAATTATCCCAGTCATTCATTATTAATATTATTTGAAAATACACATGGATTTCATTAAAATATTCTGAGATTGACTAATAGACTTGCATAATTATCTTTAGAAATAAAAGCTCTATGGGTTTTATAGTTAGATACTTTTAAAAGTACCCTTGGAAAGTTTTAATTAGCACATACTTCATTTATAATGCGGGATGCAGGTGTTCAATTCAGTACATTACAATGTGTAGCAATCTGATTATGGTAATCCACATACACAGAATCTCAAACAGCCTGTTGTTTTGTTGGCTACATTTAAATTTTCTCTATTAGCTCTTTCTAAATATGCAACTAATTGGTAGCAAACACTGTTGTTTGAATACAATAGAAGAACAGAAAGCTTTTTGCCACCTGTGTCCTTCCTCATTTCATGATGTACCCCTGAACCGCTTCCCTCCAAGTGTCTGTGCTACCTACCCAACCCCAATTCTGTAAGTCCAGTCTTTCACCTCTGTGTAAAATGGAGTGGGCAATGTAATGTCTGTTAGTCTTTTTTCCATGAGTCATCTCCCTGGCTTCTGCCAAAAAAAAAAAAAAAAAAAAAAAATTCCATAAAACAGAGGATAGTGGAAGGAAGCACTCAGAGGCTCCTGGATTGCACACAGTGGACATGTAGCTATTTCTTGGTTTTAGTGCAGCTATTTATTCTAGGTATGCGATGGACCTGTTATGGTGAGCTAGAGAATACGTTGGCCAGCAGGTGTGATGATGAACTAATTATGAAGAGATAATCAAGTCTTTGGCAACACTAATGGCACTGTTTATATTACTCAGTAGAAGGGTCAGAGAGGCATTTGATCACCACTTGACATATGTCAATCGCTCCTTCCACTTCCCACCTATACTGCGTGTAATCCTACCCTAGATGAACTTAATGCACAAACCTGTAAAGGCTATTGGAGTTTGATTGAGTGTTGGGACCTGTGAATGCTGCACCTGATTTTGAGTCATTGCTCCTTTTAGCAACCTTCACTAGGTTAAGTCAAAAACTTGTTCAAACATTAATCTATTTTGTGAAGTTAAAAATTGTATTTTGAGTCATTAATAAGTTCTGCATTAAAAAAAAATCTGTTTTGTGTTTCTGTTTCTTAAGAATCCAGGTCAAAGAACGAATGCATTTAACTATCTCTTTTAACAGTTTACACTATTAAAAATGTCCTTGCTTTTAATTTTAGTTTAAAAGGCATCATTTCTTTATCCAGTATCTAAAGGTCTTTCTCAAAGAATTTCCCTTTAGATGTTTAAATCTTTTGTATCTTAAATATGCTCTATTTTAAATATAATTTCTTCTACTGTTTGTTATGCTTTCAAATTTATAAGAATTTTCCCCAGTAACATGTGTTTTACTTGGTTCCTGCAATTGCTCTGTTTGACAAAATTTAATTTATATTCCGTAAGAGCAATATGATTTAACAGTACAGATTTCAGATGAAGTTTATTCTCTACTTGTGTTTATGGTTTGCAAGATGGATTTGGTTAGAGTAGGATCCCCACTACATACACACACTCACACACACACAAATCCCATGCATTACTGAAATTATCATGTCAAACTATAAAATTATAAAAAAAACCTGCTGGTATTTTTATTGTCATTACATGATGCCCACAGGCTAATATGAAAAGATAATATTAATAATACTTCACCTCTGTGCATTTTCTCCTAACAAAGTGCAGCTATTTTTTGTTTTGTTTTGTTTTGTTTTTTATTGTTATTTTTTGGTATTTTGGGTTTTCTCCATAATTACTCAGAAAGAATGTTTTTACTTTTTAGTTTGCTGAGCTTGAATATAAACAGGTAATTAATTTCTCCTATTTCATATTACTTGTATTGTTTTAGGTCTCTTGTAAAGCAATTGATGAGCAGACTCAGGGTTTTAGTTTGATCCTCAGCACCAATGAATGAAATAATGGATGGATACATTAAGAACTTAAATATTTCACATTATTAAATTTTATATTTGTAATTGTTTACATATAAAAGTGATTTTCACATGTGTGATACTTGTACATGTTTGTATGTGCATATTTGGCCATGCGAATGTAGGGACACCAGAGGAAGACACTGGCTATTCTGTGCTTTCTATTCTAATTTTAGTCACAGAATTAGTCTGTGACTAAAACTAGAGCTAAGCAGATATGGGCCATTAGTCCCACTGTGTATAGCCTCATCAATAGGAATTCAGTTATAGGCATAAATTGCCAACCTTGTCTTTCTCTTTATCATAGGACTTTAGAATTTGAACTCATGTCTTTATGTTTCTTCAGCAAACTCTCTCTCACACTGAGTCATCATCTCCCAACTCCAATGACTTTATCTCCACAAAATAACCTGAAAATTTATGATTGGATACATTCATATGTAGCTCTCTTATATGCAATAATCATTTCTTGTACATTAGGCTGTTCTACATACTTTCATCTTAGTGTGTATGAGAAATTACAACATAGATTAGAAATTAGCAAACAAGGAATGCTCAGCCTTGCCGAATTGATTGCAATGTAAGCATTTCTTACAGATCAAATACATTATTGACTCAGTTCATGTGTTTTTTAATACAAATATATTTTACATATAAACACAGCTTCTTACCATAATTTTAAAGTAAATTATTGAGTCTAATAAATGATTTCTAAGTCTAGAGAAGGTGACTGATTTTTAATATATTTTTAATATGCTGAAGTAGATGATTACTTTCATAGTTAAAACTATTTTGAATTTCAGAGATAAACTATTTGGTAAAGATGTTCTCTCATTTTCCTACATTGAAGAAAATATTTTTATCTATCCTTTGAAAATTGCATATTCATACATATGTATCTTGATCTGGTCTACACTCATTCATATAACTTTGATATTGACAATCAAACCTGTGACTCATTTCCATGTAATTCTATTGTGTGGTTTGATAATTCATTTGAATCTCCAACTGTGATTATGAGTTCAGTATTTCTCTTACTTTTGTTTTCATTGTGGAAAAACTAAATCTTATATGTGCTAGCTTGGAACATACAATGGCTTATTGTTTTACATTACCACATGTATTTCATTCAAATACTTTTGAGAGTTTAATATTCATCACTAAGATGTATTTGACTACATATTCAACAATGTGAAAAATGAAAGAATCATCTTGTAATATACTTCCTCCCCAAATAGTGTGTTCATTAGCATTATAGTGAAATATGATTCACTATCAGCATCACTCTTTTCAGTATTTCTAAGTAAACCTTTTGGTTGCCAAAATCACAGATACCCTGGCATGCGAATAATAGGGAAGAGGCATGGGGTGTGCTGAGGTGAAACTGAAATTAATTTTCACAGTTTAGATGTTGTGTGGTCTCAGATGACATGACTGTTTAATCTTAGCTAGTACAGGTGTGAAAATCATAATATGAAAACTGACACATTTAAATAGAAAAACTGACAATATTATAATTGGGCTTCATGCTCACAGTGAAGTGTGAAACCAAAGGTGTTTTGCACAAATTTTTCCAAACTTCAGAAAAAGTGAGGGAATATATTTGGAAGATACATATAGATGTTGCAGAGATTTTTTTCTATATATTACTCAGTGCAAACATTTTTCTTGGATGATATTTATACTTACACCTTTTTTTTTTGTTTTAACAGGGTCTGGGACAAATACCTAGAGATATCCTACTCCTGGAAAGATGCCAAATTGTGTGATGAAAGACACCTGTTTTCCACTGTAGGTGTCTTAAATTAGAGCTCATGCTATACCTTTTCTTTTCTGTGTATGATTCAAGTAACATTTTCCATAACCACTGCATGTTTGGCGGAAGAGATTTATCTGTTGTTTACTTTTCCTAGTCCTTACAAGGCTCTATGGAATGCATTTATTGCTAATAATTTTTATTGGCAGATGTGATATGAGTTGATACATCATGTCTAAGTAGATAGCAAGATATTTAATGTCAACTTTAGGGTAGTTGGAAGCAAATGTATAACTGTGGTTTTCTTTCAGTAGAAAGAATTGCAATATATAAAAACCAAATACATATTTTTATGAATAAAATTTATTATTACTTGAAAATTTTATACACAGCCAACACACACACACACACACACACACACACACACACAAATCATTTTTGATACTATGACTCCCACAGCCTCTCTTATAAACTTCCTGTCTTTATCAACTCCCCCAACTGAGACACCTACAAATCTTCCTACTTTCATGTTATTTTGTTTATTTTTAAGACACTGAGTTTAAGAAGGGCCACCAGCATAGTTATGTATGTGGAAATACCCACTGAAGATTCCTGTTCTGCTACATTCAATAGCCAATAGTTCCCCAGGGAAGGCTAGGTGCTATGAGCCTCTCTACCAATCTATGACTGACCATTGGTAGACTTAGTATTGTGTAGCCCCAGTGTAGACTGTGACCTCCCCCAGGCCATTGTTCTCAAAAAAATAGCAGCCAACCACCTGACCACCAGCCTCCTGCAGAACAATCAGAACCAGTTTCCAGCCTTCAGGGGAGGGGCTTAGCCTGCCTTTTTATCTTTGGAGAGATGCATTAAAGGTTGAATCTTGAGCAGGAAATCATGCCTGTCTCCATGTGTTTTCTCTTGCCACCCTGTTCTTCTTATCCCTATCTCTCCTTCAAGAGAACCCACTGTTAGCAGGTAGCCACAGGCAGCTACAATAGGCAACGATAAGTGGATGACTACATGGTAGGCATAAAAAGAGAAAGAGGATGACGTTTCAGTCTTTCTCACTATCATCTTGATCTTATATTCTTCTGTTTTTTCTCCTCCTCTTTATTGTCAGTGAATTAATATGTGCATTAATGAATATCTTGTTTAGCACTTAAAAATCAACATTCACAGATATTTGCAGCCAACCAAAGGACAGAAGCAGCTGACCCCTGTTGTTGAATTAGAGAAGGCTGAAAGAAGCTGAGGAAAAGGGAAATGCTATAGGAGAACCAACAGTCCCAATTAATCTGGTCTCCTGAGATCTCTCAAACACTAGAACACCAAACAGGCAGCATACACCAGATGATATGAGGTCCCTAACACATATACAGTAGAGGACTGCCAGGTCTGTGTTCATTTGGAGAAGATGCACCTAACCCTCAAGATACTGGAGGCCCAGGGATTATAGAGGTCAGGTGGGGTGAGGAGTAGGGACAGCCATGTAGAGACAGGGGTGTGGGGAGGAGTTATGTGATGTGGAACAGTCAGAGGGTGGATGGGGGTGGGAGGGAATAAGATATGGAGGGTAAAATAATATTAATTAGTTAATTAAAAATAATTAACATTCACTTGTACATAGCTCCTCCAGAAGTGAAGAGTCTGTATTTACTGCAAAGAGAAGATTCCTTAACCAAGTCTGATAGTACTGTTTCTCTAAAACTATGAGAACAAATAGTTAGAAGGCAGTTTGACACCATGTTAAGTTAGCAAAACAGTATTAAGTTCTCCAGTAGGAACTATGATCTCCATAGCTATGCATTTTTCAAACTACTGTTTAAAGTAGCAGGCATAAATTTACTCTTGTGGCACAGATGTCAAATCCAATAAAATAAGAGCTGGATGTAGCAGAAGCTTTTCTGTCACTGTTGTGCCAGCGGACACATTTGCCATGGCAGGATTCATTAGTAATGTGTGTGTCTATGGCTGAAGTGTGTTGATGACTTTTTGGAGAATGTATGTCAGTGTGTACACACTAGTAAACAGGGAAAGACAGAGCTTCCTGTCCTCTCTCTCTCTCTCTCTCTCTCTCTCTCTCTCTCTCTCTTTCTCTCTCTGATATATATATATATATATATATATATATATATATATATATATATATATATAATTTGTCTATGTGTTGCAACCAATATGTGTGGCATCTTTAGTAATGGTCTCTTTCATTGCTTTTGTAACCATATTTTGTCTATGAGTGAACATTACATATATAGTTATGGTTACTTAAATACATATTTAAAATCTTACTTAGAAATTGCTTTGCATGCCGAGCAGTTAATAACTCTACCAAATGACTCAGAATTTGTTTCCAGCACATACTAGGCAGCTTTCAACTTCCAAATGCTCTGACACACTTCTCTCGCCTGAGCAGGATACATGCTTCCACATAAACATACATGTAGGCACACAGTCATACACATAAAATAAAATAAATAATTCCTTTTTAAAATTCTTCAGAATAACTAACATTTTATTACCATTAAAGCCATCTTCCTTGTCCACATATAAATCACCTCTACCTAGAATGATATTAATTTATATAATTTTGAGCACAGAATAAAACTGAGTAATTTCATCTATGATAAATATTGAGGTCTGCCCATTGCCAGCATAGCTGTAGCCATTTTGTTCCATGCCTACCAGCAATTTTATTTTGGTGATGTATTATGCCCCACAGTCATTGTTACAGAAATATAACTTGATTCAGAGCAGGGTCATGTTGACCACATACAGTGTTATGCTTTGGATGTCAAGGTTTTAATCTTTTTTTAGATTAATCATTTTGTTCATTTACCTTTCAAATGTTATCCCCTTTCCTGGCTACCCCTCCACAAAACCCACATCCCATCCCCTGTCTTCCCCATTCCCTTTGTGTCTATGAGGATACTCTTCCACCTACCCACTGACTAAATTCAACAACTGTAAGATCCACTTAGGAACAATCAGATTAAATGTCAGAACTGTTCTCTAGAGCTAGCCAAAATAGCTTGAGTCAGAGCCCACTACTGGACAACGCATGAATTCCTACACCTGCACATAAGTTCAGTGCATGTGTGTGCATGTGCATGTGTGCCTGTGTGTGTTTTCTTTTATAAGCTCAACTTTAGAAGTGTTAGGGTTAAAGCTTCAGCTCCTAAAGTCTGACACATGGCCCTGATCAATCAGTGTGTGCGTTCAATAAACCAATCCTCTCTGACTGACAAAACTTGTTTGTGTGGTTTGTGGGCAACTCTTGGACCCAAAGAATAATTATTAAAAAGTTTTTTAAATGATGTAATCATAATTTAAAAATAAACAATAACTGATGTTAATCTCCATGGCATGCTTCCACATAAACACTATTGAAATAGCTATTATAATAGTTAAAATTACTATTTAACAAGTTAAAGTGATATTCAAGTACACAAAATAATTATATAATATCATAATAAAATGTGTCAAACACTGAAAATGCACCAGGTTTACAGGTTTTTCACTGAATTGTTTAAAAATAACAGAGTAACAAGGAGTTTTATTTGACTGCTTTTATAATCCCTGAAATTATCTAAGATGTAAGAAGAAGACAAATTCAATCAATTATTACTTGTGAATTTTATTCATGTAGAGTTATTAATTATGCTAAAATATTTGCAGGGCATGACCACCAAACCTATATAGGTAATACTGTGAAACAATATAGATATATATTATATTATGATATAAAAATCTATTTTCAAGGGATTTAGAACTCATCACACGCATACACACACACACACACACACACACACACACATATTCAGGATATAGGATCACACTGTGAACCCCCTAAGTCTGTGTTATGTCCTTTAAAAAGTCTCGTTCTCATTGTCACATGGGTTAGCCTTAGCACACACAATTAGTCCCTCTGGTTGGAATACAGTCACACCTTTATTATATACTTTTAATCTCTAACAAAGAAGATAAAGTTAAGTTCTAGAGGGAAGCACCCAAGTTAAAGTGAAGTGGCAAATCATTTATAATCTCTTGAATTTATAATCAAGTGGCAAAGTGAAGAATTAGAGATTTGACAGAATAGGATATGCCTAATTTTTGCAAGAGAGGAAAATGAAGCTACTTAAGAAAGCAGTGCAGAAAGAGAGGGAGGGGGAGGAGGTAGTTTTACCAAGAGGGTTTTACAGAGACAGGTTGAAGAGAGAACAAGCTAGACACGGGAGAACACAGAACTGGCCAGAGAATGAGAAGACAGAAGATTAGAACAGATTTCCAGAGCTGTATGAGGGTCAAGGAGAACAATTCAGGAGAGGCCAATTAAGAAGCAAGATTAAATCTGTCAGCGTGGAGAGGAATTTTGAGTCAGAAAAGCTGAGTTGAACCAGTCAGCCAGAGTACCCAAAGAGTAGGAAGGAGTGAGTTTATTCAGCAGCAAGTCTAAGAGACGGAAAATATTCTCGACCTAGATTGGAATGAACAGGGAGGCTAAAAGCTTCTAGGACTAGGTCTAGGTTAGCAGACTGAAGCAGTAAGCCTTGGAAACAACAAAAATATCAATTGAATAAAAGATATTTTTAAGTGCAAACACACAAACATACACACACACACACACACACACACACACACACAGAGAGAGAGAGAGAGAGAGAGAGAGAGAGAGATCCAAAGTAAAAGGAAAAATACAGTTATCCCCTCAAAGTAAAAGGAAAAATACAGTTATCCCCTCAAAGGGAATAAGAGATGTTTTATTCTGGAGTCAAAGAGCATTTTGCAGATGCAACAGGGCTGATGTGTATATCAACATACAGAGATTAAAACAGCATACAAAAGACCTTCACCAGTTCAACCAGCAAACATCACAGCATTATGTAGGGGATAGTTAGTTGTTAAATCCCACCTCCTTCCAAAAAGCTATTTGGATAGCATTCAGGAGAGGGAAAATCAGTATTCATCAATATAGTGACATTAGACATATCAACAGCACCTCAGGGCAGGCAATACAAATCACACTCCATATTTTTATGTTTTTAGGGCTATTTTTAAATTTTTCATTTTTTAAAAAATTTTATTGGTTATTTTATTAATTTACATTTCTTTTTTTCTTTTTTTAATTTGAAATATTCTTTATTTACATTTCAAATGATTTCCCCTTTCCAGGATCCCCCCTCCCTGAAAGTCCCATAAGCCCTCCACCCTCCCCCTGTTCCCCAATCAACCCCTTCCTGTTTCCCTCAAATGTTATTCCCTTTCCTGGTTTAGTATCAGGAAACCCCCTATCCCACCCACTCTCCCTCTTCTATGAGGGTGCTCCCCTACGCACCCACTCCTTCACATTCCCCTATGCTGGAGCATCAAGCCTCCACAGGATCAAGGGTCTTCCTTCCTGTTGATGGCAGAAAAGGATAGCTGATGCCCTCTGTTACATATGCAGCTGGAACCAAGGGTCCCTCCATGTGTATTCTTTGGATGATGATTTAGTCCCTGGCAGCTCTAGAGGGTCTGGTTGGTTGATATAGTTGTTCTTTCTCTGGTGTTGCAAACCCCTACAGCTACTTCAGTCTTTTGCCTAACTCCTTTTTTGAGGTCCCAGTGCTCAGTCTGATGTTTGGCTGCAAGCATGATTATTTTTTAAGAGAGAAATAAGACAGAGGTAGATGAGGAAGGATGGGTGGGTGGAACATCTGGGAGGATTTGTGACAGAATATGACAAAAAATAGTATGTAACCCTCTCAAAGATTAATTATTTTTAAAATATAGATTATAGTACATAATTAAGACAAAATGCTTAGCGTGGCATCCTACCTTGTTAGTTTCTGGGTAGCTAGAATTTTATCCTTAATACCAATTAATACTTATTTTACTATTCACAAGTACAATAATTATTTTGGAGATAATTAAGTAATTTTATTTAATGAAATCTTAAAAATACATATTACATTTGCCTTTTCTATCATTTTGTCATACATAGCAACCATTAGTGATACTTAAATTTTTTAATGACATACTCATACAGAAGATAATTTAATATTCCATAGCACAAATGTACAAAAGCTACCTATATAAAACAAGTAGAAGCCAGAATTCCAAGGAGAAATTTTGAGTAGTACAAAATGAGTTTTCAAGAAACTAAAGCTAAGGAAAAGGTAAAATTAAATATTGATTCAACACAGTTATCTTCCACATTCAATTTTTATTTACTCAAACTGCCAGAATTTTTGAGTATTTTACAGACAAGTATGCTTCCTTCAAATTGATTTAGAATTTTTGAATAAGACAAATGCCTAGAAATTTTGCTAAGCTATGTGATTCTAAATTAGAATATTTCAAAAAGATCTTTATTTTCATAATGCATCCAGAAATTAGAAAAATAAAGAAAAAATAAAAAAATCTGTGAGACACTAACACAGATGAAAATTGATTGTGAAGTGATTACATTGCGGGTAAGAATATTTTTCTCCTCAGAAATAATGTTTAGCTTGAGAGAGTTCTCGGAGTTTCATTTCTTGATCAGTGTGACTATATTGTGATTATAAATAATTAAAACTTAAGTAGATTATTTGGAACATATATAAGAGTCATAGTCAACTTCTTATTCGATTATAGATAGGTTGCAACTACTATAATTTTTACTGAAATTTAAAACCAATAACTAATTTTAGATTCTCACTGTGTTGAACACATAAATGAAAGAAATATTTTAGTAGTTTCTCCAGGAGTGTTATTACAGTTTTATTAAAAGGTATGTTTCTTTTAGAAAATGTACCATCGAAATAATAATTTGAGGTAATTCAAAGAAAGTTAGATTTTTCTGTCTCCATATAACCAAGAGCACTTTAAACAATATTATATAAAGTCTAACTTACACGGGCCACAGCACTTGATAGGTAATGATTTTTGATACTCGAGAAAAGAGACAAGATGGTTAAGAAAGTTTCCAAGTGATTCGGTTTAATAAATATCGTAGCTTTGATGTGTTGCTGAGACAAAATTATCTGACAAATGCATCTTAACTAAGAGAATATTTATTCTGGCTCACAGTTCAATAATACTTCAGTGTATCATGGTGGGGAGGTCATAGCCCAAGAAACTGTTGTTATTCTATAGCTGATAGCATGGGCTAGAGAGATGGCTCAGTGGTTAAAAATGTGTCTCAGAGGAGAGCCATGCTGACTCCTGTCTGTAAGGTCAACATAGCCTCAGAAATAGTGTAAGGGTTTGGTGTCTGCTGTCCACTGTCCTCTGAGAGGTTCTACCAGCAGGTGACTGAGACAGATGCAGAAACCCACAGCCAAGCATTGGACTGAAGTAGGGGACCCCTATGGAAAAGTTAAGGGGAAGATTGAAGGATATGAAGGGAATGGCAACCCAATAGGAAAACCAACGCTGTCACTAACCTATACCTTCAGAGCTCTCAGAAACTAAGCCACCAACCGAAGAGCATACACAGGTTAGTCAGAGGTCCTTATGTAGCAGAGATGCACATATGTAGCAGAGGACTGTCTTGTCTGGCCTTAGTGGGAGTGGATGTGCCTAATCCCGTAGTGACTTGATCCCATAGGGAGGGATTATGGGGGGGGGTGCTTTCGCAGAGACAATGTGGAGGGGGAATGGGAGGATGAACATGCACAGGTTGGTCAGAGGTCCCTGACACATATGTAACAGAGGTTTGCCTTGTCTGACTTTAATTGTAGAGGATGTTCCTAATCCTATAGTATATTGATGCCATAGGAAAGAGGGATCCTGAGGAGGTCACCTTCTTAGAGGTGAATGTAAGAGGGGACTTTGTTGGGGTTGGAAAACCAGGAGGGGGAAATATTTTGGATATAAAAAAAAATAAAGAAAAAAGAAAAAGAATGTCATTGGATAGGCAATCCACAAATGTGAACACAAGTATGCAAAAGACTCAGGCAGAGCTCCTCTTCCCATTGCTAAGATTCCCAGAAGAACACTAAATGACTCAACGATAACATACATGCAAAGGTCTTAGGTTAGACTCCTATAGCCTCCCTGATTTCTGAAAATTCTCATGAGTCCCTTTCAGTTGATTATGTGGTTGGGGCTGTATTCTAGGGATGTAATATATTAAAGAAGAAGAGAAAGAAGAAGAAGAGAAAGAAGAAGAAGAAGTAGAAGAAGGAGGAGGAGGAGGAGGAAGAAGGAGGAGGAGGAGGAACAAGCAGGAGGAGGAGGAGGAGGAGGAAGAGGAAGAAGAAGAAGAAGAAAAAGAAGAAGAAGAAGAAGAAGAAGAAGAAGAAGAAGAAGAAGAAGAAGAAGAAGAAGAAGAAGAAGAAGAAGAAGGTCTCTGTCATCCATGTTATGTAAATCATTATTACTGCTTTTAAATTCAGCTCCATGAGAGCTGATGATCTTCAGGTCTCCTTGAGCACACACACACACATTCACTACGTATATTTACAGGCACAATTCATACGTATAAATAAAAATTAAAAATGTAAATAATGAGAGAGGAACAAGTAAATGATCCTACTCACTTTCCTTTTTCCAGTTATACAGCCTGGAATATCAGTCAGAAAATGGTTCCACCCTACCAGGTAAATCTTCTGGCTTCAATATACCCTTTAATATAATCCCCAAAGGCATACCTAGACTCTCTTGTGCTAAATGGTTCTAGATTACTTCTCTGCAATGCATCAATTGCTTACTGAGACCAGATGCTTTTATTATATCCTTTGGAAACAGCAAAATTCTTGTATACCTACTAATCTCCTCATTTACAGCTTTAATACTTATTCAAAACATTAACATACTGGATGAATAAAATGAAGGAAGGTATTTTCTTAAGCACATGAGTGGCAATTTGGAAATATTCATGTAAATGAATATGTAACAGATAAAATATTATACTGTAATTAAAATCAAACTTTTTGTATGTATCTACTATATTCTCTGGAATAAACACTACATATATTTTAATGGAGGTATAATTGCCATACTGAAATTGGGGTGAAAGTAGAATCATAAAAAAGAGGGAAAGCAAAAGAAATAGAAAAAAATCATTAATATTAAGTAAAAATTACAATATTCATGTGTTAAATTTAAATTATACAAGAAATGAACACACTGTAAAATGAATACTTAAAAATGTCATTTATGTATGTGTAGAATATTATTTACACATTTTTGTTATATATGAAAATATAAGTGAACCTAGAAGGCATTATTTTAAGTTGGATAAATCAAGTACAGAAATGCAAATATATAGGATCTCACTTATATTCTGCGTCCAATAATATTATGGATAACAAAAAGTATGTACTGTAAGAAGCCTGTTATGGTTGTCACCAGAGGGGCCCTACCAGAGTCTTACAGATAAAGAGGCAGATGCTAGCTGCCAACAATTGGACTGAGCACAGGGTCCCCAGTGGAGGAGTTGGAGGGTGGACTAGAGGAACTGAAGGGGTTTGTAGCCTCATGGGAAGAAGGACGATGTCAGCCAACCAGATGTCTCAGTGTGGCAGAGGATTGCATCAGTGGGAGAAGAGGTCCTTGGTCCTATGAAGGCCCATAGATGCCCCAGCATGGGGAAATCGAGGGGGATGGGTAGGTGGGAGTGGGTAGGGTGGAGGGGCATATTCTTAGAGTCACAGGGTGGGAGAATGGGTTGGGGGTTTTCGGGGGGGGGACCTGGAAAGAATATAACATTTGAAATGGGAATGAAGAATATAATCAACAAAAAAATGCAAAGAGGGAGAGGAAGTGCCTAGCCTCATAGAGTATTGATGTGCCTTGGTATGGGGAAACTCCTGGAGCCCCCCCCCCCCCCCCCCCCCGGTAAATCAGAGGAGAACATGACAAGGGGATAGGAGAAGAATTGAGGGAGGGAGCTGGCCAGGAAGGGGGCAGTGAATAAAGAAAATTAAAAAAAAACAGTAAATTTAAAAAAGTGCAAAGACACAGGCTTGAGGAAAATATTTATGGAACATATATGTCATAAAACATTTTCTAAATACACAAAGAAATCTCAGCATCCAACAATTAAGAAGGCATAAATCTTACCTTAAAAATGAGCAAGTCAGGGAGACAAATATCTCACCAAGGAGAGGATACAAATGAAGAACAAGTATATATAACCATGCTAAAATGTATATATCACCTGGGACTTGACAATCAAAACAGCAATGAGATACCACAAAACACCTGTTGGAATGGCTTTAATCCAATTGACATTGTTATTCATGTTGCTGTAAAGGCATAAGGGTTAGCCAAGTTCATTGTCATTGGCAAAAAATTGCTGAAGTCTTATGCTATACAATAGCAATCACTCCCCTTGGTATTCATCTAGATGACTTAAAAGCTTAAATACATAAAAGAACTTGTTTGCAAAAGTTTCAGGACAATACTTCATAATTGCTCAAACTTGGAAGCATCTGAAATACTTTTATAGGGAGAAATAATGAACAAAATGTGTTGTATACATTTCATTTTTTTTAAAAAGTGAACCATCTAAGCTATTCTGTGGAGAAAATTAAGCATATATTTTGCAAGAGTCCAACATGAAAATGTTATATATAGTAAGATTTCACTGGCATGGTATTCTTCAAAGGGCAAAATTAATCAGGGACTAAAAAGATCACCAATTGCCAGGGGCTTAAGCAACAGGAAAAAATGTGTCAGAAAGAGCATAGATCATCTGGATCTTTCAAACCACGCCTTTTGTGAGTACAATAACAGATACATGATTGCATGTGGTTCTCACAATCAACATAACTATATAAAACAAAATCCAAACACAAAAATAAATTATAAATATGGTAGGAGACCAAACTCTGGGAAACCAGAACTTCAACAGCTCTCACCTTGAGATTCCACTAACCTTGCGGTTTATAGCTGAACCACCCCCTTCTTCACACAAGGCTGATCAACTGGTTCTTATCCTGGCTGAACACCTGGGGTTGTCTAGGCATTCCAGAAACGCTGCTGGATGCCACAGACAGCATCTGCCCTTATGACCTTTCCTCCTTCTGTGCTTTTAGCATTCCCCTCAGCTCCTCCCTACTT
The DNA here is from genome assembly GCF_947179515.1 of Apodemus sylvaticus. Lineage (NCBI taxonomy): Eukaryota > Metazoa > Chordata > Mammalia > Rodentia > Muridae > Apodemus > Apodemus sylvaticus. The sequence goes on from NC_067491.1 coordinate 33,421,999, forward strand.
CCTCTTATGGTGCAGTGCGTTCAAAACCAGGTGTTTTGCTTTTCATTAAAGAGGCTTTGACAAGACACCCCTTTTTGCTTGGCCTTGCACTCTTTTCCCTCCCACTTCTCTTTTAGGCTCAGTCCTCCTCGACTCCCCGAATAACTAGGTCCTGCAGGACAGGATAAAAGATCTTAATGGCAATGTGACAGTATCAGACCATTTGTTGCAATGGATAATGCACTCTAATGCAAAAAGACAATAATGAGAAGAACTGTGTGGTAGAGACAAGAGAACATAAGGGAATTCTCTTCCTCATTCTGTCCAGATTTCTGTGAACATAAAACTGGTCTGAAAAAAATATGCATTTACATTTCTTGATAGGCTAGGAAGATTGCTTAGCAGGTAATATGTTTGCTGCATTATCCAACTACAAGGACTTAAAACTGGGTCATCAGCATGATTCAAAAAATCCACAAGTGGCAATGAACATTTGCAGCAACAGCATTGGGGTACAGAGACAGGAGGATCCCTAGAGCTCATTTGACTGCTGGCTTTCCTAGCCAGATTTATATGCTCCAGGTTTAAGGAGAAAATAAGGTAAACAGTGATTAAGAAAGATGCTGCAGTCTACCTCTGCTGTCTTCCACATACATTGCCATGAAGATAAATGGACATCCATGTAGTTAGGAAAATCATCTGTGGATACACACACACACACACACACACACACAGAGAGAGGGGGGGGGAGGGAGGAAGGGAAGGAGAAGAATAATATTTAGAAGTTTGTTTTTTTCAAGTGGCACATTTTAGGCTATACTCTCAAACAGTTAATAATATCTATGAATGGGATATCGCCTCAATAGCAGAAACTCTTTAAAAATTGTACCACTATTTTAACAATACATAGTGAAAGAAATGGGATGAACATGAGAAAATGTGCATATTAATAAGATAAAAAGTTTATTGTATTCTACTAGCAACAGGAACAAAGATAAACTACCTCATTTGCCAAAGGTGGGATGACTGGTGAGTTTGCTGATAGAAATTTTACTCTATGGTTACCTTATTATGAGACACAGAGTTATATTTTTAAAGAGTATAACTGAAAAGAACTGGCTCTACTACATCACAGAATTTCAAGAATGTTAGAAAGAAGTAAAATTAAAAAACAAAAAGAAAAAGAAAACTGAGACATCAGGTGGAGAAGAGGAATGATATATGCCCAGGATTAAACAGCAAAAATACAATTAGCTTTTAGTAATAAAAACCAAGAGATGAAATCTAGTCCTGTAACAAAAATTCCAATGGGGTCATGGTATTTTGTGTCATAATATTTTCTAGAAAATGGACTAAGGCTATGCTTGATAATTTCTTTACATCTTCATTTGGTTCTCTTCCCTAAAAAAAATTACCCTTAGAAAGTGTCACTTAAAAATATTCTTGATATAACCAATGTAAACAGACAAAAATTTTATATTTGTTTTAAATTTACTTTGCATTTTAAACTGGGTTCTTCCAATGCTACCTAGGTTGCCTTGAAGCTGGGTTGTAGTTCAGGTATTATAACTGGATTCACATTGTGGCTACTAAGCTACTTCTGATTATTTTGTCTCAGCCTCTTAAATACCTAGGATTACAGATATTGAGCTTAAATGATGTTTTAAAAGAAGTAAAGTTCTCTTGATAATATTAGAGGATGTGGTTCATCTTATCTATCATGGAAGGTATGGGAGTTATCTATTTCTTCACAGTTAACATTAGCATTCAGCCACATTTGGAAACATAAAACAATCTGCTCTTTGCTACAAGTTTGGATTTCTGTTTAAAATATATAGACCCACCTATCTAAAACAAAATTATAAGGATATTGACAAAAAGTAAGTACTTTAATTTTTTGTTTAATGGAAAATTTGTATATAGAAATGTGAAAAATCATGATTTTAAACAATTTCCCTGAACCCCAAATTTATTATATTCATCTAAATATATTTCCATAGAGAATATCTGGAGATACACGAGATGTGTTCTTTCCAAACTTCGTTGGAAGTAATAAGAGAATTCTAATATAAGAAAACATGGTTTTGATCTTTCACATATCACCCTCAAAGTGCAGTAACAAGATCTTATTTCCTTTGAGGACTATTAACATGCTGTTGCTTTTTCTCTATTGATTGGTTTCTTTAATAATGCAGAGGAACAGATACAATATAAGTCTGAAATAACATCACAGAGTACAGACAAAAATGATGGCTTTGAGTTTAAAAGCTTTATGGTAAAATGATTTAACACAAACCTCTTCCGAAGTCATACATCTTGAAATTTTCAATTTAGAGGGCTTTTTAATGTTTAGTTGTGATACCAGTAAGTTCACTATAGTACTGATGAGATACTTCAAAACAGGCAAAAATAAATTGGTTACAGAATTTTTAACCAATTTTTTTTCTCCCATGTCCTTTTTCTCTCTGTCACCTGTTCCTCCAACTGATACTTTGTGTTATGGCACTATGTCCTTCTTCTATGGTTTAAGCCCAGCAGGGAGTATCACATAAAGGAATTCTTGAAAAGGTAATGGCATTACTAATCTGTTCTTTCTACTACTGATTAGCATCTAAATTGATGTTCAACTTCTTGTGATGAAAATGACATTAATCTAGCATTCGCTGTTAAAAACAACACCTTCTTTATGTTTCCTGGTGATGACACATCATTAATTTCATAGAGTGATGGTTCTAACTCTATAAACCATCAAAATATTAGCTATAAAATGCTGTATTGGAAAGAATAGCAAATATGTTTGAATGTCAAGGAATAAAGAATCCTTTTTTGGGGAAAAATTTAGGTTAGGTGATAACTGTATATTTGTAGAACTCTGGATTTCACATCAGAATCTCTTTGCTACAATTCATAGGTTATTAAACACCACTAATTATATTCTCGGTAAAAGAAAGTTAAAACTTTGACCTTGACATTGTGGTTGAAAAGACTGTTCAGTAGTAAAAAGCTCTTCACGTGTAATCACAAAGCCCAGAGATCAGATGCTACCATCATCTTTAGATCTTTAGAGGAACTACAAGATCCTGTAATCCAGCTAGGAGTATCGCTGATGCTTGCAAGCTTCCCAACTAATCAAATAATCCAAACCCCAGATTCAAAGTGAGACCTTGACTTAAAATATCGGGGTTGGGGGATGTCAAATTGCAGTTACATGTGCATATAGATTGACAAAGATACACACATATACATTTTCTCATGGAACAAAGTCCTCTGTGGAGCACATTTATCTCCTTAATCAAGTCAGCTATGCCTGATTGTAAGAGTCAGTTGTAACCAGTTGACATAGCTTAAAAGGGAAAGGAATGTTATTGGATCCTTATTTGCATTTCAAGCCATATTTCAAAACGACTGTATGTACTGCTGAACAGTTGACATGCCTTCTGAGTCTTGAGGTAATCCTAGAATATATTGGCTGGAAAAGGCTATTGGCATGTGGCTCTGTAGATATGGACATGAGAGATTCACCATCCAGTCTGAGTGTATGCCTTCCAGTTGGCTATCTTAGGATCAACTACACTCTTCTACATACTCTCTCACCAATGCTGTATAAATATAACTAACTAACAAATTAATTGATATTCCAGGGTAAGCATTGGAATGTTACTTTACTTGATTTCTAGGACTTTTAGAAAAGTTGGTACATACTTGTTTCTACCTCCACTGGATAGGAATTAGCCCACATACAAATAAGTAAAACAAGGTAAAAATATTCAAAAAATATTGACATCGTGCCTTTAATTCTGAAATGTTTGTTCAAGTGAGTATTCAACATTTTTGTGTGTGTGTGTGAGAGAGAGAGAGAGAAAGAGAGAGAGAGAGGGGGGGGAGAGAGAAAGAGAGAGAGAGGAAGAGAGAGAGGAAGAGAGAGAGAGACAGAGACAGAGAGAGAGAGAGAGAGAGAGAGAGAGAGAGAGAGAGGCTCTGCATGGGATGTCACCTAAAGTCCCTTGGGTAAAATTTGCTTCCCAGAGAGCACTGTTGGGAAGTTGAAATTGTAACAGATGAGGCTTGATGTGAAGTGAATTCTCCTGTCCCTGAGTCGTGCTCTGGACAGGACCCTGAGGTTATCATCTCTGATGCTTGCAGTCTTTTATTCACCAGCTGTCAGGGAAATGGCTGTGCTCCATTAGTCATTCCATGTGAAGATGTGCCTTCTTCCATCTGAACACAACCTATTGAAATTGTGAGCCCTAGGATAGCCTTTCCCGTGTTCCCTAATATTATTATGCTGAGGAAAGACATCTTCCTCAAAGAGAGCCAAACATACATGTCTTTATAGAACATATAATAATATTTTCAGTATGGCAAGAGGTTTTGAAATATTCATTGGTCAATATCTTCATGGAACTGATTTAGATATAAATAGGTTCACACATTTTCATCTTTTGAGCCAAAAATTTTGAAAATTTGTAATCATCTCTTTTAGGTTTAGAACACATTGCTGTTTTTCATTACTATAACAAATACCAGACAAAAGTTACTTAAGGAAACAAGAGTTAGGGGTTGGGGATTTAGCCCAGTGGTAGAGTGTTGGCCTAGCAAGCATAAGGCCCTGGGTTTGATCCTCAGCTCTGAAAAAGAAAATAAATAAATAAATAAATAAAAGTTTATTTAGACTCACAGAGTGGATGGGTATACAATCCATCTTAGCAGGAAAAGCCAAGTATCAGGACCTTGAGGCACCTGGCCATTCTGCTTACAATCGTGGTACTAGCTTTGTCTTCTAGATAATTCTAATTCCCATCGAGCAGACAGTGGGCACAAATCATAACAAATACGATTTGTCATGCCGTTTATCTCTTAATTTCATTTATTTTAGCCAATTTCCTGATTCTGAAATTATCCATAACCCCTAATCATCTGATGCCCTAGAAACCTTTCTTTCTTTTTTTCTTTACTTATTTCTAACAACTAGTGATGATAGACTATTTTGAGTAAATGCGAATTCACAATATATCTCTTATATGTTAAAAATATCAATAAATACCAACTATAAGTATTAAGATACTTTATGTTTGCCTCTCATTAAACATTTGTGCAAGTGAAAATACTGATGATACCTGATTTATCTTAGTAAAATTTGACAGCGCTTGCTGAATTCAAGCTAAAAGTTTCAGGACATTTCAGTTATATTTATCTTTATTCATATATTCAAATTATCTTAATTATTATGGACTGTCCTTATTTATTAGACAAAAGGACCAAAGTAAGTATTTTGAAGATGTCTTGGCTATAATGTTAAAACAAATATTCATTAACATTTTCACAACCATTTCATCTTTTATAATTATTTAATATTTCCTGTTAAGGATTGTGAAACATGAAAGAGAAAATAGAGTTACGACTGATAGAATTTTTATTTATCAAAGTGGCTGAAGGACTAGGGTTCTGGGATAACACTGTGGCTTGCAGGATGTCAGATCTAAGTCAATTCACCGACTGCTCTTTACTCTGTAAAACATGAGCTTCGCATTAAGTTAATCCGAATATGCTTTTGAAGAATCTATTCCTTTCAGTTATTCTTAATACCAAAAGAACATAAATTTTTCTGTGGGTCTACAGCTGAATCACATTTAGCTTGACTGACAATTCAAAGGTATTCAAGTAATACTTGTGAGTGAATGTATTTCTCACTCTACTATTTTAGCATAAAGTCCCATTTTAAGTAGTTTCTTACTTTCTCCTGAAATTCTATAAAATAACATCTTTTAGGCTCCCCCTCCCACTGTTTCAACAGTTTCATTCACTGTTTATTACTAAGTCATATAACAGCAATAAGAATTTCTCTGTACAGAGAAGTATTTAACAATAGCCTTGGATGAGAGCAGTACCATCGTTTAGGGATGCTCCTGAAACTCAGTGCATAAACAATCTCCATATGGCTGGGAATTCTGGAACTGATTCAATTCATGAGACTCTTCCCCAAGATTGTTAGAATAAGTGAATACCTGCTAAGGGAAAAACATTCTCCTACCTGTCTAAGAGTCTGCAAGCCCTGCAGAGAGCTTCAGCATACTAGTGTTTTGTTATCTGGTTCTTTTTTTTAATTCTCAAAAATATAGGCTCATATTTTAGGTGATGCAGCTACTTTTCAGTCATCTATGTTCCTGAAGTAACGACAATGAACCCTTTGGTTCACTCAGTTGGACTTGGGGGGCATTCTTACTTTGCTATGTTTTTAATTCTCTCTCTCTCTCTCTCTCTCTCTCTCTCTCTCTCTCTCTCTCTCTCTCTCTCTCTCGTAAATGGGTTTTTCCAAAGTGATAGTGCCATGCAATTTTAGTCTTTTACACATTTTAGACAGACAGATAGATAGATAGATAGATAGATAGATAGATAGATAGTCATATACTGATTTTTAAAATAGCATGTTCTTCTCTAGGGGAGTTAAAAATAGAATCAGGGACTTTATTTCAAACTATATTTGTCTTAACCTCTTAGCACAAACTGGTTCCATATACTAAAAATAGTAAACATTTAGCATGACTTTTGGAGTCTTCATCATTTTTAATATATCACCTTATTTAAAGATAGTGACTCTGTGCTGATAATTAATACAGCAAAATATGATGAATCCCCCCTAAGCAATTTGATAATAGAAAAGACTGCTTTCTCTCTTCTATCCTTCATTTCCCCCAGTCTTTCTTTCCTCTCCCCTTGCTCTCTCCTTTCATTACCGTGTTTAGTATAACTTTTGCACAATGACCAGCAAGGAACTAAGACCATAATTACAGTATTATAAAAGATCTAACCACAGTCTTATAGCTAAACATGGAAGAAATTTCTATTTCATCAAGACTGAAGGAATTTCAGCCAAGAATGATATAACTGACTATTGTGAGAAAGTCAAGCCACATGACATCTATAAAGATGTGAAAGAATTAGACTAAAAGCCACACAATTATATAACAGATGTACTAGCTTTTGTCTCTTGTGATCATTCTGTAATTCAACATACAGCATTCTAAAAGTAGATTTAAGCTCTCTTTCTAATCTGCTTCCAGGTTATGTGTACACCCATTCTCAAGAGTATCCATTCTCCTCAGTATCATACCCTTCTTTTGAATGTCCATTTGACTAGAGATTCATAGTAGAAAAATTCCAAAGGAAAATGCAATAGATAAAAATTAATATGATCATTCTGAATTTATATGTCTGATAATATTAAGGATAAGCACTACTTCCCCTGACCTCATGCCATTTCTAGGAAGATATTATTACTAATTGTTTGGTCTTTGGAAAGCTTCTGTTCTTCTTCACACACACATACACACACACACACACACACACACACACACATGCATAGACAGTTCAGCTTTGAATGAGAAGATTCACAGAATGGCAGCACTATCAATATTGGGAACAGGACGTGTAATTGTTACAATCAGAGGAACATTTGGTTATTGTCTTGAGACTCAAACATGAAGCTTTCCATGTTCCATCAGGCAATTCTGACTCACATATTCTCTTCCAAAGGCAGGTGATGGGGTATGGCATTGAGGTGGTACATAAATATGATAAATGGAAGCATACACAGCTAAATGCAGATCACACATCAGATTTGGACCCCATGATAGACTGGTCCTATATCAACTCCAACTTGTATTTTCCTTGTATATTGTTGCTGTCTGCAGCTACAAGTGAACCAGACACCTGGAAATGAACCCTGGGGATTCATGGGAAGGCAGTGAAAAGAAAGAGCGCCAGGGCAACATTTGCTGATCAAGGCCACAGTTTTAAATGGAAGTTATGCCATGTAACAGCTTGGGCAAGCCCCTTCCCCCAGACTCCGGGGAATTTTGTTGTCTCCACTGTCCGCAGGTGGCCTGCTTGAATCAGGAAACTGCAGGCCTGGTAGATCCGCATAAGCTCTGGATGGTGGCTAGAAGTGGCTCTCATGTGAAAGCAGAAAACTGTATTGTTCTACTAAGAATAAAGGCCAGGAAATTCACGGGCTGAGAACTGATGATTAAAGCAGAGATTCCAAAGCCCAGCTCAAATGCTGGGGGAGGAGAACAGTACATTTTATATTTAACAAGGCCTTATACATTATTAAAGTTATTTTCCATCATTAATGATACTAAATGAAGGCAACGAGTTACATTCCTTAAGTATTGTCCAGAAGCAGGAAAATCCATGGAGAAGTTCAATATCAGTAGAAAGAAATTTTAAAGGTGCCACGCATCTGTGTATTAAAGAAATCCTGAATTCTTAGTTTCCTTACCTGTAAAATTCACCGATATGTCTGCTTTTATTTATTCAGACAGTTTGTGATCTTCTAGGTTGTTTTAACTGTAACTGATTGTCTTTTGTTCCTCGGATGCTGGAGACTTCATTATTCAGTGACAGGACCTGAATCCTTGGCTCTATTGATGCTACATTGTCACTACACACATAAAAATTTAGCCTAAAGAGGATAAATACTACCTGTCCTGTTCAGTATATTTTTAATGCAAAATATAGAGCATGTAATACGAATAAAATATTTGCAAAAATCTATAGTCGCTAAATGCACAAACTCAATTTATTAGGAGGTAAAAGTTACTAAAGTATCCATCTTTTTTCCAACTGTACCAAGTTACTCTGAACTTGCACCTGACATCAAGAGAGTTAGTAAGACAAGAAGTACAGAAAACTGTAGCCAAAGTGATCAAAATAAGGAATGTTACAAACAAGTCAACAGGAAGTTGGGTGCAATCAATGAGACAAAAAGGAGAGGATGAATATGTTTTAAATTAATAGCAAAGATAATAAATAGCAGTATTCCTCAGGGGCGAAGAAAAGACACACATGGTATCAGAACTCTATGCCCTGTTTGCAAAAATGCTTTATGAAGAAGAATGAAGAAGTTACCATCGAAAGACAAAGCAAATGCGAAGGGCAGAGAGTAAGGGAAGGAAGACATCACTGCAAAGTAAACTCTATTCACTATCAGCTGCTGATGGAAAAAGAAATCCTTGTCTCTCACAGCTTACTCCCTCTGGTCCATTGTGACATATTCAATGCAAGTTCCTTGCTTTTGATGGGTTTTTAATTTCCACCACCATTGCTTTTCTTACATTGTCCATGCCAAATAGATCAAAGGTGCTTTTTGCCCTTCCTAATCCCCTTCTATTGACACTCTTTCCCACATATTGTTACCCTCACTAAGAATAGGTTTCAGGCAGATAAGCCCAGGGAATGTTCACTTTCTAATGCTTAATAAATTAGACTATTCTGAGAAGCTAAAGTTTGTTCAAACGTGATGAATGTTTTTTTTGTTTTGTTTTGTTTTATCCAAATAACCTGCCACAACTGGTACTTGTATAAAAATGCAGAAACATGTTTATTGTCTTTAGTATAAACCAGATACTTCAGAAGAGATATAAATTTTGTACTTGAAAATTAGACAATTGGAGTGGGGATTGCAATCTTACATTGCCATAAAAACAACAACAATAACAAAAACAAAAATACAATTATTCTGGCAATGCATTAGCCACATTCATCATGAAAATTATGGACACAGTCTATGGTCCTACCACATTAAATAAATAATACCTACAATAAACAATAATGAAGGACCAAACCAGAGAACAACTTGAAGACTGTTAAAATAGGAAAACATAAAAAAAAAAAAAAAAAAAAACAGAAGAAGACAAGAACATAAGAAACATTTTATTAAAGTTAATGAAAAGTAGAATTTAAGAAAAATCTGAGATATGGCCATGACCTTTAAAATCTACTATAAAATGATTAAAATAAATATTATAGCACATGCTGTTGGTTTTTCCACGCAGTTCGTCTGCCTACGCTGCAGCATACGTCACCTGTCTGCCAGCCTCGTGGGCCACGGGGATGCGGTGGAGACGCGGGCTGCAATGAGATCACACCAGGCCAAACAGTTCCATGTGGGGCTTTATTTAAGATGGGGAAAGGTGTAGTGGGCACAAAGAAGGAAAGAAATGAAAAGGAGAGAGAGGAGAAATGCTACCTAATTATATATGAATGATGACATAAATTACAGGTAAAGGTGGACCATTGAATTCTGGGTATATGGTGGTTGTTGCCTTGGCAACAGGCCTATAGTCGCACTATGCTAATTGTCACATATATGATGTCTCAGGTCTCACAGGTACTAACATTTCTACATTTCTTTCATTAAAAAGAAAAGGAAAAGAAGAGGGGGAACCCGATGGTGAAAAGGAGTGAGGGTGCCATGTTTCTTAAACTGCTTCCTGCTCTCTTGGGGCATTGTCAATTTCAGGGTGTAGCTGACTTTCACCATTGGGGTCCACTTGGTACATGTTGGCATCAGGTACCTCTGTGGACAGCGGCTCTTCTGTGGGCAGCAGCTGGTAATTCTGTAACAGAAGCTGATTAATAGTTTAGTTAGAATTTTTTTGTATTTGCCATTGGAGGAATGTAGAAACAAGATTAATTAGGCAGGGAGCAAACTATAACACCAGGAAGATGACTAGAAAAGGCATTACAAAAGGGAGTATCCACTTCCATATAGGGTTTTCAAAAATGCCAGAACTGGAGGTCTCGTGATTTCTGAAGTTCTTTTTTTTTTTTTAATTTTTTTTATTCGATATAATTTATTTACATTTCAAATGATTTCCCCTTTTCTAGCCCCCCACTCCCCGAAAGTCCCGTAAGCCTCCTTCTCTTCCCCTGTCCTTCCACCCACCCCTTCCCACTTCCCCGTTCTGGTTTTGTCGAATACTGCTTCACTGAGTCTTTCCAGAACCAGGGGCCACTCCTCCTTTCTTCTTGTATCTCATTTGATGTGTGGATTATGTTTTGGGTATTCCAGTTTTCTAGGTTAATAGCCACTTATTAGTGAGTGCATACCATGATTCACCTTTTGAGTCTGGGTTAACTCACTTAGTATGATGTTCTCTAGCTCCATCCATTTGCCTAAGAATTTCATGAATTCATTGTTTCTAATGGCTGAATAGTACTCCATTGTGTAGATATACCACATTTTTTGCATCCACTCTTCTATTGAGGGATACCTGGGTTCTTTCCAGCATCTGGCAATTATAAATAGGGCTGCTATGAACATAGTAGAGCATGTATCCTTATTACATGGTGGGGAATCCTCTGGGTATATGCCCAGGAGTGGTATAGCAGATTTCTGAAGTTCTTTATGTCTGACTGAAGCTCCTGGATTTTCTTTCTCACTAGCCTAGATTGGTTGACATAGAAACAGCATTCTTCTTGGAGGAACAGGCAAAGACCACTTTCTTCAGCTGTCAAGACATCTAGGCCCTGTCAGTTCTGAAGCACCATGGCTGCCAAAGAATCAATCTGCTTCTGGATAGTAAACACAGTTTCAGTCATTCCCTGGAGATCGCTTTTAAACTGGGAAGTGAATGTATTGTATTGTGTCAGAGAAGTCATTATTACTGCCACACCAGTACCAACACCTATGGCTATTCCTGTAGCAACCAAGACCAAGAGTGGCACAATCTGAACTGCCCTCTCCTGTCGAGCAGCTATCATATCTACAACTGGGATTGGCAGGGGCTCATTTCCCTGAATTACTCCCAGCTCAGGAAAAAGGAATACCAAAGTGCAAACTCCTGACCAGCTGGCAGGTAGGCAATGATATACATGGCAATGATATAGCTGTAAGTGACAGTTTTGAAACAATTCCTGGGGGTACACATAGCTAACAACCTTTAAAGCGACCTGGCCTGGTGACACTAAGGAGCTGGTATGCTGAGGTCAAGGTTTGAAGCAACAGGCGAAATGACAAGTTAGTGCCATTTATGAGGGGTGCTGTCAAAGAAGAACAGCAGGGGTAGGACAAGAAACCCATGTCTAAACCAATGAGGTCTTTTGAGCTCAGCTGCTGGAGTGGAGTCTCATGTCCTGGAATTGGAAACAAGGTGGGTGGTCTCGATGTTCTCCGGAGCTTAATAGAGCACGGTCCTGTTAGGGTTGATGTATATGAAAAATAATCAAGAAAAAACTGTCCTCAGAGGAGTGTTTAATTATCTCCCCTACTTTTCCAATATTAGGGGTTGAGCAATTGAGATATATTTTCTCTGAATATGGATGGTACTTACTGGGCAACTGGGCTGGTTTTTATGATAGAGCTTACCAACAACTCCTATCTCCCACCTGAAATTCCATGGGTCTTGTATATAGAAGAAAAATGTCTTGCAGTGTTGATAGAAGAAATGATTGACCCGTGATCCTAGCATATGTATCTGACAAGACCAATATGGGAAGCCCCCATATTCGTCTGACCATTTTTTACAATAATCTTTTGTCTGGTCAAAGAGAAAGCAAGTATAGAGATCATAATTCTTAGATGGGATAACAGATACAGGGATGATCACAATTTGGATTGGTTCCTGACATCTGGCTATGGATCAGTTTCCTGACCCTATTTGGAAAGACTGTTACCTGTGGGCATTTCTTGAACCTCAAATCTCCAGATGTAAGGATTGTCCTGTATGGAAACAGCAGGGGTAGGACAAGAAACCCATGTCTAATCCAATGAGGTCAAGCTCAGCTGCCAGAGTGGAGTCTCACATTCTGGAATTGGGGACAAGGTGGATGTTCTTCGTGTCCTCCAGAGCTTAATAGAGCACAGTCCTGTTAGGGTTGATGTATATGAAGAAGAGTCATTTTTAGGTGGAGGGATGAAAGGTTTAAGGTGAGACAGGTGGACCCAATGAGAGAATCCTTCGAGTTTAGCAGCTCTAGGGGTCACGAGAATCACCTTAAAAGGGCCCTGCCATTTGGGAGAGAGGGGTGAGGGCCAATGATCTGGAGGGGATAAGAGAACTTGGTCTCCAATGTTGACAGGTAGGGGACAGGAGACAGTCTGTGGCCACGGTAGATGGTGGTCATCAAAGTCCCATAGGAGAGAGCAGAGGTGGCAGAGCAATGGGGTGAGTAGGTGGTCTGGGAGGGGAGAGCATTTAGGTGAAAGACCAGGTGTTAAAACTGGACTTCCATACAAAAGTTCAAAGGGTGAGATAAGAAGAGGTCGCCTGGGGAAAGCTTGTAGCCTGAAAAGAACCTGAGGTAGGAGTTTTACCCAGTCAAGATGAAGTTCCTGTGATAGTTTAGCAAGAGTGATTTTTAAAGAGCGATTAGTTCTTTCTACCTTACCTGAAGATTGAGGATGGTAGGGAATGTGAAAATGCCAAGGGATGTTTAAGGTCAGAATCTTAGATAGACTCTGAGAGATCTCGGAAGTCAATTCAGGACCATTGTCTGACTGAAGGAAGGCTGGAACACCAAATCGGGGGATGATCTCTTGGAGGAGGAGATCAGAGACTGTCTGAGCCCTTGTGTTAGTAGTGGTAAAGGCTTCTACCCACCCTAAGAAGGTGTCCACCAAGACCAGGAAGTACTTAGCACACTTGACAGTAGGCATATGGGTAAAGTCAAGTTGCCAGTCAGTTCCAAGAAGGGAACCTCTAGCCTGATGGGTAGGGAAAGAGGTACTATGATATCTCTAGTTGGAATATGACATCTGACAGATTTTACAAGCATGATAAATTTTTAAGAAATTTAAGTCTTCAGGAGTAGGCTGTAAGTGGGTCTTACAAAAGAAGATAACACTTGGCTGTTAGGATGAAAGAGTTGGTGAAGATAGGATAGAGTTTGGTGAATGTCAGGGGTGGAGGTAGAGATGTGGGTTGTAATGTAAGGATGTCTTGGGGAAGGTGAGATGAGTTTAGCCCCCTAAGGGCCGCATCTCTAGCTCCCTCATCAGCTCAGTTGTTTCCCTTAGATACAATAGAGTCATCTGTCTGGTGGGATCTGCAGTGGACAATATCAATAGCTGTGGGGAGATGGGAGGACTTTAGCATGGCTAAAATGTGGTTTGCATTAGTTACTGATCCTCCTGTTGTGGTAAGTAACCCGTGCTCTTTCCAGATAGCAGTGTGGGACAGGAGGATATGTAAAGCATATTTGGAACCTGTATAGACATTGAGAGATTGTCCCTGTGCCAGTTGAAAGGCATGGGTGAGAGCTATCAGCTCAGCTGTTGATTAGTGGTGTATACAGGAAGGGCCTGTGCCTCTACTACCTCGGTGTCTGACACTATGGCATAGACAGCTTTTCTAGTCCCTTCATATAGAAAGGAGCTTCCATATGTGTACCAAGTATAAATGGCTTGAGGCAATGCGCCCTCCTGTATGCGTGAAGGATGAGGTAATAGTTGCTCTAAAGTCTCAGTGCAGGAATGAGACAGGGAGTGCTTAGTATTTGATCACGGAAGAAGAGTAGAAATATTAAGAGGAGGACATGATTGGAAGGTGAGCATGGAATCTTCTATTAGCGCTACCTGAAGAGAAAGAACTCTGGAGGGAGGTAGAGTCTGCAAGCCTTTGTAAGTTAGGAGCTATGACAGGTTATGAGAAGAGAGCACAGTTATGAAAGACCCCAAGGTTAATTTCTTTGATTCTCAAATAAGGAGTTCAGCAGCTGCTAAGGCACAAATACAAGGTGCCCATCCCTGGATGGTTAAATCTAGTCTTTTTGACAAGTATGCTACAGGTGCAAAGGAAGGTCCCAGTTGATGACCTAAGACTCCAAGGGCAAATCCCTCCTTTTCAGTTACATAGAAGGAAAAAGGGCGAGTCAGGTCAGGGAGATGTAAGTCTGGGGCCTTAAGGAGAGCCTGTTGGAGCCTTTGAAAGGGCTTGGTAACAGATTTGAGAAGAGGTTCGTGGGTGGGGCCTAACGCTGCCTCATATGAGCATCAAGAAAGGAGGTAAAAGGAAGGAACCCAGGAATGTAAAAAGCTAGCCATTCCTAGGAATGATAAAATCTCTTCCTTTGTACAAGGAACAGTTAAAGACTGAATCAGATTCTTTCTATCTAAGGTAATAGCCTTACATTAGATAGAAGGTTGGGGTAATTGCTAATCCCAAATAGGTAACCTGAGGAGTGGACAGTTGGACTTTAGAAGGTGAGACCCTGTAGCCTCGACTGGAAGGAAATTTAGAAGAGAAGAGGTGTCTGCTTGGCTATTCTCTAGAGATGGGCTACAGACAAGGATGTCATCTACATAAAGAAGAATTTTAGATCTAGGGAGAGATAAAGAGAGTAAGTCAGAAGCCAGAGCCTGGCCAAATAGGTGTGGGCTGTCTCGGAATCCCTGAGGTAGAACAGTCCAGGTAAGTTAGGTAGAAAAGTGGGTGTCAGGATCCGTCCAGGTAAAGGCAAATATGTTCTGTGACTGGGTGTCGAGAGGAATAGACAAGAATGTGTCCTTTAAATCTAGGACTGAGAAATGAGAAGTTCCTGAGGGGGTAGTAGAAAGAAGTGTGCAAGTATTGGCTACAGAGAGGATGGAGAGGAACCACTGCAGCATTAATGCGCCTGAGGTCTTGAACCAGGCGATAGGTACCATTAGGTTTCTTAACTGCTAGTATAGTGGTGTTGAAAGGAGAAGAAGTGGGACAAAGGAGATTTTTCCTTAAGAGGTCAGAAATGATACGCTTAAGTCCCTGAGGCTCTGTAGAGAAAGAGGATATTGAGCTTGGGTGATGTACCTGGTAGGGTCCAGTAACTGGATGACAACAGGAGAATGAAGTCTAGCAACAGAGGGGTTCTGGACATCCCAAACTCTGGGGTCCACCTGAGAATCTGGTAGAGGAAATAACATGTTAGTGTTAGTAGGTTGAAGGAGAAGTAGGGGAACTGCTGGCGAGTTTGGGTTCAGGCGAGTGGGGAGAGCAAAAAAAAATTGATGCCCCTAACTTAACTAAAAGATCTCTTCCTAATAAGGGAACAGGAGAATTTGGCACTATCAAAAAGTAATGGGCGACGTGTGTATTTCTAAAAGTGCAGCTAAGTGGTGGGGTCTGATGAGGAAGGTAAGGCTGCCTTCCTATCCCGACTATGGGAAGCCATGAGGGTGAGGTGGGACCCCCAGATCTCCACCAGGACTGAGTACATGGCCCCAGTATCCAAAAGGAAGGAGATGGGTTGCAAACATACCACGATAGTTACCTGGGGCTCCCTGCTGGTGATGGGCGTGGTCGGGTTGAGGGAGCTCTGGCTCCTTTTTTCATCTATAGCCAAGCCTAGGAGGTCAGTTGGAGGGGAATCTGGATGGGATGGCCCTCTGTTCTGCGTGACACGAGGGCAATTGACAGCCCAATGTCCCTTATGATGACACTTAAGACATGGTCCTCTTGGCTTGCAAGGGTTGGGACAGGGTCTTGCCCAGTGATCTTGTTCACCACATCTATAGCAGGGAGCTGGTGGTACCTGAGCCTTGGAAGGCCAGGAGCCTGGGGTGGTAGCTGGAGCTGGTCGGACAGCTTTTGCCAGCATGTGGTACTTTTGTTTTCGAGCTCTGTCATCTCTCCCATGGTATACCTTGAAGGCCAGTGCCAAGACTTCCACCTGTTGAGTTAGGGGCCCCCTGTCCAAGTGCCTAAGTTTAGCTCTGGGAAAAGAAATAAGTCATTAAAAGTTGCTTACCTTCCAGATTATCAGAATCTAGATTAATGTATTGTAACAAAGACTTTGTGAGGCATTGTAAAATCTGAGATGGATTTTCCTATTTGTCCTGGACAACCGCTTGGAGTTTTTCAAAATTTACTGGATTTAAGGCTGCCTTTCTGAGACCAGCCAGAAGGCATGTAACAAACCTGTCTCTGGCTAAAATACCACCTGTGGAATTGTAATTCCACTGAGGGCCCTGGTCAAGCACTGTCTCAGATCCAATTGGATAGGTTCTGTTTGGTGAATTTCGTCTGCATGCGTTCTTACCTCTTTCCAAACTTGCCTACATTCATCAGGAAGTAAATTGTTAGTAAGAATCATATGAACATCATGGAAAGTCAAGCTGTAAGACTGAGTAATGTACTGAAACTCTTTAATAAAGTTAGAGGAGTTAGAAGTATAAGAACCCAGCTTACTTTCTATTTGAGAAAGTTCGCTCAATAAGAAAGGAACATGTACTCTAACCAGACCATCAATTCCAGCCACTTCCCTCAGAGGAAGGACTGCTTGCTGGGTCAAGTGTCCTTGGAGGAGAAGGAGAACTTGAGGGTTTGGCTGTAGCCTTAGAATGCATAATGGGGGGATTTAAAGGTTGGTGCCAGTTCAGGGAGTTTGGCGTGACCTGTAGCTGGCACAGAGGAAGAGGAGGGATGTGGGGAGGTCGGGTTGGTAGTCTCTGGGACCTGGTGTGAGGGAGAGACCAAGGCTGCAGTTTGGGATTCTGCAGGCCCAATCAATCTGCCGCAGGTGGGTGGTCGCTCGTCATTGGGATCAAAGGTACCAACCTCTAGTGGAAGGTGGGTGGGTTTCATGGCTAAGAGAAGCTGGGATGGGGGACAGGCAGAGCAGAGAGAGGGTTGAGAGCAAAGATGGATGAAGGCTTGAACATACAGAACCTGATCCCATTTACCAGAATGCTGGCAGTATGTATTAAGATCCCTTAAAACAATCGGATCTAGGGTGCCATTAGGTGGCCATTTGGAATTATTGCCTAACTTATATTGAGTCCAGACCTTATTACAGAGTTTATTAGTTTTGACCGCCTCCAATTGGGCATTAGTTTTAGAGACTTGAGATTTTCCAAAAGACATCCCAGTGGGGTGCCTGGAGGTACTGAAGACAAGTTATTGCCCATTGGGTGGGTGAGGAAAACTGTTGCTAGATATAATCTCAGCGTCCTGAAAGAAATTAGCAACATAGTTTAGCTAGACTAAATGTCCTAGGCCCTTGCGAAGGCCTTTAGGAGCTGAAATGTTCTCAGAATGTCGGAGGAAGTGCCCCACCCGGGCCAGGACTTTGTCTGCAGCTGTAAAAGCTAAAAGGGGATTTTGAAGTCACTTCTGAGTAAGGGTAAACCCAAGGACTTAAATGTCCTATTATGAATGTTAGCTGGAAAGCCAGCATTTGGGTAGCTCTAGAAAAGGTTGGTCAGATCCCTTCTGCAACTAAGATTCCCTCCAGCTAACTGAGGTGCCTTACTGATAAGCCAGTGTGTTTTTGTTAAAGATGTGCAATCCCATAGCTGGGAGTGTGCAACTGTTTGGTCGGGTGGCCCAGAGACAACCCAAGTGGCAAGCTGTAGGGCACAGCTCATGTGATGAAGCCCATGAGTCTCAGGCTGCAGAGTCCACTAGCAGTCGAGGTGGCATAGGGGAAGCGGTCGGGGGTGGGGGTGGGGGAGAGCAGTAGCAGTGGTAGGGGGTGGAGCGCTGTTTGCGGGTGTCTGCACTGTCCTGTCCTTAGCAGCAGCTGACAGAATCTCCTGGCTGAGCTTGCCAAAATGTTCGTTTTTCCACGCAGTTCATTTGCCTACACTGCAGCACAGGTCACCTGTCTGCCAGCTACGTGGGCCATGGGGATGCCGTGGAGATGCAGGCCGCATTGAGATCACACCAGGCCAAACAGTTCCATGTGGGGCTTTATTTAAGATGGGGAAAGGTGTAGCAGGCAGGAAGAAGGAAGGAAAAGAAAAGGAAAGAGAGGAGAAACGCTACCCAATTGTATACGAGTGATGACGTAAATTACAGGTAAAGGTGGGCCATTGAATTCTGGGTATATGGCTGCTGTTGCCTTGGCAAAAGGCCTATAGTCACACTGCGCTAATTGTCGCATATATGACGTCACAAGTCTCGCAGGTCTCGATATTAACTCATGCATTATTATATCTGATTCCTCAACAAAATATTTGTGTGTACGTACGTGTGTTTTTCTCCTTATGTGCTTCACATACATACATGAGTGCATGAATATACATGATAGTGTGCAGGATGCTAGATTTCTATTGCTATCACAGGGCAGAAGAACACTCACTGCAGTAAAATATCTCATGTGATTTCTAGGCTTTAAACTTTTATCATGAAAATGAAGGATTGATATCAAAATTAAAAATAATTCCATAAATGTAAAAAATTATAAATATTAACTTTCTTACAGAGAGCATATGAGTTGAAGACAGTGTATCAAGTGCAGAGTGGACATCCAGTAAGAGCATAAATGCATATGTAGATGAAAGGCAAAACTGTTCACTAGCAGCAGTGTATTTCTAGTATTTTCATCTTTGTGCAGATTTGGCCTCATACTTACTTATCTTACTTGTAATTATTTAGCCAGGTTAACATGTACTTGATAAAACAAAAATATTACCTCAAATTTAAGAGTTAGGGTAAAAGAAAGATAATAAAGATTTATAGTATATTAAATAAAAATATTGAAGTCAAAGTGCTAATAAGATAATTCAAAAATACTATCAGAAATTATTGAAACATGACTTCCCTGTGGCCATGCACTTTACAGAATCTGGCAGTAGATATTGACAGTGTTTGCCCACTAACTGCTTTGGGCTCTATTTCACTTGAGCAGGATAGAGAAAGGAAGTACTAGGATAACAGTGGAGAGCTGGGTGCCCAGACTCTGGACTTTGTCTGAGAAGGAAAGTCAGTATCAGGATCCAGCCATATCATCACAGGTGCTTCTGGAGTTGGTGCTGATGATGAGATTAAGGAGGATTCCTCCCCTTGCTGGATAGCTGGGAACTGACCCTGCATTTTGGAGCCATTTTAAATATTATCAAAAGAAGGAATTAAAACATCAAAAGGCTGATCTGAAACTATTTTTTTATCCTTAAAAAGAGATGAATATGTAAAATTCATATAAATATTGAATATAGAATATTTATTTTAAAGAGTAATATAAAGACAAGTAAGAACATTTTATCATTAAAAAACAAAATGAATTAGGTCTCAAAAACATGCAATATGGTTTAGTACTGAGATGAGAGAACCTGGGATAAAACTAAGAAGAGTTATTGCATACACTCCCAAATTCATCCAGTTTGCTGAAGTATTTGTTTAATACTTAGACTGACATTTGCATTTCACTTGAGACTTCAGCAAATTTTTAAAGTTTTTATTTTCACATAGAAATTGTCACATAGAATTAAAGAAGCTATAATAAACAGAAATAATTTCTTCTCTCAACTTTTCATTTTTATTTACTTATAGAGGTAACAGGATAATATCAAAAAGAATATATTTAAATTCTAAACTCTAATTCCAATAATTATGCTCATACATTTTATGAATCTTTCCTGTTACTAAAAGTAAAAGCTAGAGGAAAATTCAGAGCACCGTCATGCTTGTTGGGGAATTTCCCAGGAATGATGGTGTTCCAGGAGGTTAGCAAATGCTATTGCACAGGAACTTCAAGAACAAATTATCATTGTTATAGAATTTTAATAGTATACTGTACAGCAATATGAGAGACTCTGGTAGATAAATCTCCAAATACTTCTTCCAAAGCTAGAAAATAAATTTTAATGTTACTTTCATTATTTTTATACTTTGATTTTTGTTTCTTCAGTGAAATGCTCTAGAGAATCAATGACAGCTGAGACAGAAAGAATCCTTGTCTTCCAAGAACTGGACTCTGAGAGATTAGTCAATCCCAAAGTATGATCACTGTTTTACCTAAACACATGTACACAAGAGAAACACAAATTAAGCTCAGTAGGTTTTAAGTACAGAGACACTAACATAAATACATACTCATCCAAATATGTATAAATATAAAGGGATAATAATTACAGAAGTGATGAATTTGAGGGTGAGTAGGATAAGGGAAAAGTTGAAGTGGGGAAGCTAAAAAATGACATAAATTCAGTATTTGTGGGAGAAAAAAAATTCTCAAAAATAATTATGAAACCAAGGCTTAAATGGGGGTACTTGAAAAATGTCTCTCAAAAACCATGGACTCTTTTTAACTACATACAAAAGCTTTGTTTTTCCTATATGACTGTATTATTATAGCTGAGAAAGCTAAGATAGGTGAGAGAATAGAGTTGTTCTTAATTTAAAAAAGATAATATTTTTCAAATTAGTAAAGAAAGACATACTTGGTGTCACACACTTTTCCTTCTTTTAGCTCCAAGCAACAAGTACTTCCTTTGCTTGGGATCCGAAGAGGGATTTATAAGTAAATCCATTGTTAAATCCACAACTTCCGCAAGTATTGTAGTAAAAAGCAAGATTGCTTTTCCTGAAAATAGAGTAGTTCTTAACAGAGAACATTAACTGAGATTTTTGTAACAGCTTGGTAAAACTTCCCAGTGTGAAGATGTTAATTTCCAACACCAGACAAGTGCCATAGATAAAAATCTCAAAAATTGTCCCAGTGCCAGACACAATTCTGCAGGTGTATGATATCACCTGTTACCCACAACATTATTTTAAAGGCTGGTGGCAATGTTCTCAGCCCACAGTACATCCCCCCGTATCTGAGTCATAGGAATATTGTCCTTGATACTACTAAAGAAATTTGCTGGCATACTAAATAATTATTAGGCATGATTAAGTGATATTCAAGTTATAGATGTGATAGTGATTCTCAGGAGTATCCAACAGAGGATTTATAATCTACAGAAAAAAGTCCAGTATTATAGAAATGAGAAACATTTGTTTTTATTGTAATTGTTATTTTAAAAAATATTCACTTATTTATTTGTATGGGTCTGTGCACATGACTACATGCACTACATGTATGTGTCTACAGAGGCCAGAAGACAGCAGTTGGTATTATGAACACTGCAAAATCCCTGAAAAAGTTGCTGGTTACTAGAATGTGGTCTTAAGAAATAGCAACAACTGCACTTAACACCTGAAGATCTTAAACCTGTTTTTTTATATTTTAGTATGAATTATTTCACAGTGTACAACTAACGCATTTAGGTCATGGTGCTCTATTCACAGAAATTAATTTCCTGGGAAGGGCTTTTAAGCACTATGATAACAAAAGTAGTGTCCTACTTTTGACTAAGAACGGGGTGCTACATCAGGTACTTAAACTCATTTAGAAAATAAAGCAGCTCTTACCCATTAGCATCCAAATTTGCAGAGCAAAAAGGTTGAATATTTATTGATTCAGAGGCAATCGGTGGTCCTGAGAAGCCATGCTCTGTCTTTTGCATGAGAATTGCAGTCCATAGATGGCAATGATTCTTCTGAATTTACATTATTTTAGCTTTGAGAGTGATAAAATATTTTTTTAAAATTATTTATCAGACTTCTGGCCATGGTAGGTTAACTCAATAGTAACTCATTTTTATTTTGTTTAAAAGAGTAGACCAGTTTACAAACTAGAAAATGTTAAAATGTCATAGGTTCATCCAATTAAAATGACGTTTTTCTTTTTTTATACAGCCTATTCTCAAATTGAATGTCAGTCAAAACTGGAATTAAAATAGGAAACAGTAAATGAAATCAGCAGGTTGTGGGGAGTGGTAGGATATGGGTAGAGACAGATGGAAAGACCATGTAATTAAAAATAAAATTAAAAATAAAGTAATTAATAAAATCACATACAGTCAATTATGATATAGGGAAATATAAATTAAGTTGTCAGAGGTTTTATAATTTTAACGTAAATCGGCTATGTATGCCATGCAAACACAGAAATGTTCTCGAACTATAATCTGAATCACACAATAAAAGTTAAGAAAAGTAATTATATTTTTACACTTAAGTGACAATTTCATAAACTTTAAAATTGGAAAATTACTTAAAATTCTTTTGCTAAATATGGTAAAAATTACACTTCAATATTATGGAATTAAAAGGAAAACATTTGGTGTGCATTAGATTTTACTTTCTCTTCTGTCTCTCTGTCTTTCTCTCCCTTTCTTTCCTCTCACATGCGTGTATATGTGTGTGTCATCCCCTCCTCTCTCTTTGTGTGTGCATATGTGAGTATGTGTGTATGTTGGATAATGAATGAAAAAGCTATACTTATAACTGTGTTAATTAAATAAAATTAGAAGATTAAAACAACTAATATTTTTCTAAGAGATCACATCTCATGGAAAAATAGCTTCTTGAAATACAAAATTGGTATATTTACATTTCTTAATAACCTGAAGAACCTTAATAACCTTACATATCTGAAAAAGATATGTAAGCTCCATGTGACACCATTCATCTTTTACTTGCCAAGATTTTCTCATTAAAAATTTTCCCTTATGGTACTTTTGCTCAATAAGTACTATATTTGTTGTGTAGATATAATCCTGAGCTTGCAAAGCACATTTTTAATATTAAAGTTTCTCATCTCTCTCCAAAGATTTATTTCCCAGGAAAAATTTAAATAAACTCTCCATTTAGTAAACATTAAAGAACTGCATATGTTGTAACCATCTTTGAAGGAGATACAGTAGAATGAGAGGTGATGAACTAGGTGTAATTGGGTATCAAATGATCTGCTTTGAAGATAATGTATGGTCACCATCTGTGCTTTAGACCATTTAGGCTGTTCTAGTGTAGTCTTGGGGTTTTGTCTTCATTCTCAATTTTACCATCAAGTGAAAGGACCAGGGACAGAAACTGATGAGGTAAAAAAAAGTAAGCCAGTGAATTAAGCATAACTTCCTATTAACACCTTAGAAATTACTACTTTAAACACCAGTACTGCCATCAAAGTAGACTCGGAATAAGAACTCTGAAACCACTGATGAATCCAAGATCCTGAAGAGGTATTTTTTGTTTTGTCATTTCCCAAGAGGGATAATCTCTCTTGACAGTAAAATCATCTGTAGCACCACAAGAAATCTAATGGCTAAAATAGTACTCTAAATATGTAAATGTGTAGAAATGCATTTTAGCAGCTAGATATTAATTGATCGAATTATAAATATATATAAAACTTTTCCACTATATTGAATCAAATATAATTTCAATTACTTACAATTATTCTTTTAAACTATTGTATATTACTTGGCTGGTTAGTCATTTAAATATGTCCATCTGTATATACTTGTGTGTATACATGTTTATGTATCATACATGTTATATCATAAGCCCTTATATTCCTTCATAAAGAGATTGGATGTTGTTTCTTTGGGGCCAGTCAGATATTCCTCGAATACTGAATTAGAAGAAGTAAGATAAAATGGATTTTTTCCAGCCCAGGGCTGTTTCCTCATTCCAGGCAGCACTTCATATTGATCTTCTTCTATTTCTAATTTTGTTGCCACTGATTGAGCTGAGCTCTAAATCTTCTGATGGCTTACATGCTGTTAGGATGCTACATTGCTAGCAGAAGCTCAATGTAGCAATGTTCTCATTTTAAACTCTAATTTGGTCTTATTTGCAGCAAATTAAGGTGCTTGGTGTGGCATTTCAGCACCAAAATACTTTTATTATATGTGTTTCTTTACTCATCTACACATAAAACAAGGGCTATATGGTCAATACAAATGTGTGCCTTAGACAAAACGGTGAAATAGGACATGAGAACTATGTAAAATTTGCACTTACATTCCCTGAATACCTACATTCAGTTACACCTTTTGTATTTGTTCTTGATTTTCTCATTTAATGTTTGTGTATGACTCTCTCCCTTTCACCTGCCATGTATGTATGTGTGTGCATTTGTGTGCATTTGTTTTTATATGCATGTTTTTATATACATAGGGAGCTATGAACACATACACACACACACACACACACACAGAGAGAGAGAGAGAGAAAGAGAGAGAGAGAGAAAGAGAGAGAGAGAGAGAGAGAGAGAGAGAGAGAGAGAGAGAGAGAGATTGAGAGGAGGGCAAAAATGAACCACTTAAGCACAGAGGACAACTACAAAACACCTTTGACCTTTGTATAGGTTCTCAGAGTTGAGCTCAATTGCAGAACTTTGTGGCAAATCATGCTTTACCTACTGACTCATGCCAGTGGTGCTGGACATGTTGTTTTAAAGTGAATGCTCCCTAAGAGGTATATACTTAGACATTTATAGATGGACAAATATTAAACGTTGTTAGTATAACATTAGTATCAGATCATCATCTCATGGCAGTGCTGGAGACATGGATCAGTAGTAGAGGAAATCCATTATTTCAGAGGGACCATGTCCTGTTTGCAGAGACTATTTCTACTGGTATGCAACAACCTGTAATTCAGCCCCAAGAAATCTGTCTCACCTGGCCTCCACAGGCATCTAAATGGATAAGACACACCCCACACACAAATAAACAATTAATTTAAGAGTTATAATTACTAAAGTATAAAAATACTGAAAAGAAACCTAGTTCAGTGTATAAAGGGAATTTATGTGAACTACTAGCATAACTATGTCAGACATGAGAAAATTTAGAAAAAAGATAAATAAAATAAATATAATAAATAAATATAATATAAAAAGAAAACTAATTTATTTTTTCTATGTTCTGAAACAAAGAACTTTATTGATAATTTTGATTGATATTCAATTTGAGTAAAAATGTTTCTATTATTTTATCAATTATTGATTATTTGTGTGACAGAAATAAATTGTCATTCATTTCTATTACACTATTCAGATAGTTTGAAGAAGGTTAAGCTAGAAGAAATAACATAAAAACAAATTCATGTCTTAGGCATGTACTGACCAAATCTACCACACTTTGTCTAAAGCACATTTTCCAACATTTTCCACAGTCTCCAACTTCGAGTGAATTGTTTTTAGGTTGATATCCACACATATGCATTAAACATATAAGATTAATAGATCATATTTATGCTTCTTCCCAAGATTATTTCACGAACTATAGTACCTTAGAGTAAAAACATAACAAATTGAATCTCAAACGTGTTATAAAGCCAGTCAGTGGTGGCACACACTTTTAATCCTAACACTTGGGAGGTGGAAGCAGGCGGATTTCTGAGTTCAAGGCCAGCCTGGTCTACAGAGTGAGTTCCAGGACAGCCAGGGCTATACAGAGAAACCCTGTCTCAAAAAAAGAAAAAAAGAAAAAGGAAAAAAAAAAAAAAACAAACCAAAACCAAAAACCAAAAACCAAAAAAAAAAAAAAAAAATAAATAAATAAATAAAATAAAATAAAAAGAAAAAGAAAAAAAATGAAACAAAACAAAAATACATCCTATTATAACAATCTCTCTTTAAATTCCTTTTAGGTAGCTTTGTTAATTTTCTAGTCTTTATCAAATTCCACTTGTCTTTCTATCATTTTTATTTTTATACCTAAATCTAGTACCCACCACCATCATGCTCATGTCTTATTTGTTGTTTTAGGTTGGTCAACATCTTTGATGACCATACCTTTTGATTAATAATTTCTAAAAAGGTAAAGATAAATAGAAGCTCATCCATAGGGTGAAACCTGGTCATAATTTAAAAGTAAAAGTTTACTTTGTAAAGCTGTCCTTTATTTCCATTGTAATTAAAAAAAAAAAAACAAAATTCTGCTTTCCTATTATGCCACTGGAGAAAAAGCACTATGAGACCCTTTATATTTTATATACATCTTAAGGTTTTTATGACAAAAAGACAAGAAGATTTCAAACCCACAATGTACTCTGATTTTGTCTTTCAATATATCTATATGATTTATAATTTCTAAAATTCAGTGAAAAGAAACACCTTTAATATAGAAATAATTGAATGTGGTAGCACAATATAAGTGTAGTACTCTTAATATTTATAACAAACCAAATGGTCATTCTTACAAAGATTTCCCAGCACACCTGTGCATTTAAAAAAATTCATACCTGCCATTCTGTGTTCTAATAAAGTATATTCATTGTAGTTATTTTCAAACTTTAGAGAAGACTTCTGTTTCATACAGTCATACAAATTATTAGAAGGTCTGAGTTACTTTTTGTGGTACTTTATATCTCCTTTTGAAAACTTCCTTTAAAAATATACTTTATACAAATATTTATGGCACATATTGATTTGTTTGTATGTAATGTCAATTCCACAATATGTTAATATTTTGTAACAAAACATATTTCTTTATGAATAACATACAGTAGTTTAATTTCCAAGTTAAATAAACTAAAGTTTTATATTGTTAGAAAAATCAGACTAATTACATTAAAATACTCAGTTGTAATAGTTGGATTCAAATGTCAGCTTGAATGACACAATAAATAGAAAGACATCATTTCTCTGAAAGCAGAATTAAATATGCTCTTAAAGTTTTTTCTCTTGTTTTTTCTCTCTCTTTCTCATGCACACACACACACACACACAAGCACAGTGGGGAAGAGAAATAGACACAGAGCATCAGAGACAGAGGCCCATAGAAATTACAATTGCATACCCCTGTTTACACAAAATAATAAATAATAAAGTGGATAATATTGGGCAATAGACATGAAAATAAGGTGTTGAACACATACAAACTTCCAAAGTGTTAAATCCCACCAATCAGGTATAATAGTTATAGAATCAAAAGGTCCTTTCATGGTCATGCATTAGCCATCATTGATAACATAAATTGACACCGTTCTCTTGGAATGATACTTGAGGAACCTAAGTAGATTTCTTGGTTATACTCCAAATACAGAAATGCAGCTAAAGTTTCTAAATTATGTGCTACATCTTTAAAGGTGAGGGTTGTTATTAGGAAGCAGGATGCATATCATCAATAAGGAAGACCTGAACATGATACTATAATGATATCTGCATACTCTGCTGTGGCTCAAGAATAAAGTAGGGGAAAAGAAGATGAAGAGAAACAAGTTGATTTAATTATAACTGGTTATGGTAACAGGAAATGAACGTAACTTTGTAGAAGTTTTAAGAGCAGAAAGAGTTTTGTAAAAATTGTAACAGATGAAGACACCAACTGGGGGCCACATGACAGGATCACAGAGCTAAGACCTAGCTAAAGTTGGAAACCACACCTGCACAGACATACATTTTCTCTACCCACAGCATCCAACAATCTTAGGGCAGAGACAGAGAAGCAGATGGTGAAATGGATGGGATGAAAGTAAGCCACGTATGGAGAAGCTACAGCATAACATTTAAGGAAAGCTGTATGTGGATATGTTTACATAGGAAGAGTGCCTGGAGACCTGTGCCATGGCTTTGGAAAAAACAGATAAGTCATGCTGTGAAGGAGAGAGAAGAAAAAGGGATCCTTTTGAGGACAATATTTTTTCCTTTTGTTTGTCTGTCTACCATCATCTATCATCATCTACCATGTATTATATTTATGATATATGATATATTTATATATTCATTGAACAATGTGAAGATAAATCATTCAACTAAGGATAGTGATGGGATTTTCAAACCAGGTAGATAGCCAGAACCCATACTTTACAGAGCTCTGATTTTAATTCAGAACCTATAATCAAAGAGGTAAGAGTGATTGAGAAAAACTACTGATATGATCCTTAGTTCTACACATTGCACCACACACACAGACATACACAACCCACATGTTTGCACATGTAAACATAAACACACTCACACATGTGTACATTTAAAAATGTTGAACTTTTATCATTTTTCACACTTTCTTTCATTGAAAAAGGTACTAGCTTTACAGGTTTTAAAACTTCTGCATAAGTTTAAGATAGACAAAGTCAGAGACTTGAGGGTGACATGATCCATCTCCACAGCCTGGAGCTGCCTCATCTGGTCTTTCTTACATTCCTTTTCACACCTAGCACAAATAATAATGTTACACTGACAGATTGAAATATGAGCATTGTGGTTGACTCATAAACCTAACCCAGGATTAGGTTTCCAGACCACATTATTTTTCCACTTTTATTCCTTTATGGGTCATTTGACATCTGATGGTGTCGCCCCTACTATTCTTCATTCTGTCATATACCATAACATTTCATATACACTACAAAACTACAATTGCTTTATATGATTTCAACATCCAAATGGATTATCTGCCAAGCCTATTATTTCCTTGATCCTGTGACACTCAATGAACTCTCCAATCTGATTTTGCTTCTAATTTGCCTCCACTAAGGAGAACTTCACATTTAAAATTCAATCTTTGAATACTGAGCAGAGAACTGCAAGTTTTTTTTGCTTATGGATTGGTATCGTCAGACACTAGATTGCTGGGATTTCAGCAGCATCTACAAATCTGGCAAAAATTATTTCTTGATTTTCTTTCCAAATTTTCATTATTGTAGCTTAGTAATGAATTACTATGGTCTCTTCAATCTTAATGTTCCGTTTTCTCGACTCTTAATGTGCACCTTTACAAAAAAGTCCAATAAATGTTTGTTTCAAAACTCATAGACTTGCAGAGCACACACATTTTTTTCTCTGCATCTGATCCAAATCTAATACCAGTAACAAATTTTTCAGAATTTTCTTCTTTACAAATATATAATTTTCCTCTTTTGGTGATTAATAAATATCAATTAGCATGTCTATCATCTTATCTTCTGAGTTAGTTCTTTACTATTAAATACAATTGATTTTTGCCAACATTTAACTAGGCCTAATTTTCCTAAGAATATTTCAAATCTTTTCTGGATTCCTTCTGTTCTATTCTTTCTGACATCTGCTCGTTTAAAATGTGTAGAAAGCACTCAAAAAGTAAACTTTCTTATAAAAAAATCATTTTTTTATAGGATGAATTCCTATGTTTTGTTTTGTTTTGGTTTGGTTTGGTTTTTTTTTTGTTTGTTTGTTTTGGATTGCTTTTGATTTTTTTAGAGACAGGGTTTCTCTGTGTAGCCCTGGCTGTCCTGGAACTCACTCTGTAGACCAGGCTGGCCTCGAACTCAGAAATCTGCCTGCCTCTGCCTCCCAAGTGCTGGGATTAAAGACATGTGCCACCACCACCCAGCTCCTATGCTTTTAATGTAGCTCTAAACTTACCTCAACTAAAGACTGCTTTCAAATGTATGTTGTAGATTTTCTTCCTTGACTTATTCAACACATGCTCCTCAGAGTTCTGTATGCAGATCTCTCCTTTTCATACTCTAGACAATGACTCTGTGTGTCCAGTAATGATAACCAGCATATATTGGAAACATGATTTCCTCAAATCTCTTCCATAACGTAAATGGCCCAGTTCAAGGTACTGAACTCAGGAGGTATAAATACCCCAACCCTCAACATCTTAAAGATTTTAACTTTGCTGCAGACAACCACTTCATGTAAGGTCATTAAACTTCTAATTCTTGCAACAGAACTTTAGGGCAAAGAGATGGAAGATTACACACTACTGTTTCTATATGTTAGCTTCAGTCTCTAGCTTTATTAATGTGGTAATACTCCTAATATACTTTCTATATTTTCTTCCCTTGAATTATGATGCAGGGAAAAAGAGAAAACAATTAAAAGAATAAAACAATATGAATACAAAGACAAAGAACTGATTTAAAATTTTGCATCTGTTACCAAAAGAAAATGTCCTAAAATTTAGTAATTATAGTCAAAAAATTTCATTCATAGATCAGTTTTATCAATTTGCCCAAAATATTTTATAATGAAGTTTACTCAAAATTTTCTCTGGTGAAGATTTCTACACACACACACACACAGATGCACACAGACACAGATACACACACACACACACACAAATACGCAAATAAGTATTTGTGTTCAGCAAAACTTAAAAGCATTTTATTTTATATTTATATTTAGTGGATTATCTGATTTTTGTATTAAAAACTGTTTTGAAGTCTTTTTTGGTGTCTCAGCAGATAACACACTTGTTATATACATAAAGCCAAACAAAAAACAAATCAATGGGAGATACACACACACACACAAACACACATTCACACATATATAATAATAAAAAGATGAAGAGGCTAACAACTTGAGAGATAAGGGTTGTAGGAGGAATTTATGAGAGCTGTTGAAGTGGCAGAGAGAAGAAAAAGAAGGAAAGTCATACAACTTATTTAAAATATATTTTAAAGGGTGTTTGTGTGTTTGTGTGTTTGTGTGTTTGTGTATATATATATATATTACAAAGACAGTGAAACTGTGCTTTTAATGAATGGGGAAAGGAAATCCTTAAAAATACTGTCAAGTTCTAATGCCCACAGATCTTATTGGTTCCATATTCATCAACCACACTTGATATTTAGTAAATGATTCAATACCGGGCCTTAAATTTAGTTTGCAACTTACTTAGGGAAGTAAGGTTACAAAATCATCAAAATCATCCACATAATATCTGAGCAAAAATTGCTTGCTTCTTTCACTAATTCTTCCAAAACAAGCCAAATGATTTTTCCAAACATGATTATTAAATTTCCAATTAACTAAAACAATAAAATTTAAAAATGTTTTAAGCATTTTGTTGTACTTAATAAGTGTTTATAGCTTTATAATATACACATTATTACAACTCAAATGCATGAACTTTAAATGCCCAACCTGATTATATATGTATATATCAAAAATTTTAAATACTTACAAATAATCCCACATGTCTATATTTAGAATGGATATTCTTAAATGTTCATAATGTCCATTATTTAAAAAACTTGCAAACAATATACACTACATTTTCAATATATATACTTTCATGTAGTGGTGACAGGATTATAATTCATTAACCAACTATTTATATGTATGTGCATCAAATCTTATTTCATTATGCTTTATATTAACATTTTCCTTCCCCAAATCAGGGTTTTAAGTGATATAAAACTAAATCATAAACAACTGTGACTCTCCCAAGTTTTTTTCTAAATGCTGATTTTTTTATCTAGGAAAAGTAACATATATTAAACAGAGAATCAATAACCATGTATTCATTGACGGGATTGTCTTTTTCCTTATAATTCTCTCTATCAATACCCAGAGAAAATAATTTCTAGTTCAACTACACATTGAAAAAAGATTCTGCTTGGTGTTCTTCTATTTCAAAACTATCAACAATTAAGATAGAATAAGTTACTTGAGCTGTTAGTATGCAGATAACTTATCATTTTATCTATATCTTTTCCTTTTTGCTGCTTTGACTATAAAGAGTTTGACATAAGAAAGGGAGCAAAACAGTCACAAGAGCAATAAGGGAGACAATGTTTGGAACAGAGACTGAAGTAAAGGCCACCCAGAGACTGCCCTACCTGGGGATTCATCCTATAAACAGTCACCAAAACCCAACATTTTTATGGGTGACAAGAAGTATATACCAAAAGGAGCATGCCATGGTTGTCTCTGGAGGGGCCTTGCCAGAGCCTTACAAATACAGAGACAGATGCTAACAACCAACTATTGGACTTGGCATGGGGTCCCCAATGGAGGAGCTGGAGGATGGTCCAGAGGAGCTGAGTTTACAGCTCCATGGGAAGAGCAGTGATTTCGGCCACTCAGACACCCCAAGACTACCAGGGACTGAACCATCAACCAAGGGGCACACATGGTTCCAGTCAAAAATGTGGCAGAGGAAGTCCTTATTGGGCATCAGTGGGAGGAATGGCCCTTGGTCAGGTAAAGGCTCAACAGAGGCCCAAACAAAGGGAAACTGAGGGGGATGGGGAAGAAGGAATGTGTTGGGTGGAGAGGCATATAGGTGGAGGCAGGGGGAAGGAGGAAGGGGAGAGGTTGGGGGTCTTAGGGGAGAGGGGATATCAGGAAAGGTTTCCTCATTGGCAATGTAAATGAAGATGATATTCGCTAAAAAATTAAAAAAATAAAAAAGAGTTTTGACTATAGTTAAAAGAGTTTGGAAAAATAAATTAAATTGAATATCTAATATCATTTCAATGATATTTTCAAAGTGATCTAAAAACTCCTATTTCCCTACCAAAAAGGTAAATATGCTCTAAGCTTACTTTAAGTAATTGTTTTATGGCTGTAATTGCTACTCTTAAACCAAATTAAGGGCAATGATTTTATTAATTCAGGACATGACAAAGCACCTTGTCTTTAAAGTTAGAAATGCAAGAATCTTACTTGTTAATTAGAAAACATTATCAATAATTAGTGGATGATTTATATTTTCTAAATTCCAATGTAAAACCATAAATACTACCAAATAGCACATCATATATTTTAATCAAATTATTTTAAATTGTCAGTTTTAAGAAGGTTGGACAATAAGTTCAAGATTGTTTTGTGAAATGTTTGGATAATTTTTGTCATGTGTTTCAGTTATTTCATGCCGGGCACTAGTGGCACATGCCTTTAATCATAGAACTTGGGAGGCAGAGGCAGGCGGATTTCTGAGTATGAGCCTAGTCTATAGAGTGAGTTCCAAGAGAGCCAGGGCTATACAGAAAAACCCTGTCTCGAAAAAAAATCAAAAACAAAAACAAAAATCTAACGAACTAAAATATCATAAACAGAACAAATATTTGATATTCACATGAAATTGGAAACATGAATAATTAGTTTTTCTTGAATTTTAATTAAATTTATTTATTCAGTGTGTGTGTGTGTGTATCTGTGTGTGTGTGTGCGTGTGTGTGCCATGACATGACACGCTAAGGTTAGTGGAGAGCATTCATGATCTAATGCCTCATTCCACGCTGTGGTTTGCCTTGATCACATTTATGTTGTTGGATTTGATAGCAATTTGCATTTAAACTCACTAAGCCAGGATAATTTTTATTTAAAAAAAATATAACTTCAATTTTGCTCAAAAGGACACAGGCACAAGAAACAAATAAGAGGCAGTGGATTTGAGATGCTCTATGCAATGTTGGGTAATGGAAGTTGATTTTGATTATCTGTGGCATTATTTGTTACTTTAAACATTTAACATAGAAATTTTTAATATTTTTATTTTCTATATTCTTTGTTTACATTCCAAGTGATTTCCCTTTCCCGGATCCCCCCTCCCCATATGTCCCATAAACTTTCTTTTCTCCATCCCTTCTCCAATCACCTCCCACCTTTTTCTCTGTCCATATATTCCCTTCTAATGCTAGATCAATCCTTTCCAGGATCAGGACCCTCTCCTTACTTCTTCATGGGAGTCATTTGTTATGCAATTTGTGCCTTGGGTATTCAGAGCTTCTGGGCTAATTAATATCCACTCATCAGAGATCGCATTCCATGTGTATTCTTTTGTGATTGGGTTACCTTGCTTAGGATGATATTTTCCAGATCAAACCATTTGCCTAAAAATTTTGTGAATTCATTGTTTCTAACTGCTGAGTAGTATTCCATTGTGTAAATATACCACATTGTCTGTATCCATTCCTCCTTTGAGGGGCATCTGGGTTCTTTCCAGCTTCTGGCTATTATAAATAAGGCTGCTATGAACATAATGGAGCATGTGTCTTTATTGCATGCCGAGGAATCCTTTGGGTATGCCCAGGAGAGGTATAGCAGGGTCCTCTGCAAGTCTCATGTCCAGTTTTCTGAGGAACCTCCAGACTGATTTCCACAGTGGTTGTACCATCTTGCAGCCCCACCAGCAGTGGAGGAGTGTTCCTCTTTCTCCACATCCTCGCCAACACCTGCTCTCTCCTGAGTTTTTGACCTTAGCCATTCTGACTGGTGTAAGGTGAAATCTCAGGGTTGTTTTGATCTGCATTTCCCTAATGACTAATGATGTTGAGCACTTCTTAAGGTGCCTCTCGGCCATCTGAATTTCTTCAGGTGAAAATTCTTTGTTTAGATCTGTACCCCTTTTTTAATAGGGTTATTTGGTTCCCTGGGGTCTAACTTCTTGAGTTCTTTGTATATATTGGATATTAGCCCTCTATCAGATGTGGGGTTGGTAAATATACTTTCCCAATTTGATGGTTGCTGTTTTGTAGTTTTAACAGTGTCCTTTGCCTTACAGAAACTTTGCAATTTTATGAGGTCCCATTTGTCAAATCTTGATCTTAAAGCATAAGCTGTTGGTGATCTGTTCAGGAACTTTTCCCCTGTGCCCATGTCCTCAAGGGTCTTCCCCAGTTTCTTTTCTATTAGTTTCAGTGTGTCTGGTTTTACATGGAGGTCCTTGATCCACTTGGAGTGAAGTTTAGTACATGGAGATAAGAATGGATCAATTCGCATTCTTCTGCATGCTGACCTCCAAATGAACCAGCACCATTTGTTGAAAAAGCTATCTTTTTTCCACTGGATGTTTTTGGCTCCTTTGTTGAAGATCAAGTGACCATAGGTGTGTCGATTCATTTCTGGATCTTCAATTCTATTCCATTGGTCCACTTGTCTGTCACTGTGCCAATACCATGCAGTTTTTAACACTTTTGCTCTGTAGTATTGCTTGAAGTCAGGGTTACTGATTCCCCCAGAATTTTTTTTGTTGTTGAGAATAGTTTTAGCTATCCTGGGTTTTTTGTTATTCCAGATGAATTTGAGAATTGCTTTTTCTAACTCTGTGAAGAACTGTGTTGGGATTTTGGTGGGGATTGCATTGAATCTGTAGATCGCTTTTGGCAAGATGGCCATTTTAACTATATTAATCCTGCCAATCCACGAGCATGACAGATTTTCCATTTTCTGAGGTCTTCTTCGATTTCCTTCTTCAGAGACCTGACGTTCTTGTCATATAGATCTTTCACTTGTTTGGTTGGAGTCACACCAAGATACTTTATATTGTTTGTGGCTATTTTGAAGGGTGTCATTTCCCTAACTTCTTTCTCAGCCTGCTTATCCTTTGAGTATAGGAAGGCAACTGATTTGCTTGAGTTGATTTTATAACCAGCCACTCTGCTGAAGTTGTTTATCAGCTGTAGGAGTTCTCTGGTGGAGGTTTTCCGGTCACTTAAGTAGACTATCATGTCATCTGCAAATAGTGATAACTTGACTTCTTCCTTTCCAATTTGTATCACCTTGACCTCCTTATGTTGTCTAATTGCTCTAGCTAGAACTTCAAGTACTATATTGAAAAGATATGGAGAGAGAGGACAGCCTTGTCTAGTCCCTGATTTTAGTGGGATTGCTTCAAGTTTCTCTCCATTTAGTTTGATGTTGGCTACTGGTTTGCTGTATATTCCTTTAACAAGGTTTAGGTGTGGGCTTTGAATTCCTGTTCTTTCCAATACTTTTAGCATGAAAGGATGCTGGATTTTGTCAAATGCTTTTTCTGCATCTAATGAGATTATCAAATGGTTTTTTTCTTTGAGTTTGTTTATGTAGTGGATAGCACTGATTGATTTCCTTATATCGAACCATCCCTGCATCCCTGGGATGAAGCCTATTTGATCATGGTGGATGATTGTTTTGATGTGTTCTTGGAATTGGTTGGCAAGAAATTTATTAAGTATTTTTGCATCAATATTCATAAGAGAAATTGGTCTGAAGTTCTCTTTCTTTGTTGGATCTTTGTGTGGTTTTGGTATCAGCATAATTGTGGCTTCATAGAACGAGTTGGGTAGAGTTCCTTCTGTTTCTATTTTGTGGAATAGTTTGAAGAGCATTGGCGTTAGGTCTTCTATGAAGGTCTGATAGAACTCTGCACTGAAGCCATCTGGTCCTGTGCTTTTTTTGGTTGGGAGACTTTCTATGACCCTTTTTATTTCTTCAGGTGTTATGGGACTGTTTAGTTGATCTATTTGATCCTGATTTATTTTTGGTGTTGTATATCTGTCTAGGAAACTGTTCATTTCCTCCAGATTCTCCAGTTGTGTTGAGTATAGGCTTTTGTAGTAGGATCTAATTATTTTTTGAATTTCCTCAGTTTCTGTTCTTACATCTCCCAGAGTTTGTTAATCTGGATACTGTCTCTGTGTCCTTTGGTTAGTCTGGCTAAGGGTTTATCTATCTTGTTGATTTTCTCAAAGAACCAGCTCCTGGTTTTGTTGATTCTTTGTATGGTTCTCTTTGTTTTTACTTGATTGATTTCAGCCCTGAGATTGATGATTTCCTGCCTTCTACTCCTCCTGGGTTAAATTGCTTCTTTTTGTTCCAGGGCTTTCAGGTGTGTCATTAAGCTGTTAGTGTATGCTCTCTCCATTTACTTTCTGGAGGCATTCAGGGCTATGAGTTTTCCTCTTAGCACTGCTTTCATTGTGTCCCATAGATTTGGGTATGTTGTGTCTTCATTTTCATTAATTTCTAAAAAGTCTTTAATTTTTTTTCTTTATTTCTTCCTTGACCAAGGTATCATTGAGTAGAATATTGTTCAGTTTCCACGTGTATGTGGGTTTTCTGTTGTTTTTGTTGCTATTGAAGACCACTTTTACTCCATAGTGATCTGATAGGAGGCATGGGATTAGTTCGATCTTCTTATATTTGGTGAGGTCTGTCTTGTGACCAATTATATGGTCGATTTTGGAGAAGGTACCATAAGGTGCTGAGAAAAGGTATATTTTTTGCTTTATGATAGAATGTTCTATATATATCTGTTAAATCTAATTGGTCCAAAGCTTCAATTAGTTTCATTGTGTCTCCGTTTAGTTTCTGTTTTCCTGATCGGTCCATTGATGAAAGTGCAGTATTGAAGTCACCCACAATTATTGTGTTAGGTGCAAAGTGTGCTTTGAGCTGTAATAAAGTGTCTTTTATGAATGAGGTTGCCCTTGCATTTGGAGCATATATGTTCAGGATTGAGAGTTCTTCTTGGTGTATTTTTCCTTTGACCAGCAAGAAGTGTGTCTCAGAGTCTCTTCTGATGACTTTGAGTTGAAAGTCAATTTTATCTGATATTAAAATGGCTACTCCAGCTTGTTTCCTGAGACCATTTGCTTGTAAAATTGTCTTCCAGCCGTTTACTCTAAGGTAGTGTTTGTCTTTGACCCTGAGGTGTGTTTCCTGTATGCAGCAAAATGTAGGGTCCTGTTTACTTATCCAGTCGGTTAGTCTATGTCTTTTTATTGGGTCATTGAGTCCATTGATGTTAAGAGATATTAAGGGACTCGGCCTCCCACCAGTCAGGAGAGGTGCATCCATCTTGGTTTCAGACTCCAGGGATCAGACAGACTGAGGTACACAAACATAATCCGAGGCCAACACCGCTGTGGTCTGAGCCCAACGGGCATTGGCCTGCACCCAGGCCCTGGGCTGGTCGGGGGGCCATCGGGGTGCCAACCCAGCCAGGAGGTTTTTTGCCCAGGCCTGCACGCGCGCCGCCATTTTGCTTGCAGGACAACAGAAAGCTCTGGCGGGCAGACCTGTAACAGGCATAGCCTGAGGCTAACAAAGCGGGGGTCTAGGCCCCAAAAGGCACAGGACTGACCCCAAGAACTGGGCGGCTTGGTGGGCCATCTGTGAGTCAACCCGCCCAGGAGGTTGTTAGCACAGCAGACTCTCCCAGCGCTTTCAGGGAGCGCGGGCACGCACGCCCACCATCCTAGTCACCTGGCAGACCCAATTAACAGTCATAGCCCTAGGGGAACTTTGGTCGGACCTTGGCCTCCCAGGCTTTTGCCTGGACTCAGGGACTGGGCAGGCAGCAAAGAAAGAGAACTTCAGACCAATTTCCCTTATGAACATTGATGCAAAAATACTCAATAAAATTCTTGCCAACCGATTCCAAGAACACATCAAAACGATCATCCACCATGATCAAGTAGGCTTTATCCCGGGAATGCAGGGTTGGTTCAATATACGGAAATCCATCAATACAATCCACTACATAAACAAACTCAAAGAACAAAACCACATGGTCATTTCATTGGATGCTGAAAAAGCATTTGACAAAATTCAGCATCCTTTCCTGATTAAAGTCTTGGAGAGAACAGGAATTCAAGGCCCATACCTAAACATAGTAAAAGCAATATACAGCAAACCGGTAGCCAGCATCAAACTAAATGGAGAGAAACTTGAAGCAATCCCACTGAAATCAGGGACCAGACAAAGCTGCCCCCTTTCTCCTTATCTTTTCAATATTGTACCTGAGGTACTAGCTCGGGCAATTCGACAACATAAGGAGGTCAAAGGGATACAAATTGGAAAGGAAGAAGTCAAACTATCATTATTTGCAGACGACATGATAGTCTACCTAAGTGACCCAAAGAACTCCACTAGAGAGCTCCTACAGCTGATAAACAACTTCAGCAAAGTGGCAGGTTATAAAATCAACTCAAGCAAATCAGTGGCCTTCCTATACTCAAAGGATAAGCAGGCTGAGAAAGAAATTAGGGAAATAACCCCCTTCACAATAGCCACAAACAGTATAAAGTATCTTGGGGTGACTCTTACCAAACATGTGAAAGATCTGTATGACAAGAACTTCAAGACTCTGAAGAAGGAAATGGAAGAAGACCTCAAAAAATGGGAAAACCTCCCATGCTAATGGATTGTCAGGATCAATATAGTTAAAATGGCCATTTTGCCTAAAGCACTATACAGATTCAATGCAATACCCATCAAAATCCCAACACAATTCTTCACAGAGCTAGAAAGAGCAATTATCAAATTCATCTGGAACAACAAAAAACCCAGGATAGCTAAAACTATTCTCAGCAACAAAAGAAAATCTGGGGGAATCAGTATCCCTGACCTCAAGCAATACTACAGAGCAATAGTGTTAAAAACTGCATGGTATTGGTACAGTGACAGGCAGGAGGATCAATGGAACAGGATTGAAGATCCAGAAATGAACCCACACACCTATGGCCACTTGATCCTCGACAAAGAGGCTGAAAACATCCAATGGAAAAAAGATAGCCTTTTCAACAAATGGTGCTGGTTCAACTGGAGGTCAGCATGCAGAAGAATGCGAATTGATCCATCCTTGTCTCCTTGTACTAAGCTCAAATCCAAATGGATCAAGGACCTCCACATAAAGCCAGACACTCTGAAGCTACTAGAAAAGAAACTGGGGAAGACCCTTGAGGACATCGGTACAGGGAGAAAGTTTCTGAACAGAACACCAATAGCGTATGCTCTAAGAGCAAGAATTGACAAATGGGACCTCATAAAATTACAAAGTTTCTGTAAGGCAAAGGACACCATCAAGAGGACAAATCGGCAACCAACAAATTGGGAAAAGATCTTCACCAATCCTACATCAGATAGAGGGCTAATATCCAATATATATAAAGAACTCAAGAAGTTAGACTCCAGAAATCCGAACAACCCTATTAAAAAATGGGGTACAGAGTTAAACAAAGAATTCTCACCTGAAGAACTTCGGATGGCGGAGAAGCATCTTAAAAAATGCTCAACTTCATTAGTCATTAGGGAAATGCATATCAAAACAACCCTAAGATTTCATCTTACACCAGTCAGAATGGCTAAGATTAAAAATTCAGGAGACAGCAGGTGTTGGAGAGGGTG
Source organism: Apodemus sylvaticus (assembly GCF_947179515.1). Taxonomy (NCBI): domain Eukaryota; kingdom Metazoa; phylum Chordata; class Mammalia; order Rodentia; family Muridae; genus Apodemus; species Apodemus sylvaticus. The sequence continues at coordinate 33,461,914 of NC_067491.1, forward strand.
TGGAGAAAGAGGAACACTCCTCCACTGCTGGTGGGGTTGCAAATTGGTACAACCACTCTGGAAAGCAGTCTGGCGGTTCCTCTGAAAACTGGGCACCTCACTTCCAGAAGATCCTGCTATACCACTCCTGGGCATATACCCAGAAGACTCCCCACCATGTAATAAGGATACATGCTCTACTATGTTCATAGCAGCCCCATTTATAATTGCCAGATGCTGGAAAGAACCCAGGTATCCCTCAACAGAAGAGTGGATGCAAAAAATGTGGTATATCTACACAATGGAGTACTATTCAGCCATTAGAAACAATGAATTCATGAAATTCTTAGGCAAATGGATGGAGCTAGAGAATATCATACTAAGTGAGGTAACCCAGATCAAAAGGTGAATCATGGTATGCACTCACTAATAAGTGGATATTAACCTAGAAAACTGGAATACCCAAAACATAATCCACACATCAAATGAGGTACAAGAAGAAAGGAGGAGTGGCCCCTGGTTCTGGAAAGACTCAGTGAAACAGTATTCGGCAAAACCAGAACAGGGAAGTGGGAAGGGGTGGGCGGGAGGACAGGGGAAGAGAAGGGGGCTTACGGGACTTTCGGGGAGTGGGGGGGGGCTAGAAAAGGGAAATCATTTGAAATGTAAATAAATTACATTGAATAAAAAAATTTAAAAAAAAGAGATATTAAGGAATAGTGATTGTTACTTCCTGTCATTTTTGATGTTATTTTTTAAATTTGATTCGTTAACTTTTTTGGGTTTGATGAAAGGTTACTATCTTGCTTTTTCCAGGGTGGAGTTTCCCTCCTTGTATTGCTGTTTTCCTCCTATTATACTTTGTAGGGCTGGGTTTATGGATAGATATTGGGTAAACTTGGTTTTGTAATGGAATATCTTAGTTTCTCCATCTATGGTGATTGAGAGTTTTGCTGGATATAGTAGTTTTGGCTGGCATTTGTGTTCTCTTAGAGTCTGCATGAGATCTGCCCAGGATCTTCTAGCCTTCATAGTCTCAGGTGAAAAGTCTGCTGTGATTCTGATAGGTCTTTCTTTATATGTTACTTGGCCTTTTTCTCTTACTGCCTTTAATATTCTTTCTTTGTTTAGTACATTTGGTGTTTTGATTATTATGTGACCGGAGGTATTTCTGTTCTGGTCCAGTCTGTTTGGAGTTCTGTAGGCTTCTTGAATATTCATGGGCATCTCTCTCTTTAGGTTAGGGAAGTTTTCTTCCATACTTTTATTGAAGATATTTGCTAGTCCTTTAAGTTGTAAATCTTCACTCTCATCTATGCCTATAATCCTTAGGTTTGGTCTTCTCATTGTGTCCTGGATTTCCTGGATATTTTGGGTTACAAGTTTTTTCCATTTTGCATTTTCTTTAACTATTGAGTCCATGATTTCTATGGTATCTTCAGCATCTGAGATTCTTTCTTCTATCTGTTGTATTCTGTTGTTGATATTTGCATCTCTGTCCCCTGATTTCTTCCCAAGGATTTCTATCTCCAAAGTTGTCTCCCTTTGAGTTTTCTTAGTTGTTTCTATTTCTGATTTTAGATCCTGGATGGTTTTGCTTAGCTCCTTCACTTGCTTGTTTGTGCTTTCCTGTAATTCTTTAAGAGATTTTTGTGTTTCCTCTTTCATGACCTCGGCCTGTTGACCAAAGTTCTCCTGTATTTCTTTAAGTGTTTTTTGTGTTTCCTCCTTATTGGCTTTTGTATTCTTCTGAATTTCTTTCAATGATTTTTGTGTTTCCCTTGCAACAGCTTCTAACTTTTGATCCATTTTCTCTTGAATTTCTTTAAGTATGTCCTTCATGTGTTCCTGTACCAGCATCATGACCAGTGACTTTAACTCTAAGTCTTGTTTTACTGGTGTGATGGGGTATCCAGGACATGCTGTTAAAGGAGAATTGGATTCAGATGTTGCCATATTGTCTTGATTTCTGTTAGTGACGTTCTTGCGTTTGCCTTTTGCCATCTAGTTCTCACTGGTGTTAGTTGGTCTTGTCAATGCTGGACTCACCAGTGCAAGCTGTCTCTTCCCAGGAGGCCTCTGGTGCACAGCTTACCTCCTGCACTGCCTGGAGACAGGGTGTTGTTGCCCAGGCTGTTCAGATCCCAAAGCAGACACCTGAAGGCTCTGGATTCACCAGAGCACACTGACTTCTCCCAGCTGGCCTCCGGGAAGCCCCTCTTGCCTCTTGCAGGACCTGGAGATGTTTTTGTTGCCGCCCAGGCTGATCTTGATTGGGAAGCTGAGCGATCTGATGGCTCCTGCCCGAGGCCTCAGGCCTGGAACCAAAGGAGCAAGCTGTGTGCTCCCAGACTGCCTCTGGGTGCACACCAAGTCTCCCGCACTTCCTGGAGACTGAGTGCTGTGGCCCAAGCTGTTCAGATCCCAACATAGACACCTGAAGGCTCCTTCTGGGGCCCGCTGGGTCCACCAGAGCACACTGACTTCTCCCAACCGGCCTCCCAGAAGCCCCTCTTGCCTCTTGCAGCTAACATAGAATTTTTTTGTTGCTACTTTGTTTTATTGTTGTTTTTATTGGCTGATTGGTTGGTTTATCAACTGTATTCTCTGGCAACATATTTTTTCCTTATAAATTCTTGTAATACTTAAGACAAAGTTTATTGATTTAGAAAGAAAATGACTCCATGTCCACATGTCACAGTTTATTTTGTTTTCTTTCGTTTTCCCTTTTTTATTTGAATTTAGAAGTATATATTTTAATTGATTAATGCATTTATTTGCATCCCAAATGTGCCCCTTCTCAGTCTGCCCTATCAGAGTTCTTGAGGCTCTCCCTTGTCTGTTTTGCCTCTGAGAGGGTGCTCCCCTGGCCAGGCTTCCAAATTAATTCTTCTGTCACCCTGGGCTTCTCTCCATTCTCCCCATATACCTGTTCCTGCCCTTTTTCCCTTTTCCCCCTCCACTCTCCCACACAGATCCCTCCTTCCATCTGCCTCTCTTCATCATTTATTCCCCATTCCAAATGGGATAGAAACATCATTACTTGGGCCTTCTTGTTTAACTTCTTAGGATCTGTGGGGTGTATCATGGGTACTCTACTTTTTGGCCAATTCCCACATCATTCTGTCCATTTCCAGTTTGATGTTTATGTTGCAGGAGGATTTTTTTCTGGTTTAATCTGTTTCGTGTTAAGTAGGTTTCTAGTACATTTATGGCCAGAACTTTCTTTAAGTTAGGAAGGTTTTCTTATATTATTTTGTAGAAAATGTTTTCTGGCCCTTTGAACTGGGAATTTTCACCCTCTTTTATTTCTGTTATTCTTAGGTTTGGTCTTTTTATTGTGTCCCAAATTTTTGTGATATTTTAGGTTAGGAACTTTTTACACTTTGTATTTTCTTTTACCAATGTATCAATATTTTCTATCTCTTGTGTTCTGCTTACATCTGTAATTGCTGTTTTCTTTCCTAGGTTTTCCATTTCTAGGGTTGCCTCTGTGATTTCTTTATTATTTCTATTTTATCTTTAACTCTTGGGCAGTTGTGTAGGCGATGGTGGACGCGACATTTCTTTTATTTTTAACTTTTTATTAGCTCTTTGTGAATTTCCCATCATGTACCCCAAACTCACTCAATATCTCCCTCCTCTCCTACTTGCCGTCCACCCTTGCAATCTCTTTCCAACAGAGAAAAAAAATGTCTTTGTGGAAGTTGTAGTAGGTCATAGTGTGTCCCACAATAGACACTTTTTGTCCTCACTTCTGTTTATATATGGTCATTGCAATGATTCCTTGGTCTTACATGAGACCTCTGCATTCTGCTGCTTTATCAATACCAGAAGCTCTCTGAACTCCTAGATATCATGTTTATAATGGAGATTTTATAGTTTTCGATCTGTAGGACCAGAGGAGGAAGAGGAGGAAGAGAGGAAGAGGAGGAAGTGGAAGAAGAAGAAGAAGAAGAAGAAGAAGAAGAAGAAGAAGAAGAAGAAGAAGAAGAAGAAGAAGAAGATTCACTACAGACCACACTGTACCTTTTATTAAGGAGATATTCTCTACATTGATGTTTTCTTCTCTCCAGTGACTCTGTCATACGTCAAATTGACATAAATCTAGCCAGGAAAATGGACCCTTGTCAACTTGACAAACAAACACATCGCTACTGTCTTTCATTTTCATCCCCAAGATCTCACATTAACAGGAACATGGGAATATAAAATATTTCAAATTTTAAAAGTCCGATTTCTTAAAAATCAGGAAACCTAAAATTTCAGTTTCTTTAAAACAGCTAGTTTCTTTTAAAATCCAAAGTCTTTCAAAATTCAGAAATCTCATCTGTGGACCCTTGTCAAATCAGAAATAAATTAAATATTTTCTTACTTCAAGGAGGAAGAACTAGGGCACAGTCACATTATATACCAGGCCAACCCAAACTTCAAATGCATTATGTTAATTATATTAATGTTCCATTATCTGAGATTTATCCATCTCCCTTTGTGCTCTTCCAAAGGGTTTAGGTCACTTCACTTGTCTTACCCTCTGCATAAACAGTCTTCAAGGCTCCAGCATACTTTAGTCCATCACTGCTGTTGTTGATGTTTGTGGTGGTTATCCCATTGCCTCTCCAAAGTTATGGGATTCCTTGCTGCAACAGGGCTACATTCACCATCAGCCTCTTCTGGGCCCTCTCCTCGGAATCCAGCCCTGCTAAACCGTGCCAAACCACAGCTTCCCTCCATGAACCTTTAGACCTTCAGAACCTGCACCACCTGGGTACACATACCTACTTGGCTGTCAGGCCTGAAACACAGCTTCTGAGTATTATGGACTCTGAGAAAACACGTCTCAGAACATTTTAATGATGAAAGTCTCTTCTTAATCATTGCTAATTTCTTACCTGCAGCTGACGAGCATCTGTAGTCCTAGTAATAAAAGAAGGTTTTATTTTATTGGTTCCAGTCTCTTGTTAATCAAGCTAATTATGAGCACTAGAATACAAGAGTATAGATTCTCAACTCAGAATAGCAAATGGCTCTGATTGAATCTAAATTTCCACACTGAGATTTCACAAGCCAGAAGTCCATCAACTGCACTGCTACCAACATTTTTATGTTCCAAGCTCCTACAGAACCTCCCACAAAGCTCTTAACACTCAAGAACTTTTTTAATTGGATTTTTTTTTCTTTATTTACATCCCAAATGTTATCCCTTTTCAGTCCCTTCTGAAGGGACAGAAGCTACTCAGTTCTTTCTCTAACACCTCTACCTGGTCCCCACCCCTGAAACATCTATTCTGTTACCCTGCCCCTGCTTTTATGAGGGTGCTCCCCCACACATCCCACACAGTCCCACCTCACTGCCCTGGCATTCCCTGGGGCATTGAGCCTTTGCAGGACCAAGAAAAGCCTCTTCTCTCATTGATGCCTGACAAGGCCATCCGCTGCTACATAGGTGGCTAGAGCCATGGGTGCTTCCATGTGTACTCTTTGGTTGGTGGTTTAGTCTCTGGGGGCTGGGGTATGTGTGTGTGGTTGGTTGATATTGTGGTTCTTCCTATGGGGTTGAAGACCCCTAGAGATAATTCAGCCCCTTCTCTAACACCTCTAGCCATTGGACTAAGCATGGGGTCCTCAATGACTTTTCTAATCCAAAGTTCCAAAGTCCTTCCACAATTTTGACCCAAACACAGTCAGATCTATCAAAGAAATATCCCACAATCTTAGTACCAGCTTTACTTAGTTACGGTTACTATTGCTGTCAGAATACACCATAACCAAAAGCAAGTTAGGGAAGATAGTGTTTATTTCACTCACAGTAACATGTTCATCATCAAGGTATTGAATTTAGGAATTCATGCAAGCCATTAAGTAGCACCCCTCCATGGCTTCTGCAGAAACTCCTAGCCTCTGGGTTACTGCTCCACGGTTTTGGCACCAAATGTTGGGTTCATAAAAAGAGAGAGAGGTTTAGAGAATGGTCGGTGGTGTGGGGAAGGGGTTGCCTAGGCAGGCCCATGCCCAGGCATCCCATCCCCTGAGGGACCAGGCCCAGTATAGGGTATAGAGTGGAGTTTATTCAAGGCAGAGGATGGGAGTTAATGGGGTAGTGGAGGCAGAGAAAGGCAGAGATAGGCAGAGAGAGAGAGAGAGAGAGAGAGAGAGAGAGAGAGAGAGAGAGAGAGAGAAGTGGAGGCCAGCCATGACCAAGTGGAAAGAGGGGGGAGGGGAGGAGAGCCTAAGAGGGCAGAAAGGAGAGAGTGCTAAGAGGCCAGATAGATAAGAGAGAGAGAGGAGGGCAAGCAGCCCCTTTGATAGTGGGCCAGGCCTACCTGACTGTTGCCAGGCAACTATGGGGAGGGGCATACCTGGCTGTTGCCAAGTAATTGTGAGGAGGGGCATACCTGGCTCTTGCCAGGTAATTGTGGGGTGGAGCTTAGACAGAATCCTAACACTGTTAATGAACATTAAAAAAACACAACATAAATTGAAAATAATAGTTAAAATTGAGAATTATTCCAATATATGTGTATTAATATATACTTACTGGAAAAATACCTAGTGCTGAAAAGTTTTTTGTCAAAAGCTTGACTTTATATCCATTAGTAGAAATATAAAATTAAAACAATGTTCATTTTCATTTCTCAGTACAGTGTATATTTTCACATATTTGATGCAACTTTATTGAAAAGCTCCAGAAATTCCTAGAAAAGTTGAAATGAAAAGCATTTATTCATACTTATATGGATGATACAAATAATGCAAAATTGGGTCTATTATAAATGGTATTTGTATTACACATTAAATAAAATGGCATGCTTTAAATTGATTTCATCTGACTTATCAAATCATTCTCAAGCCTCTAAGTTACAGAATCACAAACTCAACATGCCCATTTTAAGTAGAACATTGTTTTAGTGGTAAATATCCTTCAGAAAATAATTATGTGGCACTCAAGGTTATGTTCTAGTCTTCATCTTTGTTATGAATGTCAATAGTGATAGTAAGAATGTAACTTACCAATATGAAGCTATTTTCATATTAAGCCATTTTATGATTCTTTAACATTTATTTTTGTACTTATTTTGACATTCCTAAAACTGATTTTTTGTTAGAAATAAAATTCCACTTATGGTTAGGTGCATTGACACATTTTATTGTTATGTGCATTTTTGTCATGAAACTTTGTAAATTTGTAAAAATATTTTTCATCCACTAGACTTTCCTTTGTTGTGCTACTTTTGTTTTAACATTCTGTTGGTTGACCTAAAGTTAATGAGGCAGTAAAGGACAGTCACAGTGTGACAGTTATTTGGTTCCACCAGGATCACTTTGGAATAGATCTGCCTTATTATAAGAAAAAGAGCTTAATATGACAGTAATGAGAACTAATCATGTTAGATTTCTCAGGCTACTGAAGCTTAACATTTAACTTACTTTGTCACAAGGATAGGTGGAAACAGACATACAGCTATGAGTTTCATATAAGGTTTGTATGCACTATCATTGAATAGAAATTGAAAATTAAGAAATATTTATATTTTCCAATATCACATAAATAAGTTTGTTTATTTAACAAGCATGCAAAAACATTACTCTGCTTAGTTATGACTTATAGTTCGATTGTCTATGGTAAAAGAGTAACCTCTATTTTTTCTTTACCTGTAATTTAAAATGTATTAGATTTATAATAAATTATCCTTGTGAATATTAATTTTATTTTATAGATAAAATGAAACACTAATGTACGACAAGTTTAAAAATAGCATTCAAGATATACATGATAAAAAATAAAATAAAAATTTGATTTATGGATGAAATGTAATTCTTGCCACATTATTTTATTGATTCATTAACTGTGATTCAACCTATATCTGTTTAGTTGTTAGCAAACACATGGCATATATTCAGTGTTATGCTTCTATTTAGAAAGGGGGAACGTCATAACAATTATTCATTTTTAAGAAATTAATACTTTAGAATGGGAATTGCGAAGGAAACTATTTCATTAAATATTTATTTCCTTAAAATTTTAGAAGCCAAGAGAGGATATATAGATAATATAAAGAGGAGATCATTTCAAATAATCTGGCTAAGAGTGGCTTCTTGAAGATGTTGTAAGTAAAAGACACAAAAGGAGGGCCGATCAAACAGGAGGAAAAGAGTTCTGTGGATGAACTGAACAGCATGTGTTGGCATCTTCTTAGGAAAATAAAATAGCTCTGTGAATATGTAGATCAGAGGATTGATTGTCTGATTGCAGTCCCTCTGCTTTCTGAATGGCCTCCAGTCTGTATGCAAGGTGACAGATGTGAACAATACACATGTGTTCATTAAGTTAGTGGTTCATAATTATTTGAAAAATATTTTATACCTTCCAAAGTTTATTTTCATCATTATTAGAAATGCTAAAGGGATATATTTTACAGTGCAGGAAAAAAATCTATTGCTTTAGAGGTTTCAAAAAAAAAGATCATGTTCTGGCCTTCATAATTTTTCAACCATGCTCAACATTTTGCCCATGATTGTCTGAAAACCCACAAAAAGCAGAAAGAATTTAGCAACTTGTCTACTGCCTGAGATTAGCCATTTTCTCTCAGCACAAGCTTTTCTTGATGATTCCAGGGCACTTGAGAACAATACTTTTTACCCAGATATCTGAAAAGCCCTGGTGCTCAGAATATGTCTATGGAGGAGAATGAGCCAAGAATTCTGGGTCTATATATTTTCTACTGTCTTATTCCGGTATCACATGCTAGCTGGAAGCTATTCACTTTCCTTCCTTTAGCATTCTGTTTAATCCAAGCCTGATTGGAAGTCTATGGCCAGAAAGAGGAGTATCTACCAGGGTGCACACAAGACTGTGGAATATCAGTTGACTCAGGAAAACTGATTCCTGAAATTAGATATTTGGATAACTAGATTCTCTTTCAATGGGTACCTAATGATGAGGAATTATGTAGTTTTATAAATTGTACAAATCCCTCTGGCTTTACAAGAGATTTCTTAGCTAGTTCCTCTGGTGTGGAAGAACTAGAAAGCTGTCTCAATTCTCTCTCTTGGTTTGAGTGGGTGAGATTCTATTACCTGGCAAATAATCACAATCCTAACAATTCCCTCAAATGGTTTCAGTTCTCAGTGTGGATGGTCTTATATCCATACATTTCTGCTGCAAATGATTTTTGAGAATTAAAAACAAGTTACTGTATTATTTTAGCTCTAAGAGTCAATAGATAGCTAGGATCAATGATTACTGTTTTCTTCCCACAATACATAGAATGCCTTTTAGCATGATGAATACTAGGCAATAGGGCCAAAACTTCTGAGTTTTAGCACTTAGATTTCTCCAATTTTATGACTCAAGTATGCGATATCTTCAGCAATAGGCACTTGTTATCAAGTTCTTGAAAATAACTAATAGCATAGACAATATCCTGTAAAGATCGATGGAAGGTCTAGGGCACCCAACTGATTACAACCCACAGATATGTTACTGATAGATGGTACTGGGAATGTTATTTGATGACATAGTGCATTGAGTTGTGGTATTACTTGCCCATTAATGGGCTACTCTGTTTAAAAACCATTTATATATGTGTGTATAAGAACATTTCTTTTTTTTTATTCGATATAATTTTTTATTTACATTTCAAATGATTTCCCCTTTTCTAGCCCCCCACTCCCCGAAAGTCCCATAAGCCCCTTTCTCTTCCCCTGTCCTCCCACCTGCCCCTTCCCACTTCCCCGTTCTGGTTTTGCCGAATACTGCTTGACTGAGTCTTTCCAGAACAAGGGGAACATTTCTAAAGGAGTAGATTTCCATAAGGCTTTTGTTTAAAGAACAATAATAGATGTTTCGTTAGGACTGGTGTCCACAACACTGAATTGTAATTGTTTGTAATTTTCTCTATCTCTTTCCATCTAGTTCAAATAGAAGAGAAGAGAAGAGAAGAGAAGAGAAGAGAAGAGAAGAGAAGAGAAGAGAAGAGAAGAGAAGAGAAAAGAGTATATTTACCTATAGGTATAAGAATGAATGTTTATAGACTTATTATTAGAGATTGTGCTGGTTTAGTAAGTTAATGATCCAGAGAAGATTACATCACCTAGCTGTCTAGTGTCAAATGGTCAGCCCTGCAAAACGCCATGCATACAAGTAGCATTATGCAGACTTAGTAAGATATATTTTTTAATGTGGAAACAAGGGTAAGAGAGGAATTCTGTAATTATATTATAGCCTCTAAGATGAGGATTTATGCAATGATACATCTCTCATTTTATTAATTAATTATTTTAATTATTTATACCAGGAATACAATACTCTTAACACATTAGACTTCCTCAATGAAGAGAGTGTAATTCTGTGAACTGTTCAGCATCAGGAAGTGATGAAGGGAAACATTGGCACAGGTACTTCAGATCAGCCTCACAATCCATCATTTTGTTGATACTGTTAGTCGTCATGATGTTGTTTCAGTTATACAATATAAGATAAACCTTAGTTTGGAGCTAGAGAACCAGCTTACCAATACAATTTGCTTGTCCTAGTCCACACTCTATGCTTTGATATATATCATGATTAAAGTAACTTGGAGATGAAAGTTCTTATTTCATCTTGCAGACTGTATATTGACCAATACAGAAAGTAAGAGAAGCAACTGAACTGAAGAGAGTCATGAACTGAAGTGAAAGGTGTGGACAAAAACTACATTACTGGCTTTCTCAGCTTTCAATTTATTAAAATCAAGGACCACCTGGCTAGGGTTGACAGTGAGTTGGGTCTTCCCACATCAAGAGGGAATGTGCCCAAAATTGCTGATAGACCAATTTTATGTAGGAAACTTCAGTTCCTTTGAAGTTGAAAACAACAACAATAACAACAAAGACAAGAACATCATGGTTACAAAGGGCCCTGGTCTATTTTTAGCCCCCACATGGTACAATGCAACCATCTGTAACTCCAGGACCAGAAAACAAGACATTGTTTTCTCACCTTATCATGCAGCAGCACACACATGCAATTTAGAAGCAATTAAGAATTGTAAATAATCTTAGTTTGTAATCTGCTATGGAATAATGTCTCTGACATTTCCAAAACCATTATAATATCATGAAGATAGACTCTAGGTCATGATGCAATTAGTTCCCTAGGACAGAGACTAAGAAATAAGGAAACAGCTATGAGAGGACAGTAAGGGAAGAATCTTGTAAAAACCATAAATGATTCTCATCAGAAGGTACTCATTAGGGCTCCTAGACCTTGAATTTGATTCCATAAAATATTAGAAAATAAGTTTCTGTGTTTTAATCTCTCATCTCTAGTGTTTTAGTATGTGCAGGATAAGGAAATTATATCCTGTCCATCTTATTTCTGGAGATTTCACAATCAGCTAGTAGTTACAGCCAATATTTGTGCAGGCCAAATCATTCAAATGTCCAGATTTGTTAGAGGTCATCCTATCAGCTTTTCATGTTGGCTGAATGGAAAAAAACAAAAGCCACTAAACAAATGGGTATTATGTGAAGCTCAAGTTGTGAGGGCTCATATAATATAGGGGAGAGATAGTTGTATTTATGTAACTTGTAAACAGGGCAATAGTTGAGCACTATGTGGTCTGTTGATTCTGGAAGCTTTGAAAGTTTCTTTCCCAGAAGCTATGTGTTCTTGGAAGGTTAAAAAAGCAAAACCCCAAAGAAATTCAGAAATCAGAATTCTTTACAGCCAATTTTATTGTATTTTTCCCTAACAAAGAAGCCAATTCTTTTTTGAAAAATTGAACTAAGTTGGTAGATAAAGATTATTTTAAATGAATATTCTTACAAACAAAAAGTCTAAGGATTGTGTGTATAATTGCAGAATATTAAAAACAAATTAACATTGGTAGCCAGGTAATTACTAAAATTTAAATGGGAAGAAATAGTTAGCAAATATACATCAATTCCTATTTAAGCTGTTTTTGTTTTAGAGAGTGCCAAAGAGGAAACTGTCTGCAGTGAATATGAGTAAATCTGCTTTGTAACTGTGTTGTATCATGCTCTTTGATAATCTAAATGGCCGTGAATAATTTGTGAATATACATTAGGAGCCATTGAGTTAGAAGTAGATATCAAAGGTTAAAGAGTTTTCATAAATAAGAACATTATATTTTCATTGGTAACCTGAGTCTGTTATGACTCTATATTGCAAGAGGTTTCTATATTTAAGATTCACCTCATAATATTTAATTTTTATTATCAAATAAAAATTTTTCTTTTATAAAAACAAAAACTTTCTTTTTAAAAATGTACACTGTATTTCATTATGTAAGTACACAATTGTAATGGACTTTACAATTGAGCTTGAAATGTTCATCAAACTATTCTAGTGATTTATCGAAAAATGCAGTCATGAGGAACTCTTACAAGGAGTCTAGAGATGGTATGGCATGCTGGATTTGAAATTAAACTTGTGTTTTTATCCTCATTCTTTTAAATGAGTATAAATTAAAAATAATTTTATTCTTGAAATAAGAGTGAATGATCTTTAAAATAATCACTATAGAAATATGGAGTCAAATGAAAATAGAAACCTAAAAGTTTAAGAATCAAACTATTTCTTATGAATTCTGACTTATATATGTGGTCCTTTGATACCTCTAAGTAAATATTTAAAGGGTAACACATGTGGTTTTACAAAACATCAGATATAATGTTCGCCAAATTTTATTCATGAAGCTATTGCAATTTATTTTTTCTATTGAATCATCATAGAATATATTAAAAACTGCTAAAAAAAGTTATTATAATTTAATAGACATAAAATATCACAAAATATTAAGAATTGTTTATCTTCCAATCTGTTGAAAATCTGTCTGAGATGTCTGAAATATTTGGAATTCTTCACTTAGTAAGTGCAGAAAAGAAATAAAAAATGCCAGAGACAAATGGAAAATTCCATAGACCAGAACATCTACCAGAAAGGGAACCAGGGTATGATGAATAAATTTTTATTGCACAGTATGTAAAGGAACATTTGCCTCAGAACTAGTGATAAAATGCTTTATTGTTGTCTATCTCATTTTTTTCAAATACAAAAATCTAATTGGCTTTATACTATACCTATTCCAAAATCACATATTGGATATATGGATGCTGACAAATATTGTTTTAATGTCTCCATATAGACAGAGTTTGGTGATATCAGAAGCAAATGGATACATTTCCTGTGTGGAAAGTTCATCATCTACTGACCATGGGAAGAAAAGTAGTGGATTAACTATATTCTACACTTCTGAAACAGTTCCTGCTTTCGTGCCCTGCAACACATGGTGGTTTTGACCAAATAAATGTGAACAGGTATTTGGAGAAGTGAAGTTGAATTTGAAAGAGAACTCCAACATTAGAGCACACAATCTGAAGAGGACCTTCAATAAGACTCATCTGAACACAGCTTGATTCAATCCTATGAACACGGGAAAGACATATTGCTATCTACTTGTGATTTTTCCTTTTTAGTTAAATACATCTTTAGAATTGGAAATGCACAGAAATTGCACAGCCACACGGAGTCTTCAAACACCAAAAGTTTCTCTGTACATTATTACATGGTTAAAAGTCTCCGCTGGAGGGAAGGCTCTGGCTGACTCCAAAGTTTCAATTTTCTCCTTTTCACATACTTACAAAAGGGTGAGCTGGGAACAGTGGGGTGCATTGGTAGCCTTGTAGCTTAGTATATAGCAAAGAGGGGCTAGTTTCCTAGACAGTGTGACTCCCAGACATATGGGTATGAGGGAGGAGTGTCCCTCAGTCAGGTGCTAGGGTACACATAGAGCTCTGGCCTAGGTCCCCACCTCTATATCTGGCTAGTCAGTGGTCTTAGCTCAAAGAAAGTTTGGCAGTTTCCTTCACTCTTACATACGAGTCAAACAAAGGTCAGGTATCTGTTTTGTCAGGGGAAGGGGTGCTCTCTCCAGCAGAGCCTGGGTGTCAGTGACCAGGGTCTTCACAGAGAAAGGCCTTTGGCAACTACGGCCTTTGCTATAGGCAGAGCTCAGCCACAAGGCTATGGGCAGGAGGATGCTTTACTGGCCTTACTGGTGCATGTGCCCCATCAACCTCCTACCCCAACAGTGTGCTTGAAAGCCACTGAATCAGTTCCCTAGGTAGGAAAAAGACAGACAGACATCTAGTCTACACAGCTCTTCATCCTGCCCAGCACCATTCTCTAGGCAACAATATCAACCTTGAGAGCAGTATCCTGGCCAGTCCTCACAGCACCAGGACTAAAGGACTCCGTACATCCCTTGGGTGAAATAGTTCCATTATTAGTCAAACACCAAGAACATTTACAAAAAATGGCTGACTTGCAATTAAGATAAAAATCTGTGGAGAGTCTGTCCACTTTTATAGTTTTTGCACTAGGCTCTCGGCATGAGAGTGGATGATAGCTCCAGGGGGCATTTGCATCTGCCCAGTGCTCTCCTGTCCAGGTCTGCAGACCTCACCACATTGCTAGGAGGCAGTCAGACAGAGGTCACTTTACAAGGCACAGGCAAGAGAGTATGTGTGGGGAGGAAAACATGGCTCCCTGGGCATTGAAAGGGCAAGACCCAGGCCAGGTGAGGCGCTGACCAAGAGGCCACCCCTGCTGAAATACACAGGTGCAGGGGTGTGGACAGGAGTGAGGCAGGAAGAGGCAGCTGCAGGACCCAGCCCCATCTCCTTCCTTCCTGATGTCTCTGACACTTGATGGTCCTGCCCTCTTGCAGCAGCCTGAGTTGTAGGTTACAGTTAAAAGCCAAGGTTTCTACCCTTTACTCTTGCCTGTCTGTGGAATGGGGATGGGGTGCAGCATAGCTAGGACACACTGCCAGGATGTCCACCCTTTCTAGTGAGGACTCTAGTTGCCTTAAGTGCAACTTGCATAACCCCATTCTGCTGTCTGGGCAAAGGCACTAGCTCCTGCCCTAGGTGACTCAGAATCAGGGCTTGGAATATAGATTGTGGGAAGAGATGGTGACCCAAGAGGGACACACAAACTCCTGCACATCTGTCCCACAAGGGGAGGGACAGACATGCTACAGAAAAGCCTAGACCTGGGGGAAAATCAGCCCCATTTGTGGAGTGTGCCCCTCCCTACCAGTAGCACCTGGGTCTTTGGGTGGAGCTAGGAGGTTGAGGAGAAGCGACTGCACACATGGGGCCTGGCGCAGGCTGCTGCTGAGAGATCAAATCTAACATTCTCCACAGCCACTCTTTCCCATGCAGTGAGCAAGCTCCATTTAAAAGGTCCCTGTTTTCCAGCAAGGGAACAAGTGGGGCATTTGTAGCAGGGCATTTGTTTCTAATGCATCCTGAGCGGGAGGGCGGGGGAATCACAGTTATCCACCTTCTCAGGGCCAGCAGGCTTTACAATTTTTCTTTTAAACTCTCAGAGAAAAGAGATCACCTTTGCAGAGTGAGCATCAGCTGGCCTCTCCCCACAAGGCCACTGTGCTGGGACCCAGTGGAACCCTGGAGAAGGCAACAGCATAACTGGACCAACAGATGGTCAATGCAGTTATAAAGAATCAATAGTGGAGACATGGGTATATTTTGGAGACAAAGAAGGCATGCTTGGATGCTTGTTCAGGTAATTTCATTGCTAATCATAGTAATGGTAGAAAATGGTAACCAAATTTACAAAGTTGTTTCAGGTCATATATTTCTGACAAGTATACTAGAACAAAAATATTATATTCCATTAGAAAGTATAAAATGATTAGAAGTTTTCTACTTATTTTATATATAACATTGGGTATTATTTTTCATGTTTAAATTATTATATCAGTGACTCAAAAAGCCCATGTTTTAATCTTGCCAATTATTAAAACTTTTCTGTTAATTAGTATACAGACAAAACAGAAAAATTGGAAAAAATAAAAGAAACATAATATTAATAGGCACTTTAGCAGACTAAAAGCATTTCTAAAAAAATATTGATATTTGTCTTAGTCAGGGATTCTATTCCTGCAGGAAACAACATGACCAAGAAGCAAGTTGGGGAGGAAAGGGTTTATTCAGCTTACACTTCCACATCGCTGTTCATTACCAAAGGAAGTCAGGACTGGAACTCAAGCAGGTCAGGAAGCAGGAGCTGATGCAGAGGCCATGGAGGGATGTTACTTACTGGCTTGCTTACAGTGACTTGCTCAGTTTGCTTTCTTATAAAACCAAAGACTACCAGCCCAGGGATGACACCACCCACAAGGGGCTCTCCCCCCCCTTGATCACTAATTGAGAAAATGTCTTACAGCTGGATCTCATGCAGGATGCATTTCCTCACCTGAATCTCCTTTCTCTGTGATAACTCCAACTTGTGTCAAGTTGAAACACAAAACCAACCAGTACAATATATCAATCACATTATATGAATTAGCTAAAAATTTCATTTAGTAACAATAAAATAGTAACTGAAAATAAAATTATTGTAAAATATAATTGTGTAGCTATTCACACCAATATTATTTATAATAAGATCACAGCTAGCCACTTACTCCACAATGAAGTAGATATTTTTGGACATTGCAGATTGAGGAATGTGTCTTCCCTCTAGGCGTTGAGTCATGACAAAAGAATTCCCATTAGTTGATATTTTGGACAAATCTGACTTGTTTCTGTGACCAGACATGTTGTTTCCTCCTGTGTTCTGTTTCATTTAGGAGAAGGCACTTCCATGTTCCCCTTTGCACAACCAAAATGTGTGGAGCTGTGTTGTATTTCTCTCTTTACTGCATGTTACAATAAAATATCACCTACATTTTCTTCCTGTAGTTTGAAATCATAACAAAAAATCTCACTAATTTCATAAGCTTCGTTATTATTATTGGCCTGTTGGGGTCTTTTGCTACTTTATTCCTACAATCCTAAGTAATTTCTGAGGACACGCCCCTCATTCAGCTTCTTTACAAGGAGACAGGCTGAAGCTCTTCAAATTAAAGGTCACTTTAGATAACATGCATATTTAATACCATCAAATATTTTAATTTTATAATAAAGATTTATATTTAATTAATACTGTCATTCATCAGTGTTCCCATATTATCAACCATTTGCCATTGCATACAGATTTTTAAAGAGATAATCAGTATCCACTGTATATTATATTATATATATTATATGAAGCTGGATATATTATCACTCCAGTAGTTTCAGAAAAGTTGTTTAAAGCCAGAAGAACTGAAATAATTTTATGTTTTATTTCTGATTTGGATTTAAAGAAAATCATTATGTAGTTATATTCTTTATTACAGGGGAAAATATGGGCAGTCTTTTATTTCTCCATTATAGCTTTAATAAATTTACAGGTCACAGAACATGCATTGTGACCTTGCTATGTATTATTTTTTCTTGAAGATGATAGTTTCTATCAAACAAAATGAAAATAATCAGGGTAAGTAATTGTTCACTTTAGGTGCCTATTCATTTTTCATCATTACATTACAAGTAAGGGATTATATGAAGATTAGTCTCTGATTTTAATTTAAATGGATTTCCATGGTAAATTGGATTTTACTCTGCTTCATAAGAATATATTACATAGCAAACAGAATTGCCTACCTTTACAAAGTGATATGGATCAGGAGAAAAAAACTTCACTTAATGCAAACTTTTTAATATCTCAAAATGAATGTACACCTTACTCTTGCAATCATCTGTGGTTCTACTGCATTAAAAATCCTGTTTATCTAAGTAAACAGAATGCCTTACACTACAGTATGTCTGCATGCTTCCTTACAGTATTAAATGTCAATGTATTTAATCTAGTCTATATCTTCAGGGGGGTTAAATGCAATTGTACACATTGATGTCAGAACCAGAAATCTTATTCACATTCCTATGCCTCTAAACACAATCAATAAATGAAAAAATCTAAGCATTTATCTACTAACACACAAGAAATCAAAGTGAAAACATTGTTCTCTTAGTTATTTCACAATTTGAAATAATTAATTTTCTTCCATATTAAATATATGTGACATTTAAAATTTTACATTGATTATATCCTTCTTAACTTATAAAGTAGCTAATTTGATTTACAATGAAAATTTGCTATTTAAATTATACTTGTACATTGAAATTAACACAAAAGCAACATTTTTAACCTTCAGAAGCATACTATTTCACCAATTCACAAATGAAAATTATGCAGGGCTACTTAGGATACTCCATTTATGAAGTTGTTAGCATCCAACTCCTCTACAAATTTGTTATTACAGAAAATAGTAATTGCTCTGCCTTCTGTCTGTGTAACAGGTGCAAGTTATTTGAGTTTATGCTTCTATCTTGAGTCTCGGTCACTAAAAGAAAATTTCCCTTCCTTTTATATTAATCTCAAATGCTCTTTGAAATTCAAAGTGCTGAATTAGCTCTAGCCTTTCCACCATCCATAGGAGAAAAAAAAATATTGTTCCTTTAAATCTATGGTGTTAAAGCAATATTTTTCTATTATTAGTAGTCGAGAGTAAAAAGTGACCTGAGTCTTAGCTATAAATCAGACTGAGAAGTAGAATTTCACAAAGGAATATCATTAATGGGTAAGAGACTCGACTAAAATACCATTATGCTCTTCTTGCCTTCAATATAATGTGAGGATAAGAGATTTGAACCTTTAAGAGTCACCTGTGAGTTTGAGGTAACAATTTGAGGAGAGAAGCTAACATCACTCATTAGAAGAATTTTCATAGCATATTAACTATGTTGCAATATATTGGCGTATCAAAGCATGTTAAATATATTTAGTATATAATATATTATGTAATTTATTAATATAATATATACTCATTATTTCATCTAATAATTTATTGGATGATTTGCCAGTTTTTAAGGTATTGATCCATGCCTGCTGCTCATTATACTAATGAAGGTATCTGTTTTCATTATTTCAAAATTTGTAGACTAAGAGAACAATGTAACAATATGATTTTGAGTAGTCATAAAAACACTACATTATATGTATTTACTAAATTACTGTGTTTCTTTGAACAGACTTTATATACTATAATTTTTATAGCAATTTTGTATGCTTTAAGGTCGAAAATCTTTTATACATTTTAAAAGTTTATAGTAATTGGAAGTTTTAAATTTAAAATAATAAATATCTGGTCCTGTGGGTTTTTTTTTTTTTTGGTTGGGAGACTGTCAATGACCACTTCTATTTCTATAGAGGTTATGGGACTGTGTAGATGGTCTATCTGATCCTGATTAAACTTTGGTATTTGGTATCTTTCTAGTGAATTGTCCATTTCATCCAGATTTTCCAGTTATGTTGAATATAGGCTTTTGTAGTAGAATCTGATAATTTTTTGAATTTCCTCAGTTTTTGTTGTTATTTTACCCTTTTCATTTCTGATTTTGTTAATTTGGATACTGTCTCTGTGCCCTCTGGTAAGTCTGGATAAAGGTTTATCTATCTTGTTGATTTTCTCAATGAACAAGCTCCTGGTATGGTTGATTTTTTTTTTTTTTTGTATAGTTCTTTTTGTTTCAACACGGTTGATTTCAGCCCTAAGTTTGATGATTTCCTCTTCTTTCTGTTCTAAAGCTTTCAAGTGTGCTGTTAATCTGCTAGTGTGCTTTCTCCAGCTTCTTTTTGGAGGCACTCAGAGCTATGAGTTTTCCTCTTAGCACTGCTTTCATTGTGTCCCATAAATTTGGTTATGTTGTGCCCTTATTCTCATTAAATTCTAAAAAGGTTCTGACAGGACCAGATGGTTTTAGTGTGGAATTCTATCAGACCTTCAAAGAAGACTTAATACCCATACTCTTCAAACTATTCCACTAAATAGAAACAGAAGGAACACTACCCGAATCATTCTATGAAGCCACAATTACGCTGATACAAAACCACACAAAGATTCAACAGAGAATTTCAGGCCAATATCCCTTATGAATATCGATGCAAAAATACTCAATGAAATTCTTGCCCACCTTATCCAAGAACACATCAAAACGATCATCCACCATGATCAAGGAGGCTTCATCCCAGGGATGCAGGGATGGTCCAATATACAGAAATCCATCAATACCATCCACTACATAAACAAACTCGAAGAAAAAAACCACATGATCATTTCATTAGATGCTGAAAAAGCATTTGAAAAAATTCAGTATCCTTTCATGCTAAAAGTCTTGGAAAGAACAGGAATTCAAGGCCCATGTCTAAACATATTAAAAGCAATATACAGCAAACCGGTAGCCAACATCAAACTAAATGGGGAGAAACTTGAAGCAATCTCACTAAAATCAGGGACTAGGCAAGGCTGCCCCCTCTCTCCATATCTTTTCAATATAGTTCTTGAAATCCTAGCTAGAGCCATTAGACAACATAAGGAGGTCAAGGGATACAAAATGGAAAGGAAGAAGTCAAACTATCATTATTTGCAGATGATATGATTGTATAATTAAGTGACCCAAAAAAAAAACTCTACCAGAGAACTCCTACAGCTGATAAACAACTTAAGCAAAGTGGCTGGTTACAAAATCAACTCAAGCAAATCAGTAGCTTTTTTATACTCAAAGGGTAAGCAGACTGATAAAGAAATTAGGGAAATGATACCCTTCACAATAGCCACAAACAGCATGAAGTATCTTGGGGTGACTCTAATTAAACAAGTGAAAGAGCTATATGACAAGAACTTCAGATCTCTGAAGAAGGAAATCGAAGAAGACCTCAGAAAATGGAAAAATCTTCATTGCTCGTGGATTGGCAGGATTAATATAGTTAAAATGGCCATCTTGCCAAAAGTAATCTACAGATTCAATGCAATCCCCATCAAAATCCCAACTCAGTTCTTCATAAACTTAAAAAGAGCAATTCTCAAATTTATCTGGAATAACAAAAAGCCCAGGATAGCTAAAACTATTCTCAACAGTAACAGAACTTCTGGGGGAATCAGTATCCCAGACCTCAAACATTACTACAGAGCAATAGTGATAAAAACTGCACGGTATTGGTACAATGTCAGGCAAGTGGATCAATAGAATAGGATTGAAGACCCAGAAATGAACCCACATACCTATGATCACTTGATCTTCGACAAAGGAGCTGAAAACATCCGGTAGAAAAAAGATAGCCTTTTAAACAAATGGTGCTGGTTCAATTGGAGGTCAGCATGCAGAAGAATGCGAATTGATCCATTCTTATCTCCATGTACTAAGCTCAACACCAAGTGGATCAAGGACCTCCACATAAAACCAGACACACTAAAACTAATAGAAAATAACTAGGGAAGACCTGTGAGGACATGGGCACAGGGGAAATTTTCCTGAACAGAACACCAATAGCTTATGCTCTAAGATTAAGAATTGAGAGATGGGGCCTCATAAAATTATTAAGTTTCTGTATGGCAAAGGACATTGTCAAAAGGACAAAACCAAAACCAACAAATTGGAAACCCTACATCTGACAGAGGGCTTATATCCAAGATATACAAAGAACTCAGGAAGGTAGACTCTAGAGAGCCAAGTAATCCTATTAAAAAATGGTGTACAGAGCTAAACAAAGAATTTTCATCTGAGGAATTTCGAATGGCTGAGGAGCACCTAATGAAATGTTCTACATCCTTAGTTATCAGGGAAATGCAAATCAAAACAACCCTGAGATTTCACCTTACACCACTTAGAATGGCTAAGATAAAAATCTCGGGAGAAAACAGGTGCTGGCAAGGATGTAAAGAAAGAGGAACACTCCTCCACTGCTGGTGGAGTTGCAAGCTGGTACAACCACTATGGAAATCAGTCTGGCGGTTCCTCAGGAAACTTGGCATGATACTACCAGAGGACCCTGCTATACCACTCCTGGTTATATACCCAGAGGATTCCCCAGCATAAAATAAGGATACATACTCCCCCATGCTCCATGCTATATCATAGCAGCCCTATTTATAATAGCCAGAAGCTGGAAAGAACCCAGATGTCTGTCAACGGAGGAATGGATGCAGAAAATGTAGTATATATACACAATGGAGTACTATTTAGCCATTAAAAACAATTAATTCATGAAATTCTTAGACAAATGGATGTAACTGGAGAATATCTTCCTGAGTGAGGGAACCCAATCACAAAAGAACATTCATGGTATGCACTCACTGATAAGCAGTTATTAGCCTAGAAGCTTGGAATACCCAAGACACAATTAACACATCAAATGATGCCCAAGAAGAAGGAAGGAGAGGCCCCTGGTCCTAGAAGGGATCAGTGCAGCAATGTAGGGGAATACCAGGACAGGGAAATGCGAAGGGGTGGATTGGGGAACAGGGGGAGGGAAGAGGGCTTTTGGGACTTTCGCAGAGGGGGTATACAGGAAGGGGAAAATAATTTGAAATGTAAATAAAAAATATATCAAATAAAAAAAGAAAAAAGTAATAAAAAGTGTTTTTTTAATTAAGAAAAGTAAAAAAAGAGTAAAATAATAAATCATTTAAAATCATTTTTTAACTAATTTTTCTTCCATAATACTTACTAGGTGTTCTGTTTTAGTGTAACCATGGTTTACATAGATTTTCTTTTTAATAACTTATTTTTTTATTTTTGTGATTCATGCAATATTTATTTTATTTTCAGGATTGCTTCCATTCTTATCACAAATGGCATCAGTGCGTATTAGAAAATCATTAGAAATAAGTTGTTATACTGCCTTAGATTTTTCCTTCAAGACCATTTCAAAAATAAAAAAAGTAATTTTGTAAAATTCTGAAGAAAAATAAGTGGGGGATAATCTACAACGACTAATTTACTAAACCGACATAATCCTCTTACAGTTATGTACTAACATTTGCCCTTATACCCACATATAAGTGCAATTTCAATCCTTCAACAAGGAAATTTAGGGAATACCTAAAGACTACTACAAGAAACCTCAGTCAATCAAAATGTAACATTGTAGAATCCAGTCCAAAAGGATACATGCACAAAACAGGTCCACACCTAAGACTCGGTAACCATGAAGAAGGCATTGTAAGAACCAGATGATCTGTGAGTTTAACATGGAATAGTCTCTTCTAGTAACAATAGAAGCTACACCTGTAAAGTTTCATCAACATGACAGCCCAAACACGAGCTGATTCAGGAGAACACCAACAGATATGCTATATAAGATGGCGAACGCCTGTGAGGCTTCAATCCCACACAAAGAAGTACAAGCAATCAGTTTAAGATTGACAGCTTAAGAGAGGCAGTCTTCTGCAGTAAAGAACACACCTATTGGTTGTCCAGTGCCAAATAGTATGTCCTCAAAACATTCAAAAGTAATATTATATGGACTCAACATTTACATTTTGAAATATGTATGTGTCTGTGTGCATGTGTGCACATGCCTATATGCATGCATGAATGTAATATCAATTAATTTTTAAAAGAGAGTACAAATGTGAAGGAGAGCATGATCTGGTAAACAGGAGTATTTGGAGGGAGGAAAGAAAATTGAAAAATGGAATTAAATTACAATCTCAAAAATTAAAGACAAGAATAAAAATAAATTACTATTGCCTATCGCCTGAAAGCAGATCTTCTTTCCAAACTTTTGAAAGTAAATGGAAATTCAAAACAATTAATTTGATTTTTCTAAAACAATGCATTTTTAATTTTGATATATGATGTTTTAGCAAAGAAGTTTAGCAGTCCATTTAATTCTTTAGAAAGCACTAGAAAGATCAAACATAGGTTCCAAATAGTGCAAATATATCTTTTATATAAACTCCCTAGATCTCTCAGCTGTCCCTGAATGTTTGATTTGCAAATCTTGCATCTATATTATAATAAACAAGCCTCAGTCCCTTTTTCATACTTTTTGAAACACTTAATCTTTTTTTGTGCAGGTAAGCTTTTCATCTCATCCTGTGTGATTCTATCATTATTATAATACTAGCATTTTTATAGTATTACAATATTTATTATTTATAATTGGAAGTTTTAAATTTAAAATAATGAATAAAAATTATATAATATTTTAAATGACTTCTCTACTATTTTTTCTTCCACAATACTTTTAGGTGTTCTACTTTACTGTAACTATGGTTTTTATAGATTTTTCTTTTTAATAGCTTAATTTTTTATGTTTTGTGATTCATGCAATATTTATTTTATAAGCAGGATTGTTTTCCTGAACAAATGATAATCCATCAGGACACTTGATTCTTATCACAAAAGGCATCAGTGGGTATTAGAAAATTATTAGAAATATCAGTTGTTATACTACCTTACATTTTTATATTTAAATCTACATAAGTCTATGTGAGAGTCCTTCAAATACATTCCAAAACAAACCAAAAGTAAGACACCTCATTTTCAAATTCTGAAGAAATATAAGTGGGGGATAGTCTACAACCTCTAATTTACTAAATTTTCATAATCCCTAACAATTATGTACAAATATTTGCGCTTATACCTACAGGTAGGTGTAATTTCCATCCTTCAACAAGGAAACTTCTCTTGGGAACACCATTAGCACTATTATATTTATATGTAACCAAAAGGTCATAGAATACATTAGGCATAATAAACACAAAACAAAATATTCCATATTAATTTGATCTATACTATCTTATACTATTTTTGAAGAAACACTAGATTCTTCCCCACATTTTTATCAAATAATTTTGATTGAATTTTGTACATATCTGGTTATTTTTGGCTTACATTAATAATAAATTTTCCCTTAGCATCTGTGTCCAAATTAATTTTACAGGGAGTCCTTTTCATTCAACTTCAATTGTGTAGCAACAACACAGCAATAAACAGTGTTTATTGACATTTGAAACAAAACATAAACGTGCTTACCTGTCATGTGGAGCATTTTTCTTTATACTCAACCTTACTGTTTTTTAGATTGTGGCTTGCATAATATGATACTATAGTTCAAAACTGATTTGGAGAATGTCTATGCTTTCTGGAAATGCACCACATTGTATACATAGTCAACAAAAACATTTTAAGTCAGTTGCCTAGCAACCTGCATGGAAGGAAAAATTTGCATTAGCATTTACAGAATAAATGTTTATGATATTAAATTCTTTTATAATATTTGTTATTAATACTCTGCAACAAGCTCACCAATAATCCTGACTTGTCTGATCTCATTTTATTTCCAATCTTAAGCTTGCTTATTAACTTTTATATGAAACCACTATATAAAAATGGGATTGTATTGGCAGAAAAAAAAGTCTAAGAGAGTCTCTCTCTCTCTCTATATATATAGAGAGAGAGAGAAGAAATAAGAGAAATGAGGAAGAAAAGAAACTGACAGTCAATCTAATATGCTAGAGCCATTTCTTTACCTGCAAGGGAAATATATTGTGACCAGAATTACTGTTAGCTATGTTCCCTTTTTCTGGGAGATGCTATATCGTAAAAGCTACTAAAATATTGTAATTTAACTTTAGTGAGTTTCATGTAAAATAATCAACAATGGAATGGAAACTGAAGACAAACAATCTACAATTCCAGCATTATTTTTTGGCTTTCTAGCCATAAAATTCTTTTATGCCTGGACACCTATGACAAGCTTCAATTTCCTGTTTTAATCTAGAATAAATTTGGACATAATCTTTACTGTCCAATGTCACTGTCATGAGTTCGGAGTAGAAGCACTTAACAAACTATTACAAACAATAGTCAGAAAATTTATGATACTTTTTCTGTGAATTAATATTAACATATACACGTTACACACTTTCACTATCTGTAGTAAAAATTCATCTGTGCATCAAAATTCAGAAATGATAGAATAATATAAAACAATCCTGGAACTTGTAGGTAAATTTTAATTCAGCAACCTGACAGTTCTGCCAAGGGAACACATCCAAAGATTTTCTAAGTTTGTTTGATCTGGCTTGAATCATAGACACTCCCTTAGTATACACCTTTAATCCCAAACAAAGAAAGCTATCTTAGTTTATAGAAGAAAGCAGCCAAGTTTGAAAGTGACATTTAAATGAGACACAGTCAAAGTAAGAAACAGAGAAAATTTTGGCAGATTGAGTCAGAGATAGGATACATCCAACTCTCACAAAGACAGGAAAGAGAAGCAACTTAAGATAGTAGCACAGAGAAAAGAGGATGAAGAGGAAGAGGGGGAGGAGGAGGAGGAGGAAGAAGAGGAGGGGGAGGAAGAAGAGGAGGAGGAGCAAAAGAAGGAGGAGGCTTTACTAGGGCACTTACAGAAACAGGTTTCAGGTGAAAACAAATGGAGCAGAGAATGAGAAGGAGCCAGAGTTTAGAATAGATTGCTAGATTTAAGGCCAAGCAGAGCAATTCAGTGAGGCTGAGAAAAGCCAGTTTGAATCATTCAGCTTGGAGAAGCTTTCAGAGCCAGAACAGATGAGTTGAACCATCCAGCCAGAGTTCAAAAAGAACTACAATCTATTTTGAATGTATTCAATAGTGAGCCTCTGAGAAAACAATCCCATGAGGTGAATAAAAGTTATTTTTACAGAACATGGCCTTGGTTTGCTGGAAATTGGTATTTTCTCATGGCTCTAGCCTCCAGCACAGGGTAGACCCAGCTTTGTTTTTCTTTCTGAAAACTTATTCTCATTCATAATTCCTAATCCTGCATGCGATTTTCTACTTTTCAAAAAAAAATGAACTCTGGAGTCTTACATTTATCATTGTTTCATTTCAAACTCTTCTCGTCTGTGCTTCGTCTTGGAGTTAGATGCCTTGTGGTAATTGCCAGTGCTGTAGCTGAGCAGCCTTCTGACACAGTCCCAGCTACTTTAGTGACAGAAGAGGAGCTTTTTGAGGATGGCACTAACTCTTTAACTTTTCAGCTTTGAGGCCTATATGAGCCCTGAAGCTTCATGTTTAATACATATTCATTTGCCTAATAATAACATTTTAGAAAATAGAATATCTTAAATTAAATTAGTGATTAAAGTATTCCCATGAATTTTAATAAGTAATATTTATGCAGAAAGTTGATCTCTCAGACACATGGCATTTGCATCTAGTGAAAAGAGCAGCTAGCTGAATATATTTCTTGGAATCAAAAAGGATTATTTTCTATTGTTAAGAAATATTCATTGGCTGCAAATGATATCTATACAAAATAGCAATGCTTTCTACTAGTAAGATATTTAGTCATATATTAGCAGCCTCTCGGATGATGTTGATTATGAATGTTTTGGTTAGGATATATGTAAATTAACATGTGACTGAAACAGAGGATTGACTCTACCTGATGAATTTGTTGTACTATGACAAACACCCATTTATAGTGATATAAAACTCTGTAAATGAGGATCTTTCAACATTTTACAGTGTGTCTTTCCTGAGAGTACATTCATCATATTGTCAGCTAAGATTTCTCACTCACTTATTTTAATAACTCCTGCTTTTAGTTTCAACTGAAATTGAAATTTCTTTGTGCTTCATTTTCCCCTCAGGAATGTTGTACTTCACACTTTCCTACCTCGATCCTTGATAAACCAAGCTTTAAAAAACGAATGAACATTTTCTATAGATTGATATGTTTACAATTTTAAAGCAGAAAGACATCTGGAATTAGCATAGAAAACACTGAAAGAAAAAGATTTCCTCACCAAAGACAAAGGGAACAGATTTTCAAGGACTTCAAAAGTTCAACTTTCATCTTTCTACCCAAACTTTTTTCTTTAAAAATAGAGGATAAATATTACTTATTAAATAGAAATGTTTCATAAAGAAAAAAACACTACCAATGTGAGGAAAGAATTTAGAAGAAAGAGGTAGTTTTTCAAACAAATATATTAAATATTTTCATGCCTTTTGTAATTTCAGAGAATGATCAACTTCCATAGTTGAAGTAATTGGTCATGGTGTCTGTTAACAGCAGTTAAACCCTAACTAAGAAAATGCCAGGAGCCAAACTGACCTTACTTTATGTTTAGATTCCATTTTAAAGATAGGCTTAGGTTTTGACTTCTCAGCTACAGACCTTGGAGAAACCAGGTGGTCAATGGTCACTGCGCCCTGCCAGAAGAAGAAAACATCTTACAGCTGCCAGAGATTCACCTTGGCAGAATG
The DNA here is from genome assembly GCF_947179515.1 of Apodemus sylvaticus. Taxonomy (NCBI): domain Eukaryota; kingdom Metazoa; phylum Chordata; class Mammalia; order Rodentia; family Muridae; genus Apodemus; species Apodemus sylvaticus. Next base: position 33,489,901 of record NC_067491.1, read on the forward strand.
CCCAGGCTACGTGGAAAATCCCACTGGCCTTACTTCTTCCCCTTTCTGTATAAATTCCCTGAGAAAATACAGTTTTGGGGCCTTGAACAAAGTTGGTCTTGGCCTCGTTCTTTGTATCCTCTGTCCTTCCCTTTCTCTGTCCTTCTCTCCTAGGGTCCCCTGTCGAAAACTCCGGTGGGCCAGGGCAAGATAATGTATTTTTCCAGTTTCTCCTTGGTCTGGTTTTGTTTAGGAAGCTTTTGTTTTACTTGTTGAGGCATCACATGATCAAAACATCTCTCTGAGTCATTCATGCATGGAGATGAAACTCCCCTGTCTAAAGCCAGGAACATGTTTCATGGAACCTGGGGCCTAGAACTCGGGATATTTTCCCTGAGGCCCTGATGTACAGACAAGGAAACTAGGAATAAGGCTGGTAGAGTTACTAATGGCCTGGGTCAGGACCTTGGGGAGTAGCTACTTCATTCTAAAATCCTAACTCTTGCCATCACAGGAGGTTATGGTTATCAGCCTCTAGACAGTTATGTGCTTTGGTTTGCTGTGCCTCTCCACAGCCCCTTTGAGATTTCCTGTGTTTGTTCTTTATGCAGCACTGTATGACTTCTTTACATTCTATGATGTTTTCATACTATCTCTCCTCCTTCTTCCCAGCTCCACAAATAATTTATAAAATGCTATACTTCTTTCAGTAAGCTTGTTTGGAATAAGACATCCTTGGAGAAGACATCCTGTCTTTATCTTCTTTGTGTCTCACCTCTTGGCCTCCCACTTAGAACTCTCCCAGAGAAAAAAAGACCTCTGGGCTCGGTCATTTAATGGGTTTTGTTGCTGTGATTCTGTTATTGATTGTTTTGGGTTTACTTTCGTGTGTGTGTGTGTGTGTGTGTGTGTGTGTGTGTGTGTGAGAGAGAGAGAGAGAGAGAGAGAGAGAGAGAGAGACAGAGAGAGAGAGAGACAGAGAGAGATTTGTGTGTGGAGGAAGGGATGTGGGAAGGATCTGAGAGGAGCTGGAATTTGGGTGCACAGAAATAATAAGACGAACACAAATTGTATAATTGTATAAAACAGTTAAAGAAAAAATAAAATTTAAATCACTTAAGTTTTATTCAATCTCCAGCCTTTCTATTTAGACACATTGTACCTCTGCAAACTCTTGTAACAACTTTTATATTTAAATTTTGGAAGTCATGGAATGGACATTTCTAAAGGAAAGACTAATACCAAGGTTCACTCACAAAGAGTGCAGTGTTTACATGTTTCTATGTGCAGATAAAATGAAAATATGATTAACAATAATATTTTTATAATCAAGTTTCACTTAGATTATATACAAATATATAATCTTATAATGAAGCTTAGATACAAATAATTATGATATAACAAGGCCCTTGAGCAATATGTTCATTATTCAATAGTTAAAATATATGATAGACCTTCTGATTTCCACTGGAATTGTTCACTTTTTACTCAAAAGTCATTAAATGAAGCATAAAGGGATCATGTTACTGCTAAAAACATCTCTGGTTTTCATAATATGGTTCTGCTACTATACAGTAGTTATTTAATTACATATTACAAACATTGATTGTTAGAATTTCTGTGTTACTGTTGGGTGTCCAAAGAGAAAACAATCAATAGTAAGTGACCCCTTAAATTCACACTTGAAATTACACATTCAGAGTGACCATAAAAATTTCTGCCTGTTGACTCAAGTTCTCCTGTATTTCTTTAATTTTTTTTTTTTTTTTTTTTTGCCTTTCTTCTTTATTGGCTTCTATCTCTTGGGCCTTACTCTCCTGCATTTCTTTAAGTGATTTTTGTGTTTCCATTATACGGGTTTCTAGCTTATTCGTGTTCCCCTGTATTTCTTTAAGAAATTCATTTATGTCCTTTTTGTGTTCTTCTAGCAGCATCATGACCAGTGATTTTAAATCTAAATCTTGTTTCTCTGGTGTATTGGCATAACCAGGACTTGCTGATGTTGGAGAGTTTGAGTCAGATGCTGCCATATTGCCTAGATTTCTGTTAGTAGCGTTCCTGCGTTTGCGCTTTGCCATCTTGTTCTCTGGAGCTAGTTGGTCTTGTCTCTGGCTGGTGTTTCAGCCTCCTGAGAGGCTCTAAGGCTATTTCTGCAACACTGGATGGCAGGGTTTCCCCTGTCGCAGATTGTTGATGTACTGTCCTCCTCTTGGGTGCCCTTGCAGCCCTAGTGTGCTTTGCCCCAGATTGTGTCTGTGAACCAGATGGTGCCCTTTTGCTCCTTCAGGGAGTGCTGAGGATGTATGCTGCAGGGACCTTTTCTGTGTGCTGATCACTCTGCTGGCCAGTGGAACTCCCAACTGGGTTGGTGCACACAAGGCTAGCCTAGCTGCTCAGGCCCTGAGTCTAGGCAAAAGCCTGGCAGGCCAATGTCCTAGCAAAGTTCCCCTCAGCTGTGAGTGTTAATTGGGTCTGTCAGGTGGCCAGGATGTGTTGGGAGAGTGCTGGGAGAGTCTGCTGGGCTAACAACCTCCTTGCTGGGTTGGCACACAGATGGCCCACCGAGCAGCCCAGGGCCTGGGTGCAGGCTGCTATATCAGCTTCGGGCTATGCCTGTTAGCCGATTTTGCCTGCTAGGACGCTCTGGCTTCCTGTAGGCAAAATGGTGGCTGCGCGCGCCGGCCCGGGCCAACAACCTCCTGGCCGGGTTTGCACACCTGTGGCCCCCCAACCAGCCCAGGGCCTGGGTGCAGGCCAACGCCCGTCGGGCTTAGACCCCCGCGATGTTGGGCTCTGGTTGTATTTGCGTACCTCAGTCTGTCTGATCTCTCTGGCATCCAAGAACCAAGATGGAGGCCAGTCTCTCATAACTGACTGGAGGGAGGCAGAGTTCTGATGTGGCTTCTGTGTGGTGAAAGGCACCGTAAATCCACTGCTGCTTGCAGCCCGGCTGGCCAGCGATGGCCAGTGGTCATGGGCACAGGGTCTGCCTGGACCCTGTCAGCTTGGTTCGACTGCTGATGGCCCTTCCTCTGGACCAGCCGCTGTTGCTGTTGCTGCTGCCTCCGCTGCCCCCAGGAGATCTCTTTGGAGCTCTGCAGGCTCCTTGTCTATTCATGGGCATCTCTCTTTAGATTAGGGAAGTTTTCTTCCATAATTTTGTTGAAGATATTTGCTGGCTCTTTCAGTTGTAAATCTTCACTCTCATCTATGCCTATAATCCTCAGGTTTGGCCTTCTCATTTTGTCCTGGATTTCCTGTATGTTTTGGGTTACAAGCTTATTACATTTTGTATTATCTTTGACTGTTGAATCCACGGTTTCTATGGTATCTTCAGCATCTGAGATTCTTTCTTCTAGCTCTTGTATTCTGTTGTTGCTTTTTGCATCTATGTCCCCTGATTCCTTCCCAAGGTTTTCTATCTCCAAAGTAGTCTCCCTTTGTAATTTCTTCATTGTTTCTACTTCTTTTTTTTTTTTTTTTCGAGACAGAGTTTCTCTGTATAGCCCTGGCTGTCCTAGAACTCACTATGTAGACCAGGCTGGCCTGGAACTCAGAAATCCGCCTGCCTCTGCCTCCCAAGCGCTGGGATTAAAGGTGTGCGCCACCACTGCCCCATTGTTTCTACTTTTGATTCTAGTTCCTGGATGGTTTTCCTCAGCTCCTTCACTTGCTTATTCGTGTTTTCCTGTAATTCTTTATGTTTCCTCTTTCATGACCTTTGCCTGTTGACCCGAGTTCTCCTGTATTTCTTTCTTTCTTTTTTTAAATTTATTTTTATTTTTTATTCGATATAATTTTTTATTTACATTTCAAATGATTTCCCCTTTTCTAGCCCCCCACTCCCCGAAAGTCCCTTAAGCCCCCTTCTCTTCCCCTGTCCTCCCACCCACCCCTTCCCACTTCCCTGTTCTGGTTTTGCCGAATACTGCTTCACTGAGTCTTTACAGAAAAGGGGCCACTCCTCCTTTCTTCTTGTACTTCATTTGATGTTTGGATTATGTTTTGGGTATTCCAGTTTTCTAGGTTAATATCCACTTATTAGTGAGTGCATACCATGATTCACCTTTTGAGTCTGGGTTACCTCACTTAGTATGATGTTCTCTAGCTCCAAACATTTGCCTAAGAATTTCATGAATTCATTGTTTCTAATGGCTGAATAGTACTCCATTGTGTAGATATACCACATTTTTTTGCATCCACTCTTCTGTTGAGGGATACCTGGGTTCTTTCCAGCATCTGGCAATTATAAATAGGGCTGCTATGAACATAGTAGAGCATGTATCCTTATTACATGGTGGGGAATCCTCTGGGTACATGCCCAGGAGTGGTATACCAGGATCTTCTGGAAGTGAGGGGCCCAGTTTTCAGAGGAACCGCCAGACTGATTTCCAGAGTGGTTGTACCAATTTGCAACCCCACCAGCAGTGGAAGAGTGTTCCTCTTTCTCCACACCCTCTCCAACACCTGCTGTCTCCTGAATTTTTAATCTTAGCCATTCTGACTGGTGTTAGATGAAATCTCAGAGTTGTTTTGATTTGCATTTCCCTAATGACTAATGAAATTGACCATATTTTAAGATGCTTCTCCGCCATCTGAAGTTCTTCAGGGTAGAATTCTTGGTTTAACTCTGTACCCCATTTTTTAATAGGGTTGTTTGGTTTTCTGGAATCTAACTTCTTGAGTTCTTTATATATATTGGATATTAGCCATCTATCTGATGTAGGATTGGTGAAGATCTTTTTCCAATTTGTTGGTTGCAGATTTGTCCTCTTGATGGTGTCCTTTGCCTTACATAAACTTTGTAATTTTATGAGGTCCCATTTGTCAATTCTTGCTCTTAGAGCATACGCTATTGGTGTTCTGTTCAGAAACTTTCTCCCTGTTCCGATGTCCTCAAGGGTCTTCCCCAGTTTCTTTTCTATTAGCTTCAGAGTGTCTGGCTTTATGTGGAGGTCCTTGATCCATTTGGATTTGAGCTTAGTACAAGGAGACAAGGATGGATCAATTCGCATTCTTCTGCATGCTGACCTCCAGTTGAACCAGCACCATTTGTTGAAAAGGCTATCTTTTTTCCATTGGATGTTTTCAGCCTCTTTGTCGAGGATCAAGTGGCCATAGGTGTGTGGGTTCATTTCTGGATCTTCAATCCTGTTCCATTGATCCTCCTGCCTGTCACTGTACCAATACCATGCAGTTTTTAACACTATTGCTCTGTAGTATTGCTTGAGGTCAGGGATACTGATTCCCCCAGATTTTCTTTTGTTGCTGAGAATAGTTTTAGCTATCCTGGGTTTTTTGTTGTTCCAGATGAATTTGATAATTGCTCTTTCTAACTCTGTGAAGAATTGAGTTGGGATTTTGATGGGTATTGCATTGAATCTGTATATTGCTTTTGGCAAAATGGCCATTTTAACTATATTGATTCTACTGATCCATGAGCATGGGAGGTTTTCCCATTTTTTGAGGGCTTCTTCCATTTCCTTCTTCAGAGTCTTGAAGTTCTCGTCATACAGATCTTTCACATGTTTGGTAAGAGTCACCCCAAGATACTTTATACTGTTTGTGGCTATTGTGAAGGGGGTCATTTCCCTAATTTCTTTCTCAGCCTGCTTATCCTTTGAGTATAGGAAGGTCACTGATTTGCTTGAGTTGATTTTATAACCTGTCACTTTGCTGAAGTTGTTTATCAGCTGTAGGAGCTTTCTAGTGGAATTCTTTGGGTCACTTAGGTAGACGATCATGTCGTCTGCAAATAATGATAGTTTGACTTCTTCCTTTCCAATTTGTATCCCTTTGACCTCCTTATGTTGTCGAATTGCCCGAGCTAGTACCTCAAGTACAATATTGAAAAGATAAGGAGAAAGGGGGCAGCCTTGTCTGGTCCCTGATTTCAGTGGGATTGCTTCAAGTTTCTCTCCATTTAGTTTGATGCTGGCTACCGGTTTGCTGTATATTGCTTTTACTATGTTTAGGTATGGGCCTTGAATTCCTGTCCTTTCCAAGACTTTAAGCATGAAAGGATGCTGAATTTTGTCAAATGCTTTTTCAGCATCCAATGAAATGACCATGTGGTTTTTTTCTTTGAGTTTGTTTATGTAGTAGTTTGCATTGATGGATTTCCGTATATTGAACCAACCCTGCATTCCCAGGATAAAGCCTACTTGATCATGGTGGATGATCGTTTTGATGTTTTCCTTGATTCGGTTGGCAAGAATTTTATTGAGTATTTTTGCATCGATGTTCATAAGGGAAATTGGTCTGAAGTTCTCTTTCTTTGTTTGATCTTTGTGTGGTTTTGGTATCAGCGTAATTGTGGCTTCATAGAAGGAATTGGTTAGTGTTCCTTCTGTTTCTATTTTGTAGAATAGTTTGAAGAGTATTGGTGTTAACTCTTCTTTGAAGGTGTGATAGAATTCTGCACTGAAACCATCTGGTCCTGTGCTTTTTTTGGTTGGAAGACTTTCTATGTCTCCTTCTATTTCTTTAGGCATTATGGGACTGTTTAGATGGTCTAGTTGGTCCTGATTTACTTTTGGTATTATCTCCTGTATTTCTTTAAGTGATTTTTGCATTTCCTCCTTATTGGCTTCTATCTTTTGACTCATTTTCTCCTGTATTTCTATAAATGATTTTTGTGTTTCCCTTGTAAGGGCTTCTAACTTTTGAGCCATTTTCTCCTGTATTTCTTTAAGAGATTTATTTATGTCCTTCTTGTGTTCCTCTTACAGCCTCATGACCAGTGATTTTAAATCCAAATCTTGTTTTTCTGGTGTGTTTGGCTTTCCTGGACTTGCTGTTGTTCGAGAAGTGGGTTCAGATATTGCCATATTGTCTTGATATCTGTTGGTAAGGTTCCTAAGCTTGCCTTTTGCCATCTGGTTATCTCTGGTGTTAGTTTGTTCTGTTGTCACTGGCTGGTGCTTGAACCTTCTGTGAGCCCATAAGACTATTTCTGCATCAGTGTATGACTGGGTTTCTCCTGGCACAGATTGCTGTTGTGCTGTCCTCCTCTTTGGTACTGTTGGAGCCCTGGTGTATCCTGCCCCAAGCAATGTTATACTTGGGTTGTCTCTGTGGAATGAACCCGGTACTGCCTGTCAGCTCTGTCAGGGAGCGAAGATGGCAGCGGAGATCCCATAGGGTACAGGACCCATGCCTGGCTGGCACACAGTCGAACTGCTGCTCTGCCCAGGTCCTGGGCATAGGCGTCAGCCCGCAGCTCAGTGATCTGCGTCTCCAGAGGTCTTAGACTCAGGATATCTCAGTACCTGGGGTTACCTGTCCAGTCCTACTGGGAGCTAGGATGGCGACTGCCAACTTCTCTGCCTGGCACAAGACCCGCGCCTTAAAATTCTTTTAATTATTCACTTTATATCTCCCTTGATTACTGCTCCTGTTCTGGTCAATATCTCCCACTACTCTTCCGACATACCTCCTACCATTCCCCTATGAGTGGACAATTGCACTCTGAGTATTCTCCAACTCTTCAAGTCTATGAAAGGCTAGGCACTTCCTCTCCCACAACAGCCCAGCTAGAAAAACATATCACACATGCATGGAACAGCTTTGGGGAATGACTGTGAATATTGTAATAATCACATTTTTTGTGAGTAATATTCTTTAAAAAATTTGTGTGTGTGTGTGTGTATTAGATGATATCACATAAATTATTTAAACTAGAGAAATATATTATATCAAGTATGATTGTAATTACATTGTCATCACCACTATGGATTTAATGATTTTTTTATCAGTAACAGCCAGAACAATATATCTATAATAAAGACTAATCTACTGTAGTAGATACTGGAAAATATTATACATATTCTCAAAGACCTTAAGAATATATATCAATCAATATATATATATATCAAGGATAGACACCTCATTAAAGTAAAGAATACAGGAAACAAGCCCATGTAGTCATTACAATATTCATTATAATATCAGACAAAATAGACTTTAAACAAAAACAATTTAGGAGAGATGGGAATGATACCATATATTCATTAAAGGGAAAAATACCCACCAAGAGAATATTGCATTTCCAAATATCTTCACACCAAACACAAGGTCCCAAATTCATAAAAGAAATATTGATACAGCTAAAAATCACTCATTTACCAAAGCACACTGACTGTCAATGATGTCAATATCCACCTTTCTTCAATATATACATCATTCACACAAAAAACTAAAACATAAATAAGAACTGGTTTGATAGAAATACAAGTGAAGTTAACTTTTTAAACAAAGAAATGAAAGCATGGCATACACAAACTTTCAGGACACAATGAAGGTGATTTTAAAGGCAAGCTAATAGAGTTACATTTAAAAAAGAGAGGAAATCTTAATTTTATGTGCATCTTAAAATTAGTTGACAATAAAGCTGTCATATTTCAGATCTTGAGGTGTCATTAAGAGATATGGATATATTACCTGACAGAGAATATAAAACATTATTGCTTAACATATTGACCAAAAATAAAGCACATATAATTGTTCCTGGGTTTGCAGAGTCTGAAGCATGGCCTTAGTAAGCATTTCCGGGTAAGATATCTTCTGTAAACATATTAAAAAAATGCTCAACTTCATTAGTCATCAGGGAAATGGAAATCAAAACAACCCTGAGATTTCACCTTACACCAGTCAGAATGGCTAAGATTAAAAACTCAGGAGACAGAAAGTATTGGCTAGGATGTGGAGAAAGAGGAACACTCCACTGCTGGTGGGGGCTGCAAATTGGTACAACCACTCTGGAAATCAGTCTGGCGGTTCCTAAGAAAACTGGGAACATCACTTCTGAAAGATCCTGCTATACCACTCCTGGGCATATACCCAGAGGATTCCCCAGCATGTAATAAGGATACATGCTCCACTATGTTCATAGCAGCCCTATTTATAATAGCCAGAAGCTGGAAAGAACCCAGGTTTCCCTCAACGGAGGAATGGATACAAAAAATGTGGTATATATACACAATGGAGTACTATTCAGCCATTAGAAACAACGAATTCATGAAGTTCTTAGGCAAATGAATGGAGCTGGAGAGACCATCATACTAAGTGAGGTAACCCAGTCTCAAAAGATCAATCATGGTATGCACTCACTAATAAGTGGATATTAGCCTGGAAAACTGGAATACCCAAAACATAATCCACACATCAAATGAAGTACAAGAAGAATGGAGGAGTGGCCCCTGTTTCTGGAAAGACAGTGTAGCAGTATAGGGCAAAACCAGACCAGGGAATTGGGAAGGGGTGGGTGGGAGAACAGGGGGAGGAAAGGGAGCTTATGTGACTTTCGGGGAGTGGGGGGCCCATGAAAAGGGGAAATCATTTGAAATGTAAATAAAAATATATCGAATTTTAAAAACGAAAAAAAGATAGCTTCTGTAATAAATTTCAAACCATATTTATGAATTTTCATTTTGAAAGATTTCCTTGTCTCAAAAACATAAGTGCCTTTCCCAAGTCCAATGAATTCTCTGATTACAAATTTCATGTACTTGGTGAAATAATATCCTTTGAAATTCATTTATTATAATTTACTAAATACATATTTTCATGTTAAGTCACAATCTTTTTTCCCCACGCTATTAAACTCCTATTTTCACCGACCAAATACCTGAAAAAGTAAATAAATTTTTTTACAGGGTGCAGTTTAATTCACCCTAAATTGAAAATGTTCTGCATCATGCATTATGATATGCAGGAAAATGCAGCCTCATTCACAGAGAACACAACATCCAGCCAGGGAGCCACTTAGATAACCAAATTATAGCTAAGTGTGATAAATGCAAAGAAGGAGAGGCATACAGAAACTGCATAAAAAGTGAGCGATTACTTCAAGTTAGGGTTGTCAATGATACCTTTCAGAGGAATGGATATGTGATCTGATACTCATAAATAAAATATTCATCATGTGAATAAAAAGGCATGCTTTAAATAATGAAAATTTATGGTTCATAGTAACAAAAATAGGAGCTTATTTTTCTTCTCTAAATGTCATTCAACACCTTTGGTATCAGAACATATGTTAATATCACTAGTGTGATACCCATATTCTGATATTTATCTCTGTTCCTATGAAAACTCCTTATCAGTTGGACACTTGAGTATTTACCAGTCATATCCTTAGTAGTTTCTGATCTCTGTATAAAATGATTGTACCTTCCCATTACACCTGATAGGCATTCTAACCAAGGTCCTTAATTTGATGAGTGTAATGAGAAAAATGTTAGTGAATCAATGTTAAGAGTATCAGACAAAATGTTAGAGACAAAAATGTAGAGACAAAAATGTTAGAGCATCAAATGCTGCACCATTTTAGACAACATTTGCTGAATTTTCTTCTAATATGATCATAGGAACACATATTGATTAACAGCCTGTCTATATAGGCATGTGTTCTTGAATGACAATGATTTCTATGTATCCAATTATAAGTACAATTACTGTACTTATATGGAAAGTACATTTGTGTAATGAATCATCTCAAAACTCTAAGAAATAAGTATTTTTGTCACAAAATTTAGCCTATTTCATTACTTTTCAATTAGCATAGACATGTGAGTACTTTGAATGTTTCTTTCGACAAATAGTATTGAAAAGGTCTCAATTGTGATATAAAGAAAAACAAGTTGACCTGACAATGCTTCTGCTCTTCCAAAGACTTCCCTGACAAATACAGAGGTGGATGCTCACAGCCAACTCTTGGACTGAGCATAGGGTCCACAATGGCGGAGATAGAGAAAATACTGAAGGCGCTCAAAGTGTTTGCAGCGCCATAGGAGGAATGACAATATGAACCAACCAGACTCCCTAGAGCTCCCAGGGACTAAACCACTAAACAAAGAGTACACATGGAGGGACCTGTGGCTTCAGCAACATATGCAGCAGAGGATGGCCTTGTAGCACAACAAAAGGGATGAAAGGCCCTTAGTCCTGAGAAGGCTCGATGCCCCAGTGTAGGAAATGCTAGGACCAGGAAGCAGGAGTGGGTGGTTGCTGAGCAGGGAAAGGGGGAATGGCATAGGGCGTTTTCAAAGGCGAAACTAGGAAAAGGATAACATTTGAAATGTAAATAAAGAAAACATCTAATAAAAGAAAGTTATAGCAGACAGTTTTTAAATATTTGCTTAGTTATTGTTTGTTTTTAAACTCTGTCTTTGTCATTTCCATAAATTAGAGGTAAGATACAATCTTCTTTGCCTTTTCAACATGGAAGTGCAAGTAAAATTAATATTATTTATTTAAACATGTACCATTAATGTTTTTATTTACTACTCTTAGAATAGGATCATTTATTATTTAGATTAAAATTTTTATATTTCCTCCCATATTTACTTACTCTGCCTTGATTTACATCTTTGTCTGGAATCCATATCTTAGAGATACTTACATATAGAAATGGGCCAGGATCTTATGTGAAAGAGAATATATAGATTTTTTTTTCATTTTAAAATTAAATAACCTTCTTAATATTATAGTTTTTCAAATTTGGGTTTTTTTCTTCAAATTTCACTATTTATTAAATAAAGCTGAAATCATATCTATTATATGTCCATAATAAATAATATCTATTCATTATGGACATATAGGTTGGTTCTATACCCTTATTGTTATAAGTACAAATGCAATAAGCACATATATAAAGATATTTCTATTTCAGGAGTTCTCTGTACGGATATCAACATATGGGAAAGCCACATTCTTAAGCATATTATCTCCTTCAGAGTTCTATATATATTCTATTTTCTATATCTAAATATTTTTATTATTACCATTACTATTTTATAGATTGGCTCCCTGTTCCCTACTCCTGTATTTCCTAATACAGTTTTGAGCATTTGTGTCATTTTGCCTCTATTTTGGAAATGCATATGAATATTTGGAGGACATTATTCTGATTCTCAGTTTTTATATTTTTGCTTTATTTCATTTATATTGATAATAGCCTAGTGAAATTATTTAACTGCTCCATTGAAATTGGTATAAAGCAATGATCCCTTGTTCCATTTATGTCTTGTGATAACAAAACACTGAAGAATATGTGGCTGATTAAAATATACCCTAAAATAGATTCTCTCAGAGTATGGAAAGCTGTCAAGTCTATTGTCATGTCAACATGGTTTGTGTCTGGGGAGATTTGCTCTGTTTCTGAAAGGGCTCTTTGAAGATGCCAAGGAGGGAAGGAGAATATGTTCTATATTTTATGTTCTATCATTTTTGTCCAAATGATTTCCCCTTTCCTGGTTCCCCACTCCCCATAAGTCCCATAAGCCCTATGCCCTCCACTCTTTCCCCAGTCAGCCACTTCCCACTTCTCTGTCCTGGTAATCCTCTACAGTGCTGCATCAAGCCTTTCCGGGACCAGGGCTCTCTCCATCCTTCTTCCTAGGCATCATTTAATATGTGAATTGTGACTTGGTTATTCAGAGCTTCTGGGCTAATATCCACCTTTCAGTCACTGCATTCCATGTGTGTTCTTTTGTGATTGGGTTACCTCACTTCAGATAATATTTTCCAGTTCCAACCATTTGCATAAGAATTTCATGAATTCATTATTTTCAATAGCTGAGTGGTATGCTATTGTGTAAATATACCACATTTTCTGTATCCATTCCTCCATTGAGGGACATCTGGGTTCTTTCCAGCTTCTGGCTATTATAAATAAGGCTACTCTGAATATAGTGGATCATGTGTCCTAATTGCATGCCGGGGAATCCTCTGGGTATATGCCCAGGAGTGGTATAATAGGGTCCTCCAGAAGTGTCATGGTCTTTATGTAATGAAAGAGGAGAACAAAGAAGAACAAATTTTTACTGCTAAAATACCCATAATGGCATTAATTCATTCTTGAGAGAATAGACTCAAAACCTAGACAACTCCTACACCACATACATTCTAATTCTATGGTAATAGTAATCCCATGTAAATGCATGAGTTTTAAGCTTCACATTAAGACCATTGCAAATGTATGCCAAAAGAATTAGGAATAAAGATGCGTTTTCAGATCCACAGTCAAAATATTTAAGTGTGTTCGAAGGTATAAGAACCATTATGGAATGTAAATGCTGTGGAAAATAAGTGTAATGTCCATCCCTCAACAAGGAAACTTCTTTTGGGAACACCTGAAGACTACAGGAAACCTCAATCAATCAAAATGCAGAGTTGTAGAACCCAGTTTCAAAAGATACACCTACAAAACATGCCCACACTTAAGACTCGGGAACACTGAAGTGGGCATTTTAATAGCCAGAGGATCAATGAGTTTACCATGAGATAATCTCCTTTAGTAACAGCAGAAGCTATCTATAAAGTTTCAGCTGACATTCACAAAAATACAAAGGTCAAGGATAGAGAAGCTCATTGGCATAACCTAGAATATTACATTATCCTCACTGCTCCTCCAATAAAAACTTTGAGGAAAAATAACTAAATAAGATTAGTGGTTAAATCATTTTTTTTTATAATGTGGTTTTACATAACTTGTTCTTGCTCAAATAAGACCCTTATTAAATCAAGTTTTCTCCACATATAAAGAAGATATGGGGCTTGAGTGGTGGTAGCACACGACTTTAATCCTAGCACTTGGAAGGCAGAGGCAAGAGATTTCTGTGAGTACTCTGTCTTGAACCTTGCCCTCCTTACCCACAAAAGAAGACATGAAAGTAGTAGTAGGGACCAAAGAAACCAGATTCCATCAAGAGATCAACCAAAGAGTACACATGGAGGGACCCATGGCTCCAGCCTTGTATGTATCAGAGAATGGCCTTGTGGGGCATCAAGGGGAGGAGAGGCCCTTGGTCCTGTGAAGGCTTGATGTCCCAGTGTAGGGGAATGCCAGGGAGGGGAGGCAAGAGTGTGTGGGTGGGTGAGTGGGAGCACACCTTTATAGAAGCAGGAGGAGAGGGGATAGAATAGGGAGTTTCCCAGGGGCAGGGGAACCAGGAAAGGGTATAGCATTTCAGCTATAAATAAAGAAAATATTCAATAAAAGAGAGGGGCGATGAAAAGGAAGAGAGGGAAACTGACTAATGAATGAAATTGTTTGAATCACTGAGAAATTAGAAAACTTTTGTCTTTTCTGTACAGATCAGTCTAGTCTGTTAGCAGGAATATGCAATAGTAAGTCAATGCACACTCAAAATATGATGTGGTACGTTTGTCAAAGACTACAATCCCAGCATGTGAAAACTATAAAGAAATATAAGAAAACATTTATATATGTGGCCATAGGCATGAGTTTGGTAATATAAAATGGAAATTCAATGGTCTTAGGAAATAATTTCACCATGAATATCAACAAAGTAAGGCTTTATTTGATGACAATTTCCTTATACAGTATTTTCAAAATAAAATAGTACTAATATGGCATAAGATAAAAATGTGGTTATTCTCACAAACCAAACACCATGATAAATATGAAAATTTTCATCACCTACAAGCTTCCAAAGTTAAGATCTGGGAATAATAATCAGAAAATAGACATTTTGTTATTACAAAATTAATATTTTGTTTTTTTAAAGGCACTTAATGCTAATGCTATGACAATTACTTTATGAACATAAATTATGACATATATGGAAAGTGACAGCATCATAAAATGTTGTATTTTATTGATGGAAATGTAGTACATGAGACAAAGCTATGTTACAAGATTTTTTTCTAAAAAGAAAACTCAATTTGAAATAAAATCTTTGTCTTGATACCTCAAATACAATTTTTGTTATATTTTCTCTTCTTTGTCTTCCTTGAATGATTACTGCTTTTTAAGGCAGTGCAACCTGGGAGAAGAGAGCCCAAAAATGAAGCAGAGTAAGGTCTAATGTAATAATCCACTTTATTAAATATCAGACAATTTATCCATTGAGAGTTAAGACAATGACACCAGTTAGGTGTTCAATCTCAAGAACAAACAACATGTGAAATAAACATTTTTTTTTTTTTTGCTTAATAGAGGTATATGAACAAATAAAAATAGCAAGCTGTTTTTCTTGGTTTTTTTTGTTTTAATTTTGTTTTTATTTTCATATGTTTGCATGCCTATTTAAATTTATTCATATATTTACTAAAGCTTATAGTATTTTATATTTTGTTGGATTATTACTTTTCTATCATTTTATTTTTTTTACTTATACATTTCTAAAAAAATTTGTTTTTTTGAAAATAGATTGTTTTCCAATATAGTATATTCTAATTATAGTTTCTCTTCCCTCTGTTAAACCCTGTTTCTCCCCACGTCCCCTCACCTGATGATCCACTCTCTTTCAGTCTCTCATTAGAAAAGAGACTTGTAAGAGATAACAACCAAAGATGACAAGCAAAAATGCTTACATATTTTAGGTAGACATGGCAATCCAAAAGGAGGAATAGAATCCCAAGGGTATGTGTAAGACTTAGAGTCCACGTTATTCTCATAGGCAGGAATCCCATAAAAGTACCAGGCTATATATACTTACTTATGCTATAACTACAATACATACACAGAGGATCTGTTATACAACCATGCCTGCTATATGTTTGTAGATTCAGTTTGTGCGCTAGTCAATTTGGAAGGCCTTGTTTTACTGGTGTCTTCCATCTCCTCTGGTTCTTAAACTCTTTCCACCTGCTCTGAAAGGAGGACTTTGACAAAAACCTCTATAGTAGACTCTCTTTCTGAATGATGTCTGGCTTGGCTCTGCATCGGTTCCCACCTGATGTCAGAGGAAAACTCTCTGTAGACAGCTGGACAAGGTACTGTTCTGTGTTATTTATTTATTTATTTATTTATTTATTTAGTTAGTTAGTTAGTTAGTTAGTTAGTTAGTTAGTTAGTTTTTTTGAGACAGGGTTTCTCTGTGTAGCCCTGGCTGTCCTGGAACTCACTGTAGACCGGGCTGGCCTCGAACTCAGAAATCTGCCTGCCTCTGCTTCCCAAGTGCTGGGACTACAGGTGTGTGCCACCACGCCCTGCTTCTGTGTTATTTATAGCAGAATATCATTAGGAATCATTTTGTTGATATTTATTTATGTACATATTTTGTACATAAATGTACAAATTTATTATGTACATATTTATTTATTGGTTCTTTGCTCCCCAAATTGCCGAAGACCAGCCTTTGTTTGGAGAGGGATTCTGAGGAGTAGGTGTCTAGGAGTGGTGAAGCAAACCAAGTCATATCTTGGGTCAAACCTGGTGGACGAGGTTCTGCTGGAGACAGCTTCACAGCCTGCTTTCTCCCTGCTACGCTTTCGTTATCTCTGATCTGCTTTTTCTAGAGATCTGCTTAGTCTCTCTATGTTCAGCTGGAGAGAGTTCTCCATGCAGTTCTCTTACTATTCTACATTCTCCAGACCGCTCATATCCTGCAGATCGTAAACCCAGTCTTTTAGTTTACATATCAATCCAGTCATTTACTTCAGGGTTCATTTGATTTTTCTATGAATCAGCATCTTGTGCCCCGGCCCCTTAATTCTTAGGAATCAGCAAGTACACACTTTATTTTTTAACATTGCAAAATGTTAAAGTCAGAGATCTGACTGCCTCTGTTAAGCACAAATGATAAACTAATTGGGTGGGACCCAGTCCTGAAATTACTGAAATTATTATTTTTAACACAACTTGGACTAGATTCACTGTGTCCCAGGCTGATGGTCAACTCAAAAAATCTGTCTGCATTTGTATCTGCCTGACTTTGTATCTTTCTGAGAAGGTACTTCATAGTGTAGCTACTCTGTTCCTTTAGATTTGTGAAGCCCCTCATAATTGACATTGCATCCTTATATTTTGCATAGTTGAGAAATTATATATTTTTGAACCCAGTGTTTTAGAGTTCTTTTTCACAGCTTTAAGGACTGTTATGAAAATCTCAGCATTTACCATTTTGCTAAGACATTAGCTACATCTTTGCCTCTTAAACTCTGATTATCATGAAGTCATTAATTTTAACAGGGAGGACATTCATTAAAGGAGAAATTAAAATTTGTACATTATTATACAAACAAGCCTTATGTCTTTGTTAGCTGTGCACACTCTTGGAGGCTCATGCACATTGACCCTGTCCCAGGGGCAGGAACCTTGTCATTCTGTCCCCACCAAGGCCATGACAGATGGGGTTCCAAACAATACCTGATTTGGGTTCCTTCTCATGGACCTTAATTTGTCCTTAGACCAAATCTGGAATTGTTTGGCTATTCCAACAAGTGACAAAGGTGCTAAAAACCTGTTTTATCTGAAAGGCATATAAACCAATATGTGGCAAATAATTCACATAGAAGAATGCAAATGTGTGTATATGTATAATTGAATATATATGCATATATGAATAATTTTATTGACTTTTTTAATAGCA
This sequence comes from Apodemus sylvaticus, assembly GCF_947179515.1. NCBI lineage: Eukaryota > Metazoa > Chordata > Mammalia > Rodentia > Muridae > Apodemus > Apodemus sylvaticus. The sequence goes on from NC_067491.1 coordinate 33,507,222, forward strand.
GTGGTGTTTGGTCTTACTATAGACCTTTGTTCTAAATTCTTCTTTATTTTTTCCTTTTATTCATCATTGTATTTCACATCTATTTTTTTTAGATTTCCTGGAGTAATACCTCTTACGTACAATAGAAGAACATGAGATATGAATCAAAGCTATTATTCTTGTTTAAACATTGTTATTTTCTTTAAATTTAATTTTATTTGTTAATTATTCAATTTATATCCCGCTCACTGCCCCCTCCTGCTCACCCCACCTCCACAATCCTTCCCCCATCCTGCATCCACCATCCCTTTCTCCACTAAGCAGGTGGCCTCCTATGTGTATTCTCCCTACCTGGTACTTTAAATCTCTGCTATACTAGGTGCTTCCTTTTCCACTGATGCCAGATAAGGCACTCCAGCTAGTATAATATATCTCACATACAACAACATTTTGGATTGCCCTTCTCCAAACTGCATATGGGTCTCCATTCAGGACCCATATGAAGGCCAAACTGCACATCTGCTACATATGTGAATGGAGGCCTAGGTTCGGCCCATGTATCCCCTTCGGTTAGTGGTTTCGACTCTGAGAGCCCCAGTTGTGTTGCATTGAATCTGTAGATTGCTTTGGGTAAGATGGGCATTTTTCACTATGTTAATCCTACCTATCCATGAGCATGGGAGATCTTTCCATCTTCTGATATCTTCATTTTCTTTCTTCAGGAACTTAAAGTTCTTGCCATACAGATCTTTTGCTTGCTTAGAGTTAGACTGAAATAGTTATATTATTCATGGCTATTGCAGGGCATGTTGTTTCTCTATTTTCTCTGTATAAAGGAGAGCTAATGATTTCTTTGAGATACTGTTGTATCAAGACACTTTATTGAAGCTGTTTATCAGGTGTGGGAGTTCTCTGATAGATTTTGCTATCACTTATGTATACTCTCATACCATTCACAAATACTTTGACTTCATCCTTTCTCATGTTTATCCCTTTGATCTCCTTAGTTGTCTTATTGCTATGGCTATTACTGTATTATTGAGTAAATAAGAAAAGAGTGCAGAGTCTTATCTTGTCCTGATTTTAGTGGAATTGCTTTAATTTTCTCTCCATTTAGTTTGATGTTGGCTATTGGTTTTGAATATATTTAGGTATGTGTGCTGTACCCCTGGTTTCTCTAATGCATTTAGCATGAAGATTTTATCAAAGGTTTTGGATTTTATCAAAGCCTTTTTTCAGCATCTAATGAGATAATCATGTGATTTTTTCTTTCACTTTGTATAGTAAAACACGTTGATGTGTTTTCATATATTAAAGCATTCCTGCATCCCTGGAATGAAGCCTACCTGATCTTGATGGATGATGTCTTTGATGTCTGCCTGGAATTTGTTTGCAAGTACTTTATTGAGGAATTTTGCCTCATTGTTCATATGAGAAATCAGTCTGCAGTTCTGGTTTTATTTATTGAGCCTTTGTGTGGCTTACGCATGAGAGTGACTATGACCTCATAGAAGGAGTTTGACAGTGTTTCTTCTGTGTCTATTTTGAAACATAGTTTGAGAAATGTTGGTATTAATTCTTCTTTGAAATTCTTGCAGAATTCTGCACTAAAGCAATTTGCCCCTCTACTTTTTTTTTGTTGGAAGGTGTTCAGTGTCTGGTTCTATTTTCTTAGGAATTATCGGACTGTTTAGATAGAACACCTGATCTTGCTTTAACTTTAGAATAATATTATCTCTCTAGAAAATCATTAATTTTACCCAGATAATCCAGTTTAGCAGAGTATAGGTTTTTTTAAAAATAAGATCTAATATTTTTAGACTTCCTTAGTTTCTCCTTTATCATTTCAGATTTTGTAACTCTTGATACTCTCTCCCTGTCTTTCAGTTAGTTTGTATAAGGGTTTATTTGTCTTATAGATTTTTCTCAAAAAAAAAAATCTCTTGGTTTGGTTTGTTCTTGTTTTCTTTGGTTTTACCTGATTGATTTCATTACTGATGTTGATTATTTCCTGAATTCTACTGTAATTTGAATTCTACTCTTGTTTCCTTTGTTTTTTTTTTCTTTTTTTCTAGAGCTTTCAGGCGTACATTGAAATAGTTTGTATGAAAACTTTCTAATTTCTTTATGGAGACACTTAGCACTATAAGTTTCCTCTTACCACTTGCTTTTGTTTTGTCCCACAAAATTGGTATGTTGTGTTTTATTTCCTTTGAATTCTAGAAAGTCTTTAATTTCTTTCTTTATTTCTTCCCTGATTCAGATATTGTTAAGTAGAGACTTGTTTCCGTGCTTATAAACAGTTTCTGGTGTTTCTGTTCTTGTTGAAGTCTAGCTTTAATCCATGGTAGTCTGATAAGATACAAGGTATTATTTAAATTATCTTGTATCTGTTGAGGCTTTCTTTGTGACTTAAAATATGTTCATTTTTGGAGACAGATGCATGAGGTGCTAAAATATTATTTTAGGTTTAGGTGAAATATTCTATAGATGTTTGTTAGGTCCATTTGATCCATAATGTCTGTCAGTTTTATTATTTCTTTGTTTATTTTTTTTTTCTGGACGTTCTGTCAATTGGTGAGATTTGAGTGTTGAAGTCTCCCACGATTAATGTGCATAGTTCAATGAGTGATTTAAGCTTTAGCAATGTTTCCTTTAAAAAATGTGGATGCCCTTTCCATTAAAAATGTGGGTGCCCCTTTCCTCAATGGACTGATCAGGAAAACAGAAACTAAACAGGGACATAATGAAACTAATTGAAGCTTTGGACCAATTAGATTTAACAGATATATATAGAACATTCTATCCTAAAACAAAAGAATATACCTTTTTCTCAGCACCTCATGGTACCTTCTCCAAAATCGACCATATAATTGGTCACAAGACAGACCTCAACAAATATAAGAAGATAGAACTAATCCCATGCCTCCTATCTGATCACTATGGAGTAAAAGTGGTCTTCAATAGCAACAGAAACAACAGAAAACCCACATACACGTGGAAACTTAACAATACTCTACTCAATGATACCTTGTTCAAGGAAGAAATAAAGAAAGAAATTAAAGACTTTTTAGAACACAATGAAAATGAAAACACAACATACCCAAATCTATGGGACACAATGAAAGCAGTGCTAAGAGGAAAACTCATAGCCCTGAGTGCCTCCAAAAAGAAAATGGAGAGAGCATACATTACCAGCTTAATGACACACCTGAAAGCCCTAGAACAAAAAGAAGCTACTTCGCCCAGGAGGAGTAGAAGGCAGGAAATCATCAAACTCAGGGCCGAAATCAATCAAGTAGAAACAAAGAGAACCATACAAAAAATCAACAAAACCAGGAGCTGGTTCTTTGAGAAAATCAACAAGATAGATAAACCCTTAGCCAGACTGACCAAAGGGCACAGAGAAAGTATCCAAATTAACAAACTTAGAAATGAAAAGGGAGATATAACAACGGAAACTGAGGAAATCCAAAAAATCATCAGATCCTACTACAAGAGCCTGTACTCAACACAACTGGAGAATCTGGAGGAAATGGACAATTTCCTTGACAGATACCAGATACCAAAATTAAATCAGGACCAACTAGACCATCTAAACAGTCCCATAATGCCTAAAGAAATAGAAGGAGTCATAGAAAGTCTTCCAACCAAAAAAAGCACAGGACCAGATGGCTTCAGTGCAGAATTCTACCAGACCTTCAAAGAAGAGTTAACACCAATACTCTTCAAACTATTCCACAAAATAGAAACAGAAGGAACACTACCCAATTCCTTCTATGAAGCCACAATTACGCTGATACCAAAGCCACACAAAGATCCAACAAAGAAAGAGAACTTCAGACCAATTTCCCTTATGAACATCGATGCAAAAATACTCAATAAAATTCTTGCCAACCGAATCCAAGAACACATCAAAACGATCATCCACCATGATCAAGTAGGCTTTATCCCGGGAATGCAGGGTTGGTTCAATATACGGAAATCCATCAATACAATCCACTACATAAACAAACTCAAAGAACAAAACCACATGGTTATTTCATTGGATGCTGAAAAAGCATTTGACAAAATTCAGCATCCCTTCATGCTTAAAGTCTTGGAGAGAACAGGAATTCAAGGCCCATACCTAAACATAGTAAAAGCAATATACAGCAAACCGGTAGCCAGCATCAAACTAAATGGAGAGAAACTTGAAGCAATCCCACTGAAATCAGGGACCAGACAAGGCTGCCCCCTTTCTCCTTATCTTTTCAATATTGTACTTGAGGTACTAGCTCGGGCAATTCGACAACATAAGGAGGTCAAAGGGATACAAATTGGAAAGGAAGAAGTCAAACTATCATTATTTGCAGACGACATGATCGTCTACCTAAGTGACCCAAAGAACTCCACTAGAGAGCTCCTACAGCTGATAAACAACTTCAGCAAAGTGGCAGGTTATAAAATCAACTCAAGCAAATCAGTGGCCTTCCTATACTCAAAGGATAAGCAGGCTGAGAAAGAAATTAGGGAAATGACCCCCTTCACAATAGCCTCAAACAGTATAAAGTATCTTGGGGTGACTCTTACCAAACATTGAAAGATCTGTATGACAAGAACTTCAAGACTCTGAAGAAGGAAATGGAAGAAGACCTCAAAAAATGGGAAAACCTCCCATGCTCATGGATCGGTAGAATCAATATAGTTAAAATGGCCATTTTGCCTAAAGCACTATACAGATTCAATGCAATACCCATCAAAATCCCAACTCAATTCTTCACAGAATTAGAAAGAGCAATTATCAAATTCATCTGGAACAACAAAAAACCCAGGATAGCTAAAACTATTCTCAGCAACAAAAGAAAATCTGGGGGAATCAGTATCCCTGACCTCAAGCAATACTACAGAGCAATAGTGTTAAAAACTGCGTGGTATTGGTACAGTGACAGACAGGAGGATCAATGGAACAGGATTGAAGATCCAGAAATGAACCCACACACCTATGGCCACCTGATCCTCGACAAAGAGGCTGAAAACATCCAATGGAAAAAAGATAGCCTTTTCAACAAATGGTGCTGGTTCAACTGGAGGTCAGCATGCAGAAGAATGCGAATTGATCCATCCTTGTCTCCTTGTACTAAGCTCAAATCCAAATGGATCAAGGACCTCCACATAAAGCCAGACACTCTGAAGCTAATAGAAAAGAAACTGGGGAAGACCCTTGAGGACATCGGTACAGGGAGAAAGTTTCTGAACAGAACACCAATAGCGTATGCTCTAAGAGCAAGAATTGACAAATGGGACCTCAGAAAATTACAAAGTTTCTGTAAGGCAAAGGACACCATCAAGAGGACAAATCGGCAACCAACAAATTGGGAAAAGATCTTCACCAATCCTACATCAGATAGAGGGCTAATATCCAATATATATAAAGAACTCAAGAAGTTAGACTCCAGAAAACCAAACAACCCTATTAAAAAATGGGGTACAGAGTTAAACAAAGAATTCTCACCTGAAGAACTTCGGATGGCGGAGAAGCATCTTAAAAAATGCTCAACTTCATTAGTCATTAGGGAAATGCAAATCAAAACAACCCTAAGATTTCATCTTACACCAGTCAGAATGGCTAAGATTAAAAATTCAGGAGACAGCAGGTGTTGGAGAGGGTGTGGAGAAAGAGGAACACTCCTCCACTGCTGGTGGGGTTGCAAATTGGTACAACCACTCTGGAAATCAGTCTGGCGGTTCCTCCGAAAACTGGGCACCTCACTTCCAGAAGATCCTGCTATACAACTCCTGGGCATATACCCCGAAGACTCCCCACCATGTAATAAGGATACATGTTCTACTATGTTCATAGCAGCCCTATTTATAATTGCCAGATGTTGGAAAGAACCCAGGTATCCCTCAACAGAAGAGTGGATGCAAAAAATGTGGTTTATCTACACAGTGGAGTACTATTCAGCCATTAGAAACAACGAATTCATGAAATTCTTAGGCAAATGGATGGAGCTAGAGAATATCATACTCAGTGAGGTAACCCAGACTCAAAAGGTGAATCATGGTATGCACTCACTAATAAGTGGATATTAACCTAGAAAACTGGAATACCCAAAACATAATCCACACATCAAATGAGGTACAAGAAGAAAGGAGGAGTGGCCCCTGGTTCTGGAAAGACTCAGTGAAACAGTATTCAGCAAAACCAGAACGGGGAAGTGGGAAGGGGTGGGTGGGAGGACAGGGGAAGAGAAGAGGGCTTAAGGGACTTTCGGGGAGTGGGGGGGCTAGAAAAGGGGAAATCATTTGAAATGTAAATAAATTATATGGAATAAAAAAATTAAAAAAAAAGAATTACATCAGATGAAAGAAATAGGGCATAAAATAAAATAAAATAAAAAGACTAACAAACAAACAAACAAATAAAAACAACAAATAAACCCTAGATTTTAGAAACATAATAGGGAAATATAAAGGGAGAAGGAAAATGGATTTCAGAGCTCTCCTAGGAACAAAGGGACATCAAAAGAAGTCCTGTTTACCATATGGAATCTACTGGAGATATTCTTAGTAGTGATTATAACAAGTTCTCTTACCTCACTCTTCTGGGAGGGGAAATACCTGCCCAAATATGTATTGTTTGTCTTTGGTGCACCAATTTGTTCATGTGTCAATTTGTGTCTGTATTTTCTTGTTGTGTGAATCAATGTTGTTCTATGTTTCATGTTGAAAAGAATAAATGGTAAAAAAATTAAAAAAAAATGTGGGTGCCCTTTGTTTGGAGCATATATGTACAGAAAGAGATATTATATTGATAAGTTTTTCCACTAATGAGTATGACATGTTCTTCCTGATCTGTTTTGATTATTAATGGAAGAAAGTCTATTTTATTAAATATTAGAATGACTACTCCAGCTTGCTTTTTGGGTCATTTTGCTTAGGAAAGTATTTTTCTAGCTCTATTCTCTGAGGAAATGTTTATTTTTTTTAATTTTTTTTATTCGATATAATTTATTTACATTTCAAGTGATTTCCCCTTTTCTAGCCCTCCCCTCCGAAAGTCCCATAAGCCCCCTTCTCTTCCCCTGTCCTCCCTCCCACCCCTTCCCACTTCCCCGTTCTGGTTTTGCCGAATACTGTTTCACTGAGTCTTTCCAGAATCAGGGACCACTCCTCCTTTCTTCTTGTATCTCATTTGATGTGTGGATTATGTTTTGGGTATTCCAGTTTTCTAGGTTAATAACCACTTATTAGTGAGTGCATACCATGATTCACCTTTTGAGTCTGGGTTACCTCACTTAGTATGATGTTCTCTAGCTCCATCCATTTGCCTAAGAATTTCATGAATTCGTTGTTTCTAATGGCTGCATAGTACTCCATTGTGTAGATATACCACATTTTTTGCATCCACTCTTCTGTTGAGGGATACCTGGGTTCTTTCCAGCATCTGGCAATTATAAATATGGCTGCTATGAACATAGTAGAGCATGTATCCTTATTACATGGTGGGGAATCCTCTGGGTATATGCCCAGGAGTGGTATAGCAGGATCTTCTGGAAGTGAGGTGCCCAGTTTTCGGAGGAACCGCCAGACTGATTTCCAGAGTGGTTGTACCAATTTGCAACCCCACCAGCAGTGGAGGAGTGTTCCTCTTTCACCACACCCTCTCCAACACCTGCTGTCTCCTGAATTTTTAATCTTAGCCATTCTGACTGGTGTAAGATGAAATCTTAGGATTGTTTTGATTTGCATTTCCCTAATGACTAATGAAGTTGAGCATTTTTTAAGATGCTTCTCTGCCATCCGAAGTTCTTCAGGTGAGAATTCTTTGTTTAACTCTGTACCCCATTTTTTAATAGGGTTGTTCGGTTTTCTGGAGTCCAACTTCTTGAGTTCTTTATATATATTGGATATTAGCCTTCTATCTGATGTAGGATTGGTGATCTTTTCCCAATTTGTTGGTTGCCGATCTGTCTGGAAATGTTTATTTTTATTGCTGAGGTATGTTTCTCATATTCAGTAAAATATTGGATCTTGTTTAAGTATCTAGTCAGTTAGTCTTTGACTTTTTATTGGGAATTGAATCCATTAATGTTGAGAGATATTAAAGTCCAATGATTGTTCCTGTTATTTTTGTTGTTGGAAGTGGTAGTATGGTGTCTGTGATTTTCTTCTATAGAGTTTGTTGTAAGATGATCAATTTCTTGTGTTTTTTGGGTGTAGTTACCCTCCTTTAATTGGAGTTTTCCTTCTAGTATCCTCTGTAAGTTTGTATTAGTAGAAAGATATTGTTTAATTTAATTTTTTCATAGAATATTTTGGTTTCCACATTTATAATAATTGATAGTTTTGCTGGGTATAGTAACCAGGGCTGACATTTCTGGTCTCTTAGAGTCGGCAACACATCTATCCAAGATCTTCTGGGTTTTAGATTCTCTGTAGAGAAATCTAGTGTAATTCTGATAGGTCTGCCTCTATATGTTACTTTACCTTTTCCCCTTACAACTTTTAATATTCTTTCTTTGTCTGCACATTTAGTGTTTTGATTATTATGTGGTGGAAGAATTTTGTTCTCTGGTCCAATCTATTCAGTAAACTGTAGTCTTCTTGCACTATTATGGCCATCTCTTTCTTTTGGTTAGAAATATTTTCTTCTATGATTATGTTAAAGATGTTTTCTGGCCCTTTGTGCTGGGAATGTTTACCCTCTTCTATTCCTATTATTCTTAGGTTTAGTCTTTTCATTGTGTACCAAATTTCATTGTGTACCAAAACAAATTTCATTGTGTTTTGGGTTAAGAACATTTTACACTTTGCATTATCTTTGACCAATGTATTAATATCTTCTACGGTAACTTCTAGAGCTGAGACTCTCTCATCCATCTCTGGTATTCTGTTGGTGATGGTCCCATCTCTAGTTCCTGTTCTCTTCCCTAGGTTTTTCCAACTCCAGGGTTACCTGCATTTGTGATTTCTTTATTATTTCTATTTTTATTTTTTGGTCTTGGATCATTTTGTTCAATTCTTTCACCTGTTTGATTATATTTTCCTGTATTTCTTTAAGGGAATTTGTTTCCTCTTTCAGGGCTTCTACCTGTTTGCCTGTGTTTTCTTGTATTTCTTCAAGGGAGCTATTTATATATGCCCTAAAGACCTCTATCATCTTCATGAGATAGGATTTTAGATCAGAATCTTGCTCTTCAGGTTTGTTAGGGTAGGCAGGTTTTGCTATGGCAAGAGTACTGTTTCTGAGGGTGCCAAATTGCATTGGCTTCTGTTGCTTATGTTCTTGTACTTGCCTCTTGCCCTCTCATTATCTCTGGTGTTGTACTGGCTGTTTTTTGTGTCAACTTGACACAGGTGAAGCTATCACAGAGAAAGGAGCTTCAGTTGGGGATGTGCCTCCCTGAGATCTAGCTGTGGAGCATTTTTTAATTTGATCAAAGGGAGAGGGCCCCTTGTGTGTGGTACCATCTCTTGACTGGTAGTCCTGGGTTCTATTAGAAAGCAAGATGAGCAAGGCAGGGGAAGCAATCCAGTAAGGAACATCCCCTCCATGGTCTCTGCATCAGCTCCTGCTTCCTGACCTGCTTGACTTCCAGTCCTGACTTTCTTTGGTGATGAATAGCAATGTGGATGTTTGCTACTTAATTCCTTTCCTCCCCAACTTACTTCTTGATCATGATGATTGTGCAAGAATAGAACCCTAAGACAGGTGTTAACTGTCCTGGGTGTCTTAAGTTGGAGCAGGCCTCCTTGTAATCAGGTAGAGCTGTGTGATCTGCATTAAACCAGGCCTCTGGGAGTCAGGCAGTGCTATCTCTTGTTTGGGCAGTCTTCCTGTGTCCCTGGTTGGAGCAGTTCTCTTATATCCCTGATTAGGGATGATCTTCTGGGAGACAGTAAGGCTGTGGTTTATGAGTAGTTGGGGAGGCCATTGACTTCCCAAGAGAATAGGTGGAGGTGCAGATCCAAAGGACAATGGGAATCAATCAGAGTGGGATTGAACACATATCTGCTAGTTTCTGTGGAGTCTCATCTTGCATGTATATTGGGGTGCAGGTCTGATTTTTGTCCCTGATTGGAGCAGACTTCCTTAAGACAAGCGGGTTTTGGGGTCCAGGACCAGGTACACTAAGCGTCATGGTTCAGTTAGAGGTGCAGACCCAGCTTCTATTATCTTCACTGTGTTCTTGCAAGGGCCTTTAGTCATCTGGATGGTTTTGGTCTGTGGATGTTCTTGGTGTAATAGATATTGGGAAGGGTGAACCCTCATGTTTCTGGTGTGGTGGGATTCTGTTGGATATCCTTGGTCTGTATGGTTCCAAACCTGCAGGTCTGTATGGTTCTAGATTTTCAGGTTTGTCTGCTTCAGGAGCCACAGCTGCAATGAAACTGGAAGGAAATCAGAGAGGTGAATGGAGGTCCCCTCAACTAGCAGGCTGCTTAGAGTAGCTTGACTTGGCTCAGAGTGCTCAGCGAGTAAGGGAGATGGGAAGGTAAAGGGAAACTGACTTGTATGGTTCAGGACATTCAGGTCTGATGAAGATGGCTGGAGAATTGGCAGTAGAATTGAGGTCTCACTGGGATTATAGGCTATTCAAAGCTGCTTAGCTTGTCCTAGAGCTGTTAACTATTTTTACAGAGTATATATCCAGCAATGATATTAATGTTGGTCCCATTACTTAGGGATATGCTCCATTTACTGTTAGCAATAAGTGATATCACTTAATATTACCTTGTCAGTACTGATGTGCTTCTTATATCTTTGTAATCAGGAGTTATATTTTTTCTTGTATTTTAGAAATGTAATACTTATTTGCATCGACTTTTGATTTCATTATCTTTACATCACATTTATTATATAAATAAGTTTTATTGTTTATATTCTCCTTTGCATCTCTTAGAGTATATCAAACTCTATTACAGAATGAATTTTATTTAAGGGGTGAGCTATTTTCTTTCCATTCTATGCTTTCATTATTTAAGCTTTGAAAAAAATCCCTTAGTTCAATATACCTATAAAATTATCATATATTATAGGATTATATTAAACTTTATTCTTAAAAATATTAAAAGTTGCATGCTACATTACTTTCCATTTTTAATTTTAATAGTTCCAATGGTATATATTTGAAGAAGGTTTTTAATCATATAATATATATATAAGCATTTTTAAAACAATTTTGTCTTTTTTGATACAATGATGATCTTAAGCATTCTTTGGTATATGTCTAGAAAGTAGTCACCTATTGTTCAACAGTTTTAGTAAGATGCCTGTGTAATTTGGTTCAGTACTGACTTTTCATTGTCTGCAGATACAAAAATAAAAACAAAATAAAACTAATCAACCAACCAACAAACAAAAATCCCAAATGAAAAAATACTCAAAAACAAAAACAAAAAAACCTAAAAAGTGAGATCAAAATAGAAATGAATTTTTATAGTATGTCAAATAATTTTAGGAAATTTATGTAGAGATAAATAATTTGATCCTTGACTATCATTATGATGTTAGTACAAGTGGTCATCTCGATCAAGAATAATAAAGATAGTGCAATTAGACCCTTGGCACATATATTGCAGAGGTCTGCCTTGTTGAGTTCAGTGGGAGAAGATGTGCTTAATCCTGGAAACACTTGAGTCCCCAATGAAGGGGAAGGCCTGATGGGATGAGGAGCACAATCTCAGAGGCAAGGGGGAAGAGGAATGGTATGAGTAACTGTGGGAGGGTGGACCAGGACAGGGTGGGGGAACAATGACTGGATTGTATATTAATAAAATAATTTTAAAAAGAAAACGTGTCCTATGCATCAGGGCACTAAATGAGGTAGAGTGATGCATTTGCCCTGCTTATATTTAGTTGGTTTTAACTTACATTTTTCTCAGGCGTTTGCAGAGTATTTACTTTTGGTGTTGTTGTTTCTTTACAGCATTGTATAGCTGAACATTAAACAATTTTACAAGTTTTTCTGTTTTTATTTTATGAGGTTAATTTTAATTAATATGTTCCACTTATTTTTCAGTACCCACTTTACTCCACCAGGCCACAAAGAAAAAGAAAATGTGCAGTGCTCCCTCAGTTGGCATCCCACCTATCTAGGGACATCGTCCTCAGTCTAGCGTTGATGTGTTCTAATTCTTGGGAGGGGATATGGTGACTATCTATAGTTGACTTCTCTGTTTGCTAAATGGTACTATATGTTACAGTTTTCAGTTTCTTTTTCTGATGCTCATCTTTGGTGTTTTAGTATTGTATATCAACCCTTTCAGTAATTAAAGTCAGCTGATAAATATTTTATGGCAGAATAGTGTAAGGGTTGCTAAAAATCTGTAGAAAACTATTCCCAACATTTCCTAAAACCTAATTCATAGTATTTTAAGAATTTCATCTGTGCATGAGGGAAGGGACACACACACACACACACACACACACACACAGAGAGAGAGAGAGAGAGAGAGAGAGAGAGACAGACAGACAGAGACAGAGAGAGACAGAGAGACAGAGACAGAGACAGACAGAGACAGACAGAGACAGACAGAGACAGAGACGGAGAGACAGAGGCAGACAGACACAAACACAGACAGACACATAGAAAGAGAGGCAGACATAGAAACTGAGAGAGAGACAGATTCCAAATGGTATAATTTTTTATTTTATTGATATGTAATATTAGATATAAACATTGCAATATGTTCTAGACATACATTTTTGGGGGGTTTCAATTGAAATTATAAAAGTGAACAAGAGCATTCCAATATCTTTGTTTTCCCCTATTTGGGTTTTGGTTTAGTTAGTTTCTTTCCCTGTTTTTATAGGCCCTTTTATGATAATGATTGCTACAGTGTGTAAATGCTCTCTGATAGTTTAATTGACACATCCCTAGGGACAGACAGTTCTTGGAATATGGGCAAGAGATTATTAAAATAAGAAATAAAACATTTAAATGTATACCATAAATTTGTGGCTAAGAGCTCAGCATCGCCTGTGAAGTTTTGGGCTCTGTTGTTTTGCCAAAAGTCAAATATGAGGAAGGCCCCCAGCAGAAGTCTGGGCAACTGGTTTTGTTCTTCACTCTTTGACCACTAGGAGACTTTGTGATCTTTACAATGTGATTTCAGTGACTACACCTTTCCACTTGGCCTACTACTTAACGGAAAGACTTTCTTTAAGCTGACTATTCATGTTTTTTTCAAAAAATATCAGGAAATCTTCTATTATTGACATTGTAAATAGAATTTTAAAAATATTGAAAAACTCCATCCGAGTCTCAAAGTTCAGATTTTCTTCTTCAAATTTCAACATTTACTTTGTGCAATTTTGCTCCCAGAAGAAATAATAGATGGTTTTGTGAGTTTCCTTTCAATTATTCTCAAGTGAGGGATTCAGCTTCTTTCTTCTCAGCAGCCTTTGTGGATTTCAGAGTGCAACATTGCTTTAAACTCAATCTGAATAGGACACTGAAAATTGATCAGCTTGGTTGGAGTCCTTGATTTAAGTGTTGCTTACATTCCTGATCCTTGCCCAAAACGAATCAGACTTCTCTTTTTTCTTGGCCTTTCCATTATAGGACTTGATGAATTGCAATAAAATAATCTGGAATATGTTAACTTTAAATGGTCAGAGCCACTCTAATCATGCATCTGCTTTTTCTAATGAGACCTATGAATGACCCAAAATTTATCAATTTATCGTGGAACTGAGAAAAAGGATCCTGTCATTACTGGCAAAGATAGCAGAGGCCATTTAACACTTTCTGTACATGAATTTTGAAGCTCAAGCCTCAGTACTACTTTATTTGCAAGGAACTACGGTGTAATCAAATCTGTGAAACCAGAACAGTAAAAACAACTTGGCTTAAGAGCATGGTAATTGGATATAGAAGACATAGTTCAGCTAGCTCCAAGTTAAGCATTCTGAAGAGGACAGAATAGTTCATAATGGTCTATTGACAATGAGGACAAAATGCTGCTAGTAGAATATTAAAAGAAAATCAATAAATTGGGTGAAAGGTGAAAAAAATAATTGGATAGACTATATGTGCGTGTGACATGTACATACATGTTTGTGTACTTGTGTGTGTACAAGAAAGCCATAGATACACCTCGGGTTTCATAGTGAAAGAGCCAAAGACCTTGCCTTTTTACATAGCATTTCTCATTGATCTAGCAATCTGAAAATAGGCTAATATCAACTCCCCGGTAAGCCTGAGGGAACCATCTACTTCTTCCTTCCATTTACAGGGTTTCTACTTTGCACTACTGCTCTGATTTTTGTTTGTTTTGTTGTTTTCATTTGTTTGTTTGTTGAGTATGGTAACACTAACTCATTTCCTCATGATTCCAGGATCATAACTTCAGTAACTGAGCCATTTTCCTAGCCTCAAATCTGATAACCTCATGAAATGCATCTTGAATATTTGTCCTTATATGGACTGCTTCCCCAATAGATTCCAACTGCCTCATGAGAAATTCTTTCAAGAGAGCTTTCATTAATTTTCATTTTATTTTCATGTAAACCTAGAAGTAAATAGGTTATTTCAATTCGTTTAAAAGGAGCTTTTGTCAAAGAAGTTTCAACAACCTGAAATACAATTTATCTAGCAAATGTGAAACCAGAATTATAAAAACAGCAACCATAACCCTAAATTAACATTTGAACAAAAAAACTCATTAAAATGCCAGAGATATGAATACTAAAGGTGAAGACAAGTAACATGTCAGAGATATGAATACTAAAGTTGAAGAAATGCATATTATTGATAATATGGTCCTCAGTATTTTCCTTGAATAAAAAAATCTTAAACTTAAAAGGTTTTAGACATAATTCAGAATAAGTACAATAATTTGATATATACATATATTTAGATATTATAATATATGTCTATATATATACAAAAATCATATATTTTAACATATATATTAATATTATATTCTTTATAATTAATATTAATAATAAATATTATATATCACATAGTAATATGTACATAATATGGTATGTGATTTGAAATAATTTATATATGACTATATACAATATTAATTATTCCTATAATATATAATAGCATATAATATACGTGTCATGTATTATGTATTGCATATACACATATATAACATTTTACATACATATATGGACATTGAAGGGGGTCTTTTTCAACCTTCCAGCAGTATAAATGAGATATAAAGTCCACTAATAAAGTCTAAAGCTTAGGTCTTTTGCTAGGGCACTATACAAATTAGCTCATCAAACTGAACCGAACTATCTAACCTATAATCCACCTCATGTCTAACTCTCGGTTCCACTGCAGTGGATGCCTTGTCCCTCCATGTCCACTCTCAATTCTCCTGCTTCTGTATTCTTCACTCTGCATCATGTCTCTGCATGGGAGTTCTACACTACTGCTTTCTGCTTCACCTATTAGCTGTGAGCACTTTATTACAACCAATCAATAGTGAGACAAGCTCTGATTCATTCTGAGATTACTTTTAGTCAGGTAAGGAAAGCCAAATATTTGCAAATTACAAAACGTGGTAATGGGTCATAGAAATGACAATAGAAAATATCCTTTTCACTAAATTCCCTACAGATATTAACAATTCAAAATATAGAGATACACTTTCATACAATATAAAGAAAGGGTGTAACTTGAGGGCCATTTTCATATACATATATGAAATTAATAAAACTTATTTAGGAAAACATACTTTCTTGAAAAAATGTTAACAATAATCCTATGAGTTTTGAAAATACAGAAAAACAATAAAGAAACAAGTCTTTTTCTCCTTGTGGATTGTCTTCATCAACCTACATATGATGTCTTTGTCTTGTTTTTAGTTTTGTCCTGTTTGTCTGTCCTTTCTTGAAGGCCTGCTCTTTTCTGAATAGGGAAACAGAAGAGAAGTATATCTAGATGGGGGAGTTGTAGGAGGGACCCGGAACGCATGGAGCAATACATATCCTATTTGGATGCATTCTATGAGACAAGAATCTAATTTTATTTCTTTCATTAATATTTTTGAGTTTA
Organism: Apodemus sylvaticus; assembly: GCF_947179515.1. Classification (NCBI taxonomy): domain Eukaryota; kingdom Metazoa; phylum Chordata; class Mammalia; order Rodentia; family Muridae; genus Apodemus; species Apodemus sylvaticus. The sequence continues at coordinate 33,523,205 of NC_067491.1, forward strand.
ATTCATTATAATGTGTGAAATTTCAGACTTCTAATTTTCACTATTGTACATATATGAAATATGTAGAATACACCTTTTGCTGTCAACAATTTGAGAAGCTGGAGTATACCAACAAGGGAATGAAAGAGCATAATGGAGAGGTGCTGATACTAAAACATGTGACCCACATATATACATGAAATAGTGGACTCCATCATGCTGCTCAATTGAAAAGAGGACTTTTACTGCTGTTAATAAGCATTTCCATTATTTTCTTTTATTGGATAACATTTGGAATGTAAGTGGAGAAATTATCCTGCCCCTCCACCCCCTGTGCCTCTATAAGGGTACTGCTCCACCCACCCACCCACTTCAGCATTCCCTGGTAGTCCTCTACACTGGGGCCTTCACAGGACCAAGGGCCTCTCCTCCCATTGATATCCCACAAGGCCATCCTCTGCCACATATGCCGCTGAAGCCATGGGTCCCTTCATGTGTGTTCATTGGTTGGTGATCTAGTCCTCAGGAGCTGTGGGGGGCATTTCTGGCAGATTGACACTGTTGTTCCCCCCATAGGATAGTAAACCCTACAGTTCCTCCAGTCTCTTTTCCAAATCTTCCATCAGGGACCCTGCTCTCAGTCCAACGATTGACTGCCAGCATCTGCCTCTGTATTTGGCATGCTCTGGCCTAGCCTCATAGGAGTCAGCTATATCAGGCTCCTGTCAGTAAGCACTTTCCAGCATCCACAATAGTGTCCAGGTGTGGAGACTGTATATGGGATGGATCCCCAGGTAGGAAGCATCTACACTTTTGTCTCTCTTCTTCTTGAGCTCAATATGATCTGTGAATTGTATCTTTGGTATTCTGGACTTTTGGGCTAATATCCACAGTAAGTGCATACAGTGTATGTTCTTTTGTAACTGAGTTGCATCACTTAGGATGATATTTTCAAGTTCTATCCATTTGCCTGTGAATTTCAGAAAGTCATTGTTTTAATAGTTGAGTAGTATTGTGTAAATGTACCACATTTTCTGTATCCATTCCTCTGTTGAGGAACATCTGGGTTATTTCCAGCTTCTGGGTATTATAAATATGGCTTCTATGAACATAATGGAGCATGTGTCCATATTACTTGTTGTAGAATCTTCTGGGTATATAACCAGGAATTGTATAGCTGGGTCCTCAGGTAGTACTATATCCAATTTTCTTAGGAACTACAAGAGTGATTTCCAGAGTGGTTGTACCAGTTTACAATCTCACCAACAATGCAGGAGTGTTCCTTTCACCACAACCTCGCCAGCATTTGCTGTCACCCAAGTTTTTGATCTTAACCAACCTGACTGATGTGGGGAGGAATCTCAGGGTCATTTTGATTTGCATTTCCCTGATGAATAAGGATGTTGAAAATTTCTTTAGGTGCTTCTCAGCCATTCAGTTTCCTCAGTTAAGAATTCTGCTTAGCTCTGATTCCCATTCTTTTAATAGGGTATCTGGTTCTCTGGAGCCTAACTTCTTGAGTTCTTTGTATATATTGGGTATTAGTCCTTTACCAGATGTAGGGGATGTAAAGCTCTTTTCCAAATCTGTTGGTTGCCATTTTGTCCTATTGACAGAGTCCTTTGCCTTACAGAAGCTTTGCAATTTTATGAGGTCCCATTTGTCAATTCTTGATCTTAGAGCATAAGCTATTGGTGTTCTGTTCAGGAAATTTTCCCCTGTGCCCCTGTGTTTGAGGCTTTCCCCCATTTTCTCTTCTATTAGACTTAGTGCATCTGGTATTATGTGGAGGTCCTTAATCCACTGTACATGAGCTTGGAACAGGGAATTAAGAATAGATTTATGTTGGCGAGGATGTGGAGAAAGAGGAATACTCCTCCACTGCTAGTGTGGTTGCAAATTGGTACAACCACTCTGGAAATCAGTCTGGCAGTTCCTCAGAAAACTGGGCACGTCACTTGCGAAAGATCCTGCTATACCACTCCTGGGCATATGCCCAGAGGATTCCCCAGCATGTAATAAGGACACATGCGCCACTATGTTCATAGCAGCCCTATTTATAATAGCGAGAAGCTGGAAAGAACCCAGGTATCACTCAACAGAAGAATGGATGCAAAAAATGTGGTATATATACACAATGGAGTACTGTTCAGCCATTAAAACAACGAATTCATGAAATTCTTAGGCAAATGGATGGAGCTGGAGAACATCATACTAAGTGAGATAACCCAGTCTCAAAAGATCAATCATAGTATGCACTCACTAATAAGTGGATATTATCCTGGAAAATTGGAATACCCCAAACATAATCCACATATCAAATGATGTACAAGCAGAACGGAGGAGTGGCCCCTGGTTCTGGAAAAACTCAGTGTAGCAGGATAAGGCAAAACCAGAACAGGGAAGTGGGAAGGGGTGGATGAGAGAACAGAGGGAGGGAAGAGGGCTTATATGACTTTTGGGGAGTGGAGGACCAGACAAGGGGAAATCATTTGAAATGTAAATAAAAAATATATCGAATAAAATAAAATAAAATAAAAAAGAATATTAAAGAAAATGTGAAAATGTGAAATTGATTGCATTCTTCTGCATGTTGACTAACAGTTGAACCTGTACCATTTGTTGAAAATACTGCCTTTTTCCACTGTATGGTTTTAGAATCTTGGTCAAAGATCAAGTGACTATAGGTGTGTGGGCTCATTTCTGGATCATCAGTTCTATTCCATTGATATACCTGCTTGTCACTATACTAATATCATGCAGTTTTTATCATTATTCCTGTGTACTACAGCTTGAGGTCAGGGATGATGATTCCCCCAGAAGTTCCCTTATTGTTGAGAATAGCTTTCGATATCCTGGGATCTTTGTTATTCCAGATGAGTTTGAGAATTGCTCTTCCTAAATCTATGAAGAATTGAGTTGGAATAAAAATTAAATAAAATAAAAAATTAAGGATCATTCAAATTTTAAATGTTTTCTACTATGACCTTTGATTTTCATATATTCTGAATTCTATGTTGAAATGTGAGGCCATCAGTTCTATCTTAAGTGGTGCTTTATAGTTTAAAATAAAACTTTATAATTTAAAGTTCGCTCTCACTTTCATCTGGAATAACAAAGAGCCCAGGATAGCAAAAACTATTCTCAACAGTAAAAGTACTTCTGAGGAAATCAGTATCCCAGACCTCAAACATTACAACAGAGCAATAGTGATAAAAACTGCATGGTATTGGTACAATTTCAGGCAAGTGGATCAATGGAATAGGATTGAAGACTCAGAAATGAAACCACACACCTATGATCACTTGATCTTTGACAAAGGAGCTGAAACTATCCAGTGGAAAAAAGATAGCCTTTTCAACAAATGGTGCTTGGAGGTCAGCATGCAGAAGAATGCAAATTGACCCATTCTTATTTCCTTGTACTAAGCTCACCTCCAAATGATCAAGGACCTCCACATAAAACCTGACACACTGAAACTAATAGAAAAGAAATTGGGGAAGTCCCTTGAGGACGTGGGCACAGGGGAAAAGTTCCTGAAGAGAACACCAACAGCTTATGCTCTAAGATAAAGAATTGACAAATGGGACCTCATAAAATTACAAAGTTTCTGTAAGGCAAAGGACACTGTCAAAAGGACAAAACGTCAACCAACAGATTGGGAAAGGATCTTCACCCATCCTACATCCAAAAGAGGTCTAATATCTAATATATACAAAGAACTCAAGAAGGTAGACCCCAGAGAACCAAATAACCCTATTAAAAAGTGCGTGCAGAACTAAACAAAGAATTTTCCCATGAAGAACTTTGGATGGCTGAGAAGCACCTTAAGAAATATCCGATATCATTAATCATTAGGGAAATGCAAATCAAAACAACCCTAAGATTTTACCTCACACCAGTCAGAGTGGCTAAGGTTAAAAACTCAGGAGACAGCAGGTGTTGGCAAGGATGTGGAGAAAGATGAACACTCTTCTACTGCTGGTGGAATTGCAAGATGCTACAACCACTATGGAAATCAGTCTGGTGGTTCCTCAGAAAGTGGACATGACACTTCCAGAGGACCCTGCTATACCTCTCCTGGGCTTATACCCAGAGGATTCCCCAGCATGCAATAAGGACACATGCTCCACTATATTCATAGCAGCCTTATTTATAATAGCCAGAAGCTGGAATGAACCCAGATGTCCCTCAATGGAGGAATGGATACAGAAAATGTGGTATATTTACACAATGGAATACTACTCAGCAATTAAAAACAATGAATTCATGAAATTCTTAGGGAAATTTTTGAAACTGGAAAATATCCTAAGTGAGGTAACCCAATAACAAAAGAATATACATCGAATGCAATCACTGATAAGTGGATATTAATTAGCCCAGAAGCTCTGAATTCTCAAGACACAATTAGCATATCAAATGATACCCAAGAAGAGGGAAAGAGAGGGCCCTGGTTCTGAAAAGAGTTGATCCAGCATTGTAGGGGAGTAACAGGACAGGGAGAGGGTGATTTGGAAAAGGGCAGAGGGAAGAGGGCTTATGAGACCTATGGGGAGAGGGGAACTGGGAAAGGGCAAAGCATTCTGAATGTAATCAAAGAATATAGAAAAAATGTTCTCTCTCTCTCTCTCTCTCTATATATATATATATAGAGAGAGAGATGTCAGGTCAGGGTTCAGGGTTCCTTGCTATCATTTTCTTTTCTTAGTTTCAGAGACTAAAAAGCCATAATTAAGATCAGAATATATATATATGTGTGTGTGTGTGTTTATGATAGAGAGGTAAAAAGAATATTCTCTTGTATATTTACACATGCCTATGTGTATTTTCAAAGTATTCTAAAGTAAAAGTATTTGCTAAGGTAGAAATGTGCCAGATATATTTAATGCAGCAGGATGGAGAAGTAGATCCTTTCCATTACCCATGTAAATTGAAAAGTTTAGAAAGCCATAATTAAGATCTTTCTTGACCTACTACTGTACGTGCATTTCTTTGGTAACCAGAATCCCTAAGGAGGGACCATTTAAAATTCAGATATTCAGCTTGAATCTTCTTGTGAGTATCTTTGATTTATGCTGATCCAATATAGGTGCAGCAATCTCTTTTGAAATTTTCAGAGCAAATGACGTATTACTTCCCAGGTTTCAAGAAAGCATATTTGAACTTTCTCACACTATAATATTTCTCTGTAAAATGTCCAAGTTCTTATTCCCAAAAATCACTTACTCTTAAATTGACGAGACCTAGAATACACAGAAATGACCTTCTCCTGGAGCCATAGTAACACCTTGGTCAGCATCATGACCTTCCCTCCCATTAACTTTACTGTAAATCAACGGTGACGATGTCAGGTCAGGGTTCAGGGTTCCTTGCTATCATTTTCTTTTCTTAGTTTCAGAGACTAAATTCCATGTTACTAAGCTTTACAACATACTGAAAATCATTGCCCTCAATAACGTAGAACTGTTCCCCTTCTCAAAACATTATAGAAGAAACTTGTTTGTTTTTGAACATTGGGAAGATTCTATTCAATTTCCTGACCCTTCATAATTCTCTCCTGTCTCTTCCTCCTCTCTTCCTTCTTCCTTCTATCCTTGTCTCTTCCTCCTTTTCTCTCTTTCTCACATACAAAAAGGAAAAAAAAGTGTCTCACTGTATTAATTTACAATCTACCTACAATGTCTTAATTGACATGGATATTTGTTTGGTTGGTATAAGAGGAAGGAAAAAAGATTTTAAATATGCAATGGGAATTTTAAAATAAGATAGATAATGTTAAACTTATCTTTGTTTGATGTAGTTACTTCTTTCCATCTTCTATTAATGAGTGCTGAGATGTAGAAATGAGCTTATCCTTTCCTTGAAAAGTACAATGACCAGTGAGGCAGATAAAAAGGTTGTAGCGATGAGTGAATGAGAGTAAAGTTTCATACTTGCATTTTATCTTATCACAAGGGTAGATTATGGGCCTAGTAAATAAGTTTATAATAGAATTCCCAAATATTGCATTTGTGAGGACAAACCTATACCAGTCAATCTCTACGCCCTAAATTTACATCATATTAAAGATGGCTAGCATGCAGGAAGCCCAAAAAATGTGTTTTCTCAAAGAACATCACTTTTGTCTTTTTAATTATTTAAGGAATTTTATATCAAATGTTAAGTGTAAACCAATACTATTCTTTATTGATATTTTAGCAGTTATTAGATAGATCCAAGGGAACATAAATTGTGGAAAAAATAGTTTTATAAAAGATGTGTTTATATAAATATGCCATGACATAAAAATATTTAACTATTAATAAAACATATTTGTCTGCTTAGCATGGCAGTTCCCACTTTCAATCACAGAACTTGGAGACAGAAGCAGACATAAGTCTATGAATTCAAGGTGATCCTGGACTATTTGGTGACTTCTGTGCCAGCAAGGGATACATGGATAAACCCTGTATCATATTTTCTAATCCCAATAGTCCATACTCCACATAAAGCAAATTACCATATTTTTGAGATGGTGTTTTCCTATAGAAATAGTGTCTTAGCTTTATAATTATGATTATATTTATATATAGAATTATATATAGAATTATATGTATAATTCCCAGTTGGGCCTTGAACGTATGCTTTTTGGGCCACAAAATATCAAGTACTAGAACTGAGATCTGCTAATTATGTACAATTCATTACTATACCTTACTATTCATAATGTTGATCTCTATGTTTATAATCTTCTGTCTTTTCAATTATATTGCCTTTTCTTTATAAAGTTTTACTTATTATTTTTGTTTATATATCTGTTTTTTGGTGTTTGCATGTTTGTGTTCTTCAGAAGTTTTTGAATTTATAATTATTTATATTTTAGGGACGTATGAGCATGATTTTCTCTCATTAGCCAGAAGAACATAAGAACATCATTTATCACCGTGTTATAGATGCAGGTAGTTTTGAGCATCCTCAGCTGAGTCCTGAAAACCAAACTCAGGTCCCCTCCAAGACTACTGTGTCCTCATAACTGTTCACTCATCTGCCAGTGCCTTAAATTACCTGTATTTTTAAATGTCATATATATTTCCCATTTGTAATCATGAGAACAATGCATTGTCATTGTGAGTGCTTTTTAAATGGCAGAGATTGTAAAGATTAGAGCACCAGTAAACCCAAGATTAGACAACATTACAGGCTGTGGACTCTTTCTTCCCAAGCTTGTTATTTATTTGATATATGCCTCCTACAATTAAATGGTGTTCATGCATAAAAATTTCCATTTATTTTTAAAATTAACATGCTATCAGTTCATGTTACTTTTACTCAAAAGATCCTGGGAAAGAAGTATGTAATGATACTTTCAGACCTGTGATTATAACATATTTTGTTATTCCATTCTCCTATGAGCTGTTACTTTATGTGATATTGTTATATTTTAAAAATGATATCTTAAATTCTTATTTTCCTATTTGTGATACTAAGATGAACAATCTGAGATTTAAGTTGCCACATTAGCCTCTTACCAACCTTTGACTTATAATTACTAAATTACTAATAACAATACTTCTTTTTTATTGATATTACTTCCATCATGAAACTATCAAGGCATATCTGATTCACCATAAGTCACAGTCACTAACATGGAAGAGTAATAAACTTTTAAAATGTCTATAATTGCCTTCTATGGTAGACAAAGTTGGTTGTATGTTCTGTTATAACACATGGCTGGAGGAATTAGTGTTATGTGACCCTACTAAGAAAGACTTAAGTTTGTTTTAACCTAAATTTCTAAAGTTTTTCCTACATATTTTTTTCAAATTTTTTTTATCTTTTCTCTATGATGAAACAGCATTCATAAATGCAACCATCCCCAGTGTCTCTGTGTCCCTGGAGGAAATCCCTGAGCCGAGGAGTGCTATAAGAGAGTGAACTTCTTCTCCCTCACAGCATTTGCCTGGGCCCCTGTAAATAGGATTGGCAGTTATATGGTTAATTGAAGTGTTTTCACTCATTTTTTGGTGATGCAACAATTACTTTTGTTTCTTTGCCTCTGAGATAAAAGACAACATTCCAGAATGAAAGATCATAAGTCACAGTGTGAATATAAGCAGAACATGGAAAAAATTACTCACAGAAAATACAGTTTAGTTAATGAAAATTTAACAATTTGCACACTGAAAGTCCAAATAATATTCTATTGTTTTCGAAGCAACGTAACCTTGGTGGATACAAATACTTAGTAGAATGTTGTTTTGCTAGAAATAAGGTCATATAGCATGAAGGATGTTCTTTTCCACAGAGGAATAATAATAATCTCATATTAATCATGGAAATTACATTACCTGTCACTCATCCTTAAATAGTTAATCATAGTTTATTTAATTAAAATGAAATACATGATACTAATGTTCTGACATTTATTAAAATTGTTATGACAGTTATTAATTACAAAATGAACCTTTAATGTACATCTAAATATAATATAGCTAAATTTTAAAATCAAGTACTGTTATAACGTCATTCATGAGTTTATAGTACAGATATATTAATCATTTTGAAAGTCTTCAATATCAAGCACTAGTCAAATTTAACAATTAGTCATCTAATGAAATGATGGGCAGATTAAAATGGCATAAATTTATAGCTTTTCACTATATTCTTCATTAATACTATAATATTCATTGATTATGTATTATGAAAATGAGTCATTAGGTAATTTTCAAAATGCAGGCAAAATTCAAAGCCTGATGTAGTTCGATATAAGAATCTACATTACTTACTCAAAGATATAAATATGTCAAAAATCATATCTTTAATAAAGTACTTAAGAAATTATAATGTATAATTTCATTTGAGAAAATCTCTGGGCTGAGTTAACCTTGCTTCCATCACAAGGTCCCAAGACAAGAATACGGATCTCTGCATTTACAAGTAGTACCTGGAAGAGAAGTTAGAACTGGTGACATTCATTACACTAATGATTTTATTCAGTTTACTCCAAATCTCACGCATACCAGAAAGATTAATTTTCTAGTGATATATTTTAGAAGTTAAAATATGTCTAAACAGTTTAATAAAATTGAACTAATTAATCTAAAATTGAAAAAGGTGTAGTATTTTAATTTATATTTCACTAAATTATTTTGTTGCCAATTATTCAATATATTCTATTATACAACCCCAAACATGCACGCACACACATACCTCTATGAATGTATGTATGTATGTATGTATGTATGTATGTATGTATGTGTGTATATATGTATGTATGTATGTATGTATGTATGTATGTATGTATGTATGTATGTGTGTGTGTAATGGCATTGTTTTTAGGCAGGAAATTAATGTAGATCAAAAGGTTTGTAGCTGTCTTGGTATCTACATTTCTCCTTTGGTAAGATCTAGCCTTTTAGATTGTTGCTAAACATCTTCAGGTACCCCCACCCTACTGTGTTGTGTGTGTGTGTGTGTGTGTGTGTGTGTGTATACCATTTAAGAATGTATTATATATAATCCTTTTAACATAAATCTTTTTACCTGCTCTTAAAATAAATTAGTGGTTAGTGATCAGGATACGATTGACTGGTACCATAGCTAAGAGACAGTATACTCATTTCATTTTGCAAACTTGATGTGTTGATGTTTTCTGATTTACCTGGGAGCATAGCCAGTGTTTAAGGCTTACATTAATAAGTTTTGTAAGAAAGCTTCATCTAAAGTTAGCAGGAATAATCATAATATCTTCACTCAATTTTATTGTTCTAGACATGCATGTTTGCTTAATAAATAGCTATGGAGAAATAAATATAATTAACCTAAAAGGGTTTAATAAATTAACTGTTATGACCAAAGACTACAGCACATACTAGGGAATATCATAAAAACAAAAACCTGGAAGTCATAATATAGAAGCAAATGGTCTGAGGGACCAGGCAGAAGAGGCTGCAGTGACAGCAGCAGTAGCTCATCCAGCAGAGAGGGCCACTACCAGTGGAACCAAGGCGACAGGGACAGGGACGAGGCAGGTCCTGGGACCACTACCACTGGCTACCGCCGGCCAGCTGGGCTGCAAAGAGAGGCGGAGTTACAGTGCTTTTTACCACACTGAAGCCACATTAGACCTCTTCCTCCTGCTAGCCAGTTACGAGAGGCACTCTGCCATCTTGGCTCCTGGACCCCAGAGTGATCTGACAGTGCCAAGTATGCAGACATAATTTGAGGCTAACATCGCTTGGGTCTAAAACTGTCAGGCTCTGGCCTGTACCCAGGCCCTGGGCATCTCTCTGGGCCATCTAAGTGCCAACCCAGCCAGGAGATCACTTGCCCTGCACTCTGCCCAGCACTGCAGCAGTGTGCACAGCCATCCTGGTGACAAGACACTGGAGACAAAGCCAGCTATCAGACATTACCCGAGGCTAACATCACTTGGGTCTAAGCCTGGCAGGACTGTGCCGGTAACCAGGCACTGGGCAGCTCGGTCAGCCATCTGTATGCCAACCTGGACAGGAGGGCATGTGCCCTGCAAACTGCCCAGAACTTGCAGGATCACGCCCCACCATCTGGGCTACCAGACACCAGAGAGATCTAACAGACAAAGCCAGCTAACAGCCATAGCTCGAGGCTAACATCACTGGGGTCTAAGACTGGAAGGTTTATGCCAGCACCCAGGCTCTGGGCAGTTCAGTCGGCCATCTGTGTGCCAACCTGACCAGGAGGTTGTGTGCCCTGCAGACTGTCCAGGACTTGCAGTGGCACGCACCGCCATCTTGGCTTCCTGGACACCAGAGAAATCTAACAGACAAAGCCAGCTAGCAGACATAGCCCAAATATCTAGGGTCTAAGCATGGCAGTCTTTGCCAGCACCTTGGCCCTGAGAAGCTCGGTGGACCATCTGTGTGCCAACCCGGCCAGGAGGTCCTTTGTCCTGCAGACTGCCCAGCACTTGCAGGTGCGCACGCCCACCTACATCTTGGCTACCTGACAGAACCAGTTAGCAGACATAGCCCGAGGAGAACATTGCTTGGGCCTAAGCCTGTCAGGGTTATACCTGGACTCAGGGCCTGGGCAGCTAGGCCAGCCGTGTCTGCACCAACCTGGTTGGGTGATCTGTTGCCCTGTCGAGGGATCAGCACTTGGATAAGGTCCCTGCAACATTTACCATCATCACTTCCTGAAGGAGCAAACGGGCAACAACCAGGTTCACAGAGTCAACTTGGGGCAGGGCACACTAGGGCTCCAAGGGCACCCAAGAGGAGGGCAGCACATCAGCAATCTGTGTCAGAGGAAATCCAGTCATTCAATGTTGAGAAAATAGCCTTACAGGTTCACAGGAGGTTCAAACACCAGCCAGTGACAACAAGACCAACTAACACCAGAAATAACAAGATGGCAAAAGGCGAACATAGGAACGTTACTAACAGAAATCTAGGCAATATGGCAGTGTCTGAACCCAATTCTCCAATAACAGCAAGTCCTGGATAACACAACACACCATTAAAACAAGATTTGGATTTCAAAGCACTGGTCATGATGCTGCTAGAGGAACACAAAAAGGACATAAATAAATCTCTTCAAGAAATACAGGAGAACATGAATAAGTTAGAAGCCCTTACAATGGAAACACAAAAATCACTTAAAGAAATTCAGGAGAATAAGGGTCAAGAGATAGAAGCCAACAAAAAAGAAACACAAAGAAAATTTAAAGAAATGGAGGAGAAATTGAGTCAACAGGCAGAAGTCATGAAAGACGAAACACAAAAATCTCTTAAAGAATTAAAGGAAAATACAAACAAACACATGAAAGAATTGAGCAAAACCATCCTGGATCTAAAAAGAGAAGTAGAAACAACTAAGAAATCACAAAGGGAGTCAACTTTGGAGATAGAAAAACTTGGGAAAAAATCAGGGGCCATAAATGCAAATATCAACAACAGAATACAAGAGATAGAAGAAAGAATTTCAGATGCTGAAGATACCATAGAAGCCATGAACTCAACAGTCAAAGAAAATGCAAAATGCAAAAAGCTTGTACCCAAAACATCCAGGAAATCTAGGACACAATGGGACAGCCAAACCTAAGGATTATAGGCATTGATGAGAGTGAAGATTTACAACTTAAAGGGCCAGCAAATATCTTCAACAAAATTATGGAAGAAAACTTCCCTAACCTAAAGAGAGAGATGCCCATGAATATACAAGAAGCCTACAGAACTCCAAACAGACTGGACCAGAACAGAAATACCTCCCATCACATAATAATAAAAATCCCAAATGTACTAAAGAAAGAAAGAATATTAAAGGCAGTAAGAGAAAAACGCCAAGTAACACATAAAGAAAGACCTATCAGAATTACACAAAACTTCTCCCTAGGGACCATGAAAGATAGAAGATCCTGGGCACATCTCAAGCAGAATCTAAGAGAACACAAATGTCAGCCAAGACTACTATACCCAGCAAAACTCTCAATCAGCATAGACAGAGAAACCAAGATATTCCATGACAAAACCAAATTTACACAATATCTTTCCACAAACCCAGCTCTACAAATAAGAGGAGGAAAACTCCAATACCAGGAGGGAAACTAGACCCTGGAAAAAGCAGGATAGTAACCTTCTTTCATCAAACCCAAAAGAAGATAACTACTCAAATATAAAAATAACATCAAAATGATAGGAAGTAATAATCACTATTCCTTAATATCTCTTAACATCAATGGACTCAATTCGCCAATAAAAAGACAGAGACTAACAATCTTGATAAGGAAACAGGACCCTACATTGTGCTGCATACAGGAAACACACCTCAGTGTCAAAGACAAAAACTACCTTAGAGTAAAAGGATGGAAGACGATTCTACAAGCAAATGGTCTCAGGAAAAAAGACAGAGTAGACATTCTTTTTTTTTTTTTAATTCGATATAATTTATTTACATTTCAAATGATTTCCCCTTTTCTATCCCCCCACTCCCCGAAAGTCCCTTAAGTCCCCTTCTCTTTCCCTGTCCTCCCACCTACCCCTTCCCACTTCCCTGTTCTGGTTTTGCCGAATACTGTTTCACTGAGTATCTCCAGAACCAGGGGCCAGTCCTCCTTTCTCCTTGTACCTCATTTGATGTGTGGATTACGTTTTGGGTATTCCAGTTTTCTAGGTTAATAACCACTTATTAGTGAGTGCATACCATGATTCACCTTTTGAGTCTGGGTTACCTCACTTAGTATGATGTTCTCTAGCTCCATCCATTTGCTTAAGAATTTCATGAATTCATTGTTTCTAATGGCTGAATAGTACTCCATTGTGTAGATATACCACATTTTTTGTATCCACTCTTCTGTTGAGGGATACCTGGGTTCTTTCCAGCATCTGGCAATTATAAATAGGGCTGCTATGAACATAGTAGAGCATGTATCCTTATTACATGGTGGGGAATCCTCTGGGTATATGCCCAGGAGTGGTATAGCAGGATCTTCTGGAAGTGAGGTGCCCAGTTTTCGGAGGAACCGCCAGACTGATTTCCAGAGTGGTTGTACCAATTTGCAGCCCCACCAGCAGTGGAGGAGTGTTCCTCTTTCTCCACACCCTCTCCAACACCTGCTGTCTCCTGAATTTTTAATCTTAGCCATTCTGACAGGTGTAAGATGAAATCTCAGGGTTGTTTTGATTTGCATTTCCCTAATGACTAATGAAGTTGAGCATTTTTTAAGATGCTTCTCCGCCATCTGAAGTTCTTAAAGTGTGAATTCTTTGTTTAACTCTGTACCCCATTTTTTAATAGGGTTGTTTGGTTTTCTGGAGTCTAACTTCTTGAGTTCTTTATATATATTGGATATTAGCCCTCTATCTGATGTAGGATTGGTGAAGATCTTTTCCCAATTTGTTGGTTGCCGATTTGTCCTCTTGATGGTGTCCTTTGCCTTACAGAAACTTTGTAATTTTCTGAGGTCCCATTTGTCAATTCTTGCTCTTAGAGCATACGCTATTGGTGTTCGGTTCAGAAACTTTCTCCCTGTACTGATGTCCTCAAGGGTCTTCCCCAGTTTCTTTTCTATTAGCTTCAGAGTGTCTGGCTTTATGTGGAGGTCCTTGATCCATTTGGATTTGAGCTTAGTACAAGGAGACAAGGATGGATCAATTCCCATTCTTCTGTTTGCTGACCTCCAGTTGAACCAGCACCATTTGTTGAAAAGGCTATCTTTTTTCCATTGGATGTTTTCAGCCTCTTTGTCGAGGATCAAGTGGCCATAGGTGTGTGGGTTCATTTCTGGATCTTCAATCCTGTTCCATTGATCCTCCTGCCTGTCACTGTACCAATAGCATGCAGTTTTTAACACTATTGCTCTGTAGTATTGCTTGAGGTCAGGGATACTGATTCCCCCAGATTTTCTTTTGTTGCTGAGAATAGTTTTAGCTATCCTGGGTTTTTTGTTGTTCCAGATGAATTTGATAATTGCTCTTTCTAACTCTGTGAAGAATTGAGATGGGATTTTGATGGGTATTGCATTGAATCTGTATATTGCTTTTGGCAAAATGGCCATTTTAACTATATTGATTCTACTGATCCATGAGCATGGGAGGTTTTCCCATTTTTTGAGGTCTTCTTCCATTTCCTTCTTCAGAGTCTTGAAGTTCTTGTCATACAGATCTTTCACATGTTTGGTAAGAGTCACCCCAAGATACTTTATATTGTTTGTGGCTATTGTGAAGGGGGTCATTTCCCTAATTTCTTTCTCAGCCTGCTTATCCTTTGAGTATAGGAAGGCCACTGATTTGCTTGTGTTGATTTTATAACCTGCCACTTTGCTGAAGTTGTTTATCAGCTGTAGGAGCTCTCTAGTGAGTTTTTTGGGTCACTTAGGTAGACTATCATGTCGTCTGCAAATAATGAAAGTTTGACTTCTTCCTTTCCAATTTGTATCCCTTTGACCTCCTTATGTTGTCGAATTGCCCGAGCTAGTACCTCAAGTACAATATTGAAAAGATAAGGAGAAAGGGGGCAGCCTTGTCTGGTCCCTGATTTCAGTGGGATTGCTTCAAGTTTCTCTCCATTTAGTTTGATGCTGGCTACCGGTTTGCTGTATATTGCTTTTACTATGTTTAGGTATGGGCCTTGAATTTCTCCAAGACTTTAAGCATGAAAGGATGCTGAATTTTGTCAAATGCTTTTTCAGCATCCAATGAAATGACCATGTGGTTTTGTTCTTTGAGTTTGTTTATGTAGTGGATTGCATTGATGGATTTCCGTATATTGAACCAACCCTGCATTCCCAGGATAAAGCCTACTTGATCATGGTGGATGATCGTTTTGATGTGTTCTTGGATTCGGTTGGCAAGAATTTTATTGAGTATTTTTGCATCAATGTTCATAAGGGAAATTGGTCTGAAGTTCTCTTTCTTTGTTGGATCTTTGTGTGGCTTTGGTATCAGCGTAATTGTGGCTTCGTAGAAGGAATTGGGTAGTGTTCCTTCTGTTTCTATTTTGTGGAACAGTTTGAAGAGTATTGGTGTTAACTCTTCTTTGAAGGTCTGATAGAATTCTGCACTGAAACTATCTGGTCCTGTGCTTTTTTTGGTTGGAAGACTTTCTATGACTCCTTCTATTTCTTTAGACATTATGGGACTGTTTAGATGGTCTAGTTGGTCCTGATTTAATTTTGGTATTTGGTATCTGTCAAGGAAATTGTCCATTTCCTCCAGATTCTCCAGTTGTGTTGAGTACAGGCTCTTGTAGTAGGATCTGATGATTTTTTGGATTTCCTCAGTTTCCGTTGTTATATCTCCCTTTTCATTTCTAAGTTTGTTAATTTGGATACTTTCTCTGTGCCCTTTGGTCAGTCTGGCTAAGGGTTTAACTATGTTGTTGATTTTCTCAAAGTACCAGCTCCTGGTTTTGTTGATTTTTTTTATGGTTCTCTTTGTTTCTACTTGGTTGATTTCGGCCCTGAGTTTGATGATTTCCTGCCTTCTACTCCTCCTGGGTGAAATAGCTTCTTTTTGTTCCAGGGCTTTCAGGTGTGTCATTAATCTGGTAATGTGTGCTCTCTCCATTTTCTTTTTGGAGGCACTCAGGGCTATGAGTTTTCCTCTTAGCACTGCTTTCATTGTGTCCCATAGATTTGGGTATGTTGTGTTTTCATTTTCATTGTGTTCTAAAAAGTCTTTAATTTCTTTCTTTATTTCTTCCTTGACCAAGGTATCATTGAGTAGAATATTGTTCAGTTTCCACATGTATGTGGGTTTTCTGTTGTTTTTGTTGCTATTGAAGATCACTTTTACTCCATAGTCATCTGATAGGAGGCATGGGATTAGTTCGATCTTCTTATATTTGTTGAGGTCTGCCTTGTGTCCAATTATATGGTCGATTTTGGAGATGGTACCATGAGGTGCTGAGAAAAAGGTATATTCTTTTGCTTTAGGGTGAAATGTTCTATAAATATCAGTCAAATCCAATTGGTCCAAAGCTTCAATTAGTTGTACTGTGTCCCTGTTTAGTTTCTGTTTTCCCGATCGGTCCATTGAGGAAAGTGGAGTGTTGAAGTCCCCCATAATTATTGTGTTAGGTGCAATGTGTGCTTTGAGCTTTAGTAAGGTTTCTTTTACGAATGAGGGTGCCCTTGCATTTGGCGCATAGATGTTCAGAATTTGAAGTTCTTCTTGGTGGATTTTTCCTTTGACCAGCAAGAAATGTCCTTCTGTGTCTCTTTTGATGACTTTAGGTTGAAAGTCAATTTTATCTGATATTAGAATGGCTACTCCTGCTCGTTTCCTGTGACCATTGGCTTGTAAGATTGTCTTCCAGCCTTTTACTCTGAGGTAGTTTTTATCTTTGACACTGAGGTGTGTCTCCTGTATACAGCAAATTGTAGGGTCCTGTTGCCTTATCCAGTCTGTTAGTCTATGCCTTTTTATTGGGAAATTGTGACCATTGACGTTAAGAGATATTAGGGAATATTGATTATTACTTCCTGTCATTTTTGATGTTCTTTTTATATTTGAGTGGTTATCTTCTTTTGGGTTTGATGAAGGAAGGTAACTACCTTGCTTTTTCCAGTGTGTAGTTTCCCTCCTTGTATTGGAGTTTTCCTCCTATTATTCTTTGCAGAGCTGGGTTTGTGGAAAAATATTGTGTGAATTTGGTTTTGTCGTGGAATATCTTGGTTTCTCCATCTATGGTGAATGAGAGTTTTGCTGGGTATACTAGTCTTGGCTGACATTTGTGTTCTCTTAGAGTCTGCATGAGATCTGCCCAGGATCTTCTAGCTTTCATGGTCTCTGGTGAGAAGTCTGGTGTGATTCTGATAGTCTTCCTTTATATGTTACTTGGCCTTTCTCTCTTACTGTCTTTAATATTCTTTCTTTGTTTAGAGCATTTGGGGTTTTGATTATTATGTGACGGGAGGTATTTCTGCTCAGGTCCAGTCTGTTTGGAGTTCTGTAGGCTTCTTGTATATTCATAGGCATCTCTCTCTTTAAGTTAGGAAAGTTTTCTTCCATAATTTTGTTGAAGATATTTGCTGGCCCTTTCTGTTGTAAATCTTCACTCTCATCTATACCTATAATCCTTAGGTTTGGTCTTCTCATTGTATCCTGGATTTCCTGGATGTTCTGGGATGCAAGCTTTTTGCATTTTGCATTTTCTTTGACAGTTGAGTCAATGGTTTCCATAGTATCTTCGGCATCTGAGATTCTTTCTTCCATCTCTTGTATTCTGTTGTTTATATTTGCATTTATGGCCCCTGATTTTTTTCTCAAGGTTTTCTATCTCCAAAGTTGTCTCCCTTTGTGATTTCTTAGTTGTTTCTACTTCTGTTTTTAGGTCCAGGATGGTTTTGCTCATTTCCATCATTTGTTTGTCTGTGTTTTCCTGTAATTCTTTAAGAGATTTTTGTGTTTCCTCTTTCATGACTTCTGCCTGTTGACTCAAGTTCTCCTGCATTTCTTTAAGTTTTTTTTGCCTTTCTTCTTTATTGGCTTCTATCTCTTGGGCCTTATTCTCCTGCATTTCTTTAAGTGTTTTTTGTGTTTCCATTAAACGGCTTTCTAGCTTATTCATGTTCCCCTGTATTGCTTTAAGAGATTCATTCATGTCCTTTTTGTGTTCTTCTAGCAGCATCATGAACAGTGATTTTAAATCCAAATCTTGTTTCTCTGGTGTGTTGGCGTAACCAGGACTTGATGATGTTGGAGAGTTTGGTTCAGATGCTGCCATATTGCCTAGATTTCTGTTAGTAGCGTTCCTGTGTTTGCCCTTTGCCATCTTGTTCTCTGGAGCTAATTGGTCTTGTCTGCGGCTGGTGTTACAGCCTCCTGAGAGGCTCTAGGGCTATTTCTGCAACACTGGAGGGCAGGGTTTTCCCTTTTGCAGATTGCTGATGTGCTTTCCTCCTCTTGGGTACCCTTGCAGCCCTAGTGTTCTTTGCCCCAGATTGTGTCTGTGAGCCAGAAGGTGCCTGTTTGCTCCTTCAGGGAGCGCTGAGGCTGTATGCTGCAGGGACCTTTTCTGTGTGCTGATCTCTCTGCTGGGCAGCAGGACTCCCAACCGGGTTGGTGCACACAAGGCTAGCCTAGCTGCTCAGGCCCTGAGTCTAGGCAAAAGCCTGGCAGGCCAATGTCGGAGCAAAGTTCCCCTCAGCTGTGAGTGTTAATTGGGTCTGTCAGGTGGCTAGGATGGTGGCGTGGGCGCGCTCCCTGAGAGTGCTGGGAGAGTCTGCTGGGCTAACGACCTCCTGGCCGGGTCAGCACACAGATGGCCCACCAAGCAGCCCAGGGCCTGGGGGCAGTCCAGGGCCTGACCATCTGAGACCCCTGCTATGTCCGCCTCGGGCTATGCCTGTTAGTTGGTTTGGTTTTGCCTGCTAGGTCTCTCTGGCTTCCCGTAGGCAAAATGGCGGTGGTGCGCAAACCGGCCCAGATAAACAACCTCCTGGCCGGGTCAGCACACAGATGGCCCACCAAGTAGCCCAGGGCCTGGGGGCAGTCCAGGGCCTGACCATCTGAGACCCCTGCTATGTCCGCCTCGGGCTATGCCTGTTAGCTGGTTTGGTTTTGTCTGCTAGTCTCTCTGGCTTCCTGTAGGCAAAATGGTGGCGGAGTGCGCCGGCCCGGGCAAACAAGCTCCTGGCTGGGTCGGCACACAGATGGCCCACCGAGCAGCCCAGGACCTGGGGGCAGTCCAGGGCCTGACCGTCTGAGACCCTTGCTATGTCCGCCTCGGGCTATGCCTGTTAGCCGGTTTGGTTCTGCCTGCTAGGTCTCTCTGGCTTCCCTTAGGCAAAATGGCGGTGGTGTGCGCGCTGGCCTGGGGGAAGAAAACCTCCTGGCCGGGTTTGCACCCCGGTGCCCCTCTTCCCCCCCCCCCATCAGCCCAGGGCCTCGGTGCAGGCCAACGCCCGTCGGGCTTAGACCCCCACGATGTTGGTCTCGGGTTATATTTGCATACCTCAGTCTGATTTCTCTGGCGACAAAGAACCAATATGGAGGCCTCGTTACTGACTGGCGGGAGGCAGAGTTCTAATGTGGCTTCTGTGTGGTGAAAGGCGCCTTAAATCCTCCGCTGCTCGCAGCCTGGCTGGCCAGCGATGGCCAGTAGTCGTGGGCGCAGGGTCTGCCTGGACCCTGTCCGCTTGGTTCTACTACTGATGGCCCTTCCTCTGGACCAGCCGCTGCTGCTGCTGCCACCGCCGCCGCCGAATTCCAGAGTAGACATTCTAATATCAGATAAAATTGACTTTCAACCTAAAGTCATCAAAACATACTCAGAAGGACAGTTCTTGCTGGTCAAAGGAAAAATCCAACGAGAAGAACTCTCAATTCTGACATCTATGTGCCAAATGCAAGGGCACCCTCATTCATAAAAGAAACTTTACTAAAGCTCAAAGCACACATGGAACCTAACATAATTGTGGGGGACTTCAACACTCCACTCTCCCCAATGGACCAATCAGGAAAACAGAAAGTAAACAGGGACACAGTAAAACTAATTGAGTTTTGGACCAATTGGATTTAACTGATATTTATAGAACATTTCACCCTAAAGCGAAAGAATATACGTTTTTCTCAGCACCTCAGGTACCTTCTCCAAAATCGACCATATAATTGGTCACAAGACAGACCTCAGCAAATATTAGAAAATCGAACTAATCCCATGTTTCCTATCAGATCATTATGGAGTAAGTGTGGTCTTCAATAGCAACACAGACAACAGAAAGCCCACATGCACGTGGAGGCTGAACAATAATCTACTCCATGATACCTTGGCCAAAGAACAAATAAACAAAGAAATCAAAAACCTTTTAGAATTTAATGAAAATGAAGACACAACATACCCAAATGTTTGGGACATAATGAAAGCAGTGCTAAGAGGAAAACTCATATCCCTGAGTGCCTCCAAAAAGAAAAGGGAGCTAAATGGCACACATGAAAGCTCTGAAACAAAAAGAAGCTTATTCACCCAGGAGGAGTAGAAGAGAGAAAATCATCAAACACAGGGCTGAAATCAATCAAATGGAAACAAAGAGAACCATACAAAGAATCAACAAAACCAGGAGCTGGCTCTTTGAGAAAATCAACAAGATAGATAAACCCTTAGCCAGACTAGCCAAAGGGCACAGAGACAGTTTCCAAATTAACAAATTTAGAATTGAAAAGGGGGCTATAACAACAGAAACTGAGAAATTCAAAAATCATCAGATCCTACTACAAAAGCCTATGCTCAACACAACTGGAGAATCTGGGGGAAATGGACAATTTCCTAGACAGATATCAAGTACCAAAATTACATCAGGATCAAATAGATCATCTAAACAGTCCCATAATCCCTAAAGAAATAGAAGGGGTCATAGAAAGTCTTCCAACCAAATAAAGAACAGGACCAGATGGTTTCAGTGCAGAATTTTATCAGACCTTCAAAGAAGAATTGATACCAATACTCTCAAAACTATTCCACAAAATAGATACAGAAGGAACACTACCCAATTCCTTCTACAAAGCCACAATTACGCTGATACCAAAACCACACAAAGATCCAACAAAGAAAGAGAACTTCAGACCAATTTCCCTTATGTACATCGATGCAAAAATACTCAATAAAATTCTTGCCAGCCGAATCCAAGAACACATCAAAATGATCATCCACCATGATCAAGTAGGCTTCATTCCAGGGATGCAGGGATGGTTCAATATAAGGAAATCCATCAATGCAATCCACTACATAAGCAAACTCAAAGAGAAAAAAAAAACGACATAATTATTTCATTGGATGCTGAGAAAGCATTTGACAAAATTCAGTATCCTTTCATGCTTAAAGTCTTGGAAAGAACAGGAATTCAAGGCCCATACCTAAACATAGTAAAAGCAATATACAGCAAGCCAGTAGCCAACATCAAACTAAATGGAGAGAATTTTGAAACAACCCCACTAAAATCAGGGACTAGACAAGGCTGCCCCCTCTCTCCTTATCTTTTCAATATTGTACTTGAGGTACTAGTTAGGGCAATTAGAAATCATGAAGAGGAACAAAGGGATACAAATCGGAAAGGAAGAAGTCAAACTATCACTATTTGCAGATGATATGATAGTCTACTTAAATGACCCAAAAAAACTCCCCCAGAGAAATCCTATAGCTGATAAACAACTTTAGCAAATTGGCAGGTTATAACATCAATTCAAGCAAATCAGTAGCCTTCCTATACTCAAAGGATAAGCAGGCTGAGAAAGAAATTAGGGAAATGACACCCTTTACAAAAGCCACAAAGTACCTTGGTGTGACTGACCAATCAAGTGAAAGATCTGTATGACAAGAACTTCAAGACTCTGAAGAAGGAAATTGAAGACCTCAGAAAATGGAAAAATCTTCCATGCTCGAGGATTGGCAGGATTAATATAGTTAAAATG
The DNA here is from genome assembly GCF_947179515.1 of Apodemus sylvaticus. Classification (NCBI taxonomy): domain Eukaryota; kingdom Metazoa; phylum Chordata; class Mammalia; order Rodentia; family Muridae; genus Apodemus; species Apodemus sylvaticus. The sequence continues at coordinate 33,545,053 of NC_067491.1, forward strand.
ACCATGTTGGCAAAAACAATCTACAGATTCAACACAATCCCCATCAAAATCCCAACTCAGTTCTTCATAGAGCTGGAAAGATCAATTCTTAAATTCATCTGGAATAACAAAAAACCCAGGATAGCTAAAACTATTCTCAACAGTAAAAGAACTTCAGGGGGATTCAGTATCCCAGACTTTAAACTTTACTACAGAGCAATAGTGATAAAAACTGCATGGTATTGGTACAACATCAGACATGCGGATCAATGGAATAGGATTGAAGACCCAGAAATGAACTAACATGCCTATGGTCACTTGATCTTCGACAAAGGAGCTGAAAGCATCCAGTGGAAAAAAAATAGTCTTTTCAACAAATGGTGCTGGTTCAATTGGAGGTCAGCAAGCAGAAGAATGCAAATCGATCCATTCTTATCTCCTTGTACTAAGCTCAATTCCAAATGGATCAAGGACCTCCACATAAAACCTGACACACTGAAACTAATTGAAAAGAAACTGGGGAAGACCCTGGAGGACATGGGCACAGGGGGAAAGTTCCTGAGTAGAACACCAATAGCTTATGCTCTAAGATCAAGAATTCATAAATGGGACCTCATAAAACTACAAAGTTTCTGTAAGGCAAAGGACATTGTCAAAAGGACAAAGCGTCAACCAACAGATTGGGAAAGGATCTTTACCAACCCTAAATCCGACAGAGGGCTAATATCTAATATATACAAAGAACTCAAGAAGGTAGAACCCAGAGAACCAAATAACCCCATTAAAAAGTGGAGTACGGAGCTAAACAAAGAATTTTCACGTAAAGAACTTTGGAGGGCTGAGAAACACCTTAAGAAATGTTCAACATCATTAATCATTAGGGAAATGCAAATCAAAACTACCCTGAGATTTCACCTCACACCACTCAGAATGGCTAAGGTCAAAAACTCAGGAGACAGCAGGTGTTGGCGAGCATGTGGAGAAAGAGGAACACTCCTCCACTGATGGTGGGATTGCAAGATGGTGCGACAACTTTGGAAATCAGTCTGGCGGTTCCTCAGAAAACTGGGCATGACACTTCCTGAGGATCCTGTTATACCACTCCTGGGCATATATCCAGAGCATTCTTCAGCATGCAATAAGGACACATGCTCCACTATGTTCATAGCAGCCCTATTTGTAGTAGCCAGAAGCTAGAAAGAACCTAGGTGTCCTTCAACGGAGGAATGGATACAAAAAATGTGGTATATTTACACAATGGAGTACTATTCAGCCATTAGAAACAATGAATTCATGAAATTCTTAGACAAATGGATGGAGCTGGAGAACATCATACTCAGTGTGGTAACCCAGTCTCAAAAGATCAGTCACAGTATGCACTCACTGAGAAGTGGATATTAGCCTAGAAACTTTGAACACCCAAGACATAATCCACAAATTAAATGATGTCCAAAAAGAACGGAGGAGTGGCCCCTGGTTCTGGAAAGTCTTAGTGCAAGAGTATAGAGGAATTCCAGAACAGGGAAGTGGGAAAGGGTAGATGGAGGGACAGGGGGATGGAAGAGGGCTTATGGGACTTGCGGGGAGTGGGGACCCAGAAAAGGGGAAATCATTTGAAATGTAAATAAAAAATATATCAATAAAAAAAGAAGAGTTTTAACCAGATTGATGTTTACATATCTTCTTTGGTAGAGTGCAGAATACCTTCCAGTACATTTTGACACTACCCTGTAACTGTGTACTTCAACTTCTCCATGTTCAATGAGTTAGGTCTTGTGATTAGCAATAGACCTTGTTTCAGTGTTTGGAGAGCAAGTTGTTCTCCATAATATTACCCCTTAGTGATTGGTACTTGCTTATGGGCTAGGTCTCAACATGGACCCATTATTGTTTGACTATTCCCTCAGTTTCTTCTCCCTCCTCTTTGCCTGCACTTATTGTAGACAGGATAAATATTGGTTTGAATGTTTTGTGAGTAGATTGTTGTCTCTATTGCTTCACTGGGTTTCCTGTTTGGCTACAGCAGGTGGCATCTTCAGGTCCCATATTCCCAGTATAATGAGTGACAGCTAAACCCAACCCCATTGATTATTGGGTAACTCCCTTATGCCATGTTCCTGTCTCATCCTGGAGTGCCCGTAGACACGAACTTGTTTGTCTTTGAGAAGTTCTACCCCACATCTGACTCAGACACATACAGATACCTACCGCCAAACAGTGGTTAGGCTTGGGAATGCTTATGGAAGAATAGGAGGATGGGAAAGCAAGCATCGAAGGTGATAGGAGCTCCACATGAAGAACAACAGTGTCAACTAACTTGGACCCTTGGTGCTCTCAAAATCTGAACAACCAATCAAAGAACATACACATATGGACCTAGACTTGCCTACTTATATGTAGCCATTGTGCAGCTTGACCTTCATATATACCCAAACAATTGGATTGGGGCTATCCTAAAAGCTGAAATCTGTATGTGGGATGTGATCTCTTCCCTGGGCTGCTTTGTTTTGCCTCACTGGGAAAGGAAGCACGTAGCCTCACAGAGACTTAAAAGGCCATGGTAGGCTAGATACCCAAGGTGGATCCTAATGCTTAGTGAAGAAGGGAAGTAGATGGTAGAAGGATTGTGGGAGCAGTAACCATAAGGTAGGTAGTAAGCAGGATATAAAGCGAATAATTAAAAAAAAAGTTAAATTTTAAAAGAGAGTCTTTAGTCTTTAAATGAAATACTCATTGTTGCTTTAACTGTGATTACTGAGCATAAAAGTCTAGACTCTTAGAATGAGAGCCCAGGAACATCTCCAAGACAAGAGAGGTTAATTGGAAAATCATATAATTCCAAAAATATCATGAAGTCTATAAATGTCTATATGATGAGCACTCTAAAAAGATCACAGGGACATCAGCATTTTGGTTGTCTGAGGATACTGAAATTTCAGAGATGTATGAAATTTTAACTAAACTCCAAGAACAATGGAAATTTTATTACAAGTAAAGAAACATGAATTTCTTTTTATGGACATCAGATAAAGGAAACTCATGTAGCATGAGTTTAGGTGTGACCCAAATGTCTTTAAAATTGTTCATTGCAATGTGGAACCATTAATTTCCCCTCTTGGTCAATATAGGCATGTGATAAAAACCAGACTGTCAGTATACATAATAAAATAATTGTATTCATTCTTTTTAAAGAGAACATTGCCTATAATATTTTCACTGCTTGATATAACAAAAAGGGCAAAGGTCTCAATGGTACTAAATGAAGAGGCATGCTGGAGTCAGTTTTATTAGTGTGCGGACAGATGAAATACTGACTCTAAATCTGAGCTCTACTTATTATTTCCAAGTTTCACCATTTTTCAATTTTTACAAAGCAATATGTCTGGTCAACATAAATTTTCTTGTTATTACACTACCAGTCTTAAGTTAGTTATTATGAACTGGAGTGATTCCTTGCTGTAACTTGTGCTCAACAATACATTTTAGCAAAGAATGTCATTTTTGAATGTGCTTCCCTTGTGACAGAATTCTGAAATGATCAGATGCCAAAAAATATAACATGTGCAAAGAAAAATTGATTGAGGTAAAATGTAAATTAAATGACTGTGAAAGATAAAATAAGTACTTTGTATATAAAATATAAACTTTAGAGCTCTAATGATATTTTTTTAAGATCTGTATAAGAAGAATCATATCAGATGCCTTCAGAAATAAGTGCTTCATTTTGGATATTGTGCATACCCATAGATAATCTTAGAGCAAATTTTATTAAGGGAATATGTGATAGTTAAATATAATCTATTTTAGTTATCTATAAAATATTAAATTTAATAACAACAGTGAGAAACATGTCCTTGATTGTACAGAGCCATATTGGGGCAGTCTTGCACTTGGTCAGAGTTTGACTTTGGTCAAGGTTAACTTCTCCCAGTTAGCCAGGATCCTGCTCCACCTAGGGTGGAGTGCACGTAGTAAAGGTCAAGTTCATTGTTCCTCCAGGTATAGGGAGTCCTGAATTAAACAGGTGACCCACCCAGCTGCCGGAGCAGTCAAGACGAAGACCTCCAAGAGAAGCTAGACAACTTCCACCGGAACTCAGCCTGGAGTCTGGGGGGAAGGGTTTGCCCGAACTGTTATAAGGTCTGGCGCCATTAAAGTTTACGGCTTTGATCAGTGAACATTGACTTGGCCGTACTTTCTTTTCGCTTCTCTTCCCTATGACCCCAAAATTCTCTCAACAGGTAACCCGGTTTACATGTAGCTGCTGGCGGCTACACTTGATATTGATAATTGAAGAAAGAGAAGGCTGCTGATATTGCCATTCATTAAACTATCTAAATCAGTTTTCTGGATCGCATTTAAGAGGTGAGCATATTACTCCTAAAGTACAAATAAATCCACTTACTTCTATCAGCCCAGGGAATACTATTATAATTTCTATTGGCAACTGGGGGAGAGATGTAAATGGGAATAGCAATCTTCATTCCTGAGGCATTTACATTCTACAATGTATACTCAATATCTTCCTCCAGCATCCTTCCTAAATACCTCAACCGTCACCCCAGACCTAGTGATGTCCCTTGAATTTTCACCTCTTGGGATTCCTTAATTGGGTTGTTATGCATGCTTATAAGAGATAAAAGGAGATACTAGGAGGGACTATGTAAATAAACTGCCTATCATACGCATGACTGAATGTCCTTCATACTATTCAGTCAACTATCTATTTCCATTGATATCTCACCATAAGGACACTAAAATATTTTAGGAATGCTTTGTTTTGGGCCAGTAATCCCCATTTTCTGGTCATATTTGCCTCTTTTGTTGATCAGGAATCACAATTCTTCATTATCTGAGTAGTGGAGACAGTTTGTAAAAGGTCTCCATTTAATCTATTGGATTTGGCAGGAATGTAGGTTAAAATTGCGATTCACATTGGGTTTCTGGGTCTGCCTTTCACGTCTTCTTGGGAAGATCCAAATGATTGCATATGTGCACTGCCTAAATAAAAATGGCAAATCATTATTCAGATCAATAAGTCTAAAATAAAGTTTAAACATTTTAGTGTTAACTTTTCCCAGGAACATAGTATGAAATACTTCTAGAGAGTATGTGATGTATGCAGTTGAATTATGCACATTATGCATATCCTCACCTATAAAAGAGGACATCATGTTGGGTGCTCTTCCTTCCTTCCTTCCTTCCTTCCTTCCTTCCTTCCTTCCTTCCTTCCTTCCTTCTTTTCCTTCTTTCTTTCATTCCTTCCTTCCTTCCTTTCTTCCTTCTTTCTTTCCTTCCTTCCTTTCTTCCTTCTTTCTTTCCTTCCTTTCTTCCTTCTTTCCTTCGTTTCTTCTTCCTTTCATGATTTTTAATTAAAAATGGCTTCTTCTCTCACACTTTACAGCCTGACCAGTTTCTCCTCCCTCCACTTCTCCTAGTGCTCCCATACATCTTGTCTCGCACAAATTCACTCTGCCTTCTTTTACTCATTAAAAAGAATCAGTCTTCTAAGAGCCAACAGCTAAACACAGCAAAACAAAATACAATGAGAAAAGGCAAAATCTCTGATATTGAGGCTGGACAAGACCACCCAATAGCCCCCAGACCATTGGGAGGAAAAGAATACCAAGAGCAGGTAAAGTAGAGATGAAGTGGATTCCACTGTTAGGAGTCCCACAAAATTCCCAAGCTATCAGTCTCAACACACACAGAGGACCTGCTGGAGACTCATGCAGCCCCTGTGATTCATGTTTCAGTCTATATGAGCCTATGTGAGCCGTACGTAATTGTTTTTGTGGATCACATTTACCTGGTATCCTCTATCTTCACTGATTCCTGAATTCTTCTTTCTCCCTCTTCTGTGAGGTTCCTCAGTCTCTGAAGGATTGGGGAGGAATCCACTGAATTCTCCATTTTAGACTCTCTGCATAATGTCTGGCTGTGGGTTTCTGTATCTACTCTTATCTGCTGTTGGTGGAAGTCTCTGATTACAACTGAATAAGGCTCCAATCTATAACTATAGCAGTATAGCAGCATATTATCATAAATATTTTAATGGATTTTTTTCTATTTTTTTTTTTTACCTTCTTTTGGCCATTTTTATTGTTCAATCCTAAGTCTCTTGGCTAATCAGGCTCCAGTTTTGGGCCATCCAGGTAGTGGCAATGGCTCCCTCATGTGTTGTAGGTAAAACAATATAGATGCTTGTCATCTATTCAGTGATTATCTACTGACACTATTTTGATCACTTGTTGGGAAATAAGAAGTCACACTAAACTATAATATCCACACTAGCATCACATTCCACTCCCTGGCCCCATAGGCTTGTTCAAGCATATGAGTATGTGAGGACCATTCCTAGACATAGCATAATAAAAAAAAGTACATTTTTCATCTTTGTTGGCTTTGTTAACTTCTTTCTCCTGGGCAAGTTCCACTTGGCTTGTATATGCTTTGCCCAGGGAATGGCAATAGTAGGAAGTGTGGCGTTGTTGGAGTAGGTGTGTCACTGTGGGTGTGGGCTTAAGACCCTCATCCTGGCCTAGAAGCCAGTCTTCTACTGGTCTTCAGATGAAGATGTAGAACTCTTAACTCCTCCTGTACTATTCTGGATGCCGCCATGATAATCCTGGACTGAACCTCTGAACCCTTAAACCAGCCCCAATGAAATCTTGTCCTTATAAGAGTTACCATGGTCATGGTGTCTCCTTACAGTATTAAAATCCTAATGAATTCATCAATATACCATTGCAATATTATAAAACTCAAAGATGATGGTAGGCAAAGATATCTATCATGTTACCATAATAGAGAACAAATGTACCACATCAAAGTTTTATGCTTGAGCCTGGTGATATACTCTTCTGAATAATAAAGTATTAAGACATCTTTAAGATAACTTTTGTACAACTAAAATAAGCAAGTGTTTATCTGTAGATCATATGATTAAATGATTCAGTTCTATCAATTGCATGATGCCTAGCCACAGAGATTTAACATAATTTAACTTGTAATTTATCATATTCCATGTTTACCTCAAACATGATAGTACAATAATGGAGGAAATTCTAAAGGTAAGTTGATTACTTGGGTATGGGTGAAAACAGGGTCTAAAACATATACCCTCTAATTTTTCCTGGAATTCTTTCATGTATAGTTAAAAGTTGTATTTTAGCAACTGAATGAATTTACCACTGAGTCTGACAGGAATAAGGATTATGTCACATGAAAATAATATGGAAGCACTGGATGTGGAACAGCCTACCAAAATAATAAAGCAAAACTTGTACTTCGTTGAGGTAATTGTTGAGACTTTTACAAGCATAATAGTATTGCAAAATGTTAATCCTTGCAAACGATTTGAACAGTGAAGGGAGGGAGCAGATTATTTACAATACAATGATGTTTAAGTCAAAATGGAATCATTTATAATATGGTAATCAAAGCGCAATAACTCCTTAAATACTCTGAGAACAAAATCAGATGTATGTGTAGAATCAAAGACACAGCTAAACACTTAAGAATGTAAGAAAAGGGCAGTTCTCTTAACTTATAAGTGTGATTTTTGTTCATAAATAGAAAAATATTTGTAAATAGTATTGAAGCAGAAATAAGCAAAACAGAATAAAAGAGAGAGATTTTCCATATCTCCCATATTTTATCAAAGCTTTTTGGTTGTACAAGAGTCACAATTCACTTTTCTTTGATTATTTCTGATTATATTAGGTTAAAAATTGGCCTTTGGTGATATTAATATTGCAGGCTAAGTGTTCTGTAACTTTTTTGTAAGTACACACAATAGACGGTGTAGTAATGAAAGGAGACAAGTCATGTTGATTCAATTAACATAACAGATTCTTTTTCTATTTTTGAAAGCCAACATATAACTCTTTAAAACATGATATGCATTTAGGCAATTTTTAAAACATGGTATCTTATTTCAAGTTGACCTTTTCCAAGTGTACCATGATTTATTATTTATTTTATTTTGTCTTATGTGTTTGGCTAATTTTATCTACATGCACAGATGCATGCACTATGAGCAATAGATCGCCTTGAAGTTGAGTTACAGACAGTTGTGAGCTGCCATGTTGGTTCTGGGAATTGAATCCAGGTCCTCTAGAGGAGTTATCAGTGCTTTTAAATGCTGAGCAATCTCTCCAGCCCCATTTTTTTTATTTTTTTAATGTATGTGTTTATCTGAGTGTGTAGGTATAAATGTATTCCTCATGTATACAGGCACCTATGGAGAACAGAAAATGGTGCAAAATATTCTGGAGCTAGAGTGGCAGGTACTTATAAGCAGCTTGGCATGACACTGTGATCTAAACTAATCTTTTACATGGAGAAACGTATAACAACTAATGAGATTCTCCAGCTTTCTCCATTCATTCTGATAGCTACACACATTTTTTTTTACCTTATTTAACATTCTTTATCATAATTACTACTTAATTAAAAGATAGATGTAACACAATATTACTTAAGCTAGGATTTGTATTTTAGGTGAATAATAAATATACAGCTCAAGGGTCAATATAGAATGAAGTTTCATTTGAGAGAGTACTGTCTAAATGGATAGGGTGTTTGGATTATAGACGAATGACATTTTACAAAATGAATCTGGGACTGAAAATATGGTTCAGAAAATTATTGTGCTTGCCATCAAACCTGAGTTTAATCCATAAGACATATATGGTAAAAGTAGAAAATGCATTTCCCCAAGTTGTCTTCTGATCTGAACACATATGCATGGAATATAGGTGTTTGCATACATACATATGCACAAAAGTACAAAAATAAAAACAATTATAACAGCAAAAATATTTTAAAAGAATTTGACTGCGATTTTATGTTGATGAACATGCCCAACTCAGAAATTCTAATATTTCAAATAATATGTGTGTAGTAGCCATTATCCCAAAAGGAAGTTTTGCCTAGTATTCCTGGAAGAATAATTATTATATTCCTATTATTATAGTTATTTATCAAAAGAATATTGGATTCATAAAACAAAAGATACCTTTTATAAGGCTAAAATTTGATGTAACAAACTGTGGCTTTTCAGTAATTCAATATTATAGTTGAATAATTACAATAATATTTTGAGTTGATTGCTTTGGAAGATAGATTATGGTGTATCTAATTGAGGTGAATACCTTAGACAAATTCAAGTAATTTTACTTGACTGAACACTAAAGCTGTTGTAATTTCGGATTAAAATGGCATTATAATATTAGCTATTACAGTGTTTTTCACGATACATACCATATCGTTTACCAAAGAGCCAAACACTAACAAGAATTCAAGGTCAGAGAGAAAATAGAAATAATTACTTACACATACAAAGAAGCTTAGACAGCCATGAATGTAGCTAGCACACCTCATCTCTAACCACAATGTTACATACAGGGCTCTATGTTCATATACTTGAAATGAAGCATTGCCTGATATTTTACACAGGAATGTCTTATACTACAGGATAAGTTATTAAGGGACCCCATAAACCTCTTACATGAAAGATATATTGTGCAGTCTATCTTTGATATAGAGTGTTTGAGATTGAAATACCAGCATACATTCTGAACTCTGATCTTTGGACAGGTTATTAATTAAATTATACAGAAAATATTTTTCATGTTTTTACCACATTGCAATCAGTTTTCTTTTATTGATATGCATTTTGAAGGGCAACATTTGGCTAGCCTGTTAAATTATAAAACTTCTTGTAAAAATAATAACCTTAGAAAGGTAGCTTCTTCACTCTCACTCTCAAAAGATAAGCATGTAGACATTACCTTCAAAGCTCTAATCAAATGTGCAAGCAGACTTCTTCAACCAGACTTCTGTACTTGTCAAATTACACTCCTTCCTTACTATGCATCGAGAGCAAAATAACCGTTTCCTGTGGTTTATTAGTGACTCATTCCAAATATCTGAGGAAAATTAGACTTCTCATAATGCTTGAGAAATGCAAACTGCATGCTAGATTGACTAATAAATATTAATGTCATTAAAACAAACATTGCAACAAGACTAAAACACTCTTTTAGACTATGAACCAAAGAAATGTCACTCTTCCTTTCTAAAATTGAAAATAGATTATTGTCTCACACAATACCTCCTGAATATAGTTTCCCCTTCCTCTATTTCTTCCACCTCAGCTCTCCCTCAGAAAAATCCCTTTGTTACTCCAATTAGAAAGGAACAAGCTTCTAGAGATAATGACTAAACCTGACAAAAAATAAAATATAATAAGTTGAAGTAAAATTATGATATCAAATTTGGACAGAAGAGAGTCCCCAAAGCAGGCACAGATGTCATTTTTAATGTGAATATATCAATAACTTGCAAAAGCCATATCACCTCTGTAATGTGTTAAATTACCTCCATATCATAGACATCTGGGTAAATTCAGTAATATTATTTGGCATCATGACTTGACTTTCCTAAAGTATTGTATTAGCATACTTAATACAAATTTACATTGCAAATATGTGTCACACTGAGCATTGTGAATCTCAGTATTCTCTATGGTCAGTATGAACTAATAAAAAGGACAGAGGAGCTGGATCATTGTTATGTAATTAACTTTATGTGGTTTGTTCTGCAGAGGTTTCAATATGACATAACAAAATCACATTTGCTCTATCAGTCATCACAAATGCTAAATGGTTTTGATTAAATCAAACTGATTTAATATTATGCATCTTTAGTGTATTAATTCAGATGAATAAATATTTTATTTATGTAGGGTTCACATTAATGCCAAAAATAGATGTGTGTTCTTATCCCATAAAGCCTCTGTTAAAGTGAAAGTCAAAAATTTTGATATATCAAATAAGGTTAAAAAATGTGCCAGGTATGAGATACCTCTCTGGAGTTGTTGATCAGAGGTCAGAGAGAATCCAGAAGCAATGCTGGCTAATGTAATTCCTCTTGGATGCCTTCCTGAATTTGAGGGCAATGCCTTATTGCTGCAGAGACTACCCTCTTCGATCAAAAGACCAGGAGCTGTCAATGAGATGCTCACTTGCAAGTTTTCTCTTTGACTGCTAGCTCCTTGGGGGCAAGGGAAGAAAAGTTATGATTAGTTCTACATCTCTGTAAACTTGTGAACATATGCTAGTATGATGTTATTATTCCTCAAATAATAATAATTTGATATAACATAGATATGTGTCATTGGACTCCAACAAGAGTGATATCATGCCTAGTTCTATAAAGCAAAATAAGAACCAATGTCTTAAGGGGTCATAGAGACTAGAGGAGAACTTCTTCCTGTTATTCAGCTAAATTGATATATAATCCATTGCATTCAAAATATTTATTCTTGAACACATAGATTAGTGCAGTACTCTCACTGCTCATCAAACAAATATACTCTTGCAGCAAAAGGAGGTGAGCATGAAGAAGAAAAAGTATCAAAACTCAGGGAACTAGGAATTATGGAATTCCCATGCTAAAATGGGAAATCTATAGCATAATCCTATATCTGAACAAAGGGAACATTGATTAAACAGAAGGAGGAAAAGTTGTAAGAGCCAGATGACCAAGAGTATTGCTGTGAAATAGTGTCTTGTGCACATGACAAAATCTGCCCCAATGAGTTATCAGCATCTATTAGCAACTTCAGCAGCTCTGAGAGCCTACACAAGACTGGCACAATACCATAGCAGTCAACATTCCAGCGTGGATGTAGAATGTCTCACAAGGCCCTAACACTAGTTGAAAGCTGGCTAGAGCCACTAGGTGACTGCTGGTTTGAAGAGAGATGGTTTTCTTCAGGAATGAGCACAAGGATTTGTTGTTTATGCCAAAAGTAACAAACCCTATTCCTTTGTTCTTTAATGCAATCGGCAACACAAACTAGATATTGTAGACAGTGTTGTTTTGGTGTATGTTTGTGTGTGTATGTGTATGTGTGTGTCTGTGTGTGTATGTGTGTGTGTATGTATGCTTATATATGTGTGGGTGTATCATTGCCAATGAGGATATGATTTTGAGAAGGAATGTAGTGAGAGACATAAGAAATATTGGAACAGAAATTGTGGATATTTTCTTTTTTTTCTATATTCTATATTTACATTCCAAATGATTTTCTCTTTCCTGGTTGCCCCCTCGCCATAAGTTCCTTAAGCCCTCTTCCCTCTGCTCATTCTCCTATCAACCCCCTCCTACTTTTCTGTCCTGGTCCTCCCCTACAATGCTGGAACTTTTAGGTTCCGAGACCTCTCCTTCCTTCTTCTTGGGCGTCATTTGATGTGTGAATTGTGTCTTGGGTATTCATAGTTTCTGAGATAATATCCACTAATCAGTGACTGTATTCCATGTGTGTTCTTTTGTGACTGGGTTACCTCACTTAGGATGATATTGTCCAGATCCAACCATTTGCCTAAGAATTTCATGAATTCATTGTTTTTAACTGCTGAATAGTATTCCATTGTGTAAATATGCCACATTTTCTGTATCCATTCCTCCATTGAGGGACATCTGGGTTCTTTCCAGCTTCTGGCTATTATAAATAGGGTTGCTATGAATATAGTGGAGCATGTGTCCTTATTGCATGCCAGGGAATCCTCTGGGTATATGCCCAGGAGTGGTATTTATATTATATACAAGTATGCAGTTTTACAATGACAGCACCAAAAAAAATTACATATATATATATACATGCATATATAATGTACGTCTATAGTATATATACCTGTATATATTGCCTAATTCATTCATTTTATGTGGTTTATGATGTTTCTATTTAGAAAAAAAGCAAGAACACGTTTTAGCTCACCAGTCACAAACATTCTTATCATTATTTAATATTGGAAGTTAACATCTCATTTAACATAGTTTCCTTTATTAACTCCAAAATTTTTCAAAAAGTTTACCTCAATACAGTGGTTACAAATATTAATATAAATACATATATGTGTATAGTTTTATTTATAAAGATAAAGAAAAATTATTAGAATGGAACATCATTTTTTTTACCTGTGAGATATTTTTTTTATTAGATATAATTTATTTACATTTCAAATGATTTCCCCTTTTCTAGCCCCCCCCACTCCCCGAAAGTCCCGTAAGCCCCCTTCTCTTCCCCTGTCCTCCCTCCCACCCCTTCCCACTTCCGCATTCTGGTTTTGCCGAATACTGTTTCACTGAGTCTTTCCAGAACCAGGGGCCACTCCTCCTTTCTTCTTGTATCTCATTTGATGTGTGGATTATGTTTTGGGTATTCCAGTTTTCTAGGTTAATAACCACTTATTAGTGAGTGCATACCATGATTCACCTTTTGAGTCTGGGTTACCTCACTTAGTATGATGTTCTCTAGCTCCATCCATTTGCCTAAGAATTTCATGAATTCATTGTTTCTAATGGCTGAATAGTACTCCATTGTGTAGATATACCACATTTTTTGCATCCACTCTTCTGTTGAGGGATACCTGGGTTCTTTCCAGCATCTGGCAATTATAAATAGGGCTGCTATGAACATAGTAGAGCATGTATCCTTATTACATGGTGGGGAATCCTCTGGATTTATGCCCAGGAGTGGTATAGCAGGATCTTCTGGAAGTGAGGTGCCCATTTTTCGGAGGAACCGCCAGACTGATTTCCAGAGTGGTTGTACCAATTTGCAACCCCACCAGCAGTGGAGGAGTGTTCCTCTTTCTCCACATCCTCTCCAACACCTGCTGTCTCCTGAATTTTTAATCTTAGCCATTCTGACTGGTGTAAGATGAAATCTTAGGGTTGTTTTGATTTGCATTTCCCTAATGACTAATGAAGTTGAGCATTTTTTAAGATGCTTCTCTGCCATCCGAAGTTCTTCAGGTGAGAATTCTTTGTTTAACTCTGTACCCCATTTTTTAATAGGGTTGTTCGGTTTTCTTTAGTCTAACTTCTTGAGTTCTTTATATATATTGGATATTAGCCCTCTATCTGATGTAGGATTGGTGAAGATCTTTTCCCAATTTGTTGGTTGCCGATCTGTCCTCTTGATGGTGTCCTTTGCCTTACAGAAACTCTGTAACCTTATGAGGTCCCATTTGTCAATTCTTGCTCTTAGAGCATACGCTATTGGTGTTCTGTTCAGAAACTTTCTCCCTGTACCGATGTCCTCAAGGGTCTTCCCCAGTTTCTTTTCTATTAGCTTCAGAGTGTCTGGCTTTATTATTACTCATCAAAAATACTTTTTGTTGTTTATTTCTAATCTCATTCTTTGAGGGAAAGAACAACTTGATCAAATGCCACCACACAAAACCATACCTTAAAGCTTATGGAAATAACACTATAAACATAATATTAGTACTTATGCAGGAGACAATAAATTATCAATTTTCTTATCCTAAGAAAGGACATTAAAATGTTTCATTTTAACTAAATAATTTTGGTTTGATTTGAATTTTGTGTTCTTAACCTTGTGTATATTACAATATTGATTCTAGCTGTATGAGCTGTCAAATATTAAATGGCTTTAAGGCACATACTTACATGAAACACATTTTTTGGTTATACCATAGGATCCTCACTGGGCAGAAATCTGCAGGAGCATCTAACCATTGCACAGTTCTAGAATATCACTATGTGCTATAGCTACTTTAAATACAGTATAAAAGTATATGTTTACAGGTATTTGCTTTCAGGAAGATTGTGTCTTGGGATAAGTGAGTTTTATAAAATATTAACTCTTACTGCTATAATAATTTATTATTTTTAGTTTTTCTACTGTATACCATTTTATTTTTAAACAAATTTATATAATGTTAACTTTGAAATTTCTAACTACATACTAAATTCAACATATTAAGATCTATACCTCAAGCTTTTCTGAAATTTAAGCAAGGAGATGACCAACTTAACAGATAAATGGAGTTTATTAATGATGCTCAGTTTCAATACTCATTGTGCATTCTGTATATGAATAGGGGATTTTAAATTTTTTCTTTACTATTTATGAGCAATGTTATGTTCACATTAATATCTTTATTTCATGTTTCTCTTACTATGTGCTCCAGTTGTTTTCCAAATGACACTACATTTAAGCTGATTCACTGCCAAACCAACACATTAAAGTTCCCCATTGTTAAAACCAGGCACTTAGTTCCCACAGGTTTCCGAAGGTTATAAAGGGGAAGAACATGAAGAGTTAGACTTGAACCTCCTGTGTAACTACAGAAGAACATATTTTGAAGCCATTTTCAAAATTATATTTAGGCCCATTCTATATAAGCTGCAGAGAATTATTGAGTAAGAATATTCATATGTGAAAAAGTATGTGTTATTGTCAAATTCTTGTAGAACATAAGAATTACCTCTTGTAATCGTATTGATCTGTAAGTTTCTCATAAACACTCAATTAACATAGCCATTTAGTAACTACTACCTAAAATTACTAATAGCCTCAACCTTTAACATATTCAGTGTATGTTATTACAAATATTATACATGGACTTTAATGGACAAATCTTTGTTACATAGCACCAGATACCATGAAAGGATGTTCAGAAATGTCAAACCCAGGCCTACTTAAAAAAGAAAACAAAATAAAATAAAAACTAGTTTTGCTTAGATAAAAATATCAATTTTCCAGATAATTTAAATTAAAAACTGAAAGTCCTTTATAAATATATAAAAGTTCCTTATGAATAGGGAGACATTACCTGAGCCATGGGTCCCTCCATGAGTATTCTTTGGTTGATGGTCCAGTCACTGGGAGCTTCTGGGAGTCCCCACATGGTGTCGCCAACCCCCTCAGCTCCTTCAGTCCCTTTTCTAACTCCTCCATTGGGGACCCTGTTCTCAGTCCAATGGTTGGCTACAAGCATCCCTCTGTATTTGTCAGACTCTGGCAGAGCCTCTCAGAGGACAGACATATCAGGCTCCTGTCAGCAAGCACTTCCTGGCATCTACAATAGAGTCTGGGTTTGGCGATTGTATAGGGGATGGATCCGCAAGTAGGGTAGTCTCTGAATGGCCTTTCCTTCAGTCTCTGCTCCACACTGTATCTCCATATCTTCTCCTGTGGGTAATTTTCTCCCTTCTTGGAAGCACAGAGGCATCTGCACTTTGGTCTTCCTTCTTGAGTTTCATATGGTCTGTAAATTGTATTTGGGGTATTCCAAACTTTTAGGCTAATATCCACTTATCAGTGAGTGTATGCCATATGTGTTCTTGTGTGACAGGGTTACCTCTCTCAGAATGATATTTTCAAGTTCCATACATTTTCCTCCAAATTTCATGAAGTTACTCTTTTTAATATCTGAGTAGTTCTCCATTGTGTAACTTTACCACATTTTCTGTATCCATTCCTCTGTTGAGTGACATCTGGGTTCTTTCTAGTTTCTGGCTATTATAAATAAGGATGCTATGAACATAGTGAAGCATGTGTCCTTATTAAATATTAGAGCATTCTGCATTAGTTACCACCAACTTTCCTTGCATTTCCCTTGCTTTCTGGGACTCAGAGTGTTTCTCAGACCTACCATTATACCAGTTTGATTTGATTCCTGTTTTAGTTAGGGCTTACTGCTGTGAACAGATAACATGACCAAGGTGTCTTGACTCTTATGAGGACAACATTTAATTGGGTCTGGTTTACAGGTTCAGAGGATCAGTCCATTATCATCAAGGCAGTTACATGGCGGCATCCAGGCAGGCAGGCTGCAGGGGGAGCTGAGAGTTGTACATCTTTATCTGAAGTGGGCTAGCAGAATACTAGCTTCCAGGCAGCTAGGAAGTTGGTTGTAAGGCCACACCCACAGTGACACACCAACTCCAACACGGCCATACCTCTACATAGTACCACTTACTGGGCCAAGCATACACAAATCACCACAGTAGCATTCCATTTCGGACCATTCCAAGACATTTTCTCATCAGTTTCTACTACCTTTCTAAATATCTGGCATTTTAAGTAGGTTATACCCAATTCAAATTTCATTTTTGTTTCTGTTGTTTGTTTGTTTTAAACATGGGATTTTACATTAACAACAAATTTACCAATGGAGGAAAAGTGTATGGAAAACATCTGAAAGTGAAGATAAAATTTAAAGTGTATGTTTAAAAAAACAAGTGAATATGTATCTGTTTTAACAATTTCAAATACAGTTGTATTAAAAGGTAAACACCAACTTGGTGTTAATTATACTTGAGACCTAAGGATCAATTTATCCTATTTATTTCATTGGAGATATACTAAAATCTAATGTACCAGATTTAGAAATAGAATATTGATATTTAATCTTGAAACCAAGGGTGAAAGACTGCTAAATTTGTTATTGACAGATAAATATTTGCTACATGTTCATTGATCCAATGTCTCATATATCCCTAAAATATCAGGAATATGTTTGACTTAAAAGTACAAATTTGTACATAATCTTCAGCTTTTAAATATAACAATCTAATGTAGAAGAAAAATTATATTATTAATAGCCTACCCCTGACTTTTCCAGTATCATGTGACTGTTAGTTGCAGTAATTTCATGTTTCCTTGATAACATAATTAACTCAAAGTGTAATTCTTTTTAATGCATATTGGGTAAGACACATGATCTTTTCTAACCATCAGGGTAATTTAGTTAGGATGGGAAAACATTAAGTAGTTTTACTGTAAAGGGAAATGAATAATGAAAACAGTGTTAGATAATAAGATTGTCCATGTTTACAAAAACGTTCTCCAAATTTAACTAGTCTATTTTCTTGTGGCAAATAACTTCCAATACCTCCACAACTAAAAATCTTAGTTGTTAAGTAATCGTCCTGTATCTAATAATTTGAAGGTGTTATTTGAAGTTTGTTTCACTTTGTAATATAAAACAATATAGCACACATAAATTTCTTTAATAAAGTAAAGGCTATGGACGTAAAACTATGGACTTGGCTAAAGTGAATGAGACACTAAATTTAATCCCAACCACAGTGGATACATGTAAGCTATAAACGGTGTAATCGTGACAGCAAACGTTAGGTTGATATCTACATTTATGTTTAAAACTTTAAAATTAAAATTGTTTAAGAGAATAACAATGCAAAACTGGGCTTACAGATTTTAAGGGTATTTACGTGTTGAGTTTTGTAACTGCCCTGTCTTACAAAATTTTAAGAAAACTGTGGTTTATGCTAGATAATCGGTCATGAGGTCAACAGCTATTTCTGATACTGTCAAAAAAAATAAATAAAAACTTGTTTTGCTATAGGGAGCCTTCAACTTGCGAGTAAACAAAACGCAACTTTGTGTTCTTTCCCTTTATAAAGCCCTAACTGATATTGATAGAAACAACAATATTTGGGAATCCCTTGTCCCAGGACAGATCATAAACCTGGTATCATTATATGAATAAAAGCATTCCCATTGTGCATTTATTTTCTGTCAAACTAATGAATCTCTTAAATATCCGTGACAGGTATGTGAAGTTTCTGTCCCTATTTGCTTTAATAGTGTGTGAGTCAGTTAAACCTGGCTACTTCTTGAACTATTAGCTCTTTCTTTATTTTGGAAGTTTACTGTCTTTTCTTCTATGGTCCAGATACATGCTACTACACTGTTTTCTTAGTTTTCCCAAAGTGTTCCAAAGCACATCTGTGTATTCTTTGTTCCTTTCTAAGCTAGCTTAACAGTTTGTATTTGTCAGCTCTGTTCTCCAGCTTGTGGTCTCCATCTTTCTTTAGCCAATTACAAGTAGGTCAGTGTTATCAGAGCCCTAAGAAAGTGAAATCATTGATACTTTGTCTTTCTATGGTTTTTTGCTTTTCTATATTTTGTTCAATATAGTAAAGACAACATTTTATATGTTGTTAAAAATGGTAGATCTTTATCATTTTGCAAGAACAGTGTTTTTCTGAGTATATATGGCACATAACTTTTATTCTTTTTTTCAGTTTCAGGCTGTCCTTTGTTTCAGTTTCATGCCTATTGCAGACATGGGAGAGAAGACTTTAACTTTTACATTTGATTTCCTTCTCTTTGTAAATATATTTACAGATACGAAAACTGCATAACATACTCCTATTTTAAATGCTCTTATATGCCATCTCTAATTGATAGGGCTTTCACAATTCATTATTTATTTATGTATAATGTTTAACTTAATTTTTTGTTATACCATTTTTCATGTTCCTTTGAGATTAGGGTCTAAATCTTTATGTCCTTTCCATGCCACCTACTGTCAGCATATTACCCTGGCAACATTGAATGTCTTATAAGAGATGGGCAAAGAATTACAGAAAGTAAAATTGTTATGTTTTTCATTGTCTTTATGTGGAAAGTTATACATTGCTAAGAATTTTGCAACTTATTTTATAAAATAGAAATGCACCAGAGATAAAATCATATGAGAATTTGAGAAATCCAAACTAGTATCATAAAAAGCAGAAAAATGTAGAAATACAGAAACATACCAAATTATTTCTGCAATGATAATATGAAAGAAGAATCCTCATTTTAAAACAGTACAAGTTAGAGCCATCCTCTGTTAGCATCGCCCTGAATATCTTATTTGATATAATGAAAATGTAGAATTTAATGGAAAGTATTAATTGTGAGAATGAAGAGTCATAAATCTTCTTTATACATATAATGACAGAAAATTGAAAAATGAATGAATTGTGAGAACAGCAGCCTAAATCTTCTTTATACATATCATGACAGAAAATTGCAAATGAATAAATAAATAAACCAAAAGGAAAACAATTTTTAAAATTCTTATCATAAAATCAAGTCTAACATAAGACTATATATATATATAGTTATAAAGATAAAATATGCAAATACAATCCATACCTATTTTAATATGTCAACCTGAAATAGATGTAGATCGAACATATTATGCATACACTTTGTATGAAGAAACACCACAGAAATGATTTAAAAGCTTTAAAGATATTAATAGATGGCGAGTTTTACTATGTCAGAAAACATATTAATTATATGAATACTTTTGTTGCAACCTTTTTTATATATTCAATGAAAATCTTTAAAATTCTCAGCATTCTATTTTATAGAGATGAAAGAACAGATTCATCTAGAAAGGTAGATTCCTAGAATTGCTAGTGTAATTCTGGGATGAAAAACAGCTTTGATACCCAGAGACAGACTGGTTCTAGTCTTATGAACAGGCAACAGTGATCATAGTATATGATACCTGTTAGGGAAGAGATACAGATAAATGTAACTATCCACCCAACTGTATTATTTTCAGAAAATTTAGATAATCTCTAAATATAGAGATTATCATTTATTTTAATGATACTATTTGACCTAACAGTATGCATATTTATAAATACTCAATATCCTCTTTATACCATTCAAAAAATAAAATAAATCTATACTAACCAAAGATATATACAAAAAATACATAAAAGTTTTCAACTTCTAAAATGAAGTAAATTAAAAAACAAATAAAAAAAAACCCAATGGTCACTTTGTTGATTAAGTTTCAGATAAAATATCAGAGGCATACAGGATGGAAGAGAAAATTAGGCTGGGTTTTATTACAATTAAACACACTCCAAAAATATATTGTCAAGCAAATAAAAGGAGAAGCTCAGACCAAACAAACTCATTTCTGAAGCTCATTGGTAATAATTGGCCTGTATCTATGCTGCACAAAGTGAAGATATCAAATAGCAAATTTAAAAATGAGCAAAAATAGAAACAATGGATAATGTGGCTATTCCTGATTGTCAACTTGACTATATCAGGAATGAACTACAATACAGATTTGGAAGACACACCTGTGATCCAGAACTTGAGGCTGGAAGACACAAGTTCTGACCTAGATGTTGACATGGAGATCTTATGTCATAGTGGCCATGAAAAGCTTAGGCTCAGGAAAAGTAGTGCATGCCTTTAATCCCAGGAGACTGGGGCATGGAAATCTATGAGTTCAAGGTCTGCCTGAGACAAAGCAAGCCCCAGATCCAGGTGTGGTGTACACACCTTTAATCTGGACCAGACCTTCTGCTGGAGACCTACTGTCAGAAGCCATAATGGGTCAAGCTAATATACTAGCGGGTGATCATCCTGAAATGCCTGCTTTGTATTATTATATAATCTGCAACAAGTAATCCCAGGACTAATTTTAGGAAATATTCCTATTAATATGTTTTTCCTGTTATTATTATACATATATAATAATAAGTAATAGCATACTCTTTTGGAGAAGATCTCTGCAGATCCACGACGACTTACAGTCTTATAGCTATGCTATATAGACAAATAGATGTCTAAAGTTTTAATGATGATCCTATAAGAATTCCTAAAATTATATGTGTGATTATTAAGCTCTTTTATAATGAGACTGCTTCTAGATCCTTTTCTGATAGTCAAAACTGCAATGAGAACTCTGCCCGTCTACCAAGTGTCACAAGTTAATTGCTCTTAGATGGCAATCAGACTTTCCCCTACTCAGAGCACATTTCAAGATGTTGTAAAAACAATTAATCAAAGGTCATAAAAAGGGAACTAAGGATTTATTATAGGTGCTAGGACAGAAGATATAATATTGGCTGTATTTATCTATACAAAACTTCACTTATAAGTTAGTTATGGTTTTAAACTTTCAACGGACCTGTAGAGAAGACAAATGTTAGATGTTTAGCTAGAGAATTACTCCTAATGGATATGCATGTAAACATTCTCTGTTGTAAACTTCTATTTCAATTTACGAGTTGATATTTTGTGTGAACTTGTGATGAACTTTGTACCATGTGATCATGTATTATGAAAGATGTATAAGTACTGAGGACAAAGAGATAAAAAGAATTAGAGTAGAAATTTTCCCCCTCCCCAGTTAGAGTAGAATTTTTGCCTTTCCCTTCTTAGAAGAAAATTTCCTGGGGAATCCTCTGGGTATATGCCCAGGAGTGGCATAGCAGGGTCCTCTGGAATTGTCATACCCAGTTTTCTGAGGAACTGCCAGACTGATTTCCAAAGTGGATGTACCATCTTACAGCCCCACCAGCAGTGGAGGAGTGTTCCTCTTTCTCCACATCCTCACCAACACCTGCTCTCCTGAGTTTTTAACCTTAGCCATTCTGACTGGTGTGAGGTAAAATCTCAGGGTTGTTTTGATTTGCATTTCCCTAATGAATAATGATGTTGAACATTTCTTAAGGTGCTTCTCAGCCATCCAAAGATCTTCATGTGAAAATTCTTTGTTTAGTTCTGCAACCCACTTTTTAATAGGGTTATTTGGTTCTCTGGGGTCTACCTTCTTGAGTTCTTTGTATATATTAGATATTAGCCCACTGTCGGATTTAGGGTTGGTGAAGATCCTTTCCCAATATGTTGGTTGATGATTCCCCGGCATGCAATAAGGACATGTGTTCCACTATGTTCATAGCAGCCCTATTTGTAATAGCCAGAAGCTGTAAAGAACCCAGGTGTCCCTCAACGGAGGAATGGATACAAAAAATGTGGTATATTTACACAATGGAGTACTATTCAATCATTAGAAACAACGAATTCATGAAATTCTTAGACAAATGGATGGAGCTGGAGAACATCACACTAAATGAGGCAACCCAATCTCAAAAGATCAATCATGGTATGCACTCGTTGATAAGTGGATATTAGCCTAGAAACGTGGAATACCCAAGACATAATACACATATTAAATGATGTCCAAGAAGAACAGAGGCATGGCCCCTGGTTCTGGAAAGACTCAGTTCAGCAGTATAGGGGAATCCCAGTACAGGGAAGTGGGAAGTGGTGGATGGGGGAATAGGGTGTGGGAAGAGGTCTTATGGGATTTTCGGGAAGTGGGAAGCCAGAAAAGGGGAAATCATTTGAAATGTAAATATATATCGAATAAATAAAAAAAGAAGAAGAAGAAGAAATTTTCCTTTTCTCCACTTAGGATCTTTCTGATTTTTCCCTCTTAGAAAGCTTTCATAGAAAACTTTTTACAACTTAGTAATAAACTCATTAACGACCAGTGTCCCATTTTTTCTCCCTGCAACTTTTGACAAGCAGGATGAAAGTCAGAGCCCAGCAGTTCCTGCTGAGACAGTACAAATGAAATTTACCTAATCCTTAGCATTTTGAGGAAGAGGTGTTAAATGCCAGAAGCTTCAGACACTGACCTCAGAGGATCAAGAAGGCAGGTCAGTTACATTAGCATAGTAACTTAGACTTAGATAAATAAATTTTTTATTATACAGCAAACCTACACAAGGACATTGGAAGAAGGAAGGTTAGCTCTCTTATTTGCTTCCTTGCCTTGTAAGACTGAGCAACTGTTAGATCCTTGGACTTCCATTCACAGCTGCTGCTGACCATTGTTGGGGAGTTGGACAACAACAATATTCCCTTACTATATAAAGACTACCCATAAGTTCTGTGACTTAGAGAACCCCGACTAATACAGATAATATCAAAGGATATACACAAGTGGGAAATAAACATATGGAAAGTTAGCCATTATTATTCAATGAGAATTGTTAATTCGAAACATGTATTATAAAATCGCAAATTTGAGTATACAAACTATAGCATGTTTTGATATTATAAACATATTACATGTGTTCTATTTTAAGGAAATATGATAAAGACACTTTAGAGGGCATACTAAAACTTGTGAGTTAAGCTAGTTTTACCAGACAATTTGAAATGATATTTTACACATTTCTCCAACTGACATAAGCTTTTACAGATCTAAACTGCATAAAGTATTCAAATGAATCCCTTAAATAAGAGGCAACAAAGAGATCCATCAATGATCGAACAGATAGACAATTATGAAACATGCACAAAATGACTTTATTCAGCAGTAAGATGAGATATAATGCTACAGCAGTAAGGCTACAACTCAAATGCATATAGCTAAGAGAAGAAAGGAAATCTACAAAGATTGCATACAAACCCCACACATGATCAATCACAAGGAAGTAAAACTGTAATATATTAGGATGTATTAGTAGTTATATGATATGCATTTATGGATATGTTTAGGTCTTCATAGGATAAGTATAAACATCAATACATACAAAATTCAAATCCATCAGTTTTGAAAGCCTGAACAGATATTTCTTTAACACAACTCCTACAATTAAGGCTTATGGGTCATCACAGATAAAAAGGCTTGGAAAGATTTTCAGAGCCAGAAGACCAGGAAGTCTGTTGGGAAACTATAACCTAGACACATCTGCCAAGACAAGTCATGAACAATGACCCTGTCAATACACATGAAATGTGGAAGGGTAAACACTTCATAGGGTTCCATCCCTATACAAAGAGTTGTAGCCAATTAATTACTGCTGAGAGAATAAGAATTAACTTCTGCCAGGGAAGAGCCTTTAAATGATGGGAGAATGGACAAAAAGATATCACAAAATTAAATTGTTTTCAAATGTAGTAAATAAAAATGTGAATAATAAACAAATATTTTTGTTTCAAAACTATGTTCTTTCCTCAATGACTCAGGTAGCAGATATTTAAACTCAGGTTTATATATTATCTTATACATGCATCATTATTGATTCATTCAATACTAAGCATTGTTAAGCAATCCAGAAAGTCATCTTAACATAAAAATATAGTAAAAATGATTTCAACTCTGTAAGAAAATCATGCTCCTTTTTCAATATTTTTGTATGTGTTAAACAACACATTTACAGCCATTTAAGAATAGAGCTAAGCATTGTTTATTTTTTTGTTTATGCACTACTATCTTATCCACAGTTGTATTAAAACCTCAGTTGTTTTGTCTGAACAGAAAAACAATGTAAAGATGAATAACTACCTCTTTCAATGTGTCTGATCACTAATTTGTCTGTTTCCTCTAAGCTGAGTTTCTGTGGATGTCTTTGCTTGGATGGCAAAATTTTAAATGATACCTTTATGCAATGTTTCTCTCTCTTCAGTAGCCACATTCAAATGCATATGTGGAACCCAGCCATGCATATAAACAGCAATTTTTCAAATATGTGTTTCTAAAACAAGCCATTTCTAGCTATCCCACAGCATGAGGTCCAACTGAAGTATTGTTATAATCATCTAATTAAATGATAGCTAAAGCAGAGAAGAAAATTATTGTCCACTGGCAATGAGACAACCACACAAAAGCAAACAAACATCAGTGGAAGAGAACAGCTGTGTAGTGTGTAGATGGCATTCATCTTTGTTAGATGGATAAAATAGCAATGTAAATCACAGAGAATCTCAACATGGAAGTAGTTGCTTATTCACTATTGATGAATATATATTTTAATTTTGATCACCTGCACAGCAAATTCTTCCTATTAAACTTCTCTCCCAGTGTTTTGCCTTCCTTTTTGCATTCTTTACTGTTTTATTCCTCTTTGCCTTCTGACTTCTAAATGTTAGGAAGCCTCAGGACTAATTTTCAAGATCTTTTCTCTTTTATCTTTGTACTCATTTCAGAGATTATTCCTAGCTTGAATGCCACATGTTCACTGATTTCAAATGTTCATCAGATTTTTTTCAGATGCAATCTAATCCCATTCACATGAGTCCCAAGGTTACCATACAGCTCTCTCTGGCTTTGAGCTCTCTAGCCTCCCAAGTTTTGGAATTAAAGGTCTGTACCATCAAGTTCTTCTCACCAATCCTTTTATAGATTAGTGTCTTCATCGGTATCTATTCTACTAAACTGAAGAATCTAATTATCCATTTTCTTTTATAATTTGTTTGTGATTATTCTATTTACATATCTGTGAGTGTGCTCCCCACCCACCCACATAGCATTTCCCTGACCTGGGGCATCAGGACTCCACAGGGCCAAGGACCTCCTCTCCCTTTGATGCCAGATAAGGCCATCCTCTGCTACATATAAAGCTGGAGCCATGAGTACCTCCATGTGTACACTTTTCTTAGTGATTTAGTGCCTGGGAACTCAGGGGGATCTGGTTGGTTGATACTCTTGTTCTTCCTATGGGGTTACAAACCCCTTCAGCTACTTCAGTCCTTCCCCTAACTCCTCCACTGGGGTCCCTGTGCATCCATATCTATTATGGGAGTTCTTAACTGTTCAATACAGATATAAACTTAACAGTATGTGCACTTTTATAATAAATTAGTTATCTTTAACATTAAATCAGTTTCTTCTCTATTTTCACCCTGTCAGTATATACAACTTTCTCGATTTTTTGCAAGTTAAAAGCACAATTCACCAATCAAATGATGCACAAGAAGAAGGAAGAAGAGGCCCCTGGTCCTAGAAAGGCTCAGTGCAACAATGAAGAGGAATACCAGGATAGGGAAGCAAGAAAGGGTTGATTGGGGAACAGGGGGAGGGAAGAAGGCTTATGGGACTTTTGGGGAGGGGGAATCCTGGAAAGGGAAAATCATTTGAAATGTGAATAAAGAATATATCCAATAAAAAAAGCAATTGATTTTTTTCCCATTTTTTCATTATTGTGTTTTGGTATTATTTGAATTTAAAGCAACACTTAGTATGGTTTGATTTTCCTAAATATACTAGTTTAATAGTTGTCATACCATTTATGACTTTGGAAGTGACAGTTCAAGCTTCCTGAAATGCTTTTGGTTTTTGTTATTGCTATTGTTTTTTGTACAGGTGAAGGACTATGAACACAGTAATATCTCTTTTAATTTATTACTTTTTCACCATTGCCCTATATTCCAGTCTTATCTTCTCTTTCTTGAAAATTAACACAGATCAACCACTTCAGGATGGACCTCATGTTTAGGAGTAGTTGACCAATATGTATTAGACATTTGATATATACTTTTATTTGTCTACACGACAATTGTCATGCAGAGTTGGCAGCGAATGCTGTAATAGTGCTGTATTCATGCTACTGTACTGTAGCAAGGGACACAGAGACCCTATAGTTTCTACAGTGCCAAGGCTCATGAAAACTACTTCCCACTTATCAAGGACCTGTGGTAAATTTGGTGGCCTCTGTGCTTATTACGTAGATTGTGTGTGGAACAAGCTCTAATTGCTTTCAGTATGCTGTTCATACTCATAGCAATATTTAACTTCACCAAGATCACTCAGGCTCAATGCTCTATGGATGACTCTGGTTTCTTTTTTCAATATGTTCTCCGATTTTGAAACCCCGTCTATTCTATCTGCCTCTATCAGTCCTCGGGACGTGCCCAATAAATCCAGGTGTATTGAGATATGTAGTCAAATGCCTAGATAAGCAGCTAGATTTAAACTAAGTAAGTCTGTAGCAGTTGTGAAGAGCAGTGTGTTCTGCTTGCGTAAGGGTTCCAAGGAAGCTCTGTTTGCTCAACAGAGACCTAGAATATAGGGACTCTATAATGAATAGACTTAAAAAATGGTTCTTGGAAAGATGGTATCAGTAACTGATAGGTGCATATTAGGAAAGGTTGCTCGGTATTCTGAGTAATTAAAGTAGAATGACAAATGGATGTCATTTGATGACTGGACCAAAACTCACAAATGTTTAATCTGTCTCTCACCTAGCATAACTGTGTAAACACATTTGCTACCAGCTGCTGAGTGCTCATGTTTACAGGACATGCCTGGCTAGATGTTTATTTTTGGCTTGTAGAAATATTGCTTTGTAGTGCAAAATGAGGGTAGGTGCTGATTGAGAATAGCGAAGGAGGAGAGGAACTTGTAAGAGGCTTTTTGCAATAATGCTGTTTTATAATGCTGATACTATGGTTTCTTTTAATAAAATAACCAATGATGTCACTGCTCAAACAATGGACCACTTGCTTAAAAGTCAACAGGTGGTCAATATCTTCAGTTGCACACAAGCCCCTTCCCAATCTATAGCAGCTAGAGAGGCTCTATAGCAGTAATAGATTGATGGTATGTATTATACTGTTTTTGTGTTTGTTGTTTTGTTTCCTTTTGGGGGTGTTATAGTGGATTTTTGTTTGTTTTATTTTGTTTGTACTGAACTTTTCTATAGTAGCCATGGTATTTCCATCTAGAAATTTAACAGTAACTGTTTCCTAGAAATTTAACAGTAACAAGAAGGAAAATGGTGTATAAAAGTGAAAAAACAAAACAAGCAAAGAAACAAAAAAACTCACTCATTCTCTGCTGCTTTCTTAAAATAACTCATAGATGTAATTACTTATTTCTTCTTAAACACCTGGTGGGACACTTCATTTTAGTCAAATTCCTAGAGTGTTTTTTTTTAATGTGTTGGTAATGGGGTATTTAAAATTGTACATTCAGTTCCTTTAACTAGATTTAAAGTATTTTTTCCAGTTTATTGTTTTCCACAAATGCAGCTTGGTTCTGTGTGTTTCCAACATTTTTCTTAATAGTAGACTTGGTAGGCAAATGTACTCCATATTATTTTTTCATAATTATTAATATCCATAGAATCAAAATGAATTCCCATCCTTCATTTATAAGGATCGTATTTTGTACCTTGTATTTTCTCCTTGTTATCTTGAACAATGCATTATTGTATTGTATTATTCTAAAAAGGTATTTTAGGTGATTTTATTGTTTTTATTATGAAATTTTATTTTTATTTCATTATTGCATCTCATTTCTCTCTCTAGCTTGTTTAACACAAAGCCTGGTATTGATTTTAAAACCTCCATTCATTATAAGAATTCATATAAAAAATTTATACCATATGTACACATTTTTACTGATATGATACTGTTCCTTTAGATGTGACTTCAGCTATATCTTACAAAACTTTACAAAGTGTCTTCTTTATTTTTTAATCAGTTTAAATCATTTTAATTTTTGTACATGTTAAATCCATGTATTTGTTTATTATTATTCATATATATATGAATTTCTATATATAAATATATATATTCATATATATATATACATTTCTACTGCTCATATACAGGTAATTCAATTTGTATTTAAGATTATACCTCTCATGATAATTATCACTTCCTATATTTTATTTTATTGATCATATTATATCATTGTGAATATCCTATGTGCACTTGAGAAGAACATTATTTGTTGAAAATTATAGTAATACTTAGACTGATATATACTAAGATCCACATGTAATTGTCTCTTTGATGTGCTTCAGTAATGGCATATAGTTAACCAAAGAAGAGTTTACTGCTGAGTAAATTGCATATAATTTTCCAAACTCAACCATCTCAATGCATTTGTTCAATTTGTCAAACCAGAACTATATATATCATTATGTAAAATACTTGCATCAAAATATTTTACATAATAAAATATATAAGCATATTATAGCTGTTTCATAAATAATGATAATCTAATATAAACAAAAATAATATAGGAAAATAAAAACTACTCTTCAACATATAATTTCGTTAATGACTTACTTTAAAATGGTATGCATGTACAGTGCTGAAGGAAGTATATCACATTCATTTTAAATTTAGAGTTTGGCCCTTGTCAAAACTATATGATTGCATTATAAGATTATCAGAGGATACCCATCAAATGATCAACAATAAACTTCATCCAGAAAATATTTTATATCAGTGTACTGACATTGTTTAAGTTTTTACATTCTATTCTCAGAGCTTGTAATGTTTTCTATTGTAGTTAAACAAATGGTCTCCATTTTCCTCTCAAAACAATTTACACAAATTATTTTATGTTACTACTTTATACATCAGAACTACTGGAAATACTGAATATTTTATAAATATGAAAAAAATATCTGGTTTATCATTTTGATCATTACCACTGAGTGGAGAAAAAGATTAGGTATAATATCAGAATATATTTGAACATTGACATTTGAATTAAAATGCAAAATTTTTATAAATCTTCCACCTAGACAACCAACAGGAGTAATCATATTATTTAAAAATGTACAATACTACTTTGTTACTCAAATAGGCTTTCTGTAGCAGGTACTGTGGGGCTACCTCTATGTAAACACCAACATCAATGGCATCTCTTGCAGAAGGACCTAATAGATTTCTTGAGAGACCAAGGATAGCTGACACAGACAATGCCAGCCAATGGGGAACTGCTGTTTAAAAGAGATGCTTCCTTGGGACCATTGAGGTGCAGGTGGATGGTATTAAAGGATCTTGCAGCAGTGTTGAGATGAACTTGCTGTTGTGTTTCCTCATTAGATTCCACAGTCTGTGTCATTGGGTCACATCTCACCTCCAACCCCAAAGGGCAGGTAGAGTTAGCAGCAAGTGGTCCAGGGCACCAGCAGCTGATTTTTCTTTCTTTGAAACCACAGCAATCATTTACTTTCAGAGTCTTATACCTGTTATTAGTATTATATATCAAATTGCCAATAACTTCATGATTTAAGTTCTCATTTTTGGGGCCATGTAAGTTGTCTCTAATCTCTATAGTGTATTGTGTAAGATTTTTCAGAGAGATCTCAGAATCTTCTGAAGGTATGTTGGTAGTATGAGGGAAAACTTGGAGATCGGAGCATCTGGCTTCCCTCCTCATCTCTGTCTTTGTAATAGGTCTTCCTAGGAACCATAATGTGGTTTCAAGGCAGCTAGATTTCATGAGATTTTGTCTCATGGTTTCTTAAACAAGATTCTGTGAGAGAATGAGACAAAAGTCTCAGAGACCTCAAACTTTTACTTTCATTTTAATGTAGTCGTGGTCGCTGGTAACTATCAACTATTACAAGCACAAATGATATGAAGCCTAAGTGTGATCAGGCAATTGTTCAACTCGAATCATAGAATATGCCTTTTGCACTACATGGCAATTAACAAAGAGATCCAAAACTGCACATTGTGTGTAGAGTTAGAGACATAGACCCATTTCAATGTCTTTGTTAGACCCCTCTATTCTAGGTTTGTCTTCTATACATAAGAGGAGGAGGAGGAAAATTTCTTAGAGCAAGTGGTGGCTGAGGGTTCTGATAACACAAATCCTTTAGAAAAAAACAGGAAAAAAATGTCAATTACATACATCAGAACTATAGAAATAAGTTTTAATTATGAAGTGTCAATTTATCTTGAAAATTATCAGTCATAAAAGATCATCTGCTACTCAATTCAATTCTCTGAATTCATTTCTAAAGATTCATAAAACTTTTCAATCATAACATATGATATATTTTATTATTAGTTCCAGCAAAGGGATTTTTCCCTATCAGTTTTCTTAAAAATACATAAAGAATTTGCAAATCAGTGTTGTAGTCAGAAATAGATCTTAAAATTGTTTCTCTATATTAAATGAACATACTTTAAGCAGACTAAAGTATGCTGTGTATTTAAATCCTGTTTAATTATATCAATGTAATGCATGAGTCAGCCTTATGTGTGCAACTGCAATTTAGAAAGGATTTGTATAGCTTTAGAAAAATCAATCTATCCAGTAATAATGAAATGTTTCCCACATACCAATAATCACTTCAATTTACTGAAAATATAAAAAAGAATAAACAAAAGAAAAACTATTTAATTCAGTAGGTAATTTATTTTTCTTCAGAGATAAGAGCTTTCTATGTAGCTTAGATTAGCCTTGAACTTGAAATCCTTCTTCTGTACCTCCTGATTAGTGAGAAATAAGAATTTACTGCTATCTCACTAACAGCTCAGTTTTCGAAAACATTTTACCATGTTTGTATCTTATATTTTGACGATCATAGGCAACTGCTGACCTCTATGATTTGTGAATCTTGAAAACCAAATATCACATTCAGTATTCCCTACTTCAGTGACTATAGATTTGCTTAATCATTGACCTTACTGTGTGTGAGAGGACATCTGAAATATCTGTCATCTATAGGGTGCCTCTCATCAGTTGCTTATGTGATTTTTTTTTATCTTGAAAGACAGCACTCCCCCACTTGGGACTCTGTGCTCAGTTCAATGGCTTGCTGAAAATGTCCCTCCTCTGTATTTGTCATGCACTAGCAGAGACTCCCAGGTGGCAGCTATATCCATCTTGGGTCAGCAAGTACTTGTGGAATCTATCATAGTGTCTGGGTTTTATAACTGTATGTGGGATGGATTACTAGGTGGGGCAGTCTCTGGATGGTCCTTCCCTCAGACTCTACACTTTGATTTGTATCTCCTTCTGTGGGAATTTTGTTCCCCCTTCTAAGAAGGACTAGAGTATCAATACACTGTTCTTCCTTCTTCTTGAGCATCATTTGATATGTGAATTGTATCTTGGGTATTCCAAGCTTCTGTATCCAAGGAGCTGAAGGGGTTTGCATCTCCATAGGAGTAACAACAATATGAGCCACCTATTACTCCCAGAGCTCCCAGGTACAAAACCATCAACCAGAGAGTGCACATAAAGTTACCAATGGCTCCCCAGGCAAATAGGCAGTAGAGGATGGCCACAAAAGGAGGAGAGGCCCTTGGTCCTGGAAAGGCTTGAAACTGCAGTGTGGGGGAATGCTGAGGCAGGGAAGATGGAGAGGGATGATTGGGGAACAGGGATAAGGGAGATGGGTTATGAGACTTTCGGGGAGTGGGGCAGGAAAGGGGACAACATTTGAAATGTAAATGAAGAATATATCTAATAAAAAAGTTTAAAAAAAGACAGCAATCCACATGAGCAAGTGTCTATTCACCTCAAATAACAACCTGACAACAAATCAAAGTATAGATACTTTGATCTAACTCTAACCCTAACCCTAACCCCTAACCCTAAACCAACTTTGTAATCTTTTATTAAGTTTTTTTTCTTCTATTTTAATTTTTATTAGAGTTTTAGTAGGGTTACTTGCAGGAATATGGATAAGGGATTATATAGAAGAGCAGAAATGTCTAAAATATCACTGTATCACCAAAGCCAAAATCAGTGTAAGTGACAACTCTTGAACTTCAAACTCCTGGAGCATACTACAAATCTTGTAAGCAGCTCAATAGGCTGCAAATTGTCCCTGTCAGAAAGCTAAACAGTTGACCCTCCTTTACTTGTATTATTTGATCCCTGCTTCTTCTGATCATCTTTGAAGAACTATGGCTTCTAGATAGCTTCGCTTGCCTGGGAATGTCTCTCAGTAATCTTTAAGGATTCTATATGTTTGGGAGGGAAAGTGCTAGTTAATCTGGTCAGTTTCACAGACTTCCTGATAGTATTGAGTAGTTTATTTTCTGAGCTGAAGATACTTACTTCAAAGATAAGGAATGTTTTTCCTTCTTTTAGAACACCCTATATCTCAAAAAGCTTTCCCAAGGGTCTTATCTTGGAGAAAATTGTTATATGGTTATAAATTAAAAAACACAATATATTTTTAACTTATTCTTGAACTTGGACTATCTCAAGCTGGGAAAATAAAAGTCCTCCACAAGAGGGGATGATATAAGTATTTTAGATCTTGTTTTATGAATCATCACACTATTATCTTCATTATATGAATAATTCTACAGATACTTCTGAGAATCTATGTATATATATATATATATATATATATATATATATTTCCCCCACCTCCACTATAGGCAGCAAACTTATGTCTCCTGTGTTAGCACTGTTCTGTGTACTGTAATCATGAAACACATGAATATTTCAAGTTACTGTCCAAAGAGAATAGTTTCTGTAAATGATTTTTTTTCTTTTTTTCTCTCTGTCTATCATGAGATGAACTGTTTTGCACTGCCAAAGTATCCTCATCAAGAAGTTCTGTCTTACTAACTAGAGAGAGAAGAAGCATATCCAAGGGTTCTAAGATTGAAATTTCAGAAACTATTAATCTATTGAACTTAGTTCTTCCTATTATAAGCTGACCTTCATGTGTTCTTTTTCCTATAGACATTGAGGAACAAATTGATAATAACATTGAATCACAATTATTTCTTTTTTCTTATGAATAAAACTTGGCCAGAAGAGAGTCTCAGTGAGTCATAGATGCCACCTATCTATACCTTGTGTCTACCCATGTTCAAGAGAATCTGTTATCTGAAAATAGTGACAGTGCACAAACCATTGTAATATTTTCTATTAATATTACACAATAAATGCCAAGCCCTTCTATGGGTTACTGATGGTCTGTGAAATAATATGGGCAACATTTTGGTTGTGCTTGCCATTCACCATGTTTTTTGTACAGTTAAAGATGTAGATACATTTTGGATTAAGGAAAAAACACTATAATCATAATTGAATTATATTTGAATTACATGAAATGGAACATATTATAACACAAAACACATAAAATATTACTTAATGAATTCTACTAAAACACCAGATAAAAAGCACTTAGTACACATGTTAATTATTTGTGAAAAAAAGTATATTCCTATTCAGAAATAGTTTCTATAGAAATTGATTTTTTAAAAAAACATATTGACTTTTTAGTTATTCTTAATAACTTGAGGTGACAGATATTTAAACAGAGATGTTCTAGAGGCAGCTTATTAAACTTATGTATTTCATAGGGAAAAAGCCATACTGCCATTATCTTGGTACAGATATATTTGTGAAAGTTTATTTACAAGACTGTTCATTTTCTCCATAATACTATTTTCAATACACATTATAGAGCAGATAGTTCCTCCTATTTTACAGACAATTTCAGATTTTCTGAACTGCTAATTCTGTATCACAAAGATGCAATACAAATACAGCTGTCTCACTCATCAAACAACAGTGTTTTCTCTTGAGCTACAAACTGCATATTGATAGAGAAAACAACAGAATCTCCACATGGACAGCATCTGCAATTTTCAAGCACTTATGACAATAACTAGCCAGGATATTTGTTTGTTTCCTTGTTAAACACTGCCGTCTATATAAAGATTATCATGTTTATTGGATATGCTTTTCTTTTCCTGTTTCCTTTCTGTAGTTTGGTTCTAATACTATTTTTATTGGAGATAATTAGTAAATGAAATAATAATTCACACTGAGGTAAGTGATAAAAATGATATAAATATATGAGTGTTTAAATAAAGCATCTGCAAACACACAGCTCTGCAAAGTTGGACATTCTGTAGTGTCAGTTTTTTCAATGACTATTAAAATTAAACACTAATGAACAGACCCTGGTGGTTCATTGTAAGAAAAAAGTACATTTGCAGTATAAGTCATCATCTGAGTTAAAATTAAATCCTATTGATTTATGTATGAATCAAATGCTATTTGTAGCATTTTCTGTTGGTGCTAGAGGAGGATATTACTATTCTTAATCCTCTCTAACATATCAATTTTGTCCTGTTAAAACTAGGAAAACACTCACTTTAATAAAATGTTTAGAAATTGCATTAAATATTTGATGAGAAAAATGATATCTGTAGTGATAAAAAGACAAGAAAAGTTTCCTATGGTGAAGTTAAGAGATCTGGAAAAAAGTTGATACCCAAACTAGATAAAGGCAAGTTTTGAAGAATGAAACATTTTAATGAGGCAAGTTAACTTTATTTAAAGACAATTAATGAAACAAATTAGATACAATGTCAAGACAGACATCAGGTCAGAGAATTTTTATGTGATTTAATTAATTAGAATATTCTAAAGACTGTAAAGAACATTTTATAAGCATGAGAACACACATATACATGCATGATTATTTTCATAATATCAATTTTATATTTAATCAATGTATTATAGAAGCTGCAATTTTAACATGGTACACATTTATTTTTTCTCACAATAAAATTTTTGAATGTCAAAACAGTTGTAGAAGTTGAACGGTTTATGAAGCCATCCATGCTTCCTACTCTCTTACTGTTTTAAAGTAGTGATCTAAAACTGTAGACTTTGGGATCCCAACTCTGCCTTATATTTCTTACCTAAAACCTGCTCACTCATTAGAGAAGCTAGATGGTAATTAAAATATTAATGATTGAACAACATGGAGAAATATGGAGACAGAGATAAATAGGTCAATCTATACATAAATTGATAGATAGATAGATAGATAGATAGATAGATAGATAGATAGACAGACAGAGACCCTGTGGTCCAATACTTCCATTAAACTCTGGAATCTATGAGAGAGAAGTAACAAAATGATTGTAGGAGCCAGATGAGGTGACTGCCTCCATGAAAACAACATCTTCCAGATACAACATGTCAGAACGTATTTGAACTCCCAGAGACTCTGGCAGCATGCGCAGATCAGCACAGGTTTAAAACAGACAAAATCTCAGCACTGAAAATGTTAAATAGACACAAAACTGCTTCCCTATACAGTGGATATCTCCTGGGAAAAATTTTTTTTTAATCTAACAGCATTACTGAATATATCATTGAATATCAACCATATTCCATAGCAGGCCACAAGACTAACATATTAGCATAATAATACAAAACAGATTTGTTTTTGTACACTCTTTGTTTTGTCGTGAAGTATTTTGTCCTATGATTTCATTTTAATTTCAATTTTTACTGTATACTTTCACTTTTCTGTTGCTGTTTCATTTTTTTTTTTTGGAATGAGAAAAGAGTTGCAAAAAATGAATATGCAATTAGGCGAATAAAGAGATTAAAGAATATTGGAGAATAAAGATTATGATGAGTATATGCTGTATGAAAATTGTAAATAAGAATACAAACACATACACATATATGTTCATTTTCAAGATTAATAGAATAAAATGGAAGTTCAGAAAATAGGTCAGTCAGAGC
Organism: Apodemus sylvaticus; assembly: GCF_947179515.1. NCBI lineage: Eukaryota > Metazoa > Chordata > Mammalia > Rodentia > Muridae > Apodemus > Apodemus sylvaticus. The sequence goes on from NC_067491.1 coordinate 33,581,487, forward strand.
ACTACATGCCAAGGAACCATGGGGCACTGAGTATGGGAGCCACACCCATGGGTAATAGAGCCTACCCATCAGCTTTTTCCAAGCCACTTGAAAACAGACACTGAAAGATTGCTGTGCAATGTACAATATACAAGAAGCATTGATTTCTAGGTTCAATTGCCTCAAGAAAACCGTGTGTCCATTACCTACCCAAGATGCTGACGACATCATTCCTCAAACTCTGATCTCAATGTGCACATACATACACACACACACACACACACACACACACAAAACAAACACACACACACACACACAGAGAGAGCAAGAGAGAGAGAGAGAGAGAGAGAGAGAGAGAGAGAGAGAGAGAAATGAGAAATGGTTAATAGAGTACTCAAATTTCCATGTTTGCAAAATTAAGTTTGCAAGAAACATCACTCATCTTTCAGTAAGTCTAAGACAAATAAGTCTTGTTTTCTTAAGAAATAGTCTTTCCAGCTTCTAGCTATTATAAATAAGGCTGCTATGAACAGAGTGGAGCATGTGTCCGTATTGCATGCTGGGGAATCCTCTGGGTATAAGCCCAGGAGTGGTATAGCGGGGCCCTCTGGAAGTGTCATGCCCAGTTTTCTGAGGAACTGCCAGACTGATTTCCAGAGTGCTTGTATCAGCTTGCAATCCCACCAGCAGTGGAGGAGTGTTCCTCTTTTTAAACATCCTTGCCAATGCCTGCTGTCTCCTGAGTTTTTAATCTTAGCCATTCTGACTGGTGTGGTGTGAAATCTCAGGGTTGATTTGATTTGCATTTCCCTGATGACTGAACATTTCTTAAGGTACTTCTCAGCCATTCTAAATTCTTCTGGTGAAAATTCTTTGTATAGCTCTGTACCCAATTTTTAATAGGGTTGTTTGGCTCTCTGGAGTCTGTCTCTCAAAGGTGGAATGGATACAGAAAATGTGATATATTTATACAATGGAATATTACTCAGTAATTAAAAGCAATGAATTCCTGAAATTCTTGGGCAAATGGTTGGAACTAGAAAATACCATCCTAAGTGAGGTAACCCAATCACAAAAGAACACACATGGAATGCAGTCACTGAAAAGTGGATATTAGCCCAGAAGCTCTGAATACCCAAGACACAATTCACATATCAAATCATTCCCAAGAAGAAGGAAGCAGAGGGCCCTGGTCCTGGAAAGGCTTGATGCAGCAATATAGAGGACAGAGAAGTGGGAGTGGGCTGATTGGGGAATAGGGAGGGAAGAGGGCTTATGGGACTTATGGGGGGGGGACCAGAAAATGGGAAATCATTTGGAATGTAAACAAAGAATATAGAAAATAAAAAAATTAAACATTAAAAAAAAGAAATAGTCTTGCTGACAGAGAAAACTAGTTTCTGAGCTATTTAATCCATGAGATTTACATTCAAATTATGAATGTGTATGTTTTTTATTTAACTCAGTTCACTCAAGCCTCTTACAAGGATGCTACAATCCTCCCATCCTTCCTTTGCTGCAGGAAGGAGTTCTGGTAGGTCTCCTGTAAAGACACCACCATTAGCCTCTACAATGATGTCCTTTAGAAGAAGCCCATGTAAATAACCTCACAGGAATTTATGTACCACCACATGTGGAAAGCAGTAACTCTTAAGAGCACCCATTCATTTGTAATTAGAAACTCTGAGGAAAACTGAAGAAATGATGCAACTGAGGCCTGACAAATGAAGCTGTATATCATACGGAAAATATAGTAACTAGTTCCAATTTTATGTAATACAACACCATTTATTTCATATTGCCAAATGAGAAATAGTTGTTAGATACTTTTTTAGAAACTCTTTTCCATGGGGCTAGTTTTTTTTTCCTAAGAGTTTCTTTTATTGGAATATTTCATCTAATCACTCTTCACTTAATTTTAATTTTTTCTAATAGTTGAAATTTCTTCCTAAAAAGGGTTTTCTAAAGGAATCTCCACTCAATCATCAGTGTGAAATAAATGCATGTTTTCAGCATTCAAATCTAAGTCCTTATTCAAAGCTTTCTTTCTTTTCTTTTTCTTTTTTCTTTTCTTTTTTCCACTTTCTTTTCTTTTCTTTTCTTTTCTTTCTTTCTTTCTTTTTTTTCTTTTTTTTTTTTTTTTTGAGAGAGAATTTCTTTGTGTAGCCCTGGCTGTCCTGGAACTCACTCTGTATACCAGGCTGGCCTCGAATTTATCAATCTACCTGCCTCTGCCCCCCAAGTGTTGGGATTAAAGGCGTGCACCACCACTGCCCGGATTATTCAAAGCTTTCCATTACAAGAAAATGATCAATTCTCTTAAATAATCTTTATATAAATCTTGACTTGTAGGAAAAGAAATGAAGCCCAGTTACAAATAAGCAATAAGTACTGTAACTGGAGAGTACTAAGCTCAGTTTCATATAATGGATGTTAAATTATTTATACCATTTTATTGCCAATGAGATTTATGTTCCTAATTCCACATTTAAAAGTTGTTAAAACTGTTCTCTACCATCAATGCATTACATTTATGATGAGCAATGTAAACTATACTGCATATAATTTCAAGATAAGTATGCAAGCAAGAAGTTATCTACACATTTATAGTTTACTTGATTTTAAGAATATCATGAGGATCTAATATTAAAAACTAAGGTATATACTGATCTTAATATTATATTCAACTCTAACCATGTTCTGCAACACTTTTTTAATTTTTATTATGTATATTCTTTATTTACATTTCAAATTATTTCCCATTAAAATTCCAACACAATTCTTCAAAGATATGGAAAGAGCAATTCTCAAATTCATTTGGAAAAACAAAAACCCAGGATAGTGAAAATAATTGTTAACAATATAAGAACTCCTGGGAGAATCTCCATCCTTGACTTCAAGCTGTATTACAGAGTGCAGTGATAAAAACTGCATGGTATTATTCCAAAGACATTTAGATCAATGGAATAGATTTGAAAGCCCAGAAATAAAGCCACACACTTATGTACACTTAATCTTTGACAAAGAAGCCAAAAGTGTACAATGGACTAAGGAAAGCCTCTTCAATAAATGGAACTGGTCTAATTGGCAGTCTGTAGAAAAATGAAAATAGACCCATATTGTCACCTTGCACAAAGCTCAAATTCAAGTGAATCAAGGACATCAACATAAAAACAGGTACACTTAAGCTAATAGAAGTGAACCTGGGAAAGAGCCTCAAACTTACTGGCATGGTGTGTAAGGGGAGGATTTCATAAAAAATAACTCCAATGGCTCAGGCTCTAAGATCAAGAATTGATAAATGGGACCTTATAAAACAAAAAAGATTCTGTACAGCAAAGGACATGGTCAATAGTAAAAATCAGCAACTGGCAGATAGGGGAAAAGACCTGAAACACTTGTATATCTACTATTCATTCATTGGAGCAGTCTTTTACAGTTTTAGGTAACTAACGCTAATATAAGGTGATAGGTACCAAGATGAGTATAAAGAAATTATATATATATGTATGTATAACATATATATATATATATATATCATATGTATTATACATATATAGAGAATTGCACATATTTCCAGTTATGCACAACTGGAAACCTAAGGAATAGGCAACATAAGGAATATATGAACACAGTATATTTTTTTATCTTAAACATCATACTTATTTTGTATAATGGAATATTTTAAATTTATTTTTATTAAATATATTCTTCATTTACATTTCAAATGTTATACCCCTTCCTAGTTTCCCTCCTCCCCCAAAACCCTGAACCCATCCTCCCACCCCCTGCCTCAAAGAATATGCTACTCCACCCAACCCACTCCCATGACCCCCCCCCCCTCGTTTTCCCCATGCTGGGGCCTCTATTGAGCCTTCACAGGACCAAGGACCTCTACTCCCACTGTTGTCCAACAAGGCATTCCTCTGCACTTTTTTTTTTTTGGCTGGAACCATGTGTACCCCTTGGTGGATGGCTTTGTCCCTGGGCACCCTGGGGCATCTGGTTGGCCTACATTATTGTTCTTCCCATGGGGCTGCAACACTGCCCCCCACCCCACCCCCAGCTCCTCCAATCCACCCCCCAACTCCTCCATTGTGAACCTTGCTCTCATTTCGATGTTTGGCTGCTAGTATTCACCTCTGTATCTATAAGGCTCTGGCAAGAGACACCCATAACAGGTTCTAAGAGACACCCATAACAGGCTCCTTTCAGAGAACTTCTTGTCATCCATAGTAGATTTGGGGCTTGGTGACTGTTTCTAGGATGAATCCCCAGGTAGGACAGTCTCTAAGTGGCCTTTCCTTCAGACTCTGCTCCACACTTTGTCTCCATAGTTGTTCCTGTGAATATTTTGTTCCCTTTCTCCAAGGAACCAAAGCACCCTCGCTTTGGTCTTCCTTCTTCTTGCGCTTCCTGAGGTCCGTGAATTATAAAATGTTTATTTTGAGTTTTTGGGCTAATATTCACTTATCAATGAGTGCATACCATGTGTGTTCTTTTGTGATTGAGTTACCTCACTCAGGATGACACATTCTAGTTCCATCCATTTGCCTAAGAGTTTCATGAATTCATTGTTTTTAACATCTGACTAGTACTTCATTATGTATATAAATGAAAATTATCTGTATCCATTCCTCTGTTGATGGACATCTGGGTTCTTTCCAGCTTCTGGCTATTATAAATAAGGCTACTATAACCATAGTGGCATATGTGTCCTTATTACCTGTTGGGATGTGTTCTGGGTATATGCCCGGGAATGGTATAGCTGGGTCCTCAGATAATAGTATGTCCAATTTTCTGAAGAACCACCAAACTGATTTCCTGAGTGGTTTTACTAGCTTGTAGTCCCACCAGCAATAGAGAAGTGTTTCTCTTTCTCCAATCCTCTCCAGCATCTGTTGTCCCCTGAGATTTTCATCTTAACCATTCTGACTGGTGTGAGGTGGAATCTCAGTGTTGTTTTGATTAGCATTTCCCTGATAACTAAGGATAAGGAATATTTCTTTAAGTGCTTCACAGCCAATTGAGTTTCCTCAGTTGAAAATTCCCTGTTTAGCTCTGTACCCCATTTTTAATAGGGTTATTTGATACTCTGGAGTGTAACTTGTTGAATTCTTTGTATACATTGAATATTAGCCCTTTATCGGATGTAGGATTGGTAAAGATCTTTTCCCAATCTGTTGGTTGCCGTTTTGTCCTATTGACTGTGTCCTTTGCCTTACAGAAGCTTTGCAGTTTTATGAGGTCCTATTTGTCGATTCTTGTTCTTAGAGCATAAGCCTCTGATGTTCTGCTCAGGAAAATTTCCCCTGTGCCCATGTGTTCAAGGTTCTTCCCCACTTTCTCCTCTATAAGCTACAGTGTATCTCTTTTATGTGGAGGTCCTTGATCCACTTGGACTTCAGCTTTGTACAAGGAAATAAGAATGGGTTGATTTTCATTTTTCTGCATGCTGATGTCCAGTTGATACAGCACCATTTGTTAAAAATGCTGTCTTTTTTCCACTGGATGGTTGTAGCTCCTTTGTCAAATATCAAGTGATGGTAGGTACGTGGTTCCATATCTGGGTCTTGAATTCTATTCCGTTGATCTGCCTGTCTCCATCCCAATACCAGACAGTTTTTTATCACTATTGCTCTGTAGTAGAGCTTGAGGTCAGGGATGGTGAGTTCCCCAGTAGATCTTTTGTTTTGAAGAACAGTTTTTGCTATCCTGGGTTTTTTGTTATTCCAAATGAATTTGCAGATTTCTTCTAGCTCTATGAAGAATTGATTTGAAATTTTGATGGGGATTGCATTGAATCTGTAGATTGATTTTGGCAAGATGACCGTTTTTACTCTATTGATTCTGCCAATCCATGAGCATGGGAGATCCTTTCATCTTTTGAGATCTATGATTTCTTTCTTCAGAGGCTTGAAGTTTTTGTCATGCAGAACTTTCATTTGCTTGGTTAGAGTCACACCTAGATATGTAATATTATCTGTGACTATTGTGAAGGGTATCATTTCCCTAATTTCTTTCTCAGCTTGTTTATCCTTTGAGTAGAGGAAGGCTACTGATTTGTTAGAGTTAATTTTATGTCCATCCACTTTGCTTAAGTTGTTTTTCAGTTTTACGTGTTCTCTGGTGGAATTTTTGGGGTCACTTAAGTATACAATCACATAATCTGCAAATAGTGATAGTTTGATTTCTTCCCTTCCAATTTGTATAACCTTGATATCCTTTTATTGTCTAATTGCTCTGTTTGGGACGTCAAGTACTATACTGAATAGCTAGGGAAAGAGTAGACAGCCCTGTCTGGTCCCTGATTGTAGTGGCATTGTTTCAAGTTTCTCTCCATTTATTTTGATGTTAGACACCAGTTTACAGTATACTGCTTTTACTGTCTTTAGGTATAGGCCTTGAATTCATGATCTCTCCAAGACTTCTCTCATGAAGGAATGCTGATTTTTATCAAAAGCTTTTCCAGCATCTAATGAAATGATCATGTGTTTTTTTCTTTGAGTTTGTTTATTTAGTGTATTACATTAATGGATTTCCATATATTGAACCATCCCTGCATCACTGGCATGCCTACATGATCATGTTTTTTTGGTTGGGAGACTACTAACGATTGCTTCTATTTCCTCAGGTCTTATGGGACTAGTTAGATGGTTTATCTGATCCAGTTTTAAAGTTGATACCTGATATGCATATAGAAAATTGTCCATTTTGTCCAGATTTTCAAATTTTGTTGAGTATAAGCTCTTGTATTGGGATCTGATTATTATTTTTAATTTCCACAGTTTCTGTTGTTGTATCTCCCTTTTGATTTCTAATTTTTCATTTCTGATTTTATTAATTTGGGTAGTGCCTCTGAATATATTTCCATTGTGTAAATATACCATATTTTCTGCATCCATTCCCCCACTGAGGGACATCTGGTTTCTTTCCAGCTTCTGGCTATTATAAATAAGCCTGCTATGATCATAATGGAGCATGTGTCCTTATTGCTTGCTCCTTTGGGAATCCTTTGGGTATATGCCCAGGAGAGGTATAGCAGGGTCCTCTGGAAGTGTCATGTCCAGTTTTCTGAGGAACCACCAGACTGATTTCCATAGTGGTTGTACCATCTTACAATCCCACCAGCAGTGGAGGAGTGTTCCTCTTTCTCCACATCCATGCCAACACCTGCTGTCTCCTGAGTTTTAACCTTAGCCATTCTGACTGGTGTGAGTTAAAATCTCAGGGTTGGTTTGATTTGCATTTCCCTAATGACTGATGATGATGAGCATTTCTTAAGGTGCTTCTCACCATGAATTTCTTCAGGTGAAAAATCTTTGTTTAGATCTGTACCACATTTTTTAATAGGGTTATTTGGTTCCCTGGGGTCTAACTCTTGAGTTCTTTGTATATATGGGATATTAGCCCTCTATCAGATTTAGGGTTGGTGAAGATCTTTTCCCAATGTGTTGGTTGCTATTTGGTCCTTTTGATAATGTCCTTTGCCTTACAGAAACTTTGTAATTTAATGAGGTCCCATTTGTCAATTCTTGATCTTAGAGCATATACTATTGGTGTTCTGTTCAGGAACTTTTCCCCTGTGCCCATGTCCTCAAGGGTTTTCCCCAGTTTATTTTCTATTAGCTTCAGTGTGTCTGGTTTTACATGGAGGTTCTTGATCCACTTGGAGTTGAGTTTAGTACAAGGAGATAAGAATGGATCAATTCACATTCTTCTGTATGCTGACCTCCAGTTGAACCAGCACCATTTATTGAAAAGGCTATCTTTTTTCCACTGGATGTTTTCAGCTCCGTTTCGAAGATCAAGTGACCATAGGTATGTGGATTCATTTCTGGGTTTTCAATTCTATTCTATTGGTCAACTTGCCTGGCGCTGTACCAATACCATACAGTTTTTAACACTATTGCTCTGTAGTATTGCTTGAGGTCTGGGATACTGATTCACCCAGAAGTTCTTTTACTGTTGAGAATAGTTTTAGCTATCCTGGTTTTTTTTTTTTTTTTTTTTTTTTGTATTCCAGATGAACTTGAGAGTTGCTTTTTCTACCTCTGTGAAAAACTGAGCTGGGATTTTGATGGGGATTGTGTTGAATCTGTTTATTGCTTTTAGCAAGATGGTCACTTTGACTATATTTCTCCTGACAATCCATGAGCATGGAAGATTTTTCCATTTTCTGAGGTCTTCTTTGATTTCCTTCTTCAGAGACCTGAAGTTCTTATGGTAAAGATCTTTCACTTGTTTGGTTAGAGTCACACCAAGATACTTTATATTGTTAGTAGCTATTGTGAAGGGTGTCATTTCCCTAACTTCTTTCTCAGCCTGCTTATTCTTTGAGTATTGGAAGGCAACTGATTTTCTTGAGTTGATTTTATAACCAGCCACTTTGCTGAAGTTGTTTATCAGCTGTAGGAGTTCTCTGGTGGAGTTTTTTGAATCATTTACTTATACTATCATATCCTCTGTAAATAGTGGTAATTTGATTTCTTCCTTTCCAATTTGAATCTCTTTGATTTCCTGATGTTTTCTAATTTCTCTAGCTAGAACTTCAAGTACTATATTGAAAAGATATGGAGAGAGAAGGCAACCTTGTCTAGTCCCTGATTTTAGTGGGATTGCTTCAAGTTTCTCTCCATTTAGTTTGATGTTGGCTACAAGTTTGCTGTATATTGCTTTAACTAAGTTTAGGTATGGGCCTTGAATTCCTGTTCTTTCCAAGACTTTTAGCATGAAAGGATGCTGAATTTTGTCAAATGATTTTTCAGCATCTAATGAAATGATGATATGTTTTTTCTTTGAGTTTGTTTAAGTAGTGGATTGCATTGATGGATTTCCTTATATTGAATCATCCTTGCATCCCTGGGATGAAGCCTCCTTGATCATGGTGGATGATCATTTTGATGTGTTCTTGGATTCAGTTGGTGAGAAATTTTTTTAGTATTTTTGCATCAATATTCATAAGCAAAATTGACCTGAAGTTCTTTTTCTTTGGTGGATCTTTGTGTGGTTTTGGTATCAGTGTAATTGTGGCTTCATAGAATTAGTTGGGTAGTGTTCCTTCTGTTTCTATTTTGTGGAATAGTTTGAAGAGTATTGGTGTTAGGTCTTCTTTGAAGGTCTTATAGAATTCTGCACTGAAGTCATCGGGTCCCGTGCTTTTTTTTGGGGGGGGGGGAGACTTTCTATGAACCCTTTTATTGCTTTAGGGGTTATGGGACTGGTTAGATGATCTATTTGATCCTGATTTAATTTTGGTGTTTGATATCTGTCTAGGAAACTGTCCATTTCCTCAAGATTCTCCAGCTGTGTTGAGTATAGGCTTTTGTAGTAGGATCTGATGATTTTTTGAATTTCCTCAGTTTCTGTTGTTATATCTCCCTTTTGATTTCTTTTTTTTTAATTTTTTTATTCGATATAATTTATTTACATTTCAAATGATTTCCCCTTTTCTAGCCCCCCACTCCCTGAAAGTCCCGTAAGCCCCCTTCTCTTCCCCTGTCCTCCCACCCACCCCTTCCCACTTCCCCGTTCTGGTTTTGGCGAATACTGCTTCATTGAGTCTTTCCAGAACCAGGGGCCACTCCTCCTTTCTTCTTGTATCTCATTTGATGTGTGGATTATGTTTTGGGTATTCCAGTTTTCTAGGTTAATATCCACTTATTAGTGAGTGCATACCATGATTCACCTTTTGAGTCTGGGTTACCTCACTTAGTATGATGTTCTCTAGCTCCATCCATTTGCCTAAGAATTTCATGAATTCATTGTTTCTAATGGCTGAATAGTACTCCATTGTGTAGATATACCACATTTTTTGCATCCACTCTTCTGTTGAGGGATACCTGGGTTCTTTCCAGCATCTGGCAATTATAAATAGGGCTGCTATGAACATAGTAGAGCATGTATCCTTATTACATGGTGGGGAATCCTCTGGGTATATGCCCAGGAGTGGTATAGCAGGATCTTCTGGAAGTGAGGTGCCCAGTTTTCGGAGGAACCGCCAGACTGATTTCCAGAGTGGTTGTACCAATTTGCAACCCCACTAGCAGTGGAGGAGTGTTCCTCTTTCTCCACACCCTCTCCAACACCTGCTGTCTCCTGAATTTTTAATCTTAGCCATTCTGACTGGTGTAAGATGAAATCTCAGGGTTGTTTTGATTTGCATTTCCCTAATGACTAATGAAGTTGAGCATTTTTTAAGATGCTTCTCCGCCATCCGAAGTTCTTCAGGTGAGAATTCTTTGTTTAACTCTGTACCCCATTTTTTAATAGGGTTGTTTGGTTTTCTGGAGTCTAACTTCTTGATTTCTTTATATATATATTGGATATTAGCCCTCTATCTGATGTAGGATTGGTGAAGATCTTTTCCCAATGTGTTGGTTGCCGATTTGTCTCTTGATGGTGTCCTTTGCCTTACAGAAACTTTGTAATTTTATGAGGTCCCATTTGTCAATTCTTGCTCTTAGAGCATACGCTATTGGTGTTCTGTTCAGAAACTTTCTCCCTGTACCGATGTCCTCAAGGGTCTTCCCCAGTTTCTTTTCTATTAGCTTCAGAGTTTCTGGCTTTATGTGGAGGTCCTTGATCCATTTGGATTTGAGCTAAGTACAAGGAGACAAGAATGGATCAATTCGAATTCTTCTGCATGCTGCCCTCCAGTTGAACTAGCACCATTTGTTGAAAAGGCTATCTTTTTTCCATTGGATGTTTTTAGCCTCTTTGTCGAGGATCAAGTGGCCATAGGTGTGTGGGTTCATTTCTGGATCTTCAATCCTGTTCCATTGATCCTCCTGCCTGTCACTGTACCAATACCATGCAGTTTTTAACACTATTGCTCTGCAGTATTGCTTGAGGTCAGGGATACTGATTCCCCCAGATTTTCTTTTGTTGCTGAGAATAGTTTTAGCTATCCTGGGTTTTTTGTTGTTCCAGATGAATTTGATAATTGCTCTTTCTAACTCTGTGAAGAATTGAGTTGGGATTTTGATGGGTATTGCATTGAATCTGTATATTGCTTTTGGCAAAATGGCCATTTTAACTATATTGATTCTACCAATCCATGAGCATGGGAGGTTTTCCCATTTTTTGAGGTCTTCTTCCATTTCCTTCTGCAGAGTCTTGAAGTTCTTGTCATACAGATCTTTCACATGTTTGGTAAGAGTCACCCCAAGATACTTTATACTGTTTGTGGCTATTGTGAAGGGGGTCATTTCCCTAATTTCTTTCTCAGCCTGCTTATCCTATACTCTTCAAACTATTCCACAAAATAGAAACAGAAGGAACATTACCCAATTCCTTCTACGAAGCCACAATTACGCTGATACCAAAGCCACACAAAGATCCAACAAAGAAAGAGAACTTCAGACCAATTTCCCTTATGAACATCGATGCAAAAATACTCAATAAAATTCTTGCCAACCGAATCCAAGAACACATCAAAACGATCATCCACCATGATCAAGTAGGCTTTATCCCGGGAATGCAGGGTTGGTTCAATATACGGAAATCCATTAATGCAATCCACTACATAAACAAACTCAAAGAAAAAAACCACATGGTCATTTCATTGGATGCTGAAAAAGCATTTGACAAAATTCAGCATCCTTTCATGCTTAAAGTCTTGGAGAGAACAGGAATTCAAGGCCCATACCTAAACATAGTAAAAGCAATATACAGCAAACCGGTAGCCAGCATCAAACTAAATGGAGAGAAACTTGAAGCAATCCCACTGAAATCAGGGACCAGACAAGGCTGCCCCCTTTCTCCTTATCTTTTCAATATTGTACTTGAGGTACTAGCTCGGGCAATTCGACAACATAAGGAGGTCAAAGGGATACAAATTGAAAAGGAAGAAGTCAAACTATCATTATTTGCAGACGACATGATAGTCTACCTAAGTGACCCAAAAAACTCCAGTAGAGAGCTCCTACAGCTGATAAACAACTTCAGCAAAGTGGCAGGTTATAAAATCCCTTTTGATTTCTAATTTTGTTTATTTGGATACTGTCTCTGTGCCCTTTGATTAGTCTGGATAAGGGTTTATCTATCTTGTTGATTGTCTCAAAGAACCATCTCCTGGTTTTGTTGATTCTTTGTATATTCTCTTTGTTTCTACTTGATTGATTTCATCCCTGAGTTTGATGATTTCCTGCCTTCTACTCCACTTGGGTGAATTAGCTTCTTTTTGTTCCGGGGCTTTCAGGTGTGTCACTAAGCTGCTACTGTATGCTCTCCCTATTTTCTTTTTGGAGGCACTTAGGGCTATGAGTTTTCCTCTTAGCACTGCTTTCATTGTGTTCCATAGATTTAGGTATGTTGTTTCTTCATTTTCATTATATTCTAAAAAGTCTTTGATATCTTTCTTTATTTCTTCCTTGACCAAGGTATCATTGAGTAGAGTATTGTTCTGTTTCAATGTGTATGTGGGCTTTCTGTTGTTTTTGCTGTTATTGAAGACCGTTTTTACTCCGTAGTAATCTGATAGGAGGCATGGTATTATTTCGATCTTCTTATATTTGTTGAGGTTTGTCTTGTGACCAATTATATGGTCAATTTTGGAGAAGGTACCATAAAGTGCTGAGAAAAAGGTATATTCTTTTGCTTTAGGCTGAAATGTTCTATATATATCTGTTAACTCTAAATGGTCCAAAGCTTCAATTAGTTTCATTGTGTCCCTGTTTAGTTTCTGTTTTCCTGATCGGTCCATTGAGGAAAGTGCAGTGTTGAAGACACCACAATTATTGTTTTAGGTGCAATGTGTGCTTTAAGCTTTAGTAAAGTTTCTTTTATGAATGAGGGTGCCCTTGCATTTGGAGTATAGGTGTTCAGGATTGAGAGTTCTTGGTGTATTTTTTTTCTTTGACCAGCAAGAAGTGTCCCTCAGTGTCTCCTTTGATGACTTGAGGTTGAAAGTCAATTTTATCTGATATTAGAATGACTACTCCGGCTTGTTTCCTGAGACCATTTGCTTGTAAAATTGTCTTCCAGTCTTTTACTCTAAAGTAGTGTTTGTCTTTGACACTGAGGTGTGTTTCCTGTATGCAGCAAAATGTTGGGTCCTGTTTACATATCCAGTCTGTTAGTCTATGTCTTTTTAATTTGGAACAGAGTCCATTGATGTTAAGAGATATTAAGGATGAGTGATTATTACTTCCTGTCATTTTAATGGTATTTTTTTATTTTTGATTGGTTATCTTCTTTTGGGTTTGATGAAAGAAGGTTACTATCTTGCTTTTTCCAGGGTGAAGTTTCCCTCCTTGTATTGATGTTTTCCTCATATTATCCTTCGTAGGGCTGGGTTTGTGAAAAGATATTGGTAAACTTGCTTTTGTCATGGAATATCTTGGATTCTCCATCTATGGTGATTGAGAATTTTGCTGGGTATAGTAGTTTTGACTGGCATTTGTGTTCTCTCAGAGTCTGCATGAGATCTTCCCAGGATATTCTAGCTTTCATAGTCTCTGGTGAGAAGTCTGGTGTGATTCTGATAGGTCTTCCTTTATATGTTACTTGGCCTTTTTCTCTTACTGCCTTTAATATTCTTTCATTGTTTAGTCATTTGGGGTTTTGATTATTATGTGATGGGAGGTATTTCTTTTCTGGTCCAGTCTGTTTGGAGTTCTGTAGGCTTCTTGTATATTCATGGGCATCTCCCTCTTTAGATTAAGGAAGTTTTCTTCCATAATTTTATTAAAGATATTTGCTGGCCCTTTAAGTTGTAAATCTTCACTCTCATCTATATGTATAATCCTTTGGTTTTGTCTTCTCATTGTATCCTGGATTACCTGGATGTTTTGGGTTTCAAGCTTTTTGCATTTTGCATTTTCTTTATCTTTTGAGTCCATGGTATCTATGGTATCTTCAGCATCTGAGATTCTTTTTTCTATCTCTTATATTCTTTTGTTGATATTTGCATCTATGGCCCCTGATTTCTTCCCAAGGTCTTCTATCTCCAAAGTTGTCTCCCTTTGTGATTTCTTAGTTGTTTCTACTTATGTTTTTAGATCCTGGATAGTTTTGCTCAGCTCCTTCACTTGCTTGTTTGTGTTTTTTTGTAATTCTTTAAGAGATTTTTGTGTTTATTCTTTCATGACCTTAGCCTATTGTCCAAAGTTCTCCTGTATTTCTTTAAGTGATTTTTGTGTTTCCTCCTTATTGGCTTCTATCTTTTGACCCATATTCTCCTGAATTTCTTTCAATGATTTTTGTGTTTCTCTCGTAAGGGCTTCTAACTTTTGATCCATTTTCTCCTGTTTTTCTTAAAGAGATTTATTTATGTCCTTCATGTGTTCCTGTAACAGCATCATGACCAGTGATTTTTAAATCCAAATCTTGTTTTTCTGGTGTGTTGGGGTATCCAGGACATGCTTTTAATTGAGAATTGGGTTCAGATGCTGCCATATTGCCTTGATTTCTGTAAGTAACATTCCTACGTTTGCCTTTTTCCATCTAGTTCTCACTTGTGTTAGTTGGTCTTGTCAGCGCTGGACTCTCCAGTGTAAGCTACCTCTTCCTAGCTGGCCTCCGAGTGCATAGCTGGCCCCCTGCATTGCCTGGAGATGGGTGTCGTGGCCCAGGCTGTTCCTGATCCAGAGGCAGAGACTCATTTGGGTTTTCTTGTTAAAAAAGCTCTTCCCTCTCAAAAGCCAGCTCTACCATATGTCAAGGTGGGTTTCTTGTATGCAGCAAAATGTTGGGTCCTGTTTACATATCCAGTCTGTTAGTCTGTGTCTTTTTATTGGGGAATTGAGACCACTGATGTTAAGAGATATTAAGGAAAGGTGATTGTTGCTTCCTGTTATTTTCATTGGTAAAAGTGGATTCTGTTTGTATGGCTATCTTCTTTTGGGTTTGTTGAAAGAAGGTTACTTTATTGGTTTTTTGAGGGGTGTAGTTTCCCTCCTTGTGTTGGCATTTTTTCACCCATTATCCTTTGAAATGTTGGGTTTGTGGAATGATACTGTGTAAATTTGGTTTTGTCTTGGAATATCTTGTTTTCTCCACCTATGGTAATTGAGAATTTTACTCAGTATAGTAGCCTGGGATGACATTTATGTTCTCTGCCCAGTATCTTCTAGCCTTCCCAGTTCCGGGTGAGAAGTCTGGTGTAATTCTGATAGGTCTGCCTTTATGTGTTACTTGACCTTTTTCCCTTACTGCTTTTTAATATTGTTTCTTTGTTTAGTGCATTTGGTGTTTTGATTATTATGTGTCATGAGGAGTTTCTGTTCTAGTCTAGTCTATTTGGAGTTCTGTAGGCTTCTTATGTGTTCATGGGCATCTCTTTCTTTAGGTTATAGAAGGTTTCTTCTATAATTTTGTTGAAGATATTTGCTGGCCTTTTAAGTTGGAAAGCCTCGCAATTTTCTATACCTGTGATCCTTAGCTTTGGTCTTCTCATTGTGTCCTGGATTTCCTGGATGTTTTGGGTTACAACTTTTTTGCATTTTGCATTTTCTTTGACTGTTTAGTCAATGTTTTCTATGGTATCTTAAGTTCCTGAGATTCTTTCTTCTATCTCTTGTATTCTGTTGCTGGTGCTTGCATTTATGACTCCTGAATTCTTTCCAAAATGTTCTATCTCCAGTGATGTCTCACTTTGTGATTTCTTTATTGTTTCTACTTCCATTCTTAGACCCTGGATAGTCTTGTTAAATTCCTTCACTTGTTTGTTTGTGTTTTCCTGAAATTCTTTAAGGGATTTTTGTGTTTCCTCTTTAAGGGCTTCTACTTGTTGACCCATATTCTCCCGTGTTTCTTTAAGTGATTTTTATGATTTTTCTTTAAGGGCTTCTACCTGTTGCCCCATGTTGTCCTGAATTTCTTTAAGGAATTTTTGTGTTTCCTCTTTAAGGGCTTCTTCCTATTGACCCATGTTTTCTTGTGTTTCTTTAAGGGAATTTTTTTTATGTCCTTATTGAAGTCCTCACTCAACATCATGAAATGTGATTTTTAATCCAGCTCTTGCTTTTCTGGTGTGTTGGGGGTATCCAAGATTTGGTATTGTGGGAGAACTGGGTTCTGAAGGTGCCATTTTGTCTTGGTTTCTGTCGGTAATGACCTTGTGTTTGCCTTTTGCCATCTAGTTATTTCTGGTGTTAGCTGTTTTTGCTGTCTCTGATTTTGGCTTATCTGTCCTGCAAGTTTGTGTATAGGTACTCTTGGGGTTCCCATTCTTTCTGTGCACACAAATATATAGGAACTCCTGGGAGACCAGGTTTCCTGTGGTCCCAGGCCTCTCCAAACTCCAAATGACTTGCATGTGGCTAATTCTCTAGGAAGTATCAGGAGATGGTGTCATCACTGTGGCAGATCTTGCAAGATTCTGCCACAGAAGAAAGTGCAAATTCCCTGAGTGGCTGGTTCTCAAATGTCCTGGGTGGCTAGTTCTCATCTGTCCTGAGTGGCTTGTTCTCTAGGAAGTATCAGGAGATGGAATCTTCACTGCAGCATATCTGGCAAAGTTCTGTCACAGCAGAAAGTGCAAATGTCCTGAGTGGCTGGTTCTCAAATGTCCTGGGTGGCTGGTTCTTAACTGTCCTGAGTGGCTTGTTCTCTAGGAAGTATCAGGAGATGGAATCTTCACTGCAGCAGATCTGGCAAAGTTCTGTCACAGTAGAAAGGGTTGCTGGTAGTGGGAGGGGGAGAAGGATAGGAAGGGGACTGCTATTCAGAAGGACAGAGCTTTTGGTGGTTGCTGGGATAGTGTCCTACCAGACCCCTGGTGGCAGCCCTTGGCCTCCAGATGTGTGTGTGTGTGTGTGTGGGGGGTGTTCTTACCAACTGTCCTGAGTGGCTGGTTCTCTAGGAAGTATCAGGAGATGGAATCTTCACTGCAACAGACCTGGCAAGGTTTTGCCATAGCAGAAAGGACTGCCAGCAGTGGAAGAAGGCACAGTATATTTTGATATATTGTATGTAGTACACATGAATATATGCAGACACAGACACCTATACACTGGCAGTTCAAGTTACTGGCAAAGAAGAAATTAACTGATAGAATATTCTGTTGAGTAATGGTTTTCAATCTTGTTGTAATTACTGAATTAATTACTTAGTTTACTTATAGTACTTCGATAATACATTAGACTAGGGAATTTTTTGATCATGGAGATTTAAGATTGAGATGCCAATAATGTTTGGCAAATGTCCACTTCATTAATCTCATTTTCTGTGCTGTTGAAGCTGTCACATAACATGACAACACACACAGAGAGCAGCAGGTATCTCCCACAAATGCACTAATCACACACAGATTTCCTACAGAAAAAAAAGCATTCCTTCATATGACCTATTTCCTCTATACAATGTTACTTGTAGATTTTCAAGGCTATTTGTTCCAGTTGGCCAAATACCCTAATGTCGTAATGAGATAAATATCTCAACTATTCCTTTGTAGTGATAGAAGTCTGATTAATATTATAGGTCTAATGAATACACCAGTATTTTTCATGATTTGAAGTAAAATTTCATCAATGATATTTTGAACAATTACAACTTGAGAGCATTTCAAAAGAAATTTAAGTTTTAAAAGTGTTTGAGAGTTGTAAGGTAAGAGGTAGGAAACTTTTTACTTACTCTGCAGGTCTTTTATTTAGCAAAGATTATTTATAAAGAAAGATTATATAACTATAATTTTGCTTCTTTAGAGTGAAACGTGCATAATAGTTAATGAGGTAATTGGAGATACTTAAATGATTATAATTGGATTCTATTTTACCTATGCAAATAAATTACAAATGAATTAATCAGTTAAATAATAAGTGCTGGTACAAAGCAGCTCTCATTTTAATTAGTATTAAACTTTAGCATTCTGAAAATGAGATCTTGAACATTAATGCCCAGAACTTGGTTTATATTTACATCTTTGGTAAATTTAAATTAACATTTCCATAGAATTCTGAGGCAAAAAAATCCTAGAATTTAAATTATTTATTATTTATTCACTCACTCATTTCTCAACAAATATTACAGTGACAACATTCAATATAGAAGTTATGGAATGTCACATTGTACATAGTTTCTTCACTATAGATAAGTGTTAAGGACATTTATTTATATTTTTATATAACCCAGAGAAATATGATAAGCAGATATCTAAATGCAAAGGTGCATCCTGAGGTTAATAGACTAATTGGTATTACTTCCAACCAAGAGTTCCTAACTTCTCAAAGTTTTGAATCTCTCTCTCTCTCTCTCTCTCTCTCTCTCTCTCTCTCTCTTTCTCTCTCTCTTTCTGTGTGTGTGTGTGTGTGCACGCATGCATGTGTGTGTGCATGTGCGTGTGTACATGCGTGTGTGTGTGTGTGTGTGTGTGTATGTGTGTGTGTGTGTGTATTCATTCATGCAGGTTTTCTTCATTAGGTAAGAATTGCTAACTATTCTAAAAATCAATTCCTATATTCACTTTCTATTAAATTGAAATGCTATCAATCTTGGTAGTATAAAAAAGGAAATTATCTTTATTAGAATGTTACTCTGATTAGTAAAATGATTTGCTGAAAAAAAATCAAGTTTTATTTTACTTTCATTTTCACAGAAGGCTATAGACCAATGTAAATCACAGAGAGACCAGGATGTTTCAAGATTTGATATATTTCTTCAGGTAGTTTGTGCCAAATAATGAAGCTTTTCTTTAATGTAAAACATTTGTAAAATGAGGTTTTAAAATACAAGGTAAAGGCATGGCACTTCATGGTCTGTTTCTGGCCACACTAACCTGCTATGATATGCATGCAGCTAGGAAAGATTTCTGCAGTCATCCGTAGAAGGACCTATTTCAGTGTCTATTACCTAACTTGATGTGTGTGGAAAATAACTTTATTACTGGTAGTTGAAGAAAATAGTACTTCCTGAAATAAAAATACAAACTTCCAAATAAACTGTTACCTGTGATAATTATTAAGATTTATCATAGGTTCTTTGGCAAAAATCTAGTCAAGCTCTTTTGAGTCCTTTCTTAATAAAGCCTTTGGTGATATTAAATGAAAACATTATCATAATACAGAGATAATATCAAGAATGCAGATTGTATTGAAAAGTCTCTTTCTAGGCAAAGAGGGACTAATGAAGCTTTCTGAGTCTGGATTGAAAGACACCAAGTTTTTCAGTAAAATATATTGTTTACCTAACTTCATCCTGGCAAGTAATTATTATAGAATGTAAGGAATGAGCCAGACTATAAAGAGCCACTTCTCTACAATACTTTAAAGTATGTAAAAATAGTTTGGCTGATCTCTGAGAGGTCAGTTTCTCCACACCACTCAGAAAGCACACATCTCATTGCATAACTCTCTCTGATCTCTTTTGTCTTCCACACTACAACATACATTTACACTGCACTGAGAATTTTGTTGATGGATGTGAAAAGACACCTTCAGAAAAATTCTTGAAGTCTATTTGAATGAAAAAAGAAAGTATCAAGCCATATTTGCAACACAACTGCAAAATACTCTGCACTAAATTATGCACTTATCTCAAAAAGCTTTCCTTCCAGTGCTCAGTAATATCCCTGATGGAGGTAGTGCAACAATTGTAGCAGCAGACAATAGTGGATGAATGAGCTGAAACAATGTCTACTGTATATGACAGAGCTGTTGCACACATAGACTCAGTGTGATTAAACAAGATTGAGCCAGCTCAAACACCAGCTTCCTGATCTGAGGAGTTACTGGCTTCTGTGGAAGTGAGAGTCGATTTTCTTTAGGGATACAATTCATAACAGTTTACCTAGAATCCTGTAGAGAATCCTACATTCATGTGCATTGTGTAAAACTTTTAGAGGTTAGCAAAACTATAGAGATTCAGTGGGTTAAATAAAAAATAAGCCTGTGAAGTGCTTAAAGAAATAGGGTAGGAATTTGAGGAGAAATATGAAGGAAATTTTGATCAAATCAGATCATAGGTGTATATAATTTCCCAAACAGTAAACATCAGATTCCTTATGAGTCAATTAGCACTGGTAGATAGGTAAGGTAGTGTCCCTTCCCCCACAGCATTGAGCTGGCTGGCAGGCCCGACTTTTCGCCCTGGTGTTATCTCTGGCCCTTGTTCCTTGGGAACAATACAGCGCTTTCACCTTGAAGACCAAGGCTGCCTCAGGGTAGTCTCACCTGGAGACCAGCAGAGACCCACTAGACATGAAGCAGGTGACCCGCTGAGAAGTGGAGCCAAGGAGTTCTTGGCCTGCTCCATGATGTTGGGGGAGAGGGGGTGGGTGGGAGGGGGGTGGGTGCGAGGGGAGTGGGGGGAGGGGGGGTGGGGGTAAGGGGGTGAGGGGAGGGGGACTGGGGGGGAGGGGGAGTAGGGGGGAGGGGGTGGTGGGGAGGGGGTGTGGTGGGGAGGGGTGGTGGTGGGGAAGGGGTGTGGTGGGGAGGGGGTGGTGGGGAGGGGGTGTGGTGGGGAGGGGTGGTGGTGGGGAGGGGGAGTGGGGGGGAGGGGGGAGGGGAGGCGGCATGGTGGGGAGGGGGAGTGGGGGGGAGGGTGGTGGGGAGGGGGATGGGGGGAGGGAGTGAGGGAGAGGGGTGGGGGGAGGGGGGTGGGGGAGATGGGGGGAGGGGGTGAGGGAGAGGGGGGTGGGGGAGATGGGGGGTGGGGGGGTTGGGGGGGCGGGGAATGGGGGGTTGAGGGGGGTAGGGCTGGGGGGCTGGGGGGTGAAGGGGTGGGGGGGCAGGGTTGTTTTCTAAAGACTATATATTTTGGCTAAATAATAGTAAAGTCAGTCTCTATCGGCAACTGTCCTCTTGACTCATTTCTCTTTCGTCCCCTTCCTGTTTATCCGTTTATCCCCAGAATTCTCTTCCAGATATCCAGTTCACATGTGGCCGTGGGCGGCTACAAAGTAGAAATATGAATTGCATGGCCATTAATGAAATATGATCTCCTAAACTACCATAACTACTACAGAACAAAAGAAGTAATAGAACACATCAAAATAGACTACATTAATAATTGTGTATGGACTTCTAGGGTATAAGAACAAATCCAGTCAAGTTTGTGGAGTTTCTCTCTATTTTCTCAAGGATTATTATTCTATTTATTTACATCCCTGCTTTTGTCCTCCTCGCAGTCCTCCCTCCCATAGTTCCTCCTCCCATTCTTCTTCTCCCTTGTGTCCAAGAGGGTGCTTACCCCACCATATCTCCCCCTTCCCTGAGGTATCAAATCACTCAAGGATTAGGCACAACTTCTCCCATTAAGGCCTGACCAGACAGACCTCTGCTATATTCTGTGGGGGCCTTAGAGTGGCCCATGTATGCTCCTGTTCAGTGGCCCAGTCTCTGGGAGCTCCATGGCCTCTGGGTAAATTGAGACTGCTGCTCTTCCTATGTGGTCGCTCTCCCCTTTAACTTCTTCAATCCTTCCCCAAGTCAAACATAGTGGTCCACCGGTTTGGGGGCTCTGAGAGGACAGCCAAGCTAGGATCCTGTCTGTAAGCACATCATATCATCAGTAATAGTGTCAGGACTTGGTCCCTTCCCATGAGATGGGTCCCAAGTTGGGCCAGTCTTTGGACTACCTTTTCTTCACTTTGATTTATACTTTCATTTGAAAAGCAGTAATGTGAAAATGAGAAAATAAGAAATGAGAAAATGAGAAAATAAAGAATCATAATCTCAACTTTTTAATACAAAAGTAAACACACAGTAACATGATAGATACAGGAAGCATATCAAAAAAATTAGAAAAGCAACATTAGTAGAAACTGTTCATCTATAGGTTCATTATCTAATAACATTTAAATTCAGAAGAGTAATTTGGGGTAAAACAGCATGATTGCTTACATTTATTTGGTCCAATTAAATATCTGTTAACCCTTCCATCTCCGTGAAGCCATGTTTGAGAAATGTACAGATGAACTTGCATAATGACTATTAGAATGATGTTTTTAAACTTCTAGACTCACAGAGTTCATGAGAAATTATAGACTCTATAATTAGTGGAGAACACTATATGTGAAGGTATTTTCCCCTGAAGCCTCAGTTAATTTTCATCAATATAGAAAAAACACTTTCTTTACTCCTCATGAATAATTGATACTGCACATGCACTATTCTGCATTCCAGTTCAAAGGCACAAAGTAAGGTAGAGCCTTCTTATGGAAAGCATTTCAGATTTTTATATTGTTGCCTCTGGATGTAAATTACAGAAGGTTCCAAAAAAAAAAAAAAAAAAAAAAAAAAAAAAAAAAAAAAAAAAAACTAGTCCCTGTTCACCATAATGATTTATGACTGAAATGAAATGGTTTCTCTACATTACAATTAAAATGAAATTAGAAATTATGTATTTGGATTTTATTACTGCCTGTATTTTTGTTTATGCCTGAAATAGAGGTGTATAATCTTTAAAATTATGATCTCTAGGCTCCTGATTCCCCTACCCAGTACCTGATCATGTTCCCCTTTTCCCCCTCTTTGTCCCCTTCCCACCCATGTCCCTACTTCCCTCTGTCACCTGTGATTGCTTTCTTCTCCCTCCCACATGGGATTGAGTCATCCTCCCTTGGTCCCTTTGGCTTGTTAGCCTTCTTGAATTCTGTGGATTGTATCCTGGGTATTCTGTAATATTTTTGGCTAATATCCACTTATTAGTGAGTACCTTGCATGCCCTTTTGGGTGTAAGTTACCTCACACAGGATATTTGTTTTCTATTCTCAGTTTCTGTAGCAAACCTCTCAATTACAGTGTTTTAGAAAACCCTGTCTCTTTTGAAGAACTCGCTACAGTTGTCAAAACAAAGTACTCACTATCTTATCCTTGAGGGTGTACTTCCAATTCATAACCTTCAACTTCAGGTTCATTTGCTTGTATTAAATTTGAATCTCATTATAAAATTCCAGAGTTATGATAGCTGCAAAGGACTGAAGGAACTGAAGGGGTTTACAACAATATCAATGAACGAGACCCTCCAGAGCTTCCATGGACTAAGCCACCAACTAAGGAATATACATGGCTCCAGCTTCATATGTAGCAGAGGATGTCCTTGTCAGACATCAATGGGAGGAGAGGTCCTTGTTCCTATGAAGGCTCGATAGATGCCCCAGAATAGAGAGTGTAAAGGTAGAAGTGAATCGGTGGGTGGGTGTTTGGAGGAAAACCCTCATAGACTCAGGAGGAGGAGATATGAGATAGACGGTTTCCAGAAAAGGGAGGAAACCAGAAAAATGGATAACATTTGAAATATAAATAAAGAAAATATCCAATAAAAATATTTTAAATCATGATTTTTTAAAAAGAAAAGCATAAGTGTGCTTTGAATTTTATATCAATGTTCTACATACAGTCATAAATTTATCTATATCACATAGTACAGACAGGACATATATCAGACATTTCCTAAATATTAGATGATAATAGCACAGAAAAAAATACACATGTATACAAACATACATACACATGTACACACAAACCCACACTCTTATAAGGTCACCTGCAGAGTGATTATCTTGCTATACTTACACATATTGTACAAGTACTTAGCCAAAATGTGCACTCAGTGAATGATCACTTTGCAATTAAGAATATGAAGAGGATTTTTGCTTTCAGGAGATAGTCTTCACATAGCACTTAATCATGACCCTGATCAATATCTAGACTTTCTCAGAGAGAAGAAAAGAACAGCACATTTTTGCTTTTAACACTGGGCCTTTTGTGTACAGTTCATTGAAACCCCATTAAAGTGATGTATCTTTAGAATAAATTAGATAGTAGCTTATGTTTGCCCTTGATGCAATTAAACCAGGAGCCGCCTGATCCTGTTTTGTGCATAGATGACAGCTGCATTTGTTCATGAGCCTGTTGGGAGAGGACCTTTGTGAGCACTCATTGACGTGAACTGTGCAGCCTAAAGCACCACAATTTTGTCTGTAATTCAATTGCCACATGCAGTGCCATGAAGCAGTATTTACTAGTGTGGGGGAAAATGCAAAAATGGAGTTTTCAGAGGGGAGTTGCATTGGATTGTATTCTGTAAAATATTAAATGTGTTTTCACAGATACCATTGTATGTGTCTCTTTGTTTTTCTATGGGTGTACATATATGTTTCATAGGTCTGGGCTATGTACAACTTCAAAGCTCTGTTCACAACAATTAAAAATCCAGATCAGTGTTCCATACTCATTTGTAAGCAGATGAAAAATAATTCAGGAGAATAAATGTTACTATCCAACACTAAGGAATTCAAATACCATTTATGCACTATCTATATACTTCAATATCACATAATTATTTGACTAGACTATTAATAGCATGGGGAAAGAAGTATTTTATATTACAAACTGAGTCATGTGGCCTTTATGAAACCAACCACATAAATGTGAGCATATCTAGTGGATGATCTTGCTCCAGGAATACAAAATAAAACAAACCAACAAACCAACCAGATTGTTAATGTTTAGTGGGATTAAATATCAAAAGCTACTAGTCATCCTAAAGGGATAGAAAAAACTAGATGTAAAACTATTTTAGGAATACAAAGGCAAGCACAATAGAAAACACACATAAGTTCTTAAATATGATAGCCCCTTGATTGTAAAATAGGAACAGAGAAGGGCAAATTTCCTGCTATTTTTATTATCATAAGTCTTATGCTCTTGGATTTAAGACAATATGGATTTACAGTATTACACTGACAACAAAACCAAACTTCATCAGATAAAAGACTTCATCTGAAGATAGCAGCTTCCCACTTCCATTTTACCAAAGCCCTTGAAACGCAAGCACTCTAAGCTTCGATTAAACTTCCTTGGGAGGCAAGGGAGGAATTCCTGATTATAAATTAGTGATGTATAGACAAAAGCACACCTTGGCCAGAGTTGTGAGTGCACATACACTCTGGAGCAGTGTTACAGGGGCCTCACCTATTACACATTCATATGAACGATGGGATTTCTCATACTAATGCAATGGATCAATAGACTATAATGGTATTTAATCATGGAAATAAAGCTTTCCTTTTTTGCAACAGGATGTAAAAGCTTCTCTGAGATTGTGAAATATCTTTCCTGTAGACATTTTCAATGATTTCTTTCATAAAGGTGGAAGTTCTATAGCGGTGAATTACTAACGTTTCCAAAGAGGTTTCCATTCAGGCAGACAGTCTAGTTTGGAAACAGTTCAACTGTATTGTGTTCCTGAATTCTGTGCTGATGTTTTGTGAGAGCAAACAAATGAAAATTTATATGTTTGTAGTTCAATAGCTCAATGACAAAAAAAAAAAAAAAGACCTCCATATAACAGATCTACATGCTTAATTTGTAAAGAATGTTAGTAATCTCATCTATTAGTGAATCTGGGTTGCTGTCACAAATGCCATACACCAGGTGTTTCATAAAAACAGAATTTAATTCAGCTAGAGCCAGAGGATGCAGCTCTGAGGTCATAAGCCTGAATGTGTGGATTCAGATGAGTTTCATTTTCTAGGTAACACTTGTGTTTCTTTTCAGTCACACTCAGAAAGAGTGGAGGCAGCATTCTTGGAATTTTACTATAATGGTATGGAGAGAAATCACGACAATCAACCTTCATGTTCAAGATCTGTACCTGAACATATGAATTGTCATATTGCATGCAAAAATTTCATCTTTAGACACAGCACCTCTTTTGTATCAGGCCTAGGGAAGTGGCTAGTAATTAAGAGTGGACATTGCTCTTGCAAGGACCCCAGCTCACTTCTCAGCATCTCCATTTGGCAGTTTGCTAGACTCTGAATCTCTAAACCCTGGAAGACCCAATGCCTCTGGCTTAAATGAACACCTGTACTAATTGCACATAATTGCACACATCTACAAGATTAAATGAGATAAATGTTTAAAAAGCAAAATCTTTGTATTAGTGCACACAAACAGACACAAGTAAGAGACTAGTTTATATCATTTTCAGTTATCCTATTTATTTATTCATTTAAATTCAATTTTTAGAAAGGAAGGGGTCTCTTCAGCAAACTTGGTGCCAGCTTGTTTCTTCACACACACACACACACACACACACACACACAAAACAAACAAACAAATAAACAAAAAACTTGGGTAAATGTGAGATGTGAGGAAGTGTATTTAGAGCTTTATTAAGAAGTTCATTCTTCAATTTAAATGGAGGGTAATTCTTATTAAAAATATCTGGATAATACATTCAGAAATTACTAGACAATA
Source organism: Apodemus sylvaticus (assembly GCF_947179515.1). NCBI lineage: Eukaryota > Metazoa > Chordata > Mammalia > Rodentia > Muridae > Apodemus > Apodemus sylvaticus. The sequence goes on from NC_067491.1 coordinate 33,607,613, forward strand.
TTTGAAATGTTTTAATTTAAGACTGTTTAAAGAGAAATTTGGAAATTTCCCCAAATTCCAAAAGTCAAGATTTATAAAATTTTGTAATGTTTATTAATAAAATACTCAGAATTTAAGTGAAACTGTCAGCCCGATAATATAAAGTTTTCTAAGAATATATTAGAATCTATAAAAAATGGAAGTTATGTCTTTTAACATTTAAATTTGCAAATCTGAAAAGCAGAATTCACAGACCTGTTACTATTAAGTTAATTTACAGAAGTCAAATTACAAAAACCAAGTTGGAGAAATAGAACTGCCTTAAGACAGAAAGTATATTCTCTAAAAATCAGCCTTCACAGTACAGGAATATGATGTGTGAGCTTCAAAGGGATGAATGAACTTCATGTTTTTATCCAGATGTAACATCTATGAGCCACAGCAATAACTGATACAAAGAGAGGTCCCTAAAGCTACAGTAGTGGCACTTAAAGCTCAGCAGTTATTAACAGCTGCCTAATTGGACTCAAGGTGTGACTGATAGGAAAAAACACATGCTTATTACTGCAAACCATGTATATGAGAAAAATAGTAATTTAAAAGTGATACATTACTTTGAAATTGTTATTCATAGGCAACAGCTACTTAAAAGCTAAAAGAAAAAAGTGAGCCACTGGGTTAATATGAAATAACCACACAAAAGTCAAGGTCTTTTTTTCTGTATATCTTCAATATGAAATGAAAAAAAAAAAATAGAAAGAAAAGGACTGGAGTGATGCCCAGTGGCAAAAGTGCCTGCAGCACAGGTGTCAAGTCCTGTGTTTGGCTCTTCAGAAGCCGTGAGAAGACACACAGATTAGAACCTGTCTGAAGCACAGCAACAGCAGAGAAAGATGACAGGTGGATCTAGAAGAATCTTCAGAAGATTTCAGATAATCTAGCCTGCTGAACAGAGGAAGGGTAACCAAACCCGAGACTATGGCCCAAGAAGGTTTGACTGTCAAGACTAACACATGGGTTGTCCTCTGATCTCTAACCTACACTGTGTCATGAACATGGCCAAATACACACACACACACACACACACACAAACACACATACAAACACACACATTTCAAAATTCCAATAAAGTAGTGAAAATGCATAAATTTTGTGTGCAAACACACAAATACTCTTGGTAATAACTAATAACTAAGATATACTGAGATATATTATACATCCTTAAGCACATACATTGTTAATTGGTCTAGTCTCATTTCAACCATGAAACATTTTTACTAATTTCAGCTTTTAAATTGCAAAACGGTATTATATAATATGTCCTAGTTTAGACAGGTGGTTAGTGACAAAAATAAGCTTCATCCTTCTTCCATCATAATTACAAAATCCTTTACTCTACCTTTGAATCTAAATTGAGCAATAAATGCACAAATTACTTTCAAATTGGCTTAAGTTTGATAAGCTCGCTTACATTTTATATGAACACTTAAACTGCTCATTAAAATAAATGATAGTAATTAATTAAGTTATGATGTATGTGAATATTAGGTATCAGCATTTATAATCAAATATAAATGATACTAAATTTTTGTAGGCAAATTATAGACACAGTTCTAAAATTTACTCATTAAAGAAAAAATTTTATTGAATTTGTAAAAAAAATTGCTGATATCATTTTATGAATAGGTGACATAAGGTAAATAAATTTGATTGAGTGTAGTAATTCAGTTTCCTTATTGGATTAATCTATAAAATATCTCCACAGTGAATAAAATAAACATAAACTTGCATCAAATTTAATAAACAGAAGAATATCTATGAAGACCTTATATAATGACGTCCTTTAATGCAAAAGAAAAAGTTATATCTATAAAGTTATAGCAAGGTGGCATCACTTTTGTATTATATAGCAATTTTTTCTTTCTAATGACAATATAAAATGTTTATTTTGAAGAAACAGTTGTGTAGTCTAAAAAAGCCAAACATAAATATATTGTGTAAATTTGCTTAAGCACTTCTCAATTTGAAATTATGCCTCTACATAACATACTGCATGTATATTGTTATGGCTGTATAATTAGAAATCAATATAAACTAGAAGCCAATAAGATCATTTCAATGAATGAGTGCACTAGAAATGTCATAATATAATCATGAAGAGAGATACTATCAACAGTATAAAATATTTTTTTTAAAAGGAAGAGAAATGGATGAATTTTTCACAGTACTGTGCTAAACTTATCAGTCTCAAAAGGCTCTGCCTTATATGATTTCTAATATATGTCTTTCTGGAAAAGGTAACAGTATAGAGAAAAGTAAATTACTAGTGGCTTCTAGAAGGTTAGGGAGAGTTTGAATATATGATTGGAACCTTCAAGCAAACTCTGCTGCAGTGGAGGAAATACACTGGACAGAAGAGCTAGAATGTAAAGAAGAATATGCAGTTAATAAGCCTTGTGTCATGGTTGATCTAAGATTGAGACACTATAGAACATGAATAGGTCTCTCTCCTAAGATGCAGGAGTCTTCAGGAGGAGAACACATTATGAAGGAGTAAGCAATGATAATTTCTGGGTTTTCCAATAATTTATTTTTTATTTAAATATTTAAATATTTATTTATTTATTTATCAATGTATTCATTTGAAAAGATAGCCAGACTTTGAAATGAGTTTATGAAATAGAAATTTATCAATTGTATCACATAATTCATCAAATATACAATAGATATTCCATGTTATCACTATTTTTATTTTCTCTCTAAATATTACCTCTGACTATTAAAAAACAACAAAAATACAATATTGATCAAAGAATTCCTGAACAATACAATTTTAAGAATATAAGAAAACTATGCTTATTGGGAATTTTTTTAAAAAGTGATATTTGTACACAGGTTTATTGTATTTATCCTTTCTCCTCCTCCCTTTTCCTATGTTACCTAACTCCATTAAAATGCATGAAGCCTTTTATAATTATTACTAGAAGCTTCTGGAATAAACATTATTGATTACTTTACTAGAAAGCTCAATACTTGGTGCATATAATCTGTTTTGGAGGCTTTGTGTCTGCAGGAAAAAAATTTAATTAATGAACTCAAAGATGTGTTTATTCATCTAAGAGATGACATAGTAGTGGAAGTTTTGTGACTCAGTTGGAGCTACATGTTGATTTAGTAACTATGCATAAATGTAAATCCCAATGTGTTTTAAATTCTGGGGGTTTTTCAAAACTACTCTTGTCAAAATTCAACAGAACTGAATCAAAATGAAACATAAGAGTAAAGCCAAATCTCATGCATATTGCATAAATAAATAAGTTCTAAAATAATGTTAACAAGTTACATGAGAACAATATAAGAATTAATTCAGGAGATGTTCTTCTAGTGAAGATACAAATATCCAATTGAGTCTTATAAAACAGCATGCAAAATAGCATGCATTGGCAGCCTCCACTGATTAAGTATTTCCAGTGGCTCATACAGAGATGGCTATGTGCTATGTAAACTATAGTTTTCATGGCAGTTTTATTGCACGCTTCAAATCAGTGCTTTTAGAACCACAAAACTGTATCTTGGGGTGACTCTTACCAAACATGTGAAAGATCTGTATGACAAGAACTTCAAGACTCTGAAGAAAGAAATGGAAGAAGACCTCAAAAAATGGGGAAAACCTCCCATGCTCATGGATCGGTAGAATCAATATAGTTAAAATGGCCATTTTGCCAAAAGCAATATACAGATTCAATGCAATACCCATCAAAATCCCAACTCAATTCTTCACAGAGTTAGAGCAATTATCAAATTCATCTGGAACAACAAAAAACCCAGGATAGCTAAAACTATTCTCAGCAACAAAAAAAAAAGTCTGGGGGAATCAGTATCCCTAACCTCAAGCAATACTACAGAGCAATAGTGTTAAAAACTGCATGGTATTGGTACAGTGACAGGCAGGAGGATCAATGGAACAGGATTGAAGATCCAGAAATGAACCCACACACCTATGGCCACTTGATTCTCGACAAAGAGGCTGAAAACATCCAATGGAAAAAAGATAGCCTTTTCAACAAATCGTGCTGTTTCAACTGGAGGTCAGCATGCAGAAGAATGCGAATTGATCCATCCTTGTCTCCTTGTACTAAGCTCAAATCCAAATGGATCAAGGACCTCCACATAAAGCCAGACACTCTGAAGCTAATAGAAAAGAAACTGGGGAAGACCCTTGAGGACATCGGTACAGGGAGAAAGTTTCTGAACAGAACACCAATAGCGTATGCTCTAAGAGCAAGAATTGACAAATGGGACCTCATAAAATTACAAAGTTTCTGTAAGGCAAAGGACACCATCAAGAGGACAAATCGGCAACCAACAAAATGGGAAAAGATCTTCACCAATCCTACATCAGATAGAGGGCTAATATCCAATATATACAAAGAACTCAAGAAGTTAGACTCCAGAAAACCAAACAACCCTATTAAAAAATGGGGTACAGAGTTAAACAAAGAATTCTCACCTGAAGAACTTCGGATGGCGGAGAAGCATCTTAAAAAATGCTCAACTTCATTAGTCATTAGGGAAATGCAAATCAAAAGAACCCTGAGATTTCACCTTACAGGAGTCAGAATGGCTAAGATTAAAAATTCAGGAGACAGCAGGTGTTGGAGAGGGTGTGGAGAAAGAGGAACACTCCTCCACTGCTGGTGGGGTTGCAAATTTGTACAACCGCTCTGGAAATCAGTCTGGCGGTTCCTCCGAAAACTGGGCACCTCACTTCCAGAAGATCCTGCTATACCACTCCTGGGCATATACCCAGAGGATTCCCTACCATGTAATAAGGATACATGTTCTACTATGTTCATAGCAGCCCTATTTATAATTGCCAGATGCTGGAAAGAACTCAGGTATCCCTCAACAGAAGAGTGGATGCAAAAAAATGTGGTATATCTACACAATGGAGTACTATTCAGCCATTAAAAACAATGAATTCATGAAATTCTTAGGCAAATGGATGGAGCTAGAGAACATCATACTAAGTGAGGTAACCCAGACTCAAAAGGTGAATCATGGTATGCACTCACTAATAAGCGGATATTAACCTAGAAAACTGGAATACCCAAAACATAATCCACACATCAAATGAGGTACAAGAAGAAAGGAGGAGTGGCCCCTTGTTCTGGAAAGACTCAGTGAAGCAGTATTCGGCAAAACCAGAACGGGGAAGTGGGAAGGGGTGGGTGGGAGGACAGGGGAAGAGAAGGGGGCTTACGGGACTTTCGGGGAGTGGGGTGCTAGAAAAGGGGAAATCATTTGAAATGTAAATAAAAAATTATATCAAATAAAAAAAGAATAAAAGAAAAAAAAGAACCACAAAACTGTATTTTCTTATACATTGAGTTATCTTCATTAATTTGGAAAAAATGTCAAACCTGATATATCAGTGGGCTTTTAGGTAGCATGATGTGATAGATTTCAGAAAACCAGAGCGAGGAATATCAGCTTTATTTGCAGTGTAATTCAACTGGTTCATAGAATTAACCTACATAAATAACAAGACAAAAGCAAAAAAAAAAAAATACTATCCAGCAAAATACTCTTCTGAGACTTGTCAATAAAACTTAACAACATTTCTAGGTTACAGCATGTTCATACTACCTAGCTCCAAATTTGAGATTGGACAACTTTCTTGGCTGATTGCATGTTGAGGTATTCAGCAGAAATTTTTATGGTAATTGGGATAAGTCAAGTTATGTGCCCTTTCTGCCCCTACAAATCTCTCAACATTAGACCTTCTATTTGAGAAATATAACACCTTAAAGAGATACAGAAATCTAAGTTAAAAATTACAATACCTTTTGAAATGTGTTGTTATAAAGGTTAAGCACAAGGTTTTATTGTAACTGAGTAACAGAAGCAATTAACTCCAGGTAATAAAATCTCAGAAAAGTTAATAGAAGTGCTGATAATTGGGTGATCAAGATACTGAGCATGAAGAAATTACCTGGGAGAGAACACTGGGGAAAGAGATAATGAGTATGAGCACATTTTAAAGGAGACAATACTTGTGTACCTGAAGACCCAGGATCCACTGTGTTCATGTTGTCACCAATATTTAAGGATGGTCATGGACATCTGATAAATATACATGTCTAAAGTTTGCATTTAATATAATTAATGTGAAAATAGTTTGATATTGAAATTTTATGATCTACTTTACAGATAGAAATAGTAACAATACTTCAGAAACATAATCACCCTTCTTTACTATTTTATGATTTACATATTAGATAGTGTACTTAACGTGGGAAGTAAATTAGAAAGATGTGGTCTACCTAGAAATGAAAATTCCTAACATGTTTAAGAGTTATCAAATTAGTACAAGTCCTAGTCAGTCAGACAATTTATTCCATCAGTAAAAGTTGCCTCTAAGAGCAAAATAAATTTGAATAAGTAAATCATATAAAACTAAAGCTTTGTGGATATACATCTCACAAGTTTCCTCAGAATTTAATCTCCACTCTGAAGCATGGTATAGTTTTAATTTAGTTTTCAGCAACCTACTTTAAAAATTTGACTTAAAATGCAGTAAATGGATTTTCCTGGATATTATTGTATTAAAGCTAATTACAAAAAAAGATAAATAAGATCAATTTGCTCAATGATAAATGATAAAGTCTGGCCGATAGGAACCATTTTAATTTTCTAAGTATTAACTAACCAGGGAAAAACATTTTGTATTCTCAATCCCCTGTAGGGATCCAGCTCTTAGCAGTTGGAGGCATGATGATTTTAGGTTCAAGGCCAGCTTCAATTTATACAGATGATATTTCAGGATTAGGAAGAAATATAAATAAATCATATATGAACATAAATCCTTGTGGATATACATCTTGCAAGAATATTTATGAAGGATTTCACATGGACAGAAGTTTGGAAAGCAAAGTTCTTAATTTGAACAAGAATGATAAAAACAAAGCCTTTACTACATCAATTTTTCAGTCCCACTCTTGGGACAAAGAGTTTACAGTGATGTTGTGGTATGGGACCTTGTTCTTTCAGTCTCCAAAACATTATTAGCTTCAATTTTGTGTTTTATAAAGATTTAGTTTCCTTTTAATTGGTGAAAAAACAACATAAATAAGTGTGGGTGGATATTTACACAAGTGCCCTCGGAGATAAGAAGAGGGTGTTTGATTGAACTAGAGTTGGAAGTACAAGTGATTATAAGGTTCATAAGGGAAATTGCTCTGAAGTTCTCTTTCTTTTTTGGATCTTCGAGTGGTCTTGGCATCACTGTGGCTTTGTAGAACGAGTTGGGTAGTGATCCTTTTGTTTCTATTTTGTGAAAAAATTTGAAGTGTATTGGTATTAGGTCTTCTTTGAAGATCTGAGAGAATTCTGCACTAAAACCATCTGGTCCTGTGCTTTTTTTTTTGGTTGGAAGACTTTCTATGACCCCTTCTATTTCTGTAGGTGTTATGGTACTGTTTAGATGATCTATTTGATCCTGATTTAATTTTGGTGTTTGGTATCTATCTAGGAAATTGTCCATTTCCTCCAGATTCTCCAGTTGTGTTGAGTATAGGCTTTTGTAGTAGGATCTGATGATTTTTTGAATTTCCTCAGTTTCTGTTGTTATATCTCCCCTTTCATTTCTAATTTTGTTAATCTGGATACTGTCTCTGTGTCCTTTGGTTAGTCTGGCTAAGGGTTTATTTATCTTCTTGATTTTCTCAAAACCTGGCTCCTGATTTTGTTGATTCTTTGTATGGTTTTATTTGTTTCCACATGATTGATTTCAGCCCTGAGTTTGACGATTTTCTGTCTTCTACTCCTCCTGGGTGAATTAGCTTCTTTTTGTTCCAGAGCTTTCAGGTGTGTCGTTAAGCTGCTAGTGTATGCTCTCTCAATTTTCTTTTTGGAGGCATTCAGGGCTATGACTTTTCCTCTTAGCACTGCTTTCATTGTGTCCCATAGATTTGGGTATGTTGTTTCTTCATTTTCATTAAGTTCTAAAAAGTCTTTGATTTGTTTCTTTATTTCTTCCTTGGCCAAGGTATCATTGAGTAGAGTATTGTTCAGCCTCCATGTGTAGGTGGACTTTCTCTTGTTTTTGTTGCTATTTAAGACCACTCTTTCTCCATAGTGATCTGATAGGAAGCATGGGATTAGTTCGATCCTCTTATATTTGTTGAGGTCTGTCTTGTGACCAATTATATGTTCGATTTTGGAGAAGCTGCCATGAGGTGCTGAGAAAAAGGTATATTCTTTTGCTTTAGGATGAAATGTTACATATATATATATATGTATATACATATATATATATATATATATATATATATATATATATATATATATATATGCTAAATCCAATTAGCTCAAAGCTTCAATTAGTTTCACTGTGTCCCTGTTTAGTTAGCTAGCAGGGCTGCCCAGGCTCTGGGTGCAGGCAAAAGACTGACAGGCTGAGACCCAAGCAATGTTAGCCTTGGGTTATGTCTGCCTACCTGGCACTGTCTGTTAGATCTTTCTGGCATCTGGGAGCCAAGATGGCGGAGTGCTCCTCCAAGTGCTGGTCAGTCTGCAGAGCAAACGACCCCCCCCCCAAAAGGATTGGCACACAGATGTCCCACAGAGCTGCCCAGGCCCTGGGTGCAGGAAAAAAGCCTGACAGGCTGAGACCCAAGCAATGTTAGCCTCAGGTTATGTCTGCCTACCTGGCGCTGTCAGATCTCTCCAGTGTCCAAGAGACAAGATCTCATTAGGATTATACAGGTGGGACAAGTCTCAAAATTCTCCTAACACTGAACATCCAACATGCATGAGTTTCAACATGTACAGGGGCTTGCTGAAATATTGAAAAATAGAACTCATCTGTCTTCTAAGAGAAGGCTAATCCATGAATGCAGCAACTACAAACAGGTTTTGGGTTATGATCCTTGCCTATAGTCCATATAGTCTGTTAAATGGAATGAGAATTTGTCTTTCAGTATCCATTATAAGTACATTTAATACTTGATTCATTTTTGTTTTTTTGCTATTTTTCCTTTTATTGATAGGTTAATACCAGATTTTAATTACTTTCATATCCTTTTATCCTTTCATATGCATTCCTCCCTCTGAAGCCCTTCTTTTCCCCCAAAACTGACCTCTTATTTAGTTTTTTATAGATATTTTCTTTATTTATTTTATTGAATACATTATTCATTTACATTACAAATGCTAAAACCTTTCCCAGTTTCCCTCCACTCTGAAAACCCCTAACTCCTCCTCCTACCCCCTGCCACCAAGTATATGACCCTCCATCCAACCCTCTTCCCCACCCCCGATTTCCATTTGTTGGGTATCTATTAAGCCTTCACAGGACCAAGGACCTCTCCTCCCATTGATGCAATTGGAACAATGCCTTCCTCTGCCACACTTTTGGTTGGAACCATCTGTACTCCTTGGTTGATGGTTTAGTCCATAGGGGTCCTAGGGCATCGGGGTGGCCGACATATTTCTTCTTCCCATGGGGCTGCAAACCCCTTCAGCTCCTCCAATCCACCCTCCAACTCCCCCATTGGAGACCCCATGCTTAGTCCAATGGTTGTCTGCTAACATCTTTCTTTGTATCTGTAAGGTTCTGGCAGGGCCCCTCCAGAGACAACCAAAACAGCCTCCTTTTGGTATGCACTTCTTGTTGTCTTTATTTATATTTCAAATGTTATCCTCTTTCCTTGTTTTCCCTCTGACAATCTCCTATCCCACCCCCTCACCATGTTCACCAACCCACCCACTCCTGATTCCCTGTCCTAGCATTCCCCTATACTGAAGAATCGAGTCTTCTCAAGACCAAGGGCCTCTCCTCTTATTAATATCCAATAAGTCCATCTTCTGCTACATATGCAGCTGTACCTGTGGGTCCCTCCATGTGTACTCTTTGACCTCTGGGAAGAGCAGTCAGTGGTTTTAATACTGAGCCATTTCTCCGGCCCCTTGACCCCTTATTTTTGTTCCTACTTTTATATGTGTCTGTGGTGGTTGAAGTCATTGTTTCCAGAGGCCCAGGAACTTTTGAGAATTATGGGTGCTTGCTGCTGAAGTAGGATTTGAATGTTTATAATCTGACCCAATTTGAGGTCATTCTCTACTTCCTGTTTACAGGTGATCTTTCAACTTCTTACAACCTCAAACGAGCCTGCTATGTGTTGCCATATATTTCTGCCATGATAAACACTTCTCCCTCTGGACATATAAGCCAAAAATCCACTATTTTGTCCATAAGTTGCCTAGATCATGGTTTTTTCATCATACAATCAGAAACATAACTCATATCAAAGTTAGTACCAGATGTGAGGCTTTTGCTGAGAAGATTCTGACAATGTTTTATAGAGAAATGTGGAAGATCTTGGGACTTTTAGCTAGGAAATCAGCCTAATGCAGTAAATACAGCCTAAAGTTCCATTCCATTAGAAGCCTAGGAGATATTATTGCTTAGAGACAAACTATAGAGACTGTGCTCATGGGTTTTCAGAACAAAGCAAGGTCTTATAAACAGACCGTTCCTGTGATACTTTGGGGAATAATCTGTCTTCCTTCTGCCTTTGTCCTGAGAATTTTTCTGGGACTAAATTACAATAAAATGGATGAATTTCTTCATCAGAAGAAATTTCAAGACAATCTGATGCTGAATTTGCCAAAAATTGGAATAAGGTGGTTTTATTTTCTATGTCCCTCAAATGCTCATATATCAGTATCTTAATACTGATAAGACTTCTGTATATCAGAAGTGAGAAAAGTACAGATGGGGTATTAAAAATGTACAACGTAAAGTTTGCAGAGCAAAGGAACATAGAAGACTAGTTGTTCTTGTTCTGTGACCAAGACATGTGTGGGAAGAAAGGCTGTAATCTAGTAATCCCTTGAAGGAAAGGGCACCAACTCAGCATTAGAATAAAAGAAGGCTCCCCTCAAGGTAAGACACCACCCATCATAGTCTCCAACTTCTTAAAGGAGTTTGAGTTTTCTACTCCCTGAAGGGATCTGTAAACAAAATATGTCAATAATGGTACTCAAATGTATATTGAGGTTGCTGACCATGGTAGTGCCATCTACAGAGTACAGGCATTAGAGGTATGATGGAAGCAGGTACTGTAAAATCTTCCTCTGGTGGTTCAGAGAGCAATTAACTTCATGCAGCAAGTGGCATGTTGGTTCCTGTATGAGGCCCTCAGAGGACAAATGGTTGTGACAGTCCATTGCATGGAGCTGGGAAAGTATAGCCTTGGCATCAGAGGAGTTCCAAAGATACTGAAAGTGGAGGGTCATGAAATATCTGTCAAGGAGAACTGCACACCATGAATGGAACCAGTCCAAATCAGATTTATGTCTTATAGAAATAGAGCAGGAATAGATGTATCTATGGTCTTTTAAATTGACATGGAGACACAGATATCTGTGTCTACTAGTTGTGTTTCCATCTTGCTTGGGTCCAATATTTCCTCACTATGCCCCAGTATTCCATTAAAAATGCTAATATATATTCTATGTCATTGTACACTAAACGTACATTAAATGATTTTACAGGAGTTTGCATTTAAGAGAATGCCTTGTGTCTCAAGATTTTAGACTGGACTTTTTCAGCAGTGTTTAGACTTCAAGAAAATACAGGAAGTTATGTACCTAGATTAGATGCTTCTATATTTTTATTTGAACAATGGTTTATAGAGGTCAAAAAGTGGAATATGGTGGCTTTATTGTCTATGTTCCTCAAAGGCTCATATATCTGATCACTAGGTTCCCATTCAGGGCCATTGCTTGAGGAAATTGTGGTATTACTGGATGATGAAGACTTATTGGGAAAGTGTGACACTGGGAGAGGGCTCTTAGTGGTTTATAGTCTTGTTCCACTTCAGTTCAATATCACTTCTTCCAGTTTGTATTTGTAAATATTAGTTTTCAGTGTTCAACACACCTACCACTTGCTGCCATGCCTAGCTACTTGATCAATTTGTATGTCTCTAGAATTATAAGTCAAACAAACTTTCTCCAATTTACAAGTTATCATAGTGATGGTATTTTAAGTACAGCAATAAAAAGTAACTAATAAAAGTTGCTGACTCATTTGAATTAAGTTGTTTGTGTGAAAATGTGGAATAGGGGTGATTATTTATTTAGCATCTAAAATTTATCAATTCGCTATGCCAGTGAAGAAAGTGACACTTGTTCCATCATCCTCCATTAGCTACCAGTGGTCCCTCAGAAAGGAATGTGGTATCATGAGCCCTTCTACTGTTCATGAGGAAATGTTGATAGGACCAAACTTGTCTTCTATAAATATTCATGATTACAGAGACCATGTTTTGTCCAGAGAACATACTTTTGCCACACATTACCTCATCCTCTCATCCTCCTTTCCATTATAATCCTTGAGCCTTTTAGAGGGCAGTATATGTTACTTATTTGTAACATAAAACTTGATAGTATCTTTGATATTAATATATGATAGACCTATAAGCTTATTCATTAATATTTCCCAATACAGTGCAAGTGTCTCTGGTGAAGGATATGAGCAGAATTAATCTATGGCTGTAAACATAAGTGTTAAGTCCAAGCGATAGTAGGGAGTTCCTACTCAGGATCAGTGATCTCTTCAGTCGCCATCACATGATCAGGTTTACCATACCAAGAATTCAATTCATCCTGTGAAATGGACCTCTCATTCAATCATAAACTGTTGGTTCCCTTTGTACCATTCATGCCACTATTCATTGATGATACATCTTGCTAGTGCAGACATCACTTTAGTGCTCAGAGTTTTGATCTGGGTAAGCATCTTAGCTTTTCAATGTATTTTTTTTTCTCTGCCAAAAGTCTGCGAGGCAAATTCTGGCAGTATGAAAGCTGACAAGCAGGAAGGAAGCTTTGAGCTCCATTCTACATTGATTCCTCCATGTTCTGTGACTAAATGGGATACATCTTCAAAAAAAGATGGATCTTGTCCTCAAATTATCGTGGGTAACCAAGAGCATGGCCACTAATTTGCATTCTTTTGAGGGGCTGTTTGGTCTTTTCCTATTAAATAAGTTGTAGGAAGATGAGATACTCTGGGACATTTAAGAAACTATGGTTTCAGAAGAGAGTCCCACCCATCTTTAGGGTAATTTTGCCTCACAATTAGTGTAGCAGTGCATATTTGCCAAAGCTATCACTCAGTTTAAATAGCACATCTATTATGTAAATGAACTCAGCATCATCCTGGCCCACTGACCTTTCTATTTCAAGCATATTATGGACCCTAGAAGAAATGATAACTAATAAAAGTCTTGAAGGGACAAGAGCAAAGAGATTTTGAAAGGTTAGTTTCAGAGTGTTAAGAAGATAGCATTTCAAAAGATTGTCCTGCTCCTTATGAGACTGTGCATGGTGCTTTGTAGATAAGGACTTGGTAAGTGCTGAGTGACTTTTGAATTTTATCCTGCAGTTGCATCCCTTTTAAATAATAAGTGTGTTCATCTGAATACACATCTTAGCAAATCTCAGAATGCCAAATCGGAAAGTCAACGCTTTCATTATTCAATGATTTATTCAATTCAATCATTCACAGTTAACACAAAATGAAATTAGAGATCTATAACAAGAATTGGAAGTGTGCAACACATTATTTAGTACAATGTAGAATTAAGATGGCTAAGCTTATTTAGTGACTATAAAAACTAATATGAATAAGTAGTACATAGCCATGAACTTGCCATAGAATTTGCTATCTTAACTAAAGACAGGGTGAACGTTAACATCTCAAAGTTATCCTTTTCTTTTTCTGCATGTTTCATTTTCACTAAGTCAGAATATAACTCAGTCTCAATCTAAAAGAGATAAAAGGGATTTATAGGTGTATGTGGAGCAAGCGAAGGCCAGGAGAGACATTAACATTAAAACAATAGTCAGTCGAAACAAATAAAGTTTGTCATTAAATCTATGAAGGAGTAATAATTTAAGCAAGTAGGAGGGGATATGATAGAATAGTGAGTTCCTTATGATTATAATACCTTTAGTATAATTATATACAGTACATAATAATATTGAGTACAATACATAAAAGTACAAATTAAAATGCCAATTAACTTTTTGATACAAAGACTAGAATCATAAGTAATTTGTGGTATATTTTAATTAAGGATGAGTGCTCATAAGAAAATATACATCCTTAGGAACAATATCTCTTGAAACTTCATACTACAAATGTGCCTAATGAATTCAGTATATACTGGAAATTAATGTCTTTCTCTTGATTTATAAATACTTGAAGTTTCTAGAAGTTGAAGCCACTCTTCCAGAGTAAAGAATATTTTTTGGAATTACAATGAAAGAATTTTTAGTTATTTATTTATTGTCTATTTTATTAATTCTTTGAGAGTTGCATGTAATGTATTTTAATTATGTCCATCCCAATCCTTGATTCACCCAATATTCACTCCCATTTCCTAACTACCCAACTTTGAGTCCTTATTTGAAAGCCCTTTAACACCAATTTGTCTATCTCGAATATTCCTGGATGTGTGGTCATCCAGGGGAGTGTGTCTGACTTACCAGGGAAAACTGTCTTTCCTTTCCCCAGCAGCTAACACTAACCAAGAGCTCCACGACTGGGGTAGCAGCATATGTGCCCAATTTCCATCTCCATGTGCTTTGGACTGACTTGGGCTTGTATAGGATTGGTATATTTTTGTCACAACCACCTGAGTTTATATGTTCATCTGCCTTTATGTGTCCAGAAGAGGTGTCTTTGTAGTCAGACATTAACTCTGGCACTTAGATTCTTTCTGTCCCCTCTTTCTCAATGATCTCTGAGTCTGGGTTGGAAGGAGTGTATTATAATGATATTCCTTTTAGGGATGAACATCCTGCAGTACAGTCTCTCAGATGCTGTACACTGGCTAATTGTGTGTCACTGCTAATCAGTCTTCTGAAAATAGAAATTTCTCCTATAAGTGTTTCTGAGTATATTTGCATTCGTTAAATCATTAAGGTCCGTTTAATAATATGTACCTTTATCAGCATAGTAGTATGAATTTCTCCCTTAGGTTTTATCAGTAGGCTTTCAGTTCATTAATCTGGTTTCAGAACCAGATACAAGATTTTCTTATAGTTAAGGATGTAAAGCCAATGAAATAAATGACGTATTGCTCCTATGTTTGTGTCACCATTGCACCAATAGCATATCTTACTAATCCTGTCATGTTTGAATCTTGAAGTATTCATATCTGTGTCTGATAACTTTCACAGCAATGCGAGCAGAGTGAAACCTAGGCAGTATAGGCAATAGAATGAAGATTACACACACACACATACACACACACACACACACACACACACACAGCAAGCTTGACTTCATAGTCCATGACTCAAGCAAATGATGTCTTCAGAAATAGAGCTACCATTGAGATCTTGAAAGATGCAAGGGATATGGCAATAATCTACAGTGTTGAAGCAGTCTATGCTCTGACCAAGAACTCCAAAAGAATCAACACCTGTCTGACACTTCAGCAGTATTTGTTAGCTTCTGGTGTCTAGCAATTTCATTGTTGGTGAGTGTAATCGATTTTAATTATTACTGAATCTCTCAATATTAACTTTTTCCCATTTCTAGTACTGGAATCTACATCTACAAAAGTTTGGGAAATAGGCCTGGAGTCATATCGTAGATATATTATTCATAAACTTTTAAGTGAGGGTGGTAGAGATTGATATTTCAAGTGAATAAATCAAATAATAATAATAATCACAATAAACAACTTTAGAATTCCAAATATTTCTTTACATAATGGCTCCCTTTAAACAGAATTATCCAAAGTGTGTTTTAATTTCATATTTCTATGAATAGCTGTCATATTCATATTTCTATTTTAAAATAATCAGACAGTAATACTGAATCACATCTTAATATTTACATGAATTAATCAAGTGGAAGTATATCTGTCTGAAATAAAATCATAAGAAAAATATTACAGTTTCTAAATAAGTTATTCAAAAGAGTCAAATGATTAAGAACATTGCGTAAAAGGGCTAAAAATTGTAGCTGTCATTGATTTGCAACCCCACTTACTTTACTGTTTTCTCCACAGGTTGAATGAATCGTAACACTTTTTGTTTGGAATTATTATTGACTTTTTTCAATGACGTGCACATTTCTTAGACTTTTCATTTTATCATTTCTACATGTATTTTATGAGGAAGTTATTCTAAAAATAATTTGAGTTTTGTAAGTTAGTGTTGTGCCTGTGCAGGTGTTGCCTGTTCATGTATGGTACTGAAGGAAGAGGAGTGTGTATATTAGCATCAAAATAAGTTGCTCTCTGTTCTGACAGTTTAGATCCATCCCAACTTGAATGGCTAACGAACTGTCCCTGAAAGCTCTTGCTGATAGCTCCATCTGCGTTCATTTTCCAGGCAGCCTGATGCGGCAACCAAAATTAAACGGACAATAGAATAGTTGACTGAGCCACTATCTCCTTGAGTACCAGCAAAAAGCCTCCATGATGAAACATGGCATTAGAAATCAAAATTTAAAAATATTTATTTCCATGTTTAGCCAGTTCTATACAGAACACGAGAACTGTTATTGGCCCCTATTTTGAATAGGAAGAGATTAGATGCTCATGCAACTGTCATATATTTACAGCAATTCTAATAATGGCTGTTCATTAATAATGACCTGTCATGTAGCTTATTTAGTTTAATTTGTGAAATTTAGAATTTAGTACACTATTTTCAAACCAATGCATTTTTTCACATCTTCATATTCATGTGCCTACGCAATGAGATGCTTATAGTTTCTCCCTACATTATGAATATTATGCATTGGAGTAACTAAATCCTCATGGCCTTGTGTTTTCCTTTGCCTTGTAGAATGTAGCCTCAAGAACATTCGCTTTCACTCCTCCGTTACATGGAATATGTCTCCACATGACTACAGACTAGCCTGGTAGAGGATGAAAGACCTTACACTGAGTTACTCATGTTGCCTCAGCCAACTTCCAGTCTAGCAACCCACATATGAATAAGGCTAGATTAGAGAGTCAGATCACCCAACTTGTTAACAGATCATGTATACAAAACCTACATAAAATTAGCCATCTCCTTGTAGGCTACAGAGCTATATCTCTTCACTATACCCTCATAAATTACATCAGTGATTGTTATTTAATGCCATGGAAAAGTAGGTTTTATAGTTTACTTCTTGGTTTTATAGATGCAATTTTTCTAGACCATAGCCACATTAATTTATCTTGTCTGTAACTGCATTAAGGCTTTAGTAGTGAAGTCATCTAGTTGAAATAGAGACTGAACTTTTCCTATCTCATCATTCACATTGCTTACTGATCCTTTTTTAATCTACTATCTGATCAGGCAGGTTGTTTCAAAGTACTGATAAGCATTTATATCAGCAATATTTTACCAGTAATGTTTGCTTTAGCAAAATGTAATATAACACTAGATTGTTATTTCTAATTATTTTGCAGATGATTTGAGTACATTAATAATAAATTCAGAATCAGCAACGAGGCATCAGATTCACATTGAAGAAGTCAAAGTACTACCCATTAGTATAATTTAACTAAGAGCAAGCCCAGGTTTGAATCCTTGCCTTCACTCTTCAGGTGTCTTTCATCATTCTTGTCTGTCTGTTCTGTGAGTCTGAATCTGTGCTGCCTGAGAGGTCTCCTGCTGAATATGCCCCTGTGTGTCTGTCTGTGCCTGTCCCTGTATCACGGTTTGGGTGTTTGTTCATTGTGTCTCTTTCTGTGAATATGACTGCCTGAATGTTCCTAAGAAAGGGCTTTGATCTAATTTTATTTAAATAATACCAGAAAACCAAAAAGAATGACATGGGGGAAGGAATGGGGAATAATTTACAGAAAAAAAGTAATGGGGTTCTACAAAGGATTAAGTCATTGAGTCTGACTGACTCAGATAACAAAATGTTCTAAAAATGTCATTGCTTATCCAGCAGTATTAAAATGTGGTATTTAATATACATGGTGGTTCTCCATTTTATTCAATGTTTACACAAAATAATACATATGCAAACATACATGCATGGAAGAACACATTATTTAAATTTCTATATAGGCATTAGCTTAGGATATGAACATTGATTGCATGGTCAATCCAAAGCAAGAAAGATTATTTGTTGAATTGTTTTAAGGTAGATTAAGCAAACAGACTGAGTGCACATTAGGGTAGAAGTCTTGAGTTTTAAATGACCTAAAGTCATATTACTAACATTGGCAGGGCAGTCCAGCAAAAGTTTTTGTCTCTTAGAATGTATGTTATTTTACAGCAATATTGTATTACTGAATATTTTTAAACAATTGTATTATTGCTTTTTATATAATATAATCCATCATTGCCAAGTAATGGAAATACAGGAGTGCAAATCAGACAAGATGCTGATACTATATAGTTACCATCCTAGATAATAGATGCGAATAGAATGCACACATAGACACAAATACAGTCAGAATCACAAAGTATCACCATTTTGAAAATATCAATCATTTTATATGAGAAGTGATATTATTTTAAATACCAAAATGTACAATTGAAGAGCTCTTGAGACAATAAAGAGAAAATTTTTGTTAATTTAGCAGACAAAAGGTGGGAATACATTAGTGAAAATAGTAGAAAATACCTGTAGAAAAAAATATAAAAATGATGGTGAGTCCAGTGGTCTGGAACTAGGAGGAAATGTGCTTACAGAATACATAAAAGACAAAGAACTCTATATGTACTAGGATTACAGTGGTGCAAACTAGGCACCTGACTTGGCTTGTTACTCAGGCTAATGCATCAGTGGTTGTCAAGCCTTAGGGCTCAGTTAGTCTAATGTGGGATGTTCTATAGAAGTTCATAAACACCAAGCTTTGAAAGTTAATACGAAGAAGACTGTTAAACATGTCAATGATTTTTTATATAAGTGTTTCATAAACAATAAATAGGATTTTAAAGTGTGTTTCAACTTTTCAGTTTAAAGCTTGACTTCTAGAATGTATAATTGTTCACACATGGATATTATAAGATCATGTAGTCTCCTTTACAAAGCCTCAGACACTAATGTCTGTGGAATTTATTTTAAATGATAGTTACTATAGAGGATGAATTATCATGAGAGACAGAAACAGAAAGACGTGTTTATACAATATCTTTTTTTTAATTTATTGATATATTCATTTACATTTCAAATGATTTCCCCTTTTCTGGACCTCCACTCCCTGAAAGTCCCATCAGTCCCCTTCCCTCCACCTGTTTTCGCACCCAACCATTCCCACTTCCCTGTTCTGATTTTGCTCTATACTGCTTCACTGAGACTTTCCAGAACAAGGGGCCACTCCTCCATTCTTCTTATACCTCATTTGATGTGTGGATTATGTTTTGGGTATTCCAGTTTTCTAGGTTAATATCCACTTATTAGTGAGTGCATACCATGATTGCTCTTTTGAGTCTGGGTTACCACACTTAGTATGATGTTCTCCAGCTCCATCCATTTGCCTAAGAATTTCATGAATTCATTGTTTCTAATGGCTGAATAGTACTCCATTGTGTATATATACCACATTTTTTGCATCCACTCTTCTGTTGAGGGATACCTGGGTTCTTTCCAACTTCTGGATTATAAATAGGGCTGCTATGAATATAGTAGAACATGTATCCTTATTACATGCTGGGGAATCTTTTGGGTATATGTCCAGGAGTGGTATAGCAGGATCTTCTGGAAGTGAGGTGCCCAGTTTTCAGAGGAACCGCCAGACTGATTTCCAGAGTGGTTGTATCAATTTGCAACCCCACCAACAGTGGAGGAGTGTTCCTCTTTCTCCACATCCTCTCCAACACCTGCTGTCTCCTGAATTTTTAATCTTAGCCATCCTGACTGGTGTAAGGTGAAATCTCAGGGTTGTTTTGATTTGCATTTCCTAATGACTAATGAAGTTGAGCATTTTTAAGATGTTTCTCTGCCATCCGAAATTCTTCATGGGAGAATTCTTTGTTTAACTCTGTACCCCATTTTTAATAGGGTTGTTTGGTTTTCTGGAGTCTAACTTCTTGAGTTCTTTATATATATTGGATATTAGCCCTCTATCTGATGTAGGATTGGTGAAGATCTTTTCCCAATTTGTTGGTTGCCGATTTGTCCTCTTGATGGTGTCCTTTGCCTTACAGAAACTTTGTAATTTTATGAGGTCCCATTTGTCAATTCTTGATCATAGAGCATATGCTATTTGTGTTCTGTTCAGAAACTTTCTCCCTGTACCGATGTCCTCAAGGGTCTTCCCCAGTTTCTTTTCTATTAGCTTCAGAATATTTGGCTTTATGTGGAGGTCCTTGATCCATTTGGATTTGACCTTAGTACAAGGAGACAAGAATGGATCAATTCACATTCTTCTGCATGCTGACCTCCAGTTGAACCAGCACCATTTGTTGAAAAGGCTATCTTTTTTCCATTGGATGTTTTCAGCCCTTTTGTCAAGGATCAAGTGGCCATAGGTGGGTGGGTTCATTTCTGGATCTTCAATCCTGTTCCATTGATTTGCCTGCCTGTCACTGTACCAATACCATGCAGTTTTTAACACTATTGCTCTGTAGTATTGCTTGAGGTCAGGGATACTGATTCCCCCAGACTTTCTTTGGTTGCTGAGAATAGTTTTAACTATCCTGGGTTTTTTGTTATTCCAGGTTAATTTGATTATTGCTCTTTCTAACTCTGTGAAGAATTGAGTTGGGATTTTGATGGGTATTGCATTGAATCTGTATATTGCTTTTAGCAAAATGGCCATTTTAAATATATTGACCCTGCCGATCCATGAGCATGGGAGGTTTTCCCATTTTTTGAGGTCTTCTTCCATTTCCTTCTTCAGGGTCTTGAAGTTCTTGTCATACAGATCTTTCACATGTTTGGTAAGAGTCACCCCAAGGTGCTTTATACTGTTTGTGGATTTGTGAAGGGGGTCATTTCCCTAATTTCTTTCTCAGCCTGCTTATCCTTTGAGTATAGGAAGGCCACTGATTTGCTTGAGTTGATTTTATAACCTGCCACTTTGCTGAAGTTGTTTATCAGCTGTAGGAGTTCTCTAGTGGAGTTTTTTGGGTCACTTAGGTAGACTATCATGTCATCTGCAAATAATGATAGTTTGACTTCTTCCTTTCCAATTTGTATCCCTTTGACCTCCTTATGTTGTCGAATTGCCTGAGCTAGTACCTCAAGTACAATATTGAAAAGATAAGGAGAAAGGGGGCAGCCCTGACTAGTCCCCGATTTTAGTGGGATTGCTTCAAGTTTCTCTCCATTTAGTTTGATGCTGGCTACCATTTTGCTGTATATTGCTTTAACGATGTTTAGGTATGAGCCTTGAATTCCTGTTCTTTCCAAGACTTTAAGCATGAAAGGATGCTGAATTTTGTCAAATGCTTTTTCAGCATCCAATGAAATGACCATGTGGTTTTTTTCTTTGAGTTTGTTTATGTAGTGGATTGCATTGATGGATTTCCATATATTGAACCAACCCTGCATCCCTAGGATAAAGCGTACTTGATCATGGTGGATGATCATTTTGATGTGTTCTTGGATTTGGTTGGCAAGAATTTTATTGAGTATATTTGCATCGATGTTCATAAGGGAGATTGGTCTGAAGTTTTCTTTCTTTGTTGGATCTTTGTGTGGTTTGGGTATCAGCATAATTGTGGCTTCGTAGAAGGAATTGGGTAGGATTCCTTCTGTTTCTATTTTGTGGAATAGTTTGAAGAGTATTGGTGTTAGCTCTTCTTTGAAGGTCTGATAGAATTCTGCACTGAAACCATCTGGTCCTGTGCTTTTTTTGGTTGGAAGACTTTCTATGACCCCTTCTATTTCTTTAGGGGTTATGGGACTGTTTAGATGATCTATTTGGTCCTGATTTAATTTTGGTATTTGGTATCTGTCTTTTTCCAGAGTATAGTTTCTCTCCCTGTATTGAAGTTTTCTGTCTATTATTCTTTGTAGATCTCGGTTTGTGGAAAGATATTGTGTAAATTTGGTTTTGTCATGGAATGTCTTGGTTTCTCCATCTATTGTGATTGAGAGTTTTGCTGGGTATAGTAGTCTTGGCTGACATTTTTGTTCTCTTAGAGTCTGCATGAGATCTGCCCAGGATCTTCTAGCTTTCATGGTCTCTGGTAAGAAGTCTGGTGTGATTCTGATAGGTCTTCCTTTATATGTTACTTGGCCTTTTCTCTTATTGCCTTTAATATTCTTTCTTTGTTTAGTGCATTTGGGGTTTTAATTATTATGTGGCAAGAGGTATTTCTGCTCAGATTCAGTCTGTTTGGAGTTCTGTAGGCTTCTTGTATATTCATAGGTATCTCTCTCTTTAAGTTGGGAAAGTTTTCTTCCATAATTTTGTTAAAGATATTTGCTGGCCCTTTCTGTTGTAAATCTTATATTTGCATCTATGGACCCTGATTTCTTCTCAAGGTTTTCTATCTCCAAAGTTGTCTCCCTTTGTGATTTTTTAGTTGGTTCTACTTCTGTTTTTAGATCCAGGATGGTTTGCTCAGTTCCATCATTTGTTTGTGTTTTCCTGTAATTCTTTAAGAGATTTTTGTGTTTCCTCTTTCATGACTTCTGCCTCTTGACTCAAGTTCTCCTGCATTTCTTTAAGTTTTTTTTTTTTTTTTGCGTTTCTTCTTAATTGGCTTCTATCTCTTGAGCCTTATTTTGCATTTCTTTAAGTGATTTTTCTGTTTCCATTATACGGGTTTCTAGCTTATTCATGTTCCCCTGTATTTCTTTAAGAGATTTATTTATGTCCCTTTTGTGTTCTTCTAGCAGCATCATGATCAGTGATTTTAAATCCAAATCTTGTTTCTCTGGTGTGTTGGCATAACCAGAACTTGCAGAGTTTGGTTCAGATGTTGCCATGTTGCCTAGATTTCTGTTAGTAGCGTTCCTTCGTTTGCCCTTTGCCATCTTGTTCTCTGGAGTTATTTGGTCTTGTCCCTGCCTGGTGTTTGGACCTCCTGAGGGGCTCTGGGGCTATTACTGCAACACTATATGGCTGTGTTACCCCTGTAGCTGCTGATGTGCTGTCTTCCTCTTGGGTGCCCTTCCAGCTCTAGTGTGCTTTGCCCCAGATTGTGTCTGTGAACCAGATGGAGCCTGTTTGCACCTTCAGGGAGTGCTGATGGTGTATGCTGCCAGGACCTTTTCTGCCTGCTGATCACTCTGCTGGGCAGCCTATCTCCCAACCGGGTTGGTGCACACAAGGCTAGCCTGGCTGCTCAGGCCCTGGGTCCAGGTAAAAGCTTGGGAGGCCAAGGTCCAAGCAAAGTTCCCCTCGGGTTATGACTGTTAATTGGGTCTGTCAGGTGGCCAGGATGGTGGGCGTGTGCGCTCGTGCTCCCTGAAAGTGCCGGGAGAGTCTGCTGGGCTAACAGCCTCCTGGGCGGATTGACATACAGATGGCCCACCAAGCCGCCCAGTTCTTGGGGTCAGTCCAGGGCCTGTTGGGGCCTAGACCCCCGCTTTGTTAGCCTCAGGCTATGCCTGTTACTGGTTTTGCCTGCTAGAGCTCTCTGGCATCCTGTAGGCAAAATGGTGGTGCGTGTGCTGGCCTGGGCAAAAAAAAAAACCTCCTCGCTGGGTTGGCACCCTCATGGCCCCCCGAACAGCCCCGGGCCTGGGTGCAGGCCAACGCCTGTCTGGCTTAGATCCCCGCAATGTTGGCCTCGGGTTATGTTTGTGTACCTCAGTCTGTCTGATCTCTCTGGAGTCCGAAACCAAGATGGAGGCGAGTCTCTCGTGACTGGTGGGAGGCAGAGTTCTGATGTGGCTTCTGTGTGGTGAATTCGCAGGTGCTTGCAGCCCGGCTGGCCAGCGAAGGTCAGTGGTCATGGGCGCAGGACCTAACTGGACCCTGTGTTGCCTTGGTTCCACTGCTGATGGCCCTTCAGCTGGACCAGCCACTGCTGCCGTTTATACAATATCTTATTAATTTAAGCAGGAAAATGGATAGGAATGGTGAAATACATACATATTTTGGTTGTATTTTGAATGTATAGATAATCATATCTAGTTATACATTAAATTAGATTCTTATAAGAAAGGGGGATAAAACATAGATGAATACACAGGTCTGCACATGGCTGATTCTGATAAAGATCACATGGAGACTAACAGATGTTTCATAAGGATGCTTCATAAGGATGAGGTTTGAGATAAGTTAAGGCTGATTTGGTGTGCTTCATCAGCTTCTGGTGAAATCTCAATCTCACATTATGAATTATTGAATGAGGAAAACAGAAAGTATTTCACTTTACATCTCCAGGCTACACTTAACATTGGGAAATCAGAGAAGTGAGGAAATATCTTCAAAACAGCCTGAGAAAAACACACTAGGGAAAAAAATAAACAAAGATTTGTTCATGTAGAGAAAACAATGAGCACAACAAAAATAAGCACAAAGTATGTGAATAGGAGGCAGCTGAGGAAAGCAGTTTAAGGAGGTAGGAGACAAGGTCTGTGTCAATTTATGTCTGATCACTGATCAATTACATAAAATTGGCAATTTATATAGGCAACCAAATGACTTGTAAAATTTGCAACCCAGTAAATTTATAACAAAAATTTAAAGTAAATATTTTGTAATTCTTTTCAAAATTAAAGCCTTATGTTTACATAAAATCTGAACATAAGATATGGATTTTTAGACATATGCTTGCACACTTATTAGACTTACCATAGTATGCCATTTTACCAGCATGTTGTATTTAGGTGCAACCTTAATTAGCATGATCAAACTATATTTGTATATTAGTCATAATTGCAGTCTACATTTTACAGTAGGGTTCAATGTTGGGGCATACAATCTGTGGATGTGTTAAGTTTGTAATGACATTGATCAACCATTACACTGTATAACAGAATAGTTTCTGTTCCAAAGAAGTCACCTGTACTCCAAATGTCAATGCTCCCATCTGTTCTCTTGGCCCCTCCAAATCACTGATTCTTTACTATTCCTGGATTTGGTTGGTTTAAATAAATGCTTGGCTAGAGTCTTGAAACATACTTATTCATATTAATTCCTTATTTCAGATAGCTTTTAAGATTCATCCAGGGTGGCTAGCATGCTAGCTTATTTTCTCTTATCACTAGAAAATACCTCACTGTTGGATGCATTTCAGTTTAGTTAATTCACTTCTTAAATGATTCTGTGTTCTTTCCAAGATATATCAATTGCCAATATATATGCTGTAAACAATTTTGTGCTAATTTGTACATTTCTAAGTTTTAGACTCATTTGAAAAAATATGGAGGAATGTCATTTTTAGATTGTATAAGAACATGTTTAGTTTAGTAATAAATAAACGAGTTAATACAATAAACCAGATATGTTCTTTCCCCTAGTGATGCCCGTCATACTGTAAGTTCCTGTCGCTCTGTATTACCACCATCAGATGACTGGGCACATATTTGGGTTTGTCCCATCATCACAGGTATGCAGTAACACATTAAATTAATTTGAAGTTAACTAATAAGTATCATGTTGTACTTTGTTTTGTATCGAAACCTGTCACCTTGTTTGGAGGGGCTTTAAATGATTTGCTCCTGATAATTGAATAGATTTTTTATTCCTATTTTATGAATGCTTTCACTGTTTTTATATTCCTTAAAAATATCTTTTGCAAGTATTGTTTCCCAATCCCCAGTTCATCTTTACTTTTTCTTTCTTTCTTTCTTTCTTTCTTTCTTTCTTTCTTTCTTTCTTTCTTTCTTTCTTTCTTTCTTTCTTTCTTTCTTTCTTTCTTTCCTTCCTTCTTTCTTTCTTTTTTCTTTGTTTTTGTTTTTTGGATTTGGTTTTTTCAAGACAGGGTTTCTCTGTATAGCCCTGGCTGTCCTGGAACTCACTCTGTAGACCAGGCTGGCTTCGAACTCAGAAATCTGCCTGCCTCTACCTCCCAGAGTGCTGGGATTACAGGCGTGTGCCCCCACTAACTGGGAGAATTTTTATCTTACTCGTAACCATTATTTTCATACAATTGGTATATAATCACCACCAAATCCATAGTTTAGGTGTATTTCAGTGGCCAAAGCCTAGATTTCCTTGTGTTAGGTCTTATTTGTATAATCTTGTGTTTACATTTCTATTTGTAATCTCATTTAACTAACTTTAACAAACTCTCTCTGTGTGTATGCATGTGGCTACGGGGCGAAAGCCTGATCAAATGTTTAAGACAGCCATGACCTCATTGAGATATGTCAGTTCTTTTGGCAAATTTCAATAGAATCTATTTGTCCACTGATTTTTGCCTCTCTATTCCTTTCCAGTGAACTTTTTGTACATTTTTTGCAACACTAGCCTTGATTGGTGTTTGCATTAATTTATGTTTACAGTGAGCCTTTGTGGTGTCAAGTTCTCTAATTTTCTACTTTAATGTTGTATGGACTCACATGTTCTTTATATGTTTGGCTTTGCTTTATTTACCTCAATATGACTTAAAATCAGATAGTCAATATCTATTAAATATTTTACTAAATTTTCTTATAGATTTTAGTTGAGATTGATTGCATTTCTTTCTTTATGAACACAAACCTTTGAGAATAAATTTCTAATCTGATTTTAATTTCATAATTAATTTTGAAAAGACTTTCTTTTCATTCAAATATTTTTATTTTTTTTACTACAGTGTACTCATATCCATAGAATAAATACATAAATCTTTAAAAAAAAGAAACTCAGTGGAATAAAACAACATTTTTTATTTTGTACATAGATCGTGTGGTTAGGAATTCAGATAGCACAGCAAAAACTTATTTGTGCTTTCCAGGATCAAGAGTCTAAGCTAGGAACTTTTAAGGCTAGGTGATTTTAAAATGAAATCTTGACATAAAGACACTTGCTCTTGGGGAAGCCCAGGCTGTATATAGAAGACACGCACAAGTGTATGAGTCAATAGTCCCTGCTTAGCAGCACTTCTGCGTGGCAGGCATGTGAGTGAAGACACTTCAACATGATTCTATGTCCTATCTGTTAAGTCATCTAAAGCTATTCATTTTTTTCATTCTATTTTTAAATGCATAACATATAATGATATATCTGTAGTTTTCAGAGAAAATAAAAAAAATTGGTATGGTGGGTGGGGGGGTAGGGGAGCACCCTCATAGAAGCAGGGGCATGGGGGATAGAATAGAGGGTTTGCTGTGGGGGGAACGGGGAAAGGAATAACATTTGGAATGTAAATAAATAAAATATCTAATTAAAAAGAAAAAAATAATGATATTTCTCACTTACACTAAATTGTGTTAATAAAAAAATAAAGTGGAATCTATTATATTGCTTCACTCTTTGCTTTTTAATCTTATAAATTTAGGACATTTATTTTGAAAGTTAAATTGGCTAATGGTGTGGCAATCTTGTTTATCTTTTCTGATTAACACCTTTCTTTCACTGATACATTTTTCTCTCCCATCACTATTTCCTGAACTTCAGAACTGTTATTAGCCATCTCTTCTTGCCTGATGATTTTATGCATACTTTATTAAGTGTTTTCCAAAGCCTTCACTTGTATTGTTTAATTATTAGCTTTGATAACTCTCAGTTTTTCTCTCATGTATGTACTCTGCTCTATAAACTTAACTCCTAAAACTAACAATCTACATACCATAGGTTCAGTTTCATTGAATTCTTAAATGTTTTTCTTGATTTATTTACTAATCAACTATCCTTCACTTGCATGTTTGTTTATTCTCTAGATCTCTAGATGTATTCCATTGTAGCCAGAACACAAGATGTATCAGTTATGCTATTATTTGTTGACTGCCTAGCAAAGTAGAATTCATATTGTTCAGTCTTTGGATGGATGTTTTGTCACTGTCTTCTAGTACCGTTTCACTGATTATATCATTTTACTGTTATGTTTCTCTAGTTGGATTTTTGTTCAGATGACCTGTTTATTGATGAGAATGGTGTAGTAAAGTCACCTACCATGTTAGGCTTTGTCTGTGGTGTTGATTCTAGTAGAATGCTTTATAGAATTAGGTATCTCTGTGCAATGTTTCAAAACTGATATCTATTCGTGATCCAGATTTATAACTGTGACACTTCAACAGCTGACCACTAAGCTAATGTTTAATATGATATATATACTTGCTTGAAATAGTAAAAACAATTTTACTCTTCAAAATGTTAAAAATGACTGGGCAGTGGTGGCACACGCCTTTAGTGCTAGCCTTTGGGAGGGGGAGGCAGGCAGATTTCTGAGTTCAGGGCCAGCCTTGTCTACAGAGTAAGCTCCAGGATATCCAGGGTCACACAGAGAAACCCGGTCTAGAAAAAACCCCACAAAATGTGAAAAATGATCACTAATTTAAGAATTGATAAAATTTAATATATTTCTCTATGATGTTAATTCTTGTTTTAAAGCTTCTCATTCAAGAAAATATGGTTAAGGATGAACTGGTCTATTTTGAAGAGTAAAAGTTTACCCATGACCTGTGTTCCAAATACTATGCTGCTTTGGAAAATAATATGGACTCTGAAACACTGAGTTTAGAAGAGCTTGCTGAGCACTCTAATGGTGTCTGTCTATCTTGGCTGTTATGGTCCCAAGAGTGTCATATATCAACAGCTCTTTCTTTCCTTTGCTAATGAATAAGCAACATACAGAATCAAGCCAAAACTAGGATGGAGTATTAGGTACCATCTAGGTTGCAAAACTGACTGACATCTAAATTGTTCAGAAGCAAATTGTAAAACCAAGTAAAGAATGTGATTATTAATGGTGTGGGGAATGTAGAAGGCATGAGACTGACAGACCAGATTCAAACATCTAAGCAAAAAGGAATGATTTGCCCATTATAAAATTCTATCATAAAATGATTTATAGCCTACAAAATAGAACCCACATCGGGCTACATAAAATATAAAGAGTGAATAAGTATGTTCATGCATTTATAAAAATGATTATTCAGAATTCAAAAGCACATATTCAAGATGAGATATTTTGTTGTTTTCCAGTTTTTTTTTCTGTTTTCTCCTATTGTATATTTTATAGCTATTCTTATTTGACAAGTGTTACCTTACAAAGAGAGTTTTGGTTCATTGTAAGATTATTTTTGCTGTTATTTTTCTTTTAAGTGATACATTTTCTTACTAGAAATCACAAAAGAATGTGTGACAAAATATATTAACATAAGCTAGATAACAAGATTTTGGCTTATAATTTAAATTATATTTAATTAGAGTTTGGGCTGTGTCTGTGTAGTTTTGTAGGTATGTG
Source organism: Apodemus sylvaticus (assembly GCF_947179515.1). NCBI lineage: Eukaryota > Metazoa > Chordata > Mammalia > Rodentia > Muridae > Apodemus > Apodemus sylvaticus. The sequence continues at coordinate 33,636,878 of NC_067491.1, forward strand.
TTTTTTGTGCATGTGTGTTTGTTTAATTTTTCTGTTTGTTTTTATGTATTTGTGTGTATATGTCTTTGTAAGTGTGTTTTTATCCCTGTGTTCATGTGTCAGTGTATATGTTTCCCACAGGGTAGCACATGAGTAGAGGTCATAGGATTACATGTAGGAAGCGTTCTTATCTTCTATCAATTGGTCATAAAGATTGAACTCAGTCATTAAGATTGATGTCAAAATACCTTAATCCACCAAGCCATTTCCTTGGCCACAGTGTCAAAATTTTCAATGTTATACAATATATTTCAAACAAAATACCCTGAACAAGTCTGACACTTGTAGAAATGTCTACATGTAATTTTAATATAAAACAATTGTTAACTTAGTTTTTTTAAAAGTGTCACTTCCATACTGCCATCAAAAGTATTTCAAGTGTGAACATTTGAACTTCAGATGTGAAATCTGTAATCTCAAATGTTTAATATCTCTATACTAATATGCATTCTTCCTAACAGTTTCAACTTTCAATGTTTATATCACATATCTCACATTGTATGAAAAACTTAAATACAAAGATTATGGAAACCAACAATTCCTAAACCATTTTTTAAAGTGAGTTTTAACAGGTCACATGATGGGATTTTGCACAGCAAGTTTTTGCTCTAGCTGTGTACTAGATCACCTCTCTGTGAACCCATCTCAGTCATCAAATCAACCACCCAGGGATCCCAAGGATAAGTTCAAATAACCCTTATTTTAGATAAGGCTCCAAAGTATAAAATATCAATTTTATTGCACTTCATTATAATTTATTTTCTTCATATTATTGTCAGTAATTCTCATACTGTGGTCACTTTGTACTTTAATTTTGCAATCAGCATAAATCTATAATAAAGAATTTGGGATTTTTATTTGGTTGTTTTTGAGTTGTGACACTACTATTCAGAGTTAGGTATTCACAGAATACCTTGGAATAAATCCCATAGAAAAACAGAGACCACTGTAACACAAAACCCTTTGAAAGTATTTACCTCATTCATTGCCTAAAAGGAGAACTCATTAATAATGTCTGAATCCTAATTCTTTTTTCCTAAGCATACACAACAACATATTAACAAGTAAGTAAGCATATATCAAGCAACATGTAATAAATTTTAGCATAATCATAGTTGCAATATATTTTTAATGTTTTCAAACAAAACAAAAATGTTCAATTAAACTGTTTCTTCCACAATTATGAAACTACAAAACCATCTAACACCCTCTGAAGTCTAGACTAATTAGGAAAGCAAGAATTTATTTTTGCAGTTTTATTCTGCTCTTAATTCTGTTCTTCATGAGTTCAAATAAAATTGGAAAGTATTTGTGCTAATATTTGTAGAAAAATAAGTATGGAAGGATTGCAAAAACATGAGATACAATAGTGTGTGAAATAAATAACCTGATATTATAGGTATGTAAAAGTCATGATTGTCTATTTGATTCACAAGTACTGATATGGGCCATTAGAATCTCCGTTTGCCAAAATGCCAGGACTCCTCATTTTGGCCCCAAGGTATTTAAAAGCAGGATGAAAACCTGGCATCTGTCAGTTTATTCTATGTCTGTTACAGTGGCTGAAGGCTTAGAGGTGAGTTGTTGACCTTAACCTTCCTTCCTGAGTCATTCTTGAATTCCAGAAGAAAAACAGCTCAGGTAATGATTAAAAACACACTTGAGAGTATCTTTGCTAGTGTCAGGCATTGACAGTTAGGCACTCTCTCCCATGAGGGTGGGGGTTCTCAAGCTGTGAAAGTTATAGGGTGGCCATTCCTTCCAGCTCTGATGCATCTCTGTTCCTACAATTCTTGTAGGTAGGACAAATTTTGGGTGGAAGGTTTTGCGGTTGGCATGGTGCCCCCTTTCAAAACATTGGAAGCCATGCCTTCCTGAAGGATATGACTTATTCAGGTTCCATATTCTCTGTTTTTAGATGTCCCACAAACTCACAGAGTTTCCATTCTCTATCCCAGCCTTGCCTCTTACTAGGGGACCTCACTCCTATTCCTATCCCTAGCCTCTCCCATCCTCTCTCCATCTACTTATGGTATCTATTTTATTTCCTCTTCTGAGTGATATTTAAGACTCTTACCTTTCACCCTCCTCATTAGCATCTTAGGGACTATAGATTTTATCCTGGTTATCCTGTACTTCATAGTTAATAATCACGTATAAGTAATTATATACCATGTGTGTTTTTCTGGGTCAGGGTTACCTCACTCAGGATATCTTTTAGTTCCATCCATTTGTCTGCAAATTTCAGAATGTTCTTGTTTTGAATACCTGAGAGGTATTCCATTGTGTAAATGTACATTTGCTTTATCCATTCTTCTAGTGAGGGATATTTAGGTTGTTTCCATTTTCTGGGTATTGTGAATAAAGCTGCTATGAACATAGTTGAGCAAGTGTGCTTGTGGTATGATGGGGTATCTTTTTACTCTACTCTACTTACAGGCAGGAACCTAGCGTAACTGTCTTCCAAGAGGCTTCATCCAGCAGCTAATGGAAGCATAAACAGAGTCCCATAACCAACATCAGGCAAAGCTCAGGAAGTCTAGTAAAAGAGTTAGGGGAAGGATTGAGGGAGACATGGGGATCAAGGACATCACAAGAAAACATACAGAGTAAATGAACTTGGGCCCATGGCGCCCCACAGAGACTGAACCACCAACCAGAGAGCATGCATGGACTGGAACTAGGCCCCCTACAAAGATATGGCAGATGTACATGGGGTTTTTTTTTCATGTGAATCCACTTACAATTAGAGGGTTGGTTGCCTTTAGATCAGTTTCGCATATCTGGGCTGTCCAGTCTGGCCTCATTGGGAGATAATGCATGTAGTCATACTGACACTTGATGTACCAGGTGGGTTGGTACCCAAGGGGAGCCTCCATTTTCCAAGGAAAACTGGTTGTGGATATGAGGTAGGACTGTATGGAGAGAAGGTAGGTGGGCTGTAATCAGACTATAACATGAATAAACAAATAAATTAAAGAAAAACAGAACAAATCAATACTTAATCCAGAATCAGAAACAATCATAATAATTAGATTTCTCCTCTCAACAGAGGCAGAGAATTATAGGTTTACAAGTTATCACAGCAATTTGCAAAATAGAACTAACACAACAGGGACCCACTATTGTGCAGAATCACACCTGGAATGCTCATCTATGCTTATAGATTTTCATTTAAAAAATCATACCAATGTTTTTTTTTATTTACTTGTTTGGTTGGTTGTTTTGTTTAGTGTTTGCGTGTGTGTGTTTGTGTCTGTCTGTCTGTCTTTCTGTCTGTCTGATTGCTTATCTTTCTCTCCATCCATGTACCTGAATATGTTAGAGAAAAATAAAATGCAGGATAAATTTCTTACCTTCACCTTAGGGATTGAACTTAGGTCATCAGCCTTGACACCATGTGCAAATAACTGTGCTTGATATATATACCAGATGAGACTTAGTGGAGAAAACAGATTACCTGTTGCTTACAAATAGCTCCTTGATTACAAGTGAGAACCCATGTCTACTTCCCCCTCTGAATCTTGAGATCCTTTTGGCCTGAACCCTCGTAGACTCTATCTATGCATGGTACTATAGTCTCTTTGAGTTCATATATTCATCAGATTGATATATCTGGATGACACTATATCCTTGGAGTTATCCATTAACTGTGGCTCTTATAATGTAGTTACATCCTCTTCCTTAAGTGACTAGTATTGTACAGGTAATATAGTAAAAGCATTGGAAGGATGCAGAGAATAGAACTCCATTCATTCTATATGAGAATACTTTTAACATGATAATAACAAATATAATAACATAATTGCACATATTGTGTCTTAAAATCTGAAAAGGAGATTTTTTAATAAGTGAAATGGAAAGAGTGTCTTAACATTGACTAATATATTTAGTTTCTCTGTAAAGAAAATAATCAAAGTTAGAGCCCCAAATAGTAAATCAAAAAGTAGGTTGTTATGGAGACTCAAAAGAGAATGCAAAGAGTGCAGCAGAGACTGGACTGACACAGAAGTGTGTAGACTGTACAGAACTTGAAAACAACTAATTGCTAAAATCATTACAGTATAATTGTTGCAGTGACTGTTGAGTTTCACAGCACGCATAACCTTCCAACTAATGAATATTCATTACTTAACGCTTAGAAACATTATATTCAACTTGGAGAGTACATAGAGTTATTACACATGAAATGCATGGTAGTTCACCCAGGCTTACATCAGGCACATATCTTGCCTCCTGTTCTGGTGCAGTTCCATATTCCGTCACATAAATAATGTATTGGACATTATAAAGTGATTGTACAAACAAAAAAAATACTATTTTTCTAAGGCCATTTGGAGATTTTATTGTTTAAAATTTAACACAATGAACAAAAGCTGTGTATATAATATCCTTTCATGCTATATATACTCTATTGATATATTTAATACAAACATCCTCTTCATTTTATTCTTTAATAATGTTTGTTAAGATGAGGTAATTAGCATGGTAAGTGATACAATCTGCCATTTACCTAAATTGCTTTTTGACAAATATTTTAAGATTATTAACACTTAATTTTGAATTATAGTAATTGTTATCAATGTTGTCATGAATTAATTGTAATTATGTGTTTTCGTTTTCAAAATAATTTGAATTAAATAGATTAATGCAGTACTCCTTTGGTTTCTGATACTATACTATTACATTTAGTATGCTTTTCTTTAACTTTATATTCACATGGATGGAGGGAAAATCCTCAAAAACTATCTAGAAGCTTCTGGCCCTCTATTATCAAGATTTTCTTATTATCATCAAGTATTTTATAAAAGGGATAATGACTATTTTAAGGTTTACAGGACATATATTATTTATGTAAAGTATTCAGTTCTGGTGACTTAATGCAAAATTACCCATAGACAATGCATATAAAAATTAGCTGTTTCTAGTTCTAAGTAAAACTTTCTCCTTAATATTGTGGGAAGTTGAATTTGGACTTTGCTAAAATCATTACAGTATAATTGTTGCTTCATATGACCACTTGCTTCATATGGCTCTACAACAAGGGTAACACTCCCTGAGAAACATTTTGTAAGTGGCTTTATTGATGTAGTTTATATACTAAGAAGTAAGATTAAGCAAGTGGACAGAGGCATTAGGAACTTCACTATCTCTTTGAGTACTTATGTCTTCAGTATAAGTAATCTCCTAAAATTCCCACCTTAAGAATGTCATCTTTCTAAGCAATATCATTATTGATGCATATGAAAGAAAGCAACTAATTTGTATATGTAGATGTATTGTGCAAATTTACTGATAATGCTTACTAGACTCAAACATTTTATGATAGTGCTATGGTGTCTTTTGACTATAGAATTAGGCCATCCACAAATATGGACAATTTTATTTTTTATAGTTTTTTTCTTATCATTTCTTTGTGTAAGATATGCAGAACACAATTTTGAGTCAGTGAACATAGTGACATTTTGTCTTTTTCTAAATTTTAGAGGAAATGTTTCCAGATATTCAGAACTGAGAATAATGTTGGCTGCAGGATATTCTTCAAAAAAACGTTAAAAATATAGATGTTCCCCTCCTGACTCATGCAGCACATAACCCATATTCTGCCACTCAGATACTTATTTATTGCTACAATATTCAGAAGTGCAAGAAAATGAAGCCATCCTGGGTACCACTCAACAAAACAGTGGGTCATGACAATAGGGACTAGGTACACAATAGGATTTTCTTCAGTTGTTAGAACAAATGAAATTTACAGAAATATGAATAGAAGTGAAATGTATTATTGAGTGAAGTAACACCAGATTCACAAATTACATGTTCTCTTTCATATGGAGACCTTAACTTTTGAGATTTAAAATATATGTTAACATGGGGCTAAGTATATATAATGTAGTTTATATGTACAGTATGAATGGATGTGATGTGTGCACACTGCTGGAGGCGAGGAAGTGAAGAGGATATGCAGGATCCTGCTCTAGTACTATCTGCCTTATTCCTGGGACACAGAGTTTTGTTATTCAACCTGCAGTGATGCTGGTAGCCAGTAAACTCCATCAATCGTTCCATCTCAACCTAACACAGCAGCATGTTCCACACACAGCCTTCTCCATAGACTCTGGGATCGAAAACTCCATCTTCACTCTACCGGAGCAAGTTCTCTTACACATGGAAGTATTTCCATAGCCCCTATATTTGATTTCTTTTCACAATAAGCATATTTCAAATCCCAGGGCACATTAAACAATATATTAATTAATTTGATTTATTAATTAATTTGATTTTCCATTATTAAATATGTTGATTTACATACTTAAAAAAGTATATTTTTTATAAAAAATATTTATAATAAAATATACTTAACCATATGCACTCAGAAACAAATCTGTTAAAAAAAAACATGTCTCAGGCTGAACTTGTTCAGGGCATTTGTTCTTTACTGGCTATTCACTAAAGCTGATAGAAAAGATTAGAGGAGAGTGCAATACCTTTTATTATTTGCTCCACTTGTAAACTGCATAAAAGATGAATACAAGAATATTAATAGACAAGATAATCTATCATTTTTTATCTCACACCAAATAAAGTTTATTACTTTGATTTCATAGTACAGACTTAGAGAATTGTATCATCTCAATGGTCTTCTTGATTGAGAATAAATGCTTCATTAAATTTAAATATAGCAACCTAATACCAATAGTAAAACCACTAAGAATAATGACAGACATTAGAGCACACAGCACACATATCACTCTTTTTTATATACTCGACTTCTAGATAAAAATGCAAAGTCTAATATTATAGTGGCATAATAAATGCAATGTGTTATGGGAATTACAGAAGGACATAATAAAATCAATCTGATGAACAATTCTGAGTGCAGAGACAAGATCTGTTGATGGCTTTTGAAATTGGAAATGTGTAAGAAAACAAACAAGGATAATGCACAGCTACTGGACTTGGCAATCAAGCTGACAGAGAAGAGCATTCATTGTTAAAGGAGCAATGGCAGAAGGTGGGAAGGGCATGCTGATCTAGAGACATGCACATAGTTTGTGTTTCCGAACAAGAACTGGATGTTTGAGTCATTTGAAATTAATTCTATTAAAGTGCTGGTTATTTACATAGGTTTGTTTTTCTTTTTCTCCTTCTCCTCTTTCTTCTCCTCCTGATTTATGTGTGTGTGTGTGTATGTGTGTGTGTGTGTAGTCTCTCTCTTTATGTAGTCTCTCTCCTTTGAGTTCTCTCTCTCTCAGTGATGTGTGTGTGTGTGTGTGTGTGTGTTGGTAGTTATTTTTCCCCTATAGTATAATAGGTGAACTCTAGACCTTATTTTCTAAACACACATGCTAACTGAATTACACCAAATCTTGCTAGAGGGATCTGTTATAAAGACTGGGGCTAGATATTTCTTGCACAATTATTTCTCAGGTCTTATACACAGGTAGCCAATGCCCACTGAGCATTATTTTGTGAATAACATAAAAGCATTGATTATTCAGGAAACTCAATGTCTAACCCCCAAAGTTTGTCTCATCTGAATTAAATTATGAACTATTTCCCTTTATTCATTATTGAGTAGCATTTTCAAACATCAATTTCCAACACAATCCTTACATAACTCTTCCATTAAAGCCAGCTTTGGCATTTAATATTTGCACAGAACCTATGGGTCAGTCTTTCTAAAGAGACTTGTCTTCTCTGCTGCCACTAGAAGCCATTCTGTAAGTTTGGTGATCTGAATTTATCAGAACTCCATCAGCTTTCTCCTCATGCCTCTCCGCTTTACCTACTACCTAGATAACATCATACTTACTGTTTTGTTTTTGTATTATATTTTCCCACCCAAAGCCAGAAATCTCTTTTTCAAATATCAACTTGATCATATTCAGTTTCAATTAAAACATTTTGTATCAACATGTCTTCAGCAATAATTCTTAAATTATAATAAAATTTTGAATTAAATATATCTTCTCATGCTTAAATTTATCACTTCTTTTATTAGACTTTTGATTACTGTTTCATTCAATAATCCATTTTCTTTTTTGTATTTCTGTACACATGTGTGTATGTATTAATACATGGTTAGAGAACTTGCAATGCGTACATATTGAATTGACCTGGACTGAAAGGGGAAATTTCAAAAATTATAGGGATTAGTTTTTAGAGCTGACAGGAAGAACAGCTTTAAAAATATAATATATAAAATTTTCTCTGGAGATTAACAACAAAGTCAACAGTTTTATGTCAGTCAGTAGATATACTGTAGTGAATAAGATTCACATTTTTCTCCAATAGTAAAAAATTCTGTTGTAAATTCCCATTTCAAGGTAACCATGTGACTAGCCTAAGTTGGATGACATGCAACTTATTTTTTAATCAAAAGAAAATCAGGGAATTAAGATCATGTCTGACAAATTCCATCAGAAAGACAATTAAGGCACAATTCCAAATGAATCTGTAACCTATTAAAGCTCAAAACTTGAAAGCTTCATCTACATTCTAAAAGTTTTATCTGCTGATGTGATGCTTGCAATAATTTGATTAAATTTGTGAGATAACCAACTTTGTGTTATTATCACAAATCTTGGAACAAATATAAATTTCCCCACAAAACTTCCCTTATCACATCTGACTTTTTTTTACATTTCTGGAGGGTTGTATAGTTTTACAAATAAAAATGATAACATTATATTTATCGTATCAGTATGCTATTTTGATTGAAGTTTAAAAGGCATTACTGTCATTACAGATCTATGTGTCATATTAGTACTGATGCTTCTAATGAGATACAGATCTGACACATAGTATCTGAATGAGCATATGGATTTTTTTTGTTATCATGAAAGTAAATGAATTGGGGACCATGAATACAGTAGTAGAGAACTGCAGACAAGAAAAATGAAAGAGAACCAATGAGTTTCATTGGTTACAAAATTGGTTACAAAAAAATTACAGCAAAAATTAATAAAAGAATAACTTGTGGGGGAATCGAATACAGCAAAAAGCAGGACATGATAAATAAGAAGCATCAAGAAGAAAGCTTATTTATGATATTGAGAGTAAGCTTCGGGGAATGATTGTTGAGGTGAAGAGAGAGACAGAGACAGAGAGAGAGAGAGAGAGAGAAGAGACAAACAAACAAATGAGAATTACATTGTTCATCAATTCCTGTCTGGTTGTCTGGGAAACATCAGTATAGAAAGGACTGTAGTCAGGTTTGAATAGGAAATCCAGAGCTTTGGATTTGTAGCACTTCAGAATTTACAGTGAATAAGTTTAAATATTTATATAAAATACTGACATTGGAGGAAAATTTTCTCACAGGGAATAAAATTGATGCATGAGGGAGAACAGAAAAATCTGTGCCATCAACTATGGATGGAAAGGATCTCTGTTGATTGCAAGGAAGGTGAATAGGAAATGTGTGCTAGTAGTACTACTGTGGGTTGGAACGAGGAATATGAAGGCAATCTTTGCCTGTGTTGTGAGAAGGAAAGTTATTTGGGTATTAAAGTCACAATGGCTTACATATGAATGATAGTACAGTACCATTAGCCCTATAGAAATAAGGAAGTAGAAAACATCTGAAAATCAAAATGTCTGGTAGGAATGAATGCAGAGTATACCAGGACTGAAGTTGAATAAACTCTTCCCTTCTTAAGGAAAGAACAAAAATCTATAGACACATAAATAAGTCCAAAGTCTCAGGACAGAGCTGTAGGTATCAGGGACATCATGTTTGACTTGCTGCTTCCTGGTAAATCTGACGCATGTGTGGCTTTGATTGGGAAGGGATAATCTGGTTTTTATCATAATAACATATTTTGACTCTGAGGTAGAAATGGGAAAGATCGGTATAGGGGAATAAGCCAGTGCTATTTTAAGGGTTCTGCTTTCATAGAAAGTTCCATACTTATTAGTGAAAAAGTGCCTCCCCTACTTCACACAGCTACCAATGTCCTCAGTAATATTTACTTTGTGTCTTGACAGTAGCCTTAGAGTTGGGGTAAAATGGAATTTCAGTGTACTTTTGATTTGTACTTCTGTGAAAATGCTGAACATTTACATATATTTATTGGCCATTTTGTGGGGTGCTGATACAATCAAAATATCATATTTGGATAATTAAAAAAAAGTCATAAGAAAACCCCATTGTGATGACTAGTCTTAAGCCAACTTGAGCTGTTGTTATCTGAAAGGGTATTGAGAAAATGCCCATAAAGATCTGACTGTAAGGCATTTATTTTTTTCAATTTTCAAAGAAAACAAGTACCAAAATGCCTTTATTCCTCACTTGTTTTTTTTTTAAAGTAATAGAAAATATTTGCAATTAAGAACATTTCATTCAAATATATTTAATTGAATATCATAGCTAAATTTATCTAATTATTATCTTTATTGTTGTTTATTTACTTATTTTTTTTACAGTCTATATTGTATCCCCCACCCCCATTCACCCTCTGACTGTTCCACATCCCGTACCTCCTCCCCACTCCTTATTTCTACATGGATGTCTTGACTGGAAAGGCCTAGACCTAGTGGTGCCATCTCTTGGCTGTGGTACTGGGCTCTGTAAGAAAGCAGGCTAACCAAGTGATGAGGAGCAAGCCAGTAAGCAGCATTCCTCCATGGCCTCTGCATCAGCTCTGGCCTTCAGATTCCTGCCCTATTTGAGTTCCTTTCCCAACTTCCTTCAATGATAAATGGCTATATGTAGTTGGAAGACCAAACTTCCCTCCCCAATGTCCATTTTAGTCAATATTTATGTTGCAGCAATAGGCGCACTAACAAAGACATCTATGTTTAATAAGGTTCGTATACTCTAACTAAAAACAAGAGCAAAGAGAAAACAAACTGAAACAAAAAAATTCTAGTTTTGTCATGCAAAAAATAAATTTGAAGTGAAATGTGAAAGTCAAGAAGATTTCAAATAAAACCTTAGTAAAATAAGAATAGATAAGTAAAAACATACCAAGCATGTTAAAATGTTTTACTTTAGTATGTTTTGGAGTAGTTCAATATTTACACCAAATATAATAATATGGAAGGCTTTCCAGCATATTTCACTCACTAATGGCCATCCAAAGTTTTAGGTTTCTAGGACCTTAGTGCTGCGCTACCTCTGGGATTACAAATTTATAATAACAATCACAAATTGTTATTCCAGAGAGATAGTATTAATATTTTTTGCCACCCTTCCTATTGTTCTTTTGTTTTTTGTAGTAGATGATTTGGTTATTTGTTTCTTTTTGTCTTCAGTTTTACTTCTTCCAGTCGATCAAAGATATGGAATCAGAAAATATACATGGCTGTTTCCAGTTTGGCTGATTCCATTTAGTGCTTCATCTTTGGAGTCCTTCCATGCTCTTCAATGACTAATATCTCCCTTTTCCTCACTTAAATAATTAAATGTTCACTATTGTCTGTGCAGTTTATTTGCCCATTACTTTTCTGAAGGGCATCTACCTTGCTTGAGAGTTTCAGCATTCAAGTCACCCTCTGTCAGCAGCTGGGTGCAGGTTTGTGTATGAATAAGTGTTTTCAATATCTTTATGTAAATGGGGCCATTTTGTTTTATGAAAGTATCAAAGTGTCATCTAAAGTGTCTGTAGCATTCCACACCAGCAAGAGTAACTAATGGGAGTGCCAGTCCCTCCTGATTGTCACCAGAAGGAGGTGTTGTCAGGGTTCCTACTTCAGCCACTTAACAAACCATCTCACTGCTCTCCTTGCATGCATGACAGGAAGTGTCATGGCTACAATTGTTTGTTACTTGTAGAAGCCCCCTCTTAAGCTATCTGTCAGGGTAATTTTCTCATTTCAAATCAGGTCATTGGCTTTCTTATTGCTAAAGTTTTAGATATCTAATAATATACTGACAAAATTAAGTCTGACTAGACACATAATGAATTCTTCAAATGCCCAGGGCAAAGGGACATTTTATTCTTTTCCAAATAAAAAAAATAATGACTTATTTAAATAATCATATATTGAATATAAATATTTTATGGAATTCATCTGCCTAGAGTCATCAAACAAATTTATCCTACAAAAATCTAGATGAAGTTGAAAATGATGCAAAATAAATATGCATGTAGTGTCAAGGCTTTATTAATTGCATTCACTACAAACAGTATTATTTAAAAGAAACACAAAAGATTTTTTAATTAAAATTGTTATTAGGGTAATTTTAAATAACACGAGATGTCAAAGAAGGGTAGGAAAATATGTAACTTTCAGTTTGTGGTGTCAGTTTGTGACATGAAAACTCTCATGGGTATCTCAACATTCTCATTCAGCCTTTTTCATTTTATTTGTTTTTTGTGTCCATGTTAATTAAGTTCTGTATAATTTGTTATCTTTTTGGAACCATGTCTTTTTTGAATCAAGATACCAAAAAATTCAATTTTCTACATACCAGGTAATTTTTAAGTAAAATTTTAAGTATTTTATACTTCTGATATAAGAAAGGATACATATTTTTTCTTTTTTTTATTCCACATATTCTTTATTAACATTTCAAATCTGGATCCCCCCTCCCTGAAAGTCCCATAAGCCCTCTTCCCTGCACCTGTTCCCCAGTAAAACCCTTTCTACTTCCCTGTCCTGGTATTCCCCTACACTGCTGCACTGAGCCTTTCCAGGACCAGGAGCCTCTCCTTCCTTCTTCTTGGGCATCATTTCATATGTGAATTGTTTCTTGGGTATTCTGAGCATCTGGGATAATATCCATTTATCAGTGAGTGCATACCATGTGTGCTCCTTTGTGATTGGGTTACCTCACTCAGGATTACATTCTCCAGTTCCACCCACTTGCCTAAGAATTTCATGAATTCATTGGTGAGTAGAATTCCATAGTGTAAATATACCACATTTTCTGTATCCATTCCTCCACTGAGGGACATCTGGGTTCATTACAGCCTCTGGCTATTATAAATAAGTCTGCTATGAACATAGTGGAGCATGTATCCTTATCACATGCTAGGGAATCCACTGGGTATATGCCCAGGAGTGGTATAGTAGGGTCCTCTGGTAGTATCATGCCCAGTTTTTGAGGAACCATCAGACTGATTTCCAGAGTGGTTCTACAAGGTTACAACTCCACCAGCAGTGGAGGAGTGTTCTTTCTCCACATCCTTGCCAGCACCTGTTTTCCCCTGAATTTTTGATCTTAGCCATTCTGACTGGTGTGAGGTGAAATCTCACCATTGTTTTGATTTGCATTTCTTTAGGTGCTTCTCAGCCATTCAACAATATTCCTCAAGTGAAAATTCTTTGTTGAGCTCCGTACCACATTTTTAATAGGGTTATTTGGTTCTCTGGAGTCTAACTTCTTGAGTTCTTTGTATATATTGGATATTATCCCTCTGTGGGATGTAGGGTTGATAAAGATTCTTTTCCAATATGTTGGTTGCCATTTTGTCCTTTTGACAGTGTCATTTGCCTTACAGAAACTTTGGAATTTTAAGAGGTCCCATTTGTTAATTCTTGATCTTAGAGCACAAGCTATTAGTGTTCTGTTCAGGAAATGTTCCCCTATGCCCATGTGCTCAAGGCTCTTCCCCAGTTTCGTTTCTATTAGTTTCAGTGTATCTGGTTTTATGTAGAGATCCTTGATCCACTTGGACTTGAGCTTAGTACAAGGAGATAAGAATGGATCGATTTGCATTCTTCTGCATGCTGACCTCCAGTTGAACCAGCACCATTTGTTGAAAAGGCTATCTTTTCTCCACTGGATGTTTTCAGCTCCTTTGTCGAAGATCAAGTAACCATAGGTGTGTGGATTCATTTCTGGATCTTCAATCCTATTCCATTGGTCCACTTGCCTGTCACGGTACCAATACCATGCATTTTTAACACTATTGCTCTGCAGTACTGCTTGATGTTGGGGATACTGATTCCCCCAAAAGTTCTTTTACTGTTGAGAATAATTTTAGCTATCCTGGGTATTTTTGTTATTCTGATGAATTTGAGAATTGCTCTTTCTAACTCTATGAAGAATTGAGTTAAGGATACACATTTAAAAAAAATATCCTCCATTTACAATACAAAATGAGCCTGTCATTCATTAAAGTTTTAAGTGTTTCAAAACTTAAACATTAAAATCAGCTGAGATGCCATACATTTGACATCTTTATTTTATTTTAATCATTGTAATGTGACCATCAACTAGTTGTCCATTACTTGTTAGTGACACCTATTTCCAACAAACATGAAGTCATGTGTCAGAAACGAGAGAGGGAGAGAATGAGAGAGAGAGAAAGAGAGATCTCAACAAATCATGTACTCAATTGATTTTTGGTTATAAACATTCACAGATTTCTCTTTGCTTACCTGAAAAACAGAAAAGAAAAAAGAAAAAAAGATAAAAAATGGCAAACCACCTATGTTTTCTTTTTTTTATTTGATATAATTTATTTACATTTCAAATGATTTCCCTTTTCTAGCCCCCCCACTCCCCGAAAGTCCCTTAAACCCCCTTCTCCTCCCCTGTCCTCCCACCCACACCTTCCCACTTCCCCGTTCTGGTTTTGCCCAATACTGTTTCACTGAGTCTTTCCAGAACCAGGGGCCACTCCTCCTTTCTTCTTGTACCTCGTTTGATGTGTGGATTATGTTTTGGGTATTCCAGTTTTCTAGGTTAATATCCACTTATTAGTGAGTGCATACCATGATTCACCTTTTGAGTCTGGGTTACCTCACTTAGTATGATATTCTCTAGCTCCATCCATTTGCCTAAGAATTTCATGAATTCATTGTTTCTAATGGCTGAATAGTACTTCATTGTGTAGATATACCACATTTTTTGCATCCACTCTTCTGTTGAGGGATACCTGGGTTCTTTCCACCATCTGGCAATTATAAATAGGGCTGCTATGAACATAGTAGAACATGTATCCTTATTACATGGTGGGGAGTCTTCTGGGTATATGCCCAGGAGTGGTATAGCAGGATCTTCTGGAAGTGAGGTGCCCAGTTTTCGGAGGAACCGCCAGACTGCTTTCCAGAGTGGTTGTACCAATTTGCAACCCCAGCAGCAGTGGAGGAGTGTTCCTCTTTCTCCACACCCTCTCCAACACCTGCTGTCCTCTGAATTTTTAATCTTAGCCATTCTGACTGGTGTAAGATGAAATCTTAGGGTTGTTTTGATTTGCATTTCCCTAATGACTAATGAAGTTGAGCATTTTTTAAGATGCTTCTCCGCCATCCGAAGTTCTTCAGGTGAGAATTCTTTGTTTAACTCTGTACCCCATTTTTTAATAGGGTTGTTTGGTTTTCTGGAGTCTAACTTCTTGAGTTCTTTATATATATTGGATATTAGCCCTCTATCTGATGTAGGATTGGTGAAGATCCTTTCCCAATTTGTTGGTTGCCGATTTGTCCTCTTGATGGTGTCCTTTGCCTTACAGAAACTTTGTAATTTTATGAGGTCCCATTTGACAATTCTTGCTCTTGGAGCATACGCTATTGGTGTTCTGTTCAGAAACTTTCTCCCTGGACCGATGTCCTCAAGGGTCTTCCCCAGTTTCTGTTCTATTAGCTTCAGAGTGTCTGGCTTTATGTGGAGGTCCTTGATCCATTTGGATTTGAGCTTAGTACAAGGAGACAAGGATGGATCAATTCACATTCTTCTGCATGCTGACATCCAGTTGAACCAGCGCCATTTGTTGAAAAGGTTATCATTTTTCCATTGGATGTTTTCAGCCTCTTTGTCAAGGATCAAGTGGCCATAGGTGTGTGGGTTCATTTCTGGATCTTCAATCCTGTTCCATTGATCCTCCTGCCTGTCACTGTACCAATACAATGCAGTATTTAACACTATTGCTCTGTAGTATTGCTTGAGGTCAGGGATACTGATTCCCCCAGATTTTCTTTTGTTGCTGCGAATAGTTTTAGCTATCCTGGGTTTTTTGTTGTTCCAGATGAATTTGATAATTGCTCTTTCTAACTCTGTGAAGAATTGAGTTGGGATTTTGATGGGTATTGCATTGAATCTGTATAGTGCTTTAGGCAAAATGGCCATTTTAACTATATTGATTCTACCGATCCATGAGCATGGGAGGTTTTCCCATTTTTTGAGGTCTTCTTCCATTTCCTTCTTCAAAGTCTTGAAGTTCTTGTCATACAGATCTTTCACATGTTTGGTAAGAGTCACCCCAAGATACTTTATACTGTTTGTGGCTATTGTGAAGGGGTTCATTTCCCTAATTTCTTTCTCAGCCTGCTTATCCTTTGAGTATAGGAAGGCCACTGATTTGCTTGAGTTGATTTTATAACCTGCCACTTTGCTGAAGTTGTTTATCAGCTGTAGGAGCTCTCTAGTGGAGTTCTTTGGGTCACTTAGGTAGACTATCATGTCGTCTGCAAATAATGATAGTTTGACTTCTTCCTTTCCAATTTGTATCCCTTTGACCTCCTTATGTTGTCGAATTGCCCGAGCTAGTACCTCAAGTACAATATTGAAAAGATAAGGAGAAAGGGGGCAGCCTTGTCTGGTCCCTGATTTCAGTGGGATTGCTTCAAGTTTCTCTCCATTTAGTTTGATGCTGGCTACCAGTTTGCTGTATATTGCTTTTACTATGTTTAGGTATGGGCCTTGAATTCCTGTTCTCTCCAAAACTTTAAGCATGAAAGGATGCTGAATTTTGTCAAATGCTTTTTCAGCATCCAATGAAATGACCATGTGGTTTTGTTCGTTGAGTTTGTTTATGTAGTGGATTGTATTGATGGATTTCCATATATTGAACCAACCCTGCATTCCTGGGATAAAGCCTACTTGATCATGGTGGATGATCGTTTTGATGTGTTCTTGGATTCGGTTAGCAAGAATTTTATTGAGTATTTTTGCATCGATGTTCATAAGGGAAATTGGTCTGAAGTTCTCTTTCTTTGTTGGATCTTTTTGTGGCTTTGGTATCAGCGTAATTGTGGCTTCGTAGAAGGAATTGGGTAGTGTTCCTTCTGTTTCTATTTTGTGGAATAGTTTGAAGAGTATTGGTGTTAACTCTTCTTGAAGGTCTGGTAGAATTCTGCACTGAAGCCATCTGGTCCTGTGCTTTTTTTGGTTGGAAGACTTTCTATGACTCCTTCTATTTCTTTAGGTATTATGGGACTGTTTAGATGGTCTAGTTGGTCCTGATTTAATTTTGGTACTTGGTATCTGTCATGGAAATTGTCCATTTCCTCCAGATTCTCCAGTTGTGTTGAGTACAGGCTCTTGTAGTAGGATCTGATGATTTTTTGGATTTCCTCAGTTTCCGTTGTTATATCTCCCTTTTCATTTCTAAGTTTGTTAATTTGGATACTTTCTCTGGGCCCTTTGGTCAGTCTGGCTAAGGGTTTATCTATCTTGTTGATTTTCTCAAAGAACCAGCTCCTGGTTTTGTTGATTTTTTTGTATGGTTCTCTTTGTTTCTACTTGATTGATTTCGGCCCTGAGTTTGATGATTTCCTGCCTTCTACTCCTCCTGGGCGAAATAGCTTCTTTTTGTTCTAGGGCTTTCAGGTGTGTCATTAAGCTGGTAATGTATGCTCTCTCCATTTTCTTTTTGGAGGCACTCAGGGCTATGAGTTTTCCTCTTAGCACTGCTTTCATTGTGCCCCATAGATTTGGGTATGTTGTGTTTTCATTTTCATTGTGTTCTAAAAAGTCTTTAATTTCTTTCTTTATTTCTTACTTGACCAAGGTATCATTGAGTAGAGTATTGTTCAGTTTCCACGTGTATGTGGGTTTTCTGTTGTTTCTGTTGCTATTGAAGACCACTTTTACTCCATAGTGATCAGATAGGAGGCATGGGATTAGTTCTATCTTCTTATATTTGTTGAGGTCTGTCTTGTGACCAATTATATGGTCGATTTTGGAGAAGGTACCATGAGGTGCTGAGAAAAAGGTATATTCTTTTGTTTTAGGATAGAATGTTCTATATATATCTGTTAAATCTATTTGGTCCAAAGCTTCAATTAGTTTCATTGTGTCCCTGTTTAGTTTCTGTTTTCCTGATCGGTCCATTGAGGAAAGTGCAGTGTTGAAGTCACCCACAATTATTGTGTTAGGTGCAATGTGTGCTTTTAGTTTTAATAAAGTTTCTTTTACAAAAGAGGGTGCCCTTGCATTTGGGGCATAGATGTTCAGGATTGACAGTTCTTCTTTTTGTATTTTTCCTTTGACCAGCAAGAAGTGTCCCTCAGGGTCTCTTTTGATGACTTTGGGTTGAAAGTCAATTTTATCTGATATTAAAATGGCTACTCCAGCTTGTTTCCTGAGACCATTTGCTTGTAAAATTGTCTTCCAGCCTTTTACTCTAAGGTAGTGTTTGTCTTTGACCCTGAGGTGTGCTTCCTGTAAGCAGCAAAATGTAGGGTCCTGTTTACGTATCCATTCAGTTAGTCTGTGTCTTTTTATTGGGGCATTAAGTCCATTGATGTTAAGAGATATTAAGGAATAGTGATAGTTACTTCCTATCATTTTTGACGTTATTTTTTAAATTTGAATGCTTAACTTCTTTTGGGTTTGATGAAAGGTTACTATCTTGCTTTTTCCAGGGTGAAGTTTCCCTCCTTGTATTGGTGTTGTCCTCCTATTATCCTTTTTAGGGCTGGGTCTGTGGATAGAAATTGGGTAATCTTGGTTTTGTCATGAAATATCTTAGTTTCTCCATCTATGGTGATTGAGAGTTTTGCTGGATATAGTAGTTTTGGTTGGCATTTGTGTTCTCTTAGAGTCTGCATGAGATCTGCCCAGGACCTTCTAGCCTTCATAGTCTCAGGTGAAAAGTCTGCTGTGATTCTGATAGGTCTTCCTTTATATGTTACTTGTCCTTTTTCTCTTACTGCCTTTAGTATTCTTTCTTTGTTTAGAACATATGGTGTTTTGATTATTATGTGACGGGAAGTATTTCTGTTCTGGTCCAGTCTGTTTGGAGTTCTGTAGGCTTCTTGTATATTCATGGGCATCTCTCTCTTTAGGTTAGGGAAGTTTTCTTCCATAATTTTATTGAAGATATTTGCTGGCCCTTTAAGTTGTAAATCTTCACTCTCATCTATGCCTATAATCCTTAGGTTTGGTCTTCTCATTGTGTCCTGGATTTCCTGGATATTTTGGGTTACAAGCTTTTTGCATTTTGCATTTTCTTTAACTGTTGAGTCCATGGTTTCTATGGAATATTCAGCGTCTGAGATTCTTTCTTCTATCTCTTGTATTCTGTTGTTGATATTTGCATCTCTGTCCCCTGATTTCTTCCCAGGGCTTTCTATCTCCAAAGTTATCTCCCTTTGAGTTTTCTTAGTTGTTTCTACTTCTGATTTTAGATCCTGGATGGTTTTCCTTAGCTCCTTCACTTGCTTGTTTGTGTTTTCCTGTAATTCTTTAAGAGATTTTTGTGTTTCCTCTTTCATGACCTCAGCCTGTTGACCAAAGTTCTCCTGTATTTCTTTAAGAGATTTTTGTGTTTCGTCTTTCATGACCTCAACCTGTTGACCAAAGTTCTCCTGTATTTCTTTAAGTGTTTTTTGCATTTCCTCCTTGTTGGCTTTTGTATTCTCCTGGATTTCTTTCAATGATTTTTGTGTTTCCCTTGCAAGGGCTTCTAACTTTTGATCCATTTTCTCCTGAATTTCTTTAAGTATGTCCTTCATGTGTTCCTGTACCAGCATCATGACCAGTGATTTTAAATCCAAATCTTGTTTTACTGGTGTGATGGGGTATCCAGGACATGTTGGTAGAGGAGAATTGGGTTCAGATGTTGCCATATTGCCTTAATTGCTGTTAGTGACGTTCCTGCGTTTTCCTTTTGCCATCTAGTTCTCACTGGTGTTAGTTTGTCTTGTCAGTGCTGGACTCACCAGTGCAAGCTGCCCCTTCCCAGTTGGCCTCTGGTGCACAGCTTACCTCCTGCACTGCTTGTAGACAGGGTGCTGCTGCCCAGGCTGTTCAGATCCCAAAGCAGGCACCCGAAGGCTCCCGCTGGGGCCTGCTGGATTCACTGGAGCACACTGACTTCTCCCAGCTGGCTGTGCGGAAGCCCAGCTAGCCTCTTGCAGGACTTTGAGATGTGGTGCTGCCGCCCAGGCTGATCTCAGTCTGTCTGATCCCTGGAGTCCGAAACCAAGATGGATGCACCTCTCCTGACTAGTGGGAGGCCGAGTTCTGAAGTGGCTTCCGTGCAGGAAAGGCGCTGCACAACTGCATCTGCTTGCCGCCCGGCTGGTCAGCTAAGGTCAGTGGTCGTGGGCGCAGGGCCTAACTGGACCCTGTGTCGCCTTGGTTCCACTGCTGATGGCCCTTCAGCTGGACCAGCCACTGCTGCACTGCCGCCGCCGCCGCCGCCGCCAGAACTCCCCCTATGTTTTCTGAGAAAGTATTTTCTATGGAAAAGACTCTGTCATTCTGAAATATCCATGTAGAATAATTATTCTAACATAGTTAATTAAGTTAAACTATTTACAATGTATCTTAAATATGGGTAATGGCTTGAAAGACACCATTCCTTATATGCAGTAGTATTTTAATCCATTACAAACCCTTGATGGAATTGTTTGGGAAAGTTTTTAAAAATGTGGTTTAACTGGAGGAAATCTGTCATAGAGGTGTGAGTGGGCTTTAAGAACTTAAAGCTACATCCTAATTCAAGTTTGGTTTCCCTGCTGCTTTGTGTTTGAAGATGGGAGCTCTCTGCTTCCTGTTGCTGCCACCACATGTTTTTCCTTGCAGCCAATGCATTACTACTATGACAAGGGTCTCTTCTCTCTCTCAATGCAAAAGCCAACATAACTCTCTTCTAAAACTTGTCTTGGTCATGGTGTTTTAGCAAAACAATAGAGAAGCAACTAATATAGAAGTTGATTCCAGATAAATCGCTACTGACATAAGAACCTGCCCATACTAGGTTTTTGTTTATTTTTTGTTTAGTTTGGTTTGTCTTAGTTTAATTGTTTTTATAAGCAGTGTGGAAGGCTTTGTAAACATGTACTGGAACATAGTTCAATGTTGTCAGTAGATTTGTTGGATGATGCCAGAAGAGTCTGGAAGACAGACAATGCTAAGTGTACATGAACTGTAGATATCTATCTCAAAAGATTTCACAGAGAATTGTGGATTTTTTAAAAAGCAAGTGAACTAGAACCTATTCTTGAGATACTTAACTAAGAATATGACTATCCTCTGTCCATGGCCCAAGAATCTTCTTAAGGATAATTTTAAAAGATTAAGCTATTCCATTGATCTTCCTGCCTGTTTCTGTTGCAGTACCATGCAGTTTTTATCACTATTGCTCTGTAATACAGCTTGAAGTCAGGGATGATTATTCCCCGAGAAGATCTTTTATTGTTGAGAATAGATATTGCTATCCTAGGTTTTTTTGCTATTCCAAATGAATTTGTGAATTGCTCTTTCTAACACTATGAAGAATTGATTTGCGGAGAAGCATCTTAAAAAATGCTCAACTTCATTAGTCATTAGGGAAATGCAAATCAAAACAACCCTAAGATTTCATCTTACACCAGTCAGAATGGCTAAGATTAAAAATTCAGGAGACAGCAGGTGTTGGAGAGGGTGTGGAGAAAGAGGAACACTCCTCCACTGCTGGTGGGGTTGCAAATTGGTACAACCACTCTGGAAATCAGTCTGGCGGTTCCTCCGAAAACTGGGCACCTCACTTCCAGAAGATCCTGCTATACCACTCCTGGGCATATACCTAGAAGACTCCCCACCATGTAATAAGGATACATGTTCTACTATGTTCATAGCAGCCCTATTTATAATTGCCAGATGTTGGAAAGAACCCAGGTATCCCTCAACAGAAGAGTGGATGCAAAAAATGTGGTATATCTACACAATGGAGTACTATTCAGCCATTAGAAACAACGAATTCATGAAATTCTTAGGCAAATGGATGGAGCTAGAGAATATCATACTCAGTGAGGTAACCCAGACTCAAAAGGTGAATCATGGTATGCACTCACTAATAAGTGGATATTAACCTAGAAAACTGGAATACCCAAAACATAATCCACACATCAAATGAGGTACAAGAAGAAAGGAGGAGTGGCCCCTGGTTCTGGAAAGACTCAGTGAAACAGTATTCGGCAAAACCAGAACGGGGAAGTGGGAAGGGGTGGGTGGGAGGACAGGGGAAGAGAAGGGGGCTTACGGGACTTTCGGGGAGTGGGGGGGCTAGAAAAGGGGAAATCATTTGAAATGTAAATAAATTATATCAAATAAAAAAAATTAAAAAAAAAAGAATTGATTTGAAATTTGGATGGTGATTGCATTGAATCTGTATATTGCTTTGAACTAGTTGGCCATTTTTGCTATATCAATTCTGCCAATCCATAAGCATGGAGATCTTTCCACCTTCTGAGGTCTTCTTTAATTTCTTTCTTCAGAGACTTGAAGTTCTTTTTTTTAATATTTTTATTTTCTATATTTTTTTGTTTACATTCCAAATGATTTCCCCTTTCCCAGATCCCCCATCCCCATATGTCCCATAAACCTTCTTCTCTCCATCCCTTCTCCAATAACCTCCCTCCTTTTTCTCTATCCTTATATTCCCCTCCAATGCTAGATCAATACTTTTCAGGATCAGGACCCTCTCCATACTTCTTCATGGGAGTCATTTGTTATGAAATTTGTGGCTTGGATATTCAGGGCTTCTGGGCTAATTAATATCCACTTATCATAGATTGCATTCCATGTGTATTCTTTTGTGATTGGGTTACCTCACTTAGAATGATAATTTCCAGATCAAACCATTTGCCTAAAAACATTGTGAATTCATTGTTTCTACTTGCTGAGTAGTATACCATTGTGTAAATATACCACATTTTCTGTATCCACTCCTCCTTTGAGGTACGTCTGGGTTCTTTCCAGCTTCTGGCTATTACAAATAAGGCTGCTATGAACATAATGGAGCATGTGTCTTTATTGCATGCCGGGGAATCCTTTGGGTATATGCCCAGGAGAGGTATATCAGGGTCCTCCGGAAGTGTCATGCCCAGTTTTCTGATGAACCGCCAGACTGATTTCCAAAGTGATTGTACCATCTTACAGCCCCACCAGCAGTGGAGGAGTGTTCCTCTTTCTCCACATCCTTGCCAACACCTGCTGTCTCCTGAGTTTTGACATTAGCCATTCTGACTGGTGTAAAGTGAAATCTCAGGGTTGTTTGATTTGCATTTCCCTAATGACTAATGATGTTGAGGACTTCTTAAGGTGCCTCTCAGCCATCCGAATTTCTTCAGGTGAAAATTCTTTGTTTAGATCTGTACCCCATTTTTTAATAGGGTTATTTGGTTCCCTGGGGTCTAACTTCTTGAGTTCTTTGTATATGTTGGATATTAGCCCTCTATCAGATGTAGGGTTGGTGAATATCCTTTCCCAATTTGATGGCTGCCGTTTTGTCCTTTTAACAGTGTCCTTTGTCTTACAGAAACTTTGTAATTTTATGAGGTCCCATTTGTCAGTTCTTGATCTTAGAGCATAAGTTTTGGTGATATGTTCAGGAACTTTTCCCCATGCCCATGTCCTCAAGGATTTTCCCCAGTTTCTTTTCTATTAGTTTCAGTGTGTCTGGTTTTACATGGAGGTCCTTGATCCACTTGGAGTGAAGTTTAGTACATGGAGATAAGAATGGATCAATTCGCATTCTTCTGCATGCTGACCTCCGATTGAACCAGCACCATTTGTTGGAAAGGCTATCTTTTTTCCACTGGATGTTTTCAGCTCCTTTGTCAAAGATCAAGTGACAATAGGTGTGTGGATTCATTTCTGGATCTTCAATTCTATTCCATTGGTCCACTTGTCTGTCACTGTGCCAATACCATACAGTTTTTAACACTATTGCTCTGCAGTATTGCTTGAAGTGGGGGATACTGATTCCCCCAGAATTTCTTTTGTTGATGAGAATAGTTTTAGCTATCCTGGGTTTTTTATTCCAGATGAATTTGAGAATTGCTTTTTCTAACTCTGTGAAGAACTGAGTTGGGATTTTGATGGGGATTGCGTTGAATCTTTAGATCACTTTTGGTAAGATGGCCATTTTAACTATATTAAGCCTGCTCATCCACGAGCATGGCAGATTTTTCCATTTTCTGAGGTCTTCTTCCATTTCCTTCTTCGTAGTCTTGAAGTTCTTGTCTTATAGATGTTTCACTTGTTTGGTTAGAGTCACACCAAGATACTTTATATTGTTTGTGGCTATTGTGAAGGGTGTCATTTCCCTAACTTCTTTCTCAGCCTGCTTATCCTTTGAGTAAAGGAAGGCAACTGATTTGCTTGAGTTGATTTTATAACCAGCCACTTTGCTGAAGTTGTTTATCAGCTGTAGGATTTCTCTGGTGGAGGTTTTCGGGTCACTTAAGTAGACTATCATGTCATCTGCAAATAGTGATATTTTGACTTCTTCCTTTCCAATTTGTATCGCCTTGACCTCCTTATGTTGTCTAATTGCTCTAGCTAGAACTTCAAGTACTATATTGAAAAGATATGGAGAAAGAGGACAGCCTTGTCTAGTCCCAGATTTTAGTGGGATTGCTTCAAGTTTCTCTCCATTTAGTTTGATGTTGGCTCCCGGTTTGCTGTATATTGCTTTAACAATGTTTAGGTATGGGCCTTGAGTTCCTGTTCTTTCCAAGACTTTTAGCCTGAAAGGATGCTGAATTTTGTCAAATGCTTTTTCTGTATCTAATGAGATGATCATATGGTTTTCTTTCTTTGAGTTTGTTTATGTAGTGGATAGCATTGATGGATTTCCTTATATTGAACCATCCCTGCATCCCTGGGATGAAGCCTACTTGATCATGTTGGATGATCATTTTGATGTTTTCTTGGATTCGGTTGGCAAGAATTTTATTAAGTATTTTTGCATCAATATTCACAAGGGAAATTGGCTGGAAGTTCTCTTTTTTTGTTGGATCTTTGTGTGGTTTTGGTATCAGTATAATTGTGGCTTCATAGAACGAGTGGGGTAGAGTTCCTTCTGTTTCTATTTTGTGGAAAAGTTTGAAGAGTATTTCGATGAAGGTCTGATAGAATTCTGCACTGAAGCCATCTGGTCCTCTGCTTTTTTTGGTTGGGAGACTTTCTATGACCTTTTTATTTCTTCAGGTATTATGGGACTGTTTAGATGATCTAATTGATCCTGATTTAGTTTTGGTGTCGGATATCTGTCTAGGAAACTGTCCATTTCCTCCAGATTCTCCAGCTTTGTTGAGTATAGGCTCTTGTAGTAGGATCTAATGATTTTTTGAATTTCCTCAGTTTCTGTTGTTATATCTCCCTTTTTATTTCTAAGTTTGTTAATCTGTATACTGTCTCTGTGTCCTTTGGTTAGGGTTTATCTATCTTGTTGATTTTCTCAAAGAACCAGCTCCTGGTTTTGTTGATTCTTTGTATGGTTCTCTATATTTCTAATTGATTGATTTCAGCCATGAGTTTGATGATTTCCTGCCTTCTACTCCTCCTGGGTGAAATAGCTTCTTTTTGTACCAGGGCTTTCAGGTGTGTCATTAAGCTGCTAGTGTATGCTCTCTCCATTTTCTTTTTGTAGGCACTCAGGGCTATGTGTTTTCCTCTTAGCACTGCTTTCATTGTGTCCCATAGATTTGGGTATGTTGTGTCTTCATTTTCATTAAGTTCTAAAAAGTCTTTAATTTCTTCATTTCTTCCTTGACCAAGGTATCATTGAGTAGAATATTGTTCAGTTTCGAAATGTATGTGGGTTTTCTGTTTTTTTTTTTTTTTATTTTATTTTTGCTATTGAAGACCATTTTACTCCATAGTGATCTGATAGGAGGCATGGGATTAGTTCGATCTTCTTATATTTGTTGAGGTCTGTCTTGTGACCAATTATATGGTCGATTTTATAGAAGGTACCATGGGGTGCTGAGAAAAAGGTATATTATTTTGCTTTATGATAGAATGTTTTATATATATATATATATATATATATATATATATATATATATATATATATATATATATATATATAAAATCTAATTGGTCCAAACCTTCAATTAGTTTCTCTGTGTCCCTCTTCAGTTTCTGTTTTCCTGATCGGTCCATTGAGGAAAGTGCAGTGTTGAAGTCACCCACAATTATTGTGTTCAGTGCAATGTGTGCTTTGAGCTTTAGTAAAGTTTCTTTTATGAATGAGTGTGCCCTCGCATTTGGAGCATAGATGTTCAGTATTGAGAGTTCTTCTTGTTGCATTTTTCCTTTGATCAGCTACAAGTGTCCCTCAGAGTCTCGTTTGATGACTTTGGGTTGAAAGTCAATTTTATCTGATATTAGAATGGCCACTCCAGCTTGTTTCCTGAGACCATTTGCTTGTAAAATTGTCTTCCAGCCTTTTATTTTAAGGTAGTGTTTGTCTTTGACACTGAAGTATGTTTCCTGTATGCAGCAAAATGTAGGGTCCTGTTTATGTATCCAGTCGGTTAGTCTGTCTTTTTATTGGGGCATTGAGCCCAT
The DNA here is from genome assembly GCF_947179515.1 of Apodemus sylvaticus. Classification (NCBI taxonomy): domain Eukaryota; kingdom Metazoa; phylum Chordata; class Mammalia; order Rodentia; family Muridae; genus Apodemus; species Apodemus sylvaticus. The sequence goes on from NC_067491.1 coordinate 33,663,387, forward strand.
TGATGTTAAGAGATATTAAGGAATAGTGATTATTACTTCCTGTCATTTTTGACGTTATTTTTTTGGTTTGATGGTTAAATTTGATTGGTTAACTTCTTTTGGTTTGATGAAAGAAGGTTACTATCTTGCTTTTTCCAGGGTGAAGTTTCCCTCCTTGTATTGCTATTTCCTCCTATTATCCTTTGTATGGCTGGGTTTGTGGATAGATATTGGGTAAATTTGGTTTTGTCATGGAATATCTTAGTTTCTCCATCTATGATGATTGGGAGTTTTGCTGGGTATAGTAATTTTGGCTGGCATTTGTGTTCTCTTAGAGTCTGCATGAGATCTGCCCAGGACCTTCTAGCTTTCATAGTCTCAGGTGAAAAGTCTGCTGTGATTCTGATAGGTCTTCCTTTATATGTTACTTGGCCTTTTTCTCTTAGAGCCTTTAATATTCTTTCTTTGTTTAGTACATTTAGGGTTTTGATTATTACGTAATGGGTGGTAGTTCTGTTCTGTTCCAGTCTTTTTGGAGTTCTGTAGGCTTCTTGTATATTCATGGGCATCTCTCTCTTTAGGTTAGGAAAGTTTTCTTCCATAATTTTATTGAAGATATTTGCTGGCCCTTTAAGTTGTAAATCTTCACTCTCATCTATGCCCATAATCTTTAGGTTTGGTCTTCTCATTGTGTCCTGGATTTCCTTGATGTTTTGGGTTACAAGCTTTTTGCATTTTGCATTTTCTTTAACTGTTGAGTCCATGGTTTTTATGGTATCTTCAGCATCTGAGATTCTTTCTTCTATCTCTTGTATTCTGGTGTTGATATTTGCATCTCTGTCCCCTGATTTCTTCCCAAGGCTTTCTATCTCCAAAGTTGTCTCCCTTTGAGTTTTCTTAGTTGTTTCTACTTCTGATTTTAGATCCTGGATGGTTTTGCTTAGCCTTCACTTTCTTGCTTGTGATTTCCTGTAATTGTTTGAGAGATTTTTGTGTTTCCTCTTTCATGACCTCAGCCTGTTGACCAAAGTTCTCCTGTATTTCTTTAAGTGATTTTTGCATTTCCTCCTTATTGGCTTTTGTATTCTCCTGAATTTCTTTCAATGATTTTTTGTGTTTCCCTTGCAAGGGCTTCTAACTTTTGATCCTTTTTCTACTGAATTTCTTTAAGTATGTCTTTCATGTGTTCCTGTACCAGCATCAAGACCAGTGGTTTTAAATCCAAATCTTGTTTTTCTGGTGTGATGGGGTATCCAGGACATGCTGTTAAAGGAGAATTGGGTTCAGATGCTGCCATATTGCCTTGATTTCTGTTAGTGACATTCCTGCCTTTGCCTTTTGCCAGCAAGTTCTCACTGGTGTTAGTTGGTCTTGTCAATGCTGGACTCACCAGTGGAAGCTGCCTCTTCCCAGCTGGCCCCTGGTGCACAGCTGACCTCCTGCACTGCCTAGAGACAGGGTGCTGTGGACCAGGCTATTCAGATCCCAAAGCAGACACCTGAAGGCTCCCGTCTGGGGCCTGTTGGACTCACCAGAGCACACTGACTCCTCCCAGCCGGCCTCCTGGGTGCTCCTCTGGCCACTTGCTGGGCCTGGAAATGTGGTGTTGTAGCCCAGGCTGTTCTGGATCCCAAAGCAGAGATTTGAAGGCTCCCACCAGAGGCCTCAGGACTGGAACCTAAGCTCTGTGGTACCAACCCACTGGAGCAAGCTGTGTCCTCCCAGTCTGCCTCCAGGTGCACACCAGGCCTCTTGTACTTCCTGGAGACCTAGTGCTTTGGCCCAGGCTATTCACATCCTGAAGCAGACACCTGAAAGCTCCCTCCTCCTGCTGGACTCAACAGAGCACACTGACTCCTCCCAGCCGGCCTCCAGGGTGCCCCTCTGGCCTCTTGCTGGACCTGGAGATGTGGTGTTGTAGCCCAGGCTGTTCTGGATCCCAAAGCAGAGATTTGAAGGCTCCCGCCAGAGGCCTCGGGACTGGAACCTAAGCTCTGTGGTGCTGACCCACCAGAGCAAGCTATGTGCTCCTAGTCTGCCTCCAGGTGCACGCCAGGCCTCTTGCACTTCCTGGAGACTGAGTGCTGGGGCACAGGCTGTTCAGATCTCGAAGCAGACACCTGAAGGCTCCCGCCTGGGGCCCGCTGGATTCACCAGAGCACACTGACTCCTCCCAGCCAGCCTCCTGGTTGCCCCTCTGGTCTCTTGCAGGACCTGGAGATGTCGAGACTTGAAGTTCTTGCCATACAGATCTTTCACTTGCTTAGTTAGAGTTAAACCAAGGTATTTTACATTATTTGTGACTATTGTGAAGGCTACTGATTTGTTTGAGTTAATTTTATATCCAGCCATATTGCTGAAGTGGTTTGCTTTAGGAGTTCTCTGGTGGAACTTTGGGGGTCATACAATTTTCTTATCATATCATCTGCAAATAGTGTCATTTTAAATTCTTCCTTTCCAATTTGAATCCCTTTGACCTCTTTTTGCTGTCTAAGTGCTCTGGCTTGAACTTTAAGTACTATATTGAAAAGGTAGGGAGAGAGTGGGTAGCCTTATCTAGTCCCTGATTTCAGTGGAATTGCTTCAAGTTTCTCTCCATTTAGTTTGATGTTGGCTACTTGTTTGCTGTATATTGCCTTTACTATGTTTAAATATGGGTCTTTAATTCCTGATCTTTCCAAGACTTTTACCATGAAGAGGTGTTGAATTCAATCAGTGGAACACATTTGAAGACTTAGAAATGAACTCACACACACATGGTCAATTGATCTTTGACAAAAGTGCTAAAACCAAAAAAGACAGCATTTTCAACAAATGGTGCTGGTTCAAATGGTGATCAGCATGTAGAAGAATGCACATTGTACATTTATCTTCTTGTACAAAGTTATCTTCTTGTACAAAGTTCAAGTTCAAGTAGATCAAGGACCTCCACATAAAACCAGATACACAGAAACTAATAGAAGAGGAAGTGGGGAAGAGCCTTGAACACATGAGCACAGGGGAAATTTTCCTGAACAGAACACCAATGGCGTATGCTCTAAGATCAACAGTAGACAAATGGGACCTCATAAAATTACAAAGTTTCTGTAAGGCAAAGGAAACTGTCAAAAGGACAAAACAGGAACTATCAGACTGGGTATAAAAATCTTTACCAACCCTATATTCAATAGAGGGCTAATATCTAATATATACAAAGAACTCAAGAAGTTAGACACCAGAGAAACAAATAACCCTATTAAAAATAGATTACAAAGCTAAACAAAGAATTCTCCACTGAGGAATATTGAATGGCAGAAAAGCATGTAAAGAAATGTTCAATATCCTTAGTTATCGGAGAAATGAAAATCAAAACAACTCTGAAATTCCACCTCACACCAGTCAGAATGGCTAAGTTCAAAAGCCCAGGTGACAGCAGAAGCTGGGAAGAATGTGGAGAAAGAGGAACACTCTTCCACTCTTGGTGGGATTTCAAGCTTGTACAACCACTCTGGAAATCAGTCTGGTAGTTCCTCCAAAAATTGGATATAGTATTACCTGAGGACCCAGCTATATCACTCCTTGGCCTATACCCAAAAATTCTCCAGCATACAACAAGGACACATGCTCCACTATGTTCATAGCAGCCTTATTTATGATAGCCAGAAGTTGGAAAGGACCCAGATGTCCTTCAACAGAGGAATGGATAGAGAAAATGTGGTATGTTTACACAATGGAATACGTAGATATTAAAAACAGTGAATTCCTGAAATTCACAGGCAAATGGTTGGAACGAGCAAGTACAGAGCTAAGTAAGGTGACCCAATCACAAATGAAGGCACATGTTATCAACTTGCTGATAAGTGGGTATTACCCAAAAGCTCAGAAACCCCAAAATATAATTCATAGACCACATGAAGGAAAACCAAAATGTGGATACTTTGGTTCTTCTTAGAAGGGGGAACAAAATACTCATAGGAGGATATATGGAGACAAAGTGTGAAATAGAGACTGAAGAAAAGGCAATCCAGAGACTACCCAACCTGGCAATCCATCCAATATATAATTACCAAACCCAGACACAATAGTGGATACCAACCATTGCTAGCTGACAGGAGGTTGATATAGCTGTCTCTTGAGAGGCTCTGACAGTGCCTGACAAATACAAAAGTTGATGCTCTCAGCCAACCAATGGACTGAGCACAGGGTCCCCAATGGAGGAGCTTGAGAAAGGACCCAAGTAACTTAAGTGTTTTGCAGCCCCATTGGAGGAACAACAATATGAAACAACCAATACTCCCAGAGCTCCCAGGGACAGAACCACCAACTAAAGAGGGACCCATAGCTCCAGCTACATATGTAGCAGAGGATGGCCTTCTCACACATCAATGAGAGGAGTGGTCATTGGTCCTGTGAAGGCTTGATGACCCAGTGTAGGGGAATACCAGGACAGCAAAGTTGGAGTGGATGGGTTGTGAGTGGAGAAGGGGGTATGGGATAGGGGGTTTTCAGAGGGGAAACAAGGAAAGGAGATAACACTTGAAATGTAAATAAAGCAAGTATCTAATAAAAAAGAAAGTAACATCTTTGAGGAAATCTAAATTCTTTTTAAAGCTGATAAAACTGGAAAAGATATCTTGAATTGAAACAATTGGATTGTAAACTTTGATCTAAACAAGAGAAAATCAACAAAAAATTTATTCTCATTCTAGACATATATTCTGCTGATATTCATGGAGAAAAAAGGTAGAATATATATCCCACCTAGGAAACAGACAACCATGAAATTAAAAGCAATAACTATGATCAGTTGAACCAGATATAAATGTATGATAAATGGCCCTGAGTATGATCTCTGCCAACTTCACTACCACTATTCTGGCATCCAGTTATTTCACTGGGGTGGATACAATTGTCATCTGACTGGCATTCCTGTTGCAAAGCCACTATGATCTCCATTAATTTCCTTCAGTGATTGTATCACAGAGATTGCTTTCTGTCTCCTAACACTTGCTCTGTATAGAGAATTCAGGAAAACAATCTTGCAAAGCACCAGACAATTGAGCACTATTGCCCGAAATAATTGGTCAAGGGATTGGTAAAATTATTATCATTTGACTACTAAACACCTAACATAAGCCATAATTTCTAAGTATATATGCCTAGTCTTAAGTAACAAAACTAATAAAAATTTGCATTCATTCTGTGGTAAATTAATATAAAATTGAAGTTAGATGTAGATTAGTACCACTGAGATGGCTTAGCAGGACCGAAATTGTAGAAGAGGAGTAACTATCAAAAGCTGTCTTCTGATCTCTGCACATGCATCCTGGAAAGCATGTGCTAACTCCCTGACCTAGACACACACACACACACACACACACACACACACACACACACACATGCACACACACACACACACACACACACACACACACACACATATATATATATATATATATATATATATATACACACACACACATGTATTCATGTAAGAATGCTTCCACACACATGCATACTCACACACATGCAAACAAATATGCACAGGCACACAACACACACTTATAAATAAATAAATAAATAAATAAATAAATAAATAAACTTGTCATCACATTTTAAAATAGATTACTTTCACAGAAAATGTTTAATATTTGGTCCTCATTTCAAATCCTGCATTTTTATTTTGTTTCTAAGAGAAAAGAAAATGAATGTATTATGTTTTATTCAATGTTTTAGAATAGTCTTTCACATTAACACTATCTTCTATTTGTAATACTAATATGGGCTACATTTTAAATGGATCAGTATATATGAATAAACATGCTAATGTGAATGGTGTAGCGAACATTTTTCAACCATTGCAATTCACTAATATTTGAAAGACCTGTGAGAAGATTGCTAGCATATTAGCTCTATTCCTCCTTCTCTTCCTCCCCCTATTTCCTCTCTCTGTCTCTGTGTGTCTTTCTTTCTCTCCCTCCCCTGACTCTGTTCTGAAAATGCAAGTTCAAGCATTCCAACACAAAGCAACACTAACACTGGATATAGAACTCCAGACAGTGAGAACATAATTGAATTTTCAAATTCAATTTTCAATGTTTACATTACAAGAGAATATTACCCAGCACAGTAACTAGAACTTTATTAGATAAAGACATGTTTTTTATGAAATTCCTATGAAATATCTTCTTTCAGTCAGTATATAGTGCAAGAATATATAACATACTTAAATATAGTTTTCTGCCTTTCACATTTCCCCAAAGCAAACATGATGAGACTAGCATCTGAATTCATCTGTAGAGATGCAACATACACCAAATCCTGGGCTGAGTTTTGTCTTCATATATTTATTTAATAGGTTCTAAGAATTGAACCTAGGGTTTCCATATACACCTTAAGTGCTCTATCATGAGATGTTTACTGTTTTATTTATTATTCTGGGGAAGAATATGACTAAATGGATTGCTACTCAGGCTGGTTCCAACTCACTCTTTAGCCCAGATTGTCTTTAAACCTTGGATTCTTCTACTTCAAGCCTTAAATATCTGGTATTACAGGCCTTTACCCCCAGGAAGCTCCCAGAATATAGATTTTTATATTTAATGTGAAGCCTCTTATTTTGATTTCTCAGAAGCTCCATTGAATAGAATACATCCAGGAAACTGAACATAAAGAACATTAAAGGATTTTTTCTGACATTTCAATAATAAATGGTAGAAACAGAATCAGGAGCAGGAAGGTCAGCATTAGAATTTCTTTTATCTACTTCCACTATTTCAGCCTGCCTTTGGACAGATGAATACATTTTAGAGTAGACTTTAAACCATTTTACTAGCACAAAATTTGACAGTGATATAGATATGTCATCTACACCTAGTGCTTGGTTAGCAACCTTCCATAACTAAATGTGAAATAGACATAGGATGAAAATTACATTTTAGAGAATTTAATCTTAATTCCTGAAAGTATGGTCCGTGTTTATTAAAATATTTTTTCTGGACTTAGAAATGCATCATACCTTAAAATGAAGCCATAGGTTTTTGTTGAAGTATATTTTCCCTATAGAGCAAGAATTATTTTACTATTTACCAAATTAAAATGCTAAGCACCTGGATAGATGCATCAGTTATAACTTTGCCTTTTTAAGAACAAGAATAGTTGAACTGGCCAGAGCATTCCTTTTTATAGAGCATCAGAATGTCTCCAGTAATATAATCAGAATTTTTTCCATCATATACCACCAATTATAATGTGCACATCATTATCCTCCAGCTTTCAATGTTTTATTCAAATGGCTAGTTAGGCTCAGTCTCAGATCTTTTTACCACTACCCCAGAGACCCTGTTCTCTTAGGCATTCCTGTTGTATCATCCTATTACAGAGTTCAAAGAGTTCCATAAAAATGCCTCTAATTTTCATTAGTTATGTGCTTACTAGTTCCTGAGCCTGGTGAAAACTGAAAGTCACTTCCAAACTGCCACTGCTGTACTGCTGCTGCTGTGTCTTAAAAATTATTATTATACTAGTGTTAATCACGGTTTTATCGTATGTTAAAAAAAAGTTCATTACTAAAGGGTGTTTAATGGTTATCTTCCAGCATTTTAAAATGGCACAGTAGTAATCAGGCCTCAAAGGACTGTGTCTACCTAAGGTTAGCTGAAAAACACAGCAGCCTAATTAGCATCCCAAATCACCACCCAGCCATCTGTTATCTCTAGGCAAAGCAGAAGAAAATGCAAATGACTAGGAAATAAGAGCTTTGTAAGAGGAGTCCATATATGGCTGCCCACCCCCACCCCACCCAGCACTTGTATTGGTACTGATGCTGTTGAGGATGAGAAGAGGCTTTGCTGTCTGTCATCACTGTATTGTTGAGAAGTGCTTGATGAAAAGCATCATAGAGGAAAGAGCTGCAGAATCACAACACCTACACATCACTTCAGTCTGCTTTTCAAAGATCAAAAAATAGGATGGAAAGCAGGTGGGACCACAGAACATCACATGTGAGAGTTAGTTATCTGACACCTTATAGAGATGTAAGCTGGTTATTAATATGACACAATTTTAAATAGGTAGCATATTTTGTTGCCAGATTTTAAAATCACACAACTATAATCTTAGCATTAACAGCATACTGATTCTCCACATTATTCAGTTTATATAAAACAATCATTGCTTTCATATGAAACAAGTGAATGGTGTTGTCATGTTCTGGCCTTTTGAAGAAATTAATTTTACTGTTTTTCCCATATACAGTATCTTTCTTCAATCAGGAATTTCATAATACCACAAAGACATTTAAAAATCACCATATAATAATGAGGTGACATAAATGTAAGGAAGAAAGCAATGTTAAGGAAGGTTACAATGGCTTGATTAAAAACACTTCTAACCTCACTTCTCTTTTCTAGTTTCTTATCCCACAAAAGCATCTTTGAATATCAAAACCATTTATAAACATAATAGCATGTGTGGAAACAAAATCATGAAGGAGAGATAATGTTTCCTCTCAGGTTCATTGCCAATATCTATTCAAAGGTAAAGGATTTCAAGGTACTCTAAAAGTTATGCTATCTAAAATAGAATGTATCTATATGCCTCCAGAAGTCACATCATCATTGTCACATAACTGGAATGGGATAGAATTCATACAGATTGTTTTTGTATAAAATTATTGATATGTAACAGATGTAAATGAAAACACCAAACTGATGACATTTTTTAGAGAAATGTTAATCCAGCAAATGACTGCTGTGGCAAGAATCACATCCAAAGGTCTAGGTTTATATTATCCAGACAGAATGTAGACACAAAATGGATCACAGTCTGATCTGCCTGATTACAGACATGCCCTTTGTATACTCCTTTAATCCCTAACATTGAAGGCAAGGTTAGTTTGAAGAAGGAGACAACCGGGTTTGAAATTTTGAAAATGATGTCAATTGAGGAACAGAGAAAGTGATGAAACAAAGAAATACTTGACAGAATGAGAGATATGATAACAACAGAACAGGAAAGAGGGGTTACTTAATAGCAGATAAGAAGAGAGAAAGAGAGAGAGAAAGAGAGAGAGAGAGAGAGAGAGAGAGAGAGAGAGAGAGGTAGTGTGTACATGACAGTTTTATCTGGACAGTTCTATAGAAAGAGGTTGTAAAGAGGACAAGCTAGACACAAGTAGATAGAGTGAGCCAGAAAATGAGAAAGAGCCAGAAGATTAGAACAGATTGCCAAAGTTAGTATAAGACCAAGCAGAGCAATTCAGGCAGAAATTGAGAGAAGTCAGATTGAATCAGTCAGCTTGGAAGATTAGATTGTATAGAGGCTAGAAGCTTCTAGAACTAGGCTTGAGTAAAACTAGAAGAGAAAGGGAAATGCTCTAGGCTTAGCCCAAGGCACGTATTTGCAAAGCTTGTGTAAGGCTTTCATTTCATTACTTCATCTGAGGAAATACAAGCAGCATTTACAAAAGTAGGTTATTTTCATCATTTTTAATATTAATTTTAAATATTAATTTAAATTATAATTAATTTAATCTGTACTTACTCCATTCCAATATTTGAGTGTTGCATGGGCAAATGAGTAAATAGGGGATGGGCACATAGGTTCACACACATGTGTATGTATGTGCATGGAGAGGGCAGAGGTTGACACTGGCTGTCTTTTCTGATGACTTTCCGTCTAATATTTTAACCTATGTGGTCTCACTGATACTGCAGCTCAGTGATTGTTCCTAGCGATTGGCTAGGAAACATAGCCAATGAGCTCCAAGGAGCCACCCGATACTGCCTTCTCTACACTGTGAGCTGCAAGCCTCTGCAAGGCATTTTATATATGAGTTGAGTATTAAATTTGAGTAGTCTTACTTGCTCGGCAAATACTATAATGACTGAGACAATGTCCCAGCTTTTGGTTACTTCCACTTATATTTACTATTGTTGAATAAGAAGCCATGTCAACAGAACATAATGAAACACTTTTAAAAATACTGTGCATTTCTGCCTCATTCTGTCAACAAACCTTATCAAGTATCGTATATCTCCTTGAAAGACATAGCATGTATAGTCTCTTCCTGTAATGTCTACATTGGAGAAAGCTGTTAAACAAAATTAAGCAAAGAAGATAGTATGAAATGCTAAACATATAAACCACATCTCAACACTCAACTTTTGAAAATGTATGACATATTTTCTAAGGTTTAGTGAGTGGAAAGCTGAATTATATAAAGTGGAGTTCAACAGCTGTTGAGGAATGAGAGAACATACACCAGAGGGCATTATTTTCTGATGCAATGTTATTTTAGATCATGGTTATAATGACACTGGTATAATTTACATGACACTGTCTACATTGTGGAGCAGATATACAATGTTGCTGATAAATCTGGTTTCATAAAAGCATTCTGTACAGAGGTTATGTGTATTTGGAGGTCCTAGGTAGAGTAGCCATCTTGCCTGCACTGGACAACTTAATTATACTACTTTTATAGGATTTTTCATTACATATAAAGTTATGTTTATAAATTACACATTTTAGTACAATTTACAGTAAAAATTATAATTAATGGTTTATCTCCTTTTCTCCAGACAAGTGGTACATATTAGTTCTTTTCTTTGGGTATATGACAGACTGTGCTTTCACAGCTTACTGAGACTACAACAATAGATGTGAATTTCATCAGTAAATTAATAAAGCTATGGATGGGGTCATCCAAATCTTCTTTTGATAGGAATAAAAATTACCTAGAGAAAATAAGTGAAAGAGTTTGATATAATACTAAAGAACTTTTGAGCTGATTTCCAAATATATAAAAAGATAATTGTAAAAGAGTTAAACTCAGTTTAAGGGAATGTAATTTAGCAAGATAAAAGTATGACATAACTGCCGGGCGGTGGAGGTACACGCTTGTAATCCCAGCACTTAGGAGGCAGAGGCAGGCAGATTTCTGAGTTTGAGGCCAGCCTGGTCTACAGAGTGAGTTCCAGGACAGCCAAGGCTATACAGAGAATCCCTGTCTCAGTAAAAAAAAAAAAAGAATATGGTATACCCAGAATAAATAAGCAGCACAAGAATTATAAATTTTAGAACTCACTGGAAATTACTGAAAAAATGTAAAACTGCTAAATAAATGCTTCTGGGAAAATTTTATGCGAAATTTAAGATAATCAGATGTCCTTCTTAAATACTGTATCTTTACATAACACACAGTAAAACATAAAGACTTAACCATAGTCTACCCTGAACAGAAGGTAGCATATAAATGTTTTTTACAGTCTCAATCCTTAGCTATTCGTAATTCTCAACATATCTGAGCCATGAATATCAGTAATTACTTTCTCTCAGTTTTAAAGACAATATAGGTTGTTATAGCTGATACACGCTGACTGAAAGCTTTGCTGATAAAATTGGAAAGCTAAGAGTGAAAAACAAAGAGATTTATGTTCATCAATAGATATTTGAAATTATTCTCCCATCAATGACACTATGCTACAGACTTTATCGCTACTCCTATGAAGGAAGATAAGTGCACCAGAAAGGCATCCTGGTGTGAGAGCAAATGCTCGTGCAAGCACTGGGAAATGGTTACTAAAAATCACACATGGTGTCAAAGATAGAAAATGAGATGATGGCAGCCCGCAGCAAGCAGAGGTTTGTCTTTTACCCAGGAGACTGAGCAGCTATTACTCAGCTCCAGACAATTGTGTTATAAGTATGTTGACCATGTTTCCAGATCCTCAGGCAACTTAAATGATTCTAGACATCTGTTTTTGTTTGTCTTTTAAATTGTCAAATTAGCCTTTGTTAATGTTGTACTAGTGATTCTAATATAATGCCAGTCAGAGGAGTAGTCTTCCAATACAGTACCTCACAACATATGCAGTGACAGGCCCAAAGTGGGACCCAGCTCAAGAGGAGGTCCCAAGGCCTGACACTATTATTGAGGTTACGGAGCACTCACAAAAAGGGACATAGCATGATCACACTTAAGAAGACCCAACAAGCAGCTGAAAGAGTCAGATGTAGATATTTATACCCAACCAATGGACAGAAGCAGCTGACCCCTGTTTTTGAATTAGAGAAAGGCTGAAAGAAGCTGAGGAGAAGGGCCACCCTGTAGGAGGACCAGCAGTCTCAATCTGGACTTCCCAGATTTCTCAAACACTGGACCACCAAGCATGCAGCATACACCAGCTGATATGAGCCCCCCCCCCCCAACACACGGCAGAGGACTGCTGGATCTGTGTTCATTCAGAGATGATGCACCTAACCCTCAAAAGTTTGGAGGTCCCAGGGAGTTTGGACATCAGGTTAAGATAGGGGCTAGGGACGTCTAGGTGAAGACAAGGGTTAGAGAGGATGTATGGGATATGGAAAATTTTGAGGGTGGACCAGTGGTGGGAAAATATGGAGTGTATAAAGAAGATAATAAAATAAAAGTAACAATTTATGACAAAAATACAGGTTCTTTGTTTTTTTTATTCGATATATTTTTTATTTACATTTCAAATGATTTCCCCTTTTCTAGCCCCCCACTCCCCGAAAGTCCCATAAGCCCCCTTCTCTCCCCCTGTCCTCCCACCCACCCCTTCCCACTTCCCCGTTCTGGTTTTGCCAAATACTGCTTCACTGAGTCTTTCCAGAACAAGGGGCCACTCCTCCTTTCTTCTTGTACCTCATTTGATGTGTGGATTATGTTTTGGGTGTTCCAGTTTTCTAGGTTAATATCCACTTATTAGTGAGTGCATACCATGATTCACCTTTTGAGTCTGGGTTACCTCACTTAGTATGATGTTCTCGGAGAAGCTTCTTAAAAAATGCTCAACTTCATTAGTCATTAGGGAAATGCAAATCAAAACAACCCTGAGATTTCACCTTACACCAGTCAGAATGGCTAAGATTAAAAATTCAGGAGACAGCAGGTGTTGGAGAGAGTGTGGAGAAAGAGGAACACTCCTCCACTGCTGGTGGGGTTGCAAATTGGTACAACCACTCTGGAAATCAGTCTGGCGGTTCCGAAAACTGGGCACCTCACTTCCAGAAAATACAGGTTCTTGAAGACACCTACATATAAATGTCTTCTCACAACAAAGTAAATTGTTTTTTTTAGATCATCAGTAAAAAATTGAAATTTAATTAAAAATTGAAATTGTATTAGTTTCCTAATACAAAACTAAACATAAGTATTACTGTGGAATTTAAGAAGTCCCCCATAAATATGATCAACTGAGGAACAAATCAATGAAATGGAACATGTATTCTTCTTGAGAAATGTCATTTGAAGATGGAATATCTGTAGGAGGTATATGAGCACACTAACTTACAAAATTCTTACTCAAATACATGACAAACCTAAACAAAATATTTCTAACAAATATCACAGGAGAATTTTTTCCTGATTTCACATGTATTAATTTATGTTTTAAATACACTGAAGTACAATCATGGGAAAATTTCACTGACAATGTGAGGTTTATTAAAATTAAAGCTGTATCATTGAACAATAGTGATTAGGACTGCATAGCATTAGTATGGAGACAAGCATGTAGATCAGTAGAATAGAACTGACAAAACAAAAAATGAACCCACATACCTATGGTCACTTGATCTTCGAAAAAGGAACTAAAACTATCCAGTGGAAAAAAGACAGCTTTTTCAACAAATTGTGCTGGTTCAACTAGAGATCAGCATGCCGAAGAATACAAATTGACCCATTCCTATCTCCTTGTAAAAAGCTCAAGACCAAGTGTATCAAGGGCTTCCACATAAAACCAGATACACTAAATCTAATAGAAGAAAAAGTGAGGAAGAACTTTAAATACATGGGCACAGGGGAACGTTTCTTGAACAGAACACCAATGATTTATGATCTAAGACCAAGAATGACAAATGGGACCTCCTAAAATTGAAAAGCTTCTGTAAGGCGAAGGACACTGTCAATAGGACAAAATGGCAACACACAGATTGGGAAAAGGTCTTTATCAGCCCTACATCTGATAGAGGGTTAATATTCAAAATATACAAAGAACTCAAGAAGTTTGACTCTAGACAACCAAATAAGCCTATTAAAACTGGTGTACAGAACTAAACAGAAAATTCTAATCTGGGGAATCTCACAGGGCTGAGAAGCACTTGAAGAAATGTTCATCATCCTTAATAATCAGGGAAATGCAAATCAAAATGACCCAGAGATTCAGAATGGCTAAGATCAAAAAGCAGGTGACAGTAGATGCTGGCAAGGATGTGGCTGGTGAAAGAGGAACATTCTTCCATCGCTGGCAGGATGGCAAGCTGGTACAATCACTCTGGAAATCAGACTGGCATATCCATAGAAAATTTGAAATAGTTCTACCTGAAGACCCAGCTATACCATTCCTGGGCATATACCCAGAAGATGTTCCAACTTAAAACAAGTACACAACACATGGTTTAACACGTTTATATCAGCCTTACTTATAATAACCAGAAGCTGGACAACTCCCAGATTTCCCTCAACAGAATAATGGATACAGAAAATGTGGTACATTTACACAATGGAGTACTCAGATATTAAAAACAATGACTTCATGAAATTCACAGGCAAGTACATGGAACTAGAAAATATCATCCTGAGGGAGGTAACCCAGTAACAAAAACACACACATGATATATACTCACTGATAAGTGGATATTAGCCCCCAAACAAACAATGATTGTGATAAACCCCACAGACCATATGGGGCTTAGGAGGAAAGAAGACCAGGGTGTAGATGTCTCAGTCCTGAATGATTGTGGGAGTTGGTGGGAGGGGGTAACTGGGACTGAGGGAGGAGGGGGAGGAAATATGGGGGAGATGTTTCAGGTACTGGAGGGGACAAGAGGTACAGGTGGTCAGGACATGGAAAAATCTATGTACTGAGTTAGGGAAGATGCAGTGAGCAACTGGGGATAGTCACTGGAGGGTCCCAGATGCCAGGGAAATGAGAGGCTCCCAGGACCCAACTGGGATGATTTTAGCAGAGAATGGGGACATATAGCCTTTAGAGACCATATCCAGTAGATAGGCATGGCCACTAGTAGTAGGTTGGGGCCACACACCCATCTCAAAGTTTTAAACCCAGAAATGTTCCCATCCAAAGGAAGAACAGGGACCAAAAATGGAGCAGAAACTGAAGGATAGCCCATTCAAAAACTGTCCAATCCTGTCTGGAGACACCAAACCAACACTGTTGTATTGCTTGCTAAGAGGCACTTGGTGACAGGAACATGGAATGATTTCTCCTTGGGAGATTCAATCAGCAACTGACCAATACAGATGTGGATGCTTGAAGCCAACCATTTGAGTAAGCTCAAGAACCCTGTTGGGGTATCTGGCAGAAGGACTAGAGGAGTTACGGGGGATTGCAACCCCATTGGGAGAATAACATCAGTTTGCTGGACCATCCAATGCTCCCAGGAACTAGACAACCAACCAAGGAGTTTACAGGGAGGGATCCATGGCTCCAGATACATATGTAGCAGAGGATGGCCTTGTCTGACATTAATGGGAGGGAAGGCCCTTTAACCTGTTAGAGGTTTGATGCTCCAGTGTAGGGGAATGCTGGAAGGGTGTGGCGGAGAAGGTGGGTGAGAAAACATCCTCATGTAGAGGCTAAGGGGAGGGAGGAGAGAAAGGTTGTTGGATGGGAGGTTTGTGGAGGAGTGCCTGGGGAGTGGGATATCATTTGAGATGTAAATGAATGGAATGATTAATAAAAGAATTAAAAGTAAAAAATAAAAGATGTCTTCTAAATAATTGTCTAAGCCACTCATAGATTAGGGCTGATGCCATCCTCCTTCAGAGAAGCTTCATTTTGTGTTGATCAACAGTGACTATAGAGACTCAGGTTTTGTCAAATTATTAAGAATACATAACTGCTCAATTCAGATTCATAGACAGAGCATCTATATTACCCCTTCCAAGGGTCAAGGACCATTCATTGTAGAAGAAAAGGCAGAAAGAAACAACGAGGAATAGGAGGGCAGGAGACAGTGTGGAATGCTGACTTCTGGGCATGGTGGGGCTCTAGTTCTTTTGAACTTACAACTGCTGTCATCCGAACAGAACTGAGCATCTATTACTCTGTTGTAGAATGAGGATCAAGGGCTCTTGAGAGTCTACTTCATTCTGAGGATCTATAAAATTTAACGGCAGAAGCAGAGAGTGACGGATCTATTGGTATGGTAAATGCTCATAGAAACAACATATGAAACACATTTCATCACCAATGCACACAATGATATGGTTTAAATAGGGTGTTGGTTGGTAAGAAAAGGGGGAAGATCAATATTGTGTAGAGATGGAGACAGTTACAAAGATGAGCAAGATGGGAATATATTATGTATATATGTGAAAATCTTATTATCAAACCCATTACTATGTGTAGCTAATATATATATATTATATTCATATATATATGAATAATTTTGAACAAGTTAAAAAGAATAAAATTGAAATTAAAAGACAAAAGACAAGAGACAAATTTCTTGAGTTAGTGTAATATACTACATTCTGAAAATCAGCCAATCAGAAATGACTCATTCTCTGACACTTCTCTGCCAACCAATCTACCTCACTAACTGATCTCTACTTGAACTAGCATGAAGCCCTTTAGTTTAAAAAACAATAGTGAAACCCAGAGTGCACTCTTATCCTAAATATCTTTAAGGCTAGTAATCTCTTCTCTCAGGCTGTGCCTGGCCAGCATCTCATCTACCTTAATGGACCAGATTCTACTCTTTATTGATTGCAGCTGTTGAGTGGCAGTTTGGTCACACTTGACAGGCCTTCCTCACTGGGAAAGGCTGTGTGGGAGACTGAAAGTCTGTATTACAATCGCCCATTCATGGAACCTCCAAACCAGGCTGATAATCCCAATGTAAACTGCATTGGCAACCACCTCTGCTGTGTGGAGTCCAGGCACCAGTCAACATGTGAACGACAGCAAAGCAGAATGCAGCTGAGAGCTCTCATGGCACTCCTGTCCAGTTAGAACACAGTAAAGCATGAAAAGAGTATATTTTGTATATTTTCTCTAACATACTAAATACACAGAAGACTTCTGAACAGCATTTGTTCCAGAACAGTGTTTACAGATTTTCTTTCCCTTTTTTGGATTTATTACATATTTTCTTTATTTACATTTCAAATGTTATCCCCTTTCCTCATTTCTTCTCTGAAAACCACCTATCCCATCTTCCCTACCCTGCTCACCAACCCACCCACTTCCCATTCCCTGTCCTCGAATTCCCCTACATTGGGCATCAAGCTTTCTCAGGGCCAAGGGTCTCTCACCTCATTGATGTCCAACAAGGCCATCCTCTGCTACATATGTGGCTGGAGTAATGGGTCCCTCCATGTGTACCCTGGTTGGTGGTTTAGTCCCTAGGAGCTCTGGGGATACTGGTTGGTTCATATTGTTGTTCCTCCTATGGAATTCCCTTTAGGTCTTTGGGTCCTTTCTCTAGCTCCTACTTTGGGGACCCTGTACTCAAAGAGACTCTGCCAGCACCTGACAAATACAGAAGTGGATGCTCTCAGATTTTCAATCCAATAGCAAATGCAATGAAGATTATTTATAAACTTAGGGTTTCAATTTCATGATTTCAAACTCACATAATTTGAAAGCAGTGCCTCAAATACAGTCACATTAGGCATGAAGGCTTCAATGTGTGAAAGTGGGAGAAGCTATGCTTTAGACAGATGGCTGTCAGTGTTGAAGGCTTGGATGCTAAGATAACCTTATAAAACAAGAAGGAATATCTGAAGGAAGGGATAATGGAAGGTAATCATCATTGGGAATGTTTCCCTGCAAGAGATTATAAAATGCATTCTACCTCTCTCTTACAGTGAGTGCTTTCACACCCTTTCTCATTTGTACCCTGCTATCACCAGCTGATACACTGGTCAGAGGTCTGAAACAAGGGGAGCCTGTGATGCATTACAAATATCAGACCATAAGCCATGAGACAAATAACACTAAACCTTCTTCAACTCTTATAAGAAGTCCATCAATACAGCAGGATCACAACTTAGCAGATGGCATTCTCCATGGCTTCATTCCTGAATCAGGGGCTCATATGCAAAACTCATTCATTCAAATAACTCCACAAAATTCCATTCAATACACTTTAATTCTAAAGTAAAAGTTTCCATATTAATATATGTAGGAGATACAGGAAAAATTCAAGGTGTATTACCTCTGTGTTCTCTCTGTAAGACAATTTACTTTCTTCCAAAAGATACACTGCCATCACAAGTGTAAGGTGCAGAGTCCTATTTCAAAGAAAGGAAGGAAGGGAGGGAAGGAGGGGGCAAGGGAGCAAGGGAGGGAAGGGGGAGAGAGAAAGGAAGAAAGAACAAAAGAAAATAAAGAAAAGAAAAAAAGAAAAGGAAAGAGAGAAAGAAAAGAAATATTTCCATTTTTATTGAATATTGTCTTCATTTACATTGCCAATGGTAAAACCTTTTCCAATTTCCCCCTTCCCAAAGACCCCAACCTCTCTTCCCACCCTCTGCCTCCATGAATATGAGAGAAATTATTCTCAAGCAAGCAGAAGACAATAGAAATACAAATCTTACTAATCTTTAGGCTTAAAAATATTCAAGTTGGGTTAATATTCTTCCCTCCTGTGCTGAATAGTTTTTTTCTATGGACACAGCTATGGCTGTCTGAGAAGAAGAAACCATAACTGAAATCATTATATAATATTGGCTGCTGAGCTAACCTATAGGGCGTTGTGACTGATGATTGAAGGTGAAGGGCTCAGCCCATTTTTTAGTGCCACTACTGTGCAAGTGGTTCTGGGATATATAAAAATAAAGATTAAGCAAGGCAGTAGTACTCCTCCAGATTCCTTCCCTTATTTTCTGGGATGATGGTGAGTTTGAGGTCATCAAACTCTACAGATCAAATTTCTAGACAAGCAAGCTTAGGTAGTGAAAGAAACCATCAAAAATAGAAAGCTAGTGATGATGTCATTGAAAAGAGGAGGTGCATATTCCAGCAAGTAGCAGAACCTGGCACTTTCCATGGGGTTCTGGTTTTAGATTCAGGGTAGAAGAAAGGGATTATGGAATCTCTCTTGATGCATAAGGAAAACTACTGTGGCCCTGCATGTGTCAGGGATGTCCCTGCATGCATGCCAAGAGGGGTCATTACTTGAAGCCTTAACACTGGATTGTCTTGGAGACCCCTAGGTGTCAGACATGCCATAGTTGTGGATAACTGCTGAGGATAGCTGCTAAAAGAGAGTGGAATCAGTTCAGGAGAGGTGTTTGCTGTAGTCAACAATACTGAAAGGGTCTGGAGATCTGAAGAGTGTTTGCACATGAGACATGGAGATGCAGTTTGATGTTTGCCCAAGTGTTTTTGGTCTTGCTTTGGTCCAGTATTTCTACACTATGCTCCCTTTTGGAATTGTAATGAATATGCTGTGCTATTATATGTTGGAAGTATGTGGTCTACTTTATCATTTTAATTTTAGAGGGGATTGCAGCTAAGTTCTTCTGGGAGTCTTTGGAAAGACTTTGAACTTTGGACTTTTATGCAAGGTAGAGACTGTTATAGGTTATGTGGCCTTTTGAACTCAGAACAAATACGTTTTGCATTATGATATGCCTACAAACCTATAAGGCAAGGGCCAAGAAGTGGAATGCTGTTGAATATAATGCCCCCTAGCCCACTTTGTATGGCAATTTTGGAAGGTGTGGGCTTGTTAGAATAAGTGTGGTTTTGTTAGAAGAAGTATGTCACTTTTGCATGGACTGTCAGGTCTCAGATGTTCAAGCCAGGTCTAATGTGACATTCATTTCCTGTAGCACATGGATCAAGATGTAGAACTCTCAGCTCCTCTAGCTCACATCTGCCTGCGTGCTGCCATGCTTCCCACCATGAGGATGATGAAATAAACCTCTGAACTGTAAGCTAGCCCCAGTTAAATGTTTTTCTTTATAAGAGCTGGCATGGTCGTAGTTTCTCTTTACAGCAACAGATATCCAAACTAAAATAATTATGGACTACAGAGCTGTAAGATAACAAAAACTCTTTCATCTCATGTTGTTTTGGTTATTTTATTTTGTCACAAAAATAGAACCAAGACACCTCCCTATCTCCATTAAATTGGAAGCAATTCCTTCACACATCTTTGTACTAACTCAATGGGGTGGCGTTTCCCTATATCTTTTAGCTAGCTTAAAATAAAGAAGGAATCTAACCCCTTGAACTTGACAAAGATAAAAGCTTTGTTCATTGGTTAATTACAAAAATGAGTTACATACATACAGGATATGGCAATCCAACCACATTGTTGTCATTATTGTTGTTATTTTGGTATTTTCATTTTATCTGGACAGATGGATTATTTTTCAAATCAAGTAAATTTTCTTTTGGTATAATAATTCAATTTATCTACTCTTTTTACATTTCACAGCTCACTCTAAGAAGCAACATGATTATTCCAAAATATTGCTTCAAAATCTTCTCAGGTAAATATCTACTTTCCTTTAAAGCCCTTACATCAATGAGAGCGAATTTCCAATTTTCCAAAAATATCTTCTGCATTCCTGTATGAGATTTTACTAGGATGTTCAGATACACAAAATTATCATACTATGATCAGTATGATAAATCTGTTATTTTATATGATAAAAGATTTTCTTCTATATTTTTTATCTGTGTCAAACTGCCTATAACATGTACATTTCTCATAAAATTCCCTTCATAGAACCTACACATTCTTGTCTGTATACTGCCATGTTTTTAGACAACTGTTTTAGCATTATGTACATCAAAACATCTTAAAATTCATTAAATGGTTTATGCTGCTATAGGAAAATATAACAATGTGGCTTAGGAAAAATTACTTTCGTATACTTGTGAAGGCTAGCTTGAAGAACCATGGTTGTCTCTAAGTGAATGTCTGGTGACAGCTGTCTTCACATACTGCAGTATTCTTATAATACTCTTGCATGATGGTTGTCAGTATATGTACAGAATAGGAACAAGTTCTTTTGTATCTTTTCTTATAATTTCAGGACCCTTCTCTAATAACCTCACTTAATTTCAACTCTATAGAAGTCCCATTTACAAAAACAAAATTGCTGATAGTTTTCTTGAAGAATGCAAACATCAGTTCATAAAATGTGGATACCTTCTACATTTTTGTTTCTGTGACTATTTCATTTACTGAATGTTACTGAACAAGTGCCATTCTGAATACATATGTTCATTCCTCTTGAGTATATCCTTTATCTATTATCGATGATCTACCTCACTATTCTAGGCTATGTTTGCCACATGGTCCATTACTCTCATTCAGTCACTGCACCTATTCTCCCCCCCCCCCCAGTGTCAAGCTGATGAATCTCCTCCTGAGTCATTCTTCTGCGCAAAGATCTTCTCTCTGCCTGGAAGTCCCCCACCTTTATTTCCTGCCTTGGGTATTGGCTGTCAGATCTTTATTAGCTAAATAAATGGTGATTGAGATATGTTTACAAAATGCTAAGGCAGATAATGATCCATAAAACTAACAATACCAAAGGGCAAGTACTCAATTCTCTGCCAGACATCAACATTTGAATAATACAAAGGCAACCTTTACCCAGAATCCATAAAGATTACCCAAACAATGTGCCTTATCATATCAAATAGCAGATGCATCATAATATAATCAGAGTATTTGGTGTATTGCATATTTGAACTTTCTAGAATGGTCTCAGGCAGAAATCAGTTAGGATCTTTTAAAAAACTGAAGATAGGGTATTTTAATCATAAAAATTTTGATTGAATTGTATATGATTTATACACAAAGTGGGATATATTATATAGCCATATTTATTTTTAATACTTAAATTTGTTTTAGACGATTGTACAAGTGTGTGACGCAAGCTAAACATGCTAATTCCCTCCTTCTTCCATCTCCATATATCCTTTCCTATCTTACTCCTCCCTATAATTCACTCTCACATGTTCTTTCATTTCTGTGTGTTTGAATAGCAGTGCATAGCTGTAATCTCAGGACTCGAGCAATAAATCAAGAAGGTTGAGGAGTGACCAGCCTTCTTCATTACAAAGTGAGCTCAAAACTACCTTGGACTATTTAAATATAGTTAATGCTAAAATAAGTCATGATCTCCACATCTCTGAAAGTATTCTTAGCTGTCAACTTCCAGCCAGTAAAACAAATACCACCCCTCACTTTAAGAAATCCCTTTATGAGCACCTTCAAAGATATCTCTGCCTCTTTTAAGCATTCAAGTTCAATTCATCTGCTAGACAAACATATTCAAGTATTTTAATCTTCCTAATACAATCTGTTCAGGTTTAAAATGATAGTGGTTTTCCTTTTCAATAGTCTACAACTTTGAATTATAGATTTCAAATTCATGAATTAACTGAAAGCTATTTTCCAAGACTAGGATTCTTTAAGCCATGTAGTACATATTCAATTAATGGTATTTATTGAATTAACGATTACTCAAACAAGAGTATTCCATTCTTTTAAAGATTTCTGACTGATTTTCCCCATTAAAATTTAAAAAGGAAATTTCACTTAAGACAACTTCTACTGAATGTCAGAGACTAGGAAATTCCATTCTGCATGTCTTAGAAAGCAACGAGATCATTGGCAACAAAGTGAAATTGGCATACAAACTAATCAAACTGTGGCTTCAGCTTCCTGTGGACCCTTTTAAATCTTTATTTTATCTTCAATGCTTGGAACATTAGAGCAATAGAAAGATAATTTTTGAAGTGTAATATTCATTTATACTATCATCCATTAAAAAAATGAGAACTGAATACTAGTCTTAATAAAAAATAGAAATAATCACTAAATTCCAAACTGAGCAATGAATTAAACCAGCATAGCACAAATGAAGAAAAGAAGATTGTTAATGTTATTAGGGGAATGTATACCTATTAACCATTTGTGTATCCTAATAACATATAAAATGTCTGCATGTTTGCACCCATTTTCTTATATTTAGAAAATATTGTTCAGTTGTTAATGGTTAACACTAATATAAAGACTGCAGTTTTGCTCCCTATGTGAGTTGTAATATGTTCTACCAATGTCTTGTTTTTATTCTTCCATTATTACATTTTTTTCAAAAATAAAATTTAATTCATCTCTCTTACTTTTATTTTATATGCTTTTAATTTCAATTCTAAGGTCTTTTTGTATAATTCTATATCTCATCTATGTCTTCTGTTTTTAAACAGTTCCGTACATGATTTTATATTTCAAAACTTTGTGTTTACTGTGATTAATATCCTTGCTATTTATTGATATCTGTTCAAGTTACATTCCTTCTTTTTCTCTTCTACTATGGGCATTCTTGTTCTCCTTTTCCAGTTATGTCGTCTATATTACAACTTTAAAAAATATTTTAATCCAAAAGAATGTTTCTATATGGCTAGATAAGACATGGATAGGAAGCAACAAAATTGTGCTCATTTCATGAAACCAGAGACTGTTTGAACTTATTTTGGGTGAAGACATTTCCCCAAGAGAAACAAATATATACTACTTCCTCATAGGATAAAGTGAAGGAAGAATAGAAACAATCTAGTCTGATATGCAGCTAAAGAAAGAGCTCCCTATATCTTTAGCCAACAAATAAATGCTACTTACTGACTTTAACTACAAGGTAAAAGTAAACAAAGATGAAATGTATTGAACTCAATTTTTGTAGTTCACATATCCTCATTCAAAGTGTTATTCTTCAGGCTGAAGAACCCCTAAAACATTTCCTGTACAGTCTTCAGAAAGATTGCTGGTCCATATTTTTAAGGTTTAATTTTGTCTTTGTTTGGTTTATGGCTTATTATTTTCTACCTACACAGATATGTATATGTGAAAACATATTGCTTTTATTTTTGAAATGAAAATATCACTCATTCTTTTTCTCTCAAACACATTTCATTCTCTCTCAAATTCTTAGCATCTATTTATTTCTTCCCTGTTTGTGAATGTGTTTTTCTCTGTGTGTGTTTGTGTCTATGTATGTTTAACTGTATGATACAAACACACACACACACACACACACACACACACACACACATGTTCGTGTGTCTCTGTGTGTGCATTCTTATAGAACCAAGGACCATCACAAGCCCAGGGTTAGTACCACCCACAATTTACTGGGCCCTCTTACATTAATTACAGATTAAGAAAATGCCCTATCTGATCTTCCAATCTCATAGAGGCACTTTTACAATTAAGGTGCTCTCCTATCAGATGACTACAGTTGATGTCATGTTGACATAAAACTAGCAAGCACACCACAGTATTCAACATTCCTGGGATTTATGAAGTTCTTTGTCTGGGGATGAATTCCAGTGAGATTTCTTCCAGGTGTATCTCTGTAGCCTTGATGCTATTCTCACTTATGTCTCCTTTAGGGAGCCATGTCTGTGTATGATTCATTGGTTCGTGCAGTTGAACAGTTATAGTCACTGGAAAAAAAAATCTATGACAGAATCCACCTCCATCCAGAAACATACATGATGGTGATAGGGAGGTGAATGCAAGGAGTATGTACGAGGGCAAAAGATGTGCTCCTGGTAGGGATACTGTCACTGGTTATGTCAGCTCTTTGCAGGAAAGCACTGTTGCCTCAAGTGAGACAGCAGAGAACTTTGGAGAAAAGCCTCTCTTGGTCTTTTTGATCAAGGCATTTTTTTTTCCTGATATGAGCTCCTTCTATTGGCATGAAAAGCACAGGGGTAGCTGGACCTGCAGAGAAGAATGCTAAGAAAAGTTTGATTCAAATTCCTCACATTACTTGATTCTTACCAAAATTTATTGATTAGGTTTCAAATTTATGCAATGCCTTCTTACATGTAAAAACCTTAGGTTTCCAGTGAAAAATATATTCAGTTTTACCTTGTTGTACTAGTAATAGAGGAATAAAATTTCCCTTACTTCTCATTATTCATATTGATCTTACATACCGGATAGTAGTAAGGTTTACCTTTTTTTCTTTCAATAAATACTCTACTGAAGTAATTTCTCATGGAGAATGTGAACCTTAACATAAGGGACAAAATAGGCTGCTTCAATATTAATTTTGTTAGTGATTATAGTATATAAATAAATAAGTTTAAGTTTACCATAAAACATAGTTATAAGAATAAATGACTTCTGTGATTCTGCTATACTCTTTTTATTATAAACTCTTTTTGCAATTTATGACATCTTATTTTGTATTTGTAGGGAATTTAATAGTAAGAATATGGGTGCTGCACATTAACAGACCACATTTTTTTGTAGCACATTTTTACCATTTACAGTTTCCATATTTAATCATGATAAACAGTTGCTGTGATTAGAAACAGATTCTTGCTCTATTTTTAGAATTTTCTGTGTTATGTAAAGTAGGAAGACCAATCTTCACTGTAAGCAACACCATCCCATGACGTGGGTTCCTGGGATAAATTAAAAGAAGCCAGGGAAACGAGAAATGTTTGTGCTTCTCTTTGTCCTGAGTGTCATCGCTTTGTGGCCAGCTGCCTCTGGTTTCTGCTCTAATGACTTCCCCGGAGTGATGGACTGTTCTCTTCAACAGTGACCTCAAAGGAACTCTTCTTCCCATATGTTGCTCTTGTAGGATAATTTTGTGACAGTAGTAAGACAAAGTACCTAATAAATAAATTAATTTCAGAACATTTTGTTATGAATAAAAAGCTGATATTGACAATAATTTTATTGTATGTTGTCCTCATACATCTTATTACTAAAATAAGTTACAGTCTAATAATTAAATACATTTGTTTATTTAATAATATCAACCCATGTATTTTCTCTCAATTATCTAATTTTGCTTGCTATTCTTCCAATCATAGACTGTATTTGGAACACTATTCCTATGTATCTCTGTGGAGAAGATCCTATTACATATCATCCTGGAGGGAAATATTTTTTGGCAGTGTTGTGTGCTACTCAATTCTTTTATGTATGTAATCTACATCATGCTATAATGCTCTAGCCATATTGAGCTGTATTAGTATAAGCTAATCTAATTTTCTTCAGTTTGTCCATATTTTAGCTTCCTGATTTCTTTAGCAATACTCCTGATACTACAGTATCAACAGCAATTTAAACAACTAATTAGAAATTCAAAAAATTAGCAACCATTAACTCAAAGACTTTATCAAGATTCCTTCCAAATGGAGTGCAAAGATATTTGTAAATTAATTCAGTTGTTCTCTACAGATTATTTTATTGCCATGTAACTTGATATTTTCAAAACGATATTAAATATTTACATACACTAAGAGAATTTCTTCCAATTATACTAGTCATTGAATTTATTTTATCTTGAAACACTTTTCAGACAAAAATTTATGTAAATTTTATATGAATATATTTTGTTTTGTTCTTTGTTGAACTGTATAATTTGAAAGCAACACATACCATCTTCAATAAAACTTCCAGAAAAGGAATATTTGAGTGTATTAGGCATTTAAAAAAATCAAAGAAAGTTTAAAAGGGAAATTCCAAAATCTAAAACCAACAACCATGCCATTCGCAACAGTATGCTAGCCATACCTCTTGTACTGGCTGTTTTTGTGTGTGTCAACTTGACACAGGCTGGAGTTATCACAGATAGGGGAGCTTCAGTTGAGAAAATGCCTCCATGAGATCCAGCTGTAAGGCATTTTCTCAATTAGTGATCAAGGGGGAAGGGCCCCTTATGGGTGGTGTCATCCCTGAGCTGGTAGTCTTGGGTTCTATAAGAAAACAAGATGAGCAAGCCAGGGGAAGCAAGCCAGTAAGTAACATCCCTCCATGGCCTCTGCATCAGCTCCTGCTTCCTGGCCTGCTTGAGTTCCAGTCCTGACTTCCTTTGGTGAGGAACAGCAATGTGGGAAATGTAAGCTAAATAAACCCTTTCCTCTCCAACTTGCTTCTTAGTCATGATGTTTGTGCAGGAATAGATACCCTGACTATGACACCTCTAGAAGATGGTTTGCACCCTTGAATTGTGTGCTGAAGTAAACCTTTGTGTCCCATGTGACTTTTCGTTGACTGTTTTAATTCACAGTAACAGGAAAGGCATTGTCTTCAATCAAGGCTGGAAGCATGAGAGTTCATTTTGCTGTTAGTTAATCTTTTCTATTTTATGGGCTGCTTTGTGATATAGATTTCTTTTAATTTTCTATATATTTTTGTTTACATTCCAAATGCTTTCCCCTTTCCAAGTTCCCTGCTCTCCATAAGTTCCATAAGCAAACTGGTAGCCAACATCAAACTAAATGGAGAGGAAACTTGAAGCAATCCCACTAAAATAAGGGACTAGACAAGGATGCCCTCTCTCTCCATATCTCTTCAATATAGTACTTGAAGTTCTAGCTAGAGCAATTAGACAACATCAGGAAGTCAAAGGGATTAAAATTAGAAAGGAAGAAGTCAAATTATCACTATTTGCAGAGGATATGATATGATAGTATAAGTAAATGATCCAAAAAACTCCACCAGCGAACTTCTACAGCTGATAAACAACTTCAGCAAAGTGGCTGGTTATAAAATCAACTCAAGCAAATCAGTTGCCTTCCTGTACTCAAAGGATAAACAGGCCGAGAAAGAAGTTAGGGAAATGACACCCTTCACAATAGGCACTAACAATATAAAGTATCTTGGAGTGACTCTAACTAAAAATATAAATGATCTGTATGAGAAGAACTTTAGGTCTCTGAAGAAGGAAATCTCCTTATTTTCCTCCCCACTTCTCTCCATGTCCTCATGACCAGCATTTCTCTCTCTCTCTCTCTCTCTCTCTCTCTCTCTCTCTCTCTCTCTCTCTCTCTCTCTCTCTCTCTCCCACCCTTCCTTTATCTTTCTCATCTATCTGTTTTTTGGCTGCAGAAAAAACATAATTTACTTAGAACATCTCACTCTTCAATATTTAATTTCACTTACTATGACTCAAATATAATGTAAAAAGGGGAAACTTCAATGGTTACTAGACACCGAGTAACTTCTAGCAGATGTATAGGTTGGGGCTAGGAAGTTTTTGCAACTGGTGAGGTTCCATCACTGACTTCTCTTAAGCTAAAATCTGATTGTCAGGTAGTGATTGTCAGATACTGATGATATGATAAAGGTAAAACAATAGACAATACCATAGCTTCTGCATCAATGCTTCCCTTCCATTTTAATTCCTCTCTGTGTTTTGTCATTTTTCTTTTTCTGTTTCCTACAAGTAAATAACTCCCTGAGAATTGAGACTAAAGTCATCTAAAGCCAAGGTCAAGCCAATATCTGAGTGAAGAAATCATGTTGATTTTGCTATGGCATACCTTCTTTTCCTACTATCCCACAACTTCCACAAAATTGTAATTTCCTGACAAATTAAGTCTATCTCCATTTCTAGAGTAACTTGGCTTGGATACACGTAGCATTATATATAACTAGTAAAATACTGGTATTCCTATCTTCACGTAATTCAGAAATGTGCCCTAAAGAGTTTCCTCTCAGGGTTCCTGTTTTACAAACCCAAAAGTATATCACTTTTATGTGTTCATACTGTTTGAAGGGTATTGAGAATATCTTAACAGTTATAAAGTTGGAAACAATTACAATTTTATACATAAATATACCCTATTCGCTTCAGTATATTTAAGTAACTATAATTCATAACAGGAACAATGCAGTATGAAATTCTAATGTCGATTCATGCTCTTGTGCCTAGGAACATTAAAAGTCCATGAGCCATATGGGGCCCTTCCAAAAATTAGGCATAAGATGAAAGACTGGATTCCTTTCATATATGCATGTGTATATGTGTGTGTTTTAGGATGCATTTTAGAAAATGTATTTAACAATCACCCTTGACCATTGTCTATATCACATGTAGAAAAGTTATATACTAATCATGCTTCTTCTAAGTTTGAAACAAAATGTATTCTTTGTGGAAGTCTTCTACAAAATGAATAAAAAAGTAACTTTAATTTAAACATTATGTCTCAGCCTTACTGTTTACTTCTTCCCTTTCAGATCTTCATGTTCCTTGATATTGAATTAAATTTACCTATCTTGCCTACTGAAACTATTCTGAACATGATTTCTTATATCTCATGACTTGTCTGGAATAATAAATAGATAAACTGTATCCTGTGCTTTCAGACATAATATGTTTGTTTCAAACCTGCAAAAATAACCTTCAAATAATTCCCCGAAAAAAAAAGAATTGGAGAAAATATGAATTGAAAATATGAAAATATGAAACAGGAAGATATAAATTACTTCTCTTTCATCCCTAACATTATGATATGCAAATAAGCAGTACTTAGGGCAAAATATACAGCTTTCAGACATAGAAGTACTGTATAATACAGAGGTGACAATTCTAGTTAGAACAGATCTTATAAAAATAGAATCAGAATCAGAATCTACTGTGAATGGGACTGTTTCTGAGGAGTATGCATCTTCACCATGGACCATTGACAGTGAAAGTGTCGAAGGCTCATGGACCATTGATAGTGAAAGGGTTTACAGAAAGAATGTTAGATTAAGAGGACAAGTAATACAGGAGCAAAACTGTCTTCTGCACAGCCCTGAAGATCTCATGTCAACTGTGGTTGCCTGCACAACTGTGGACCTGCATAAGATGGAGCAAGTCAACAATTCATCATGAGGAAACAGAGAGTGCAAGAGCTCCCAACTTGTATGAGAAACTATTGGCAGTTAATGGATATTGGGTGAAGGAAAAGTCAATTTTATCTTATGGGGTAGGGAAAGCCAGTTTTCTTAAATACAGATTGTAGATTGACAAGACTCTAGAAACAGTGGTTGTTTCCTTACTTGCAAGTCTATGGGCAGCACAGAACAAAGAATGAAGCCAGAAGGAAAGATGGGGAGAGATACTAGTGAAAGATAAATTCAAGAATTAGTCAATCAATATACTACATTATTAAATGCCACATTCAGTTATCAAACACTACCAATTAAAGTGTAATATCCATAAGGACACTGTTTTATCTTTATGATGCAGAGGTCAGCTTGGAGATACGTTAAAGTTCTTTATGTGACAGAGGAGAGTCTTGCTATGAATCAGAGACTTGTCTAGAAACTATGAGCCTTCTCCTTCAACTCTGTAAATTCTGGAATTATAAGGATGTGCCACCATGCCAGGTTTTTGTAACATATTTCACAAATAGATGTCACCTCAACATGACATATATCATGGAGTATATGTAGCTCAGAAAAAAGAATTCAATTATCTATGAGGATCTTATTTTTCATTATTTAAGGATATGGTTTTATATTCATTAAGTAAGCAATATTTTTAAAATACTTTTCAAAAGCCTTTAAGATCAATGTTAAATTTAACAATTCAAGGAATAAATAAACTTGATGTATATTAAATCATGTTATAAATACGTTACAAGCATACAGCCACTGAACTGCTATGAAGGCAGTCTTTTTGGATACAAAAAAATGTCTTCTGATACATAATCAAGTATTCTTCTACTGTCATGTGGAAAAATAATATCCTATAATAACATCTGCAGCTTAATCCATATAAACCATAGGATATAAATGTGAATCAAAGAAAAATTTCCCTTTGGTTAGTGTTATTCCTAGAAAGTACAGTAAATTGCCTGTGTCTATATATTCAAACTGTTAATTGATTTCAGATTAAATAATGAATATATTATTGAAAATATTGTCTTAATAAAGAAAACTTTGGGATATTATTTCAATATAAAATGACCTACCATTGGATATAACTCTTGATACATGTAACAGTACTTGAATTTCTATCAGTCAGATAGCATATCTTTGGGTGTTGATAGATAGATAGTTAGTATGCACAGCCTTGATGTGACAAACAATTTTAGATTAAAATGAGCTATTATATTGCCAAAAACTTAACAGATCTTAGAAAAATGAAAAAGATTTTTTTATCCATTTTGCTAATAAAGTTGATGTACTGATAAATGTAATATGATTTCTACATGTAATATGCAAATGTATGCAAATATTTTGAAGCTACTGACTATATCACTGTCCAAGTGGCCTTTAGCAAAAGAACTAATAGACTGCAAAACCCAAACCTTTGTTGTATAACTGAAAAATCATTAACTCTGTTTGTTGATGAGAACTCTGTACCATCAGATTGTGTCATTTTAGATAAAATCTCCTGCATAAGTTATTATTGTCCTATTTACATGTGAGCTCTTAATTTGAGCATTGGATTGTTGGTCCAATTTGGAAAATCATTTCAGGTCTTTAATTTGCACTGATGGGTCTAATTTCCATGAGGTTAAACCTCATTATACAGGAGTTATTTACTACATTGATCATTTTAATGCCATTTACTATGTCTTGTCTGAAAAATTACATGACTCTTTTGTGTTTCTCTATTATAAAAGCCAACAAATCAAAGGGCCAATTACAAATTATGTAGTTGTCACTTCATGAATTTAATCAACTTAAAAGAGAACTAAGTTGTTTGATAAAATATTTCAATTAAAATTATGATATAACAGAAAATATTTGGAAAATTTAACTCACTACTCTTTTTTTCAAAAGAGAGAGTAAACAACATGTATACAAACACCAACATACTAACTTACTTTATTTTGAGAAGCTTAGCTAATATTAAGGACATTTTTCTAAAAGGAAAACAGTATAGTTACTGGCTGATGAACTTGTGATAACAAATGCAATATGAGGAAATAGTGCCTGCATTTGGCATTTTTTTCAAAGTAATCTTATCTAAACACCAAATTGATCCCCACGGCAATCCGTGGGGATAGAGGAGAAGGGAAATTCAAAAGGAAAACTAGGCAAGAAAGTTTGTGAGGCTCTGCTGGAGGCTTCTTCTGAAGTTGGAGCTAGCTGTAAGTCAGTGCCTTGGCAAGATCCAGCCTTTTAAATGGCCTTGCAGAGACCATGAAGGATTTGTAATGGAGCTAGCTGAAGTGTTGTCATTACTCTCCAGGACTCTCTACATCACTGTGATGATTGCTGAATAATTTTCGCTTCTCAGTAGGCCCACAGTAGTATGTGTTGGTCCATCTCCAAGTCTTTAGGCTTAGGATACTAGAGAGAGAGATGAATTTATTCACACTTGGCATTTCACCATCTGTTCTCACACTTCTTGGAGTAGTCTGTCCATAATGACAAACTTCTCCATTAAAAAAATTACATCTTTTGCCAATGATTTCCATGTTGTGTTTCCTAACCTCGGAACAATTTCTTGAGACAAGATTTTGAGCAATGTTTACACAATTTATACTGTAAATGAAACATGGGTATTTGTATTACCTATAAAAATATTGTTAAATATTGAATCTTCTGTTCAATATTTGTGAAAAGAGAAGCATTTACATAGCAATGCTTCCAGAATTTATATACTAAACTAAAATAATTCTTTGGCCTTGTATTAGCAGTACATTATACTTTTTTTTCAAAGGTTTATTTATTAGTTTGCTTGTTTGTTTTTATTAGATATAGATTTTATTTACATTTCAAGAGATTTCCTCTTTCCTAGATCCCCCATCCCCAAAAGTACCATAAGCCCTCTCCCCTGCCCCTGTTCCCCTATCAATCTCCTACACTTCCCTATCTTGGTATTCCCCTATACTGCTGCATTGAGCCTTTCTAGAACCAGAGGTCTCTGCTTCCTTCTTTTGGCATCATTTGATATGTGAATTGTGTCTTGTGTATTCCAAGCTTCTGGGCTAATATCCACTTATCAGTGAGTACATATCATGTGTGTTCTTTTGTGATTGGGTTACCTCACTTAGAATGATATTTTCCAGTTCCACCCATTTGCCTAAGAATTTCATGATTTCATTGCTTTCAATAGCTGAGTAGTATTCCATAGTGTAAATATAGCACATTTTCTGTATCCATTCCTCTGTTGAGGGATATCTGGGTCCTTTCTAGCTTCTGGCTATTATAAATAGGGCTGCTATGAACATAATGGATCATGTGTCCTTATTACAAGCTGGGGAATCCTCTGGGTATTTACCCAGGAGCGCTGGAGAGATGACTCAGGGGTTACGAGCACTGACTGCTCTTCCAGAGATCCTGAGCTCAATTCCCAGCAACCACATGGTGGCTCACAACCCTCTGTAATGGAATCTGATGCCCTCTTCTGGTGTGTCTGAAGACAGTGACAGTGTAGTCATATAGAAAAAAGTACATTATACTTTATGAATATTTTCAAATTTGCTTTGCTCTCTCTGAAACGGGTCACTTAATCAAATATTTGAACACTTACTATTTATTCTTTAAGGTATTCTCATTTTTCACATACATAAGGTTCTATACAATGTGCACCATACTAGAATGAAAACATTTTAAATCAATGCATTGAATATAATTTACTTTAGTTTATGAATTAAAAATTAAGAATAAAGCATTTACCACTCTCTTGAAATTTTCTCTGATTTCTCTAAATTTCCTTAACGAAATAGCATAAATAAGGATCTCTTGATAGAATTTGGAAAACACTAGTGTATAAATTAGACCCAGAAATCAATCATTACTCTTTGTAAATATTCACATGTTTAAACAACAGCTCACTGCTTATTGAAGCTGTACTGATAGGAATACATTTTATATAAATGTATTTAAGTGTTAGCTGTTTGGGGTGACATTAAATGATAAGCATGAAAGGGCTTGGAGTTGGGCAAAATTAGGACACAGAACAGAATGTCCTTTAAGATGGAATTCACCATTGTTCACATCCATACTGAAAACTTTACCCCATTTATTTTCACAGATAGGAAAATTTAGATTTAGATTAAGGAACTTTCCAAAATTGGTGGTAGAGTACATAATAAACCTCCCAAATTAATATCAAATTTTACTTAGACCGAGTCATTTAATAGCATGCTGGACCATGTTTTAAACTGGATGTTCCCAATCCATGCCTTCCTTCAACTCTCATGTTTGTCTCAATGCCTAGATCTTTATTCAGAGTTACTATGTCACTGCCATATCATTATGGTAGAGTAAATCTTTTTCTGTAACTTTCAAACAAAAGTAGAAATGTTTAATGTATCATATTACTATTATCTTTAGAGAGTGCAGTATTTCAGAAATCAGAACAATGAAATTGTATTTACAATTTATATTTTTAAATGACAGTTATGTTCAGCTTAAGTTATTGACTCTTAAAAGTATAGCAACTTCTTTGATAGATTAGTGTAACAAAAATTTCTCTCAGACATCTCGTCTCCCTAGATTTAGGGCATATTCATCTTTGGATCTTCCTAATTCAAAATTTCAACCTTTTCTATGTAATTTTCAGCTTCCTCTATTTCTAACTTTTCTCTCTTTTACTCATTAGTTTCTTTCTTTGTATGACTATCACACTCCATAATATTTACCTAAGTGACCTATTAGTAGTGAAATGAAGACAATTGAAGAATTACTTAGGTTAAATAACCTAAGCAGAAACTTTTGCCCTTTAGAAATAATCAGATCTATTCCAGAAAGTATAAATATAACTTGAGATAAAATGTCTCATTCTAAACTTTTTACCCAAAGTAATATACTTTAATAATTTAAAAAACTATGTAACCCTTCATTACATTAACCAATAGATATGTTTATTTTTCCTCATCCCTTCATGATGCTATTCATGAACACTTTCTGAATTTTTAAGTATTTTTTTTTGTTTTTGTTCTGAGCATGAAAAAAATAAAGTCTGAAGTTTCCAAGTTTATTTTGTTTTAGAAATAAAAGTAGATTCAAAAGGGAAAGTGATACTTAACAGGGAAATTATAGTAAGGTTTGTGCTGATACTTTTACAGAATCAGGATTATATAAAAAGGCCCAGGACTATGTTCAGTTCAAATGAATCTCTATAATTACAGCCTACTTTTCAACCTCCCTTCTCTCAAGAAATACATGACTCAGGGTAAAATGATCATAATATAAAGTCATATATATATATATATATATGATACTAAGTTATATATATATGCAATATTAATATTAAATAAAACTTCTAGTTAGACATCACTCTGAAAGTTTTATTGATGTTTACAGTTTGATTATAAAAGATATTACATGTTTCCTGTTATATTTGCATTGTAAATTATTATGGGTTGAGAGGAATTCATTACATTATTGCTCTGACATAATAGACATGGAAATTTTCCATAATATCCAAGTGCTATTCACATTATAGTATAGAAGCAACCATCATTGTTTTCTAATTTAGTGAAAAATATGTAGTATTTCTAATTAATTTCTTACCTTCCAGATGAAAAAAAAAAGCTAGTACCTACAATGCCATGTCTCTGGTAATCAGTGGATATTGAAACATTGTAGAGAACTTTCAGCATTCACTTAATATCTTATGTCTAATATTCATTAT
Organism: Apodemus sylvaticus; assembly: GCF_947179515.1. NCBI lineage: Eukaryota > Metazoa > Chordata > Mammalia > Rodentia > Muridae > Apodemus > Apodemus sylvaticus. Next base: position 33,698,710 of record NC_067491.1, read on the forward strand.
TTTATTTCTTATAAGTGTTTCATTCATTATGCTCCCTGGTATAATAGATTTTAGAGAATTTCAAAGGATGTAACCATGTTCCTTTAACATGCTTCAATAAACAACTGTTGGGAAAAATTGTAAAGATATGTTACTATAATACTACATTTATTTGAAAATTATATAATAAAAACATAGACTATAAAGCATTCTCTAATCATATGCCTTCACATAAATGTTCCTAAAATATGATCTGAAATTATGACAATCTCTGATTTACTTTTACCACCAGTATCAGGGATAAAAGAAAAGAGGGCTCATGAGTTGAACTAAGAGAGTTGTCCCATTAGCAAGTGGCATACTCCACAGTTATTTGGCATATTTAAGATCTATCTAGGAACTCTGATGCTGAAAAAAATCAAAAGATAACAGAAGCATGGAAACAAACAAACAAACAAACAGAAGCTCATGGAAGGGCCTAAAGAAATATCTATTCATCGGTAAGATGAGTCTGTAAACTCTCTGATATATGGAAGTGCCTGTGGAAGAGATAGGGGAAATTCTTTGGCATCCTGTGACTTGGAGCACACAGGATGAATGAATCTTGTCCTGCATGCTGTACTAAACAGAATGCATCAATCTACTTGCAGGCAGGAACCCAAGTTTCCCTGGTAATTGGATGCAAAATATGAATAACTAGTCACATCCTGACTCACCCTGGGTCCAGGCAGAGGTAGAGATAACAAATCAAGTCAGCAGAACCATATGGCATATTGAGGCCATGGTCCAGCTGGCCAGGCTTATCCCTATTATGCTGGCTTCTAGAATGAGAACTCAGCTCCAGGGATTCTGAGATCCTATGGGCAATGGACCTGGACCTACTTAGTGTTTTAGGTTAACCAAAAGCAAACCTATAAGCTTACAATGGAGAAATTCCTTACAAAACCCTAAAGTAGCTTGACTAGAAAAAGGGTGCATGGGTTTTATTTGCCAGCATGTGAATGTTTATGGAATATCTGTGTGTTCTGTGTGTGCTTGTCTGTGTTTGGGAGCACCTGCCCATGTGAGGACATACAAAAACTAAAGCAGGATGAAAGGTGTCCTCCTCTCTCACTTTCTGCATTATCCCTCTGAGTCTGGAGCTAAGCTGGCAGCCAGCAATTCTCAATCATCCTCTTGTCTCCACCATCGATAGTCTTGTACTACAGGTTTAAAGGTAGCCACTTCTGGTTTTGTTTTGTTTGCTTGTATGTTTGTTTTTCAGTCAATTTTAGGGATCTAATCTCAGATCCCATGCTTTTCTATGAAGAGCTCATATATACTGAGCTCTCTCTTCTCAGCCCCCTAACTTTTATCTGTTACATACATAGAACTGCAAAATTTTTATCTAGCATGGAAGTATAGATTAGTAGAATGAGCAATTATGATTGCTTAAAAAATAGAAAACGTTTTCTATATATGCTAACCTAACAGCCATGTACCAACTCTGAGAAAAACAGAAGCTGTGTGAAAAGCCACATTCCATTAACATCACTACATATTACATACAAAGAAGATGGACAAGAAATACTGAGCTAGGCAAAGCAGAAAGAGACAGATGCTAATTTCTACCTGAAACAAATAACTTGGCTTTCGAAGGCAGAATCATTTCATAGCACTTCAACATAAAATATGTCACAGATGATTGCACACTTCATTTAAAATCAGCACAGAAGAAAAAGAGAAAAACAATGAATTCACAGCCTGACAGGAAAGGAAGAGCAGGAAGACAAAGCAAAGCTGTTGTTCAGAAATTGCAGTTGAAGCAAGGCATCCACCATTGGAAATTGATTATATGCCCTGGGTTGCTTCAGATATTAAAATGTGTTTTCCTTCTTTCAAGGATGAAAGGGAGATGATCACATGACAGTTTCTGACAGTCCGTGAAACTAAATAAGGAAATGTTTCTCTGCAGCTGTTTTCCATGAAAAAATGAATTGAAGATTACATATATGAGGATATCTATATAGAGTCAAAAGGTGTGAATGCATCCCTTTAGTGTGGGACCTCTGGCTTCAAATTTCTGTAAAAAGAAGAGAAAATTCTTTCACTGGGTTTGACATCTATTCTATGAGAGGACTCCAGCATTCTAAAAATGCGTATCACTTAATGCCCTTTATGGAGGTTTTAATCCACAGGCACATTGAAATTGTGTAATATCTCAAGATGCACCAGCTAAATGTAGAAATTAATATGTAAATAATTAAATTCCTTTTTATGCATAGTTGTATCTGGCAGTAGGGTAAAACATGATGAAGAAATATCATTAGGATTAGCAAGTTACCATGCCCATGTACAATTCCTTTCAAATAAGAAAAGTGAGGTAATATATATATTTATAAAATACTACACTGAAAGTACACAAGTAGAATAAAATATAAATACTACACTATTTCAATTGTTTGGCAGTCCTAAAAACAGGTTCTAAACTCTTATAAACTGAGAAGAGAATGGTTGTTACAAAATCTAGGGAGAATTGGGAGAAGAAAGGGAATGAGAAAGGCTTATTAATGATTACTAAGGTAAAGGTAAAATGAGCAGGATATCTGATGGCATTGCACCTCATAGTGATGACACAGTATGTACTTGAAAGTATAGGAAACTTTACCATAAACATATAATTAATATTATTTAAAATTTGAACAATCTATAGATGTATTGGATATTGCATGTTATTCCTTAAGTAGATCACAGTGTATCTGTGAAAAGCAGATTCAATTTAAGTTTTAAAACAGTGGAGAAGGAATAGTGAAGGAGAAAATGGAATTAGTACATTTCATCAATGCAGTAATTTATTTGGATAACAATTTTATTGGGAAAGCAATTTTCACTGCTGTCATCAGATACATTACAAAGAAAAATAATAAAATTAGTTTAATATAGATTTGTTTTGCAGAATCAGAGCTGTATTTTCAGTACTTGAGATTTTAATTCAACTTGAAAGGTTATCAATGAAGACACATTTGTGATTTTTTTCCCTATAATGCTGCAGATCAACATTTTGGTGGCATTCATTTTCATTTGTTTAGTAATTCAGAAGTATTCTAAAATATTTCTGAATTAGCTACTTCCTAGATAGAATCCATAAAAGCAGAAGACTACATTGGAATACAGTGTATACAGTTCCTCAATGGAAGAATGGATACAGAAAATGTGGTATATTTACACTACAGACTACTACTCAGCTATTAAAAACAAGAAATTCTTAGGCAAATGAGTGGAACTGGAAAATATCATACTAAGTGAGATAACCCAATCACAAAAGAACACACATGGTATGCACTCACTGACAAGTGGATATTATCCCAGAAGCTTGTAATACCCAAGACACAATTCACGTATCAAATGATGTCCAAGAAAAAGGATGGAGAAGCCCCTGGTCCTGGAAAGGCTCAGTGCAGCAGTGTAGGGGAATACCCAGACAGGGAAGCTGGAGGGGGTTCGTTGGGGAAAAGGGGGAGAGAAGAGGTCTTGTGGGACTTTTGGTGAGGAGGAAATCAGGAAAAGGGAAATCATTTGAAATGTAAAAAAGGAATATATCTAATAAAAAAAGGATAAAATAAGAAAAGAAAATTAAAAATTGGAAATTTTTCTGTTTTTAAGTATAATCACAAATTGAAGTACAAAATTATTATGACAAACCTGATGTGAAGTTGGAAAGTAAATACGTCATGGTAAATCTCTTATCTCTTTCCTCCTCAAAAATTAAGCAAACTTTACAAGTAATTCTTACTTGGAAGAATGGCTCACTAAATCAACAGTGTCAAAACAGAGATACTAAATATGTAAAGCAATCACTACATGTTGATTGTATCTCATTTACAATCAGTCAGAAATATATATTCAAACTAATCTATGAAAGGCCTAAAATTCAGTGAGTAAATTGGTATTATTTTTAAAAAATTCCAAGCAGGAAGATGCTAAGATTTATTCTTTTAATGTGCCTAGTCTTACTGCAGTTTAATATGCCCAGGCTAGTTGATACCCAAGGGAGACTTCACCTTTTCTGAAGAGAGATGTGGGTTGGGGGAGGGAAGGTAAGAGGAAAGGAATGGGAGGAGAGGAGAGGAAAGAGGGAAAACTGGTTGGGATGTAAAGTAAATAATTAATTAAAATGTCTATTCTTTTAAAGGTACATTTATACAGTGGAGTATTACTCAGTTGATAAAAAAATAAAGAACATTATGAAATTTGCAGGCTTATGAACGAAACTAGAAAAATCATGTTGAACATGGTAACCCAGACCCAGAAAGGCAAATCTTTTTTTTTTTAAAAACAATTTATTTATTTATTATTTATTAAGTACACTGTGGCTGTCTTCAGACACTCCAGAAGAGGGCATCAAATCTCATTACGGATTGTTGTGAGCCACCATGTGGTTCCTGGGATTTGGACTCAGAACCTTTGGAAGAGCAGTCAGTGCTCTTTAACGCTGAACCATCTCTCCAGTCTGGCAAATCATTTATAAGTGGATATCATCTGTAAAGTAAAGGATAATGATGCTACAATCCACAGATTCCGAGAGTTTAAATAACATGGAGGACTTAAGGGGAGGATTCATGGATCTATCTGGGAAAGGAAAGCAGACATTGGTGGTGTTTGGGGGTGGGTAGGGACAAGAACAGAGGAGAGCAGGTAAAGAGAGGGTGGAGAGAAAGCTGAAAGAGACAATTAGAATCGAGGGCAATTTGGGCTTAAGGTAGAAACCTAATGTAACAGAAAATTTGAGGAATCTATTAGTATGACCCTAACTAAGATTCTAGAAATGGAGGATACAGACTCTGAACTGGCCCGTCTCCTATAACCAGGCAAGGATTAGAATGAAGGGTTTGAGACACCAACCTATCCACAAAACTTTCAACTTATCCTGCCCACCATGATGCATGGGGTATGGGTGGCACAGAAATTGTGAGAGCGGCTAACCAGTGACTGGTCTAGCTTAAGACACTTGCCCTTGTCCATCCTTGACTGGACAATATGGCCTGGAGGACCAGACACCAGAGGCTAAATGGTCCAGAGATTTAAATGATAGAACCAAAAACACCATGAAAAAAAGTCAATAATCTGATATCTAATATTTATCTGCTATACTCATAGATTGATGCCTACCCCAATTATCATCAGAGAGGCTTCATCCAGCAACTAACAGAAACAGATATAGACACCCATAGCCAAATATTAGGTGGAGTTGGGGGAATCCTGCTGAAGAGGGGAATGAAGGATTATAGAAGCCAGAGTAGTCAAGAACACCCCCCCAAAAAACCTGCATAGTCACCTAACTTAAGTTCATAGGGGTTCAGGGAGACTGAAACATCAGAGGGCTTGCATGGGTCTATCCTAGAACCTCTGTATATATGTTATAGTTGTGTACCTTGGTGTTTTTGTGGGACTCCTGACAGAAGGAATGAGGGATCTGTTTCTGAAAATTGTGCCTGTTTTGGGTACCCTATTCTCCTACTGGGTTGCTGTTCCCAGGCTTAATAATGAAGAAAGGTGCCTAATCTTACTGGAACTTGGTATGGCATGTTTGGATGATATCCCTGGGAGTCCTACCTCTTTCTGAAGGCAAACACAGGAGTCAATGTGGGGAGAAAGGAGCTGAAAGGGGGAGCATAGGAGTTGGTGGAGCAGATAGAAACTTCAGTTGGGATATTAAATATGAGATAATAAGGTAATTTTAAGGAACAAAGAAAGTCCTGTTGATATGGTCACTGGTGGTGTCCTTGTTCAAGTCATATTGGGAAAATTATGTTGGTGACATTTTATTGGTGTAGCTTCTGATATTCCAGAGAGGCAGTCTCATAGTAAGCCTCTTGAACCTCTGGCCCTTATCATCTTTCTGGTCCCACTTCCATATTTCCCTACCTTTAGGGGCTAAAGTGATTCATAGATGTATGCACTGGGACTGGGTCTCTGTTACAAAGAGTTTGATGAAGAGGAATGATGACTAAACTTATCTGGTGTACAAGGATAAATGCTTAAGTAGTAGGAATTATGATGGTTTAGTAATGCTATATTTAAAGGCAAAATTTTGAAATTCTACATTTTATACAGTAACAGTTCTTTTGTAAGCGACAGGTTCTTTTTTCCCTTCTTCTCTTCTCTTCTCTTCTCTTGCTCTTTTTCTTTGTGTCTATCTGTTTCCTTCTGTCTCTACCTGTTTGACTTTCTCTCTTCTCCATATCTGTGCTCTCCATGTCTGTGTGTGTGTGGGAGTGGGTGTGTGTGCGCGCGCGTACACGCGCGTGCGTGTGAGCACACACGCATGCGTGCGCACATGTGCACGTACACATGTAATCCTGTGAGTTGGGAGACATTATTGTGCATGTGTGTAGAAGTCAGATTCACCTATTCCTCAGGAACTGCACACTTAGTTTTGTGGGAAAGTCTCTCAGTAGTCTGAGCTGGCTGGTCAGGGTGGGTTGACTGGTCTCTATCACCCCAGTGCTATTGGAATTCTAGGAAGGCTCAACGATTTTACAAGAGTTCTAAGGACTGAACCCAGGTTTGCATGTTTGCACTGCAAACTCTTGACTACATAATCTCCTCTTCCCTAGACCATTACCTTTTATGGTTTGTGTACACTAAGATTTGATTTTTACCTTTTATATACATATATATATATATATATATATATATATATATATATATATATATTATTTACAAATGATTTACAACTATTTTCAAATGATATCCCCTTTTCTGGGTCCCTACTGCCTGCAAGTCCCATAAGCCCTCTTCCCTGCCCCTGTTCCTTCATCTACCCCTTCACACCTCCCTGTTCTGGAATTCCCCTATAATGTTGCACTGAGTTTTTCCAGAACCAGGGGCTACTACTCCACTCTTTTTGGACCTCATTTAATATGTGGATTATGTCTTGAGTATTCAAAGTTTCTAGGCTAATATCCACTTATCAGTGAGTGCATACTATGATTGATCTTTTGAAACAGTGTTACCTCACTTAGTATGATGTTCTCCAGCTCCATCCATTTGTCTAAGAATTTCATGAATTCATTGTTTCTAATGGCTGAATAGTACTCCATTGTGTAAATATACCACATTTTTTGTATCTATTCCTCCGTTGAGGGATAGCTGGGTTCCAGCTTCTGGCTACTACAAATAGGGCTGGTATGAACATAGTGGAGCATGTGTCCTTATTGCATGCTGAAGAATCCTCTGGGTATATGCCCAGGAGTGGTATAGCAGGGTCCTCAGGAAGTGTCATGCCCAGTTTTCTGAGGAACTGCCAGATTGATTTCCAAAGTGGTTGCACCATCTTCCAATCCCACAAGCAGTGGAGGAGTGTTCCTCTTTCTCCACATCCTCGCCAACACCTGCTGTCTCCTGAGTTTTGGACCTTATCCATTCTGACTGGTGTGAGGTTAAATCTCAGGGTTGTTTTGATTCGCATTTCCCTAATGATTAATGATGTTGAACATTTCTTAAGGTGTTTCTCAACCCTCCAAAGTTCTTCATGTGAAAATTCTTTGTTTAGCTCCATACCACACTTTTTAATGGGGTTATTTGGTTCTCTGGGTTCTACCTTCTTGAGTTCTTTGTATATATTAGATATTAGCCCTCTGTCGGATTTAGGGGTGGTGAAGCTCCTTTCCCAATCTGTTGGTTGACGTTTTGTTCTTTTGACAGTGTCCTTTGCCTTACAGAAACTTTGTAGTTTTATGAGGTCTAATTTGTCAATTCTTGATCTTAGAGCGTAAGCTATTGGTGTTCTATTCAGGAACTTTTCCCCTGTGCCCAGGTCCTCAAGGGTCTTCCCCAGTTTCTTTTCTATTAGATTCAGTGTGTGAGGTTTTATGTGGAGGTCCTTGATCCATTTGGAGTTGAGCTTAGTACAAGGAGATAAGAATGGATCGATTCGCATTCTTCTGCATGCTGACCTCCAATTGAACCAGCACCATTTGTTGAAAAGACTATCTTTTTTCCACTGGATGCTTTCAGCTCCTTTGTCGAAGATCAAGTGACCATAGGTGTGTTGGTTCATTTCTGGGTCTTCAATCCTATTCCATTGATCCACTTGCCTGACATTGTACCATACCATGCAGTTTTTATCACTATTGCTCTGTAGTAAAGTTTGAGGTCTAGGATACTAAATCCCCCTGAAGTTCTTTTACTGTTGAGAATATTTTTAGCTATCCTGGGTTTTTTGTTATTCCAGATGAATTTGAGAATTGCTCTTTCCAGCTCTATGAAGAACTGGGTTGGGATTTTTAGGGGATAGCATTGAATCTGTAGATTGCCATGAGCATTGGATATTTTTCCATTTTCTGAGATTTTCTTCAATTTCCTTCTTCAGAGATCTGAAGTTCTTGTCGTATAGGTCTTTCACTTGTTTGGTTAGAGTCACCCCAAGATACATTATGCTGTTTGTGGCTATTGTGAAGGGTGTCATTTCCCTAATTTCTTTCCCAGTCTGCTTATCCTTTGAGTATATAAAGGCTACTGATTTGCTTGCTTGATTTTGTAGCCACCCAATTTGCTGAAGTTGTTTATCAGCTGTAGGAGTTCTCTAGTAGAGTTTTTTGGGTCACTTAAGTATACTATCATATCATCTGCAAATAGTGATAGTTTGACTTCTTCCTTTCCAATTTGTATTCTTTTGACCTCCTTATGTTGTCTAATTACTCTAGCTAGGACTTCAAGAACTATATTGAAAAGATACGGAGAGAAGGGGCAGCTTTGTCTATTCCCTGATTTTAGTGGGATTTTTCAAGTTTCTCTCCATTTAGTTTGATGCAGGCTACCGATTTGCTGTATATTGCTTTTACTATGTTTAGATATGGGCCTTGAATTCCTGTCCTTTCCAAGACTTTTAGCGTGAAAGGATGCTGAATTTTGTCAAATGCTTTTTCAGCATCTAATGAAATGATCATGTGGTTTTTTTCTTTGAGTTTGTTTATATAGTTGATAACATTAATGGATTTCCTTATATTGAGCCATCCCTGCATCCCTGGGATGAAGCCTACTTGATCATGGTGGATGATCGTTTTGATGTGTTCTTGGATTCGGTTGGCAAGAATTTTATTGAGTATTTTTGCATCGATATTCATAAGGGAAATTGGCCTGAAATTCTCTTTCTTAGTTGGATCTTTATGTGGTTTTGGTATGCGCAATAGTGGCTTTGTAGAAGGAGTTGGGCAGTGTGCCTTCTGTTTCTATTTGGTGGAATAGTTTGAAGGGTATTGGTGTTAAGTCTTCTTTGAAGGTCTGATAGAATTCTGCACTGAAACTATCTGGTCCTGTGCTTTATTTGGTCGAAAGACTATCTATGACCCCTTCTATTTCTTAGGCGTTATGGGTGTGTTTAGATGGTCTATTTGATCCTGGTTTAATTTTGGTACTTGATATCTGTCTAAGAAAATGTCCATTTCCTCCAGATTCTCCAGTTGTGTTGAGTACAGGCTTTTGTAGTAAGATCTGATGATTTTTTGAATTTCCTCAGTTTCTGTTGTAATATCTCCCTTTTCATTTCTAATTTTGTTAATTTGGATACTTTCTCTGTGCCCTTTGGTTAGTCTGGCTAAGGGTTTAATCTATCTTGTTGATTTTCTCAAAGAACCAGCTTTTGGTTTTGTTGATTCTTTGTATGGTTCTCTTGGTTTCTACTTGATTGATTTCAGCCCTGAGTTTGATGATTTCCTGTCTTCTTCTCCTCCCGGGTGAATTAGCTTCTTTTCCTTGCAGGGCTTTCAGTTGTTCTGTTAATCTAGTGTATGCTCTCTCAAATTTCTTTTTGGAGGAACTCAAAGCTATGAGTGTTCCTCTTAGCACTGCTTTCATTGTGTCCCATAGATTTGGGTATGTTGTGCCTACATTTTAGTTAAATTCTAAAAAATCTTTGATTTCTTTCTTTATTTCTTCCTTGACTAAGGTATCATTGAGTAGAGTATTGTTCAGTTTCCATGTGTATGTGGGCTTTCTGTTGTTTTTATTGTTATTAAAGACCACTTTTACTCCATAGTGATCTGATAGGAGGCATGGGATTATTTCAATCTTCTTATATTTGTTGAGGTCTGTCTTGTGACAAACTATATGATCGATTTTGGAGAAGGTACCATGAGGTGCTGAGAAAAAGGTATATTCTTTTGCTTTGGAATGAAAAGTTTACATATATATATATATATATATATATATATATATATATATATATATATATATATATATGTAAAATCCAACTTGTCCAAAGCTTCAATTAGTTTCACTGTCTCCCTGTTTAGTTTCTGTTTTCCTGATCAGTCCATTGGTGAGAGTGGAGTGTTGAAGTCACCCACAATTATTGTGTTAGGTGCAATGTGTGCTTTGAGCTTTAGTAAAGTTTCTTTTATGAATGAGGGTGCCCTTGTATTTGGAACATAGATGTTCAGGATTGAGAGTTCTTCTTGTTGGATTTTTCCTTTGACTAGCAAGAAGTGACCTTCCATATCTCTTTTGATAACATTAGGTTGAAAGTCAATTTTATCTGATATTAGAATGGCAACTCCAGCTTGTTTCCTGAGACCATTTGCTTGTAGAATTGTCTTCCAGCCTTTTACTCTAAGATAGTTTTTGTCTTTGACACTGAAGTGTGTTTCCTGTATGCAGCAAAATGTAGGGTCCTGTTTACGTAACCAGTCTGTTAGTCTATGTCTTTTACTGGGGAACTGAGTCCATTGATGTTCAGAGATATTAAGGAGTAGTGGTTATTGCTTCCTATCATTTTGATTTTAATTTTATACTTGTGTGGTTATGTTCTTTTGGGTTTGATAAAAGAAGCTTAATATCCTGCTTTTTCTAGGCTATAGTTTCCCTCGTTGTAATGGTATTTTCCCCCTATTATCCTTTGTAGGGCTGGGTTTGTGGAAAGATATTGTGTAAATTTGGTTTCGTCTTGGAATATCTTTGTTTCTCCATCTATAGTGATTGTGAGTTTTGCTGGGTATAGTAGTCTTGGCTGGCATTTGTGTTCTCTTAGAGTCTGCATGAGCTTCACCCAGGATCTTCTAGCTTTCATGGTCTCTGGTGAGAAGTCTGGTGTAATTCTGATAGGTCTTCCTTTATATGTTACTTGCCCTTTTTCTCTTACTGCCCTAAGTATTCTTTCTTTTTTTAGTACATTTGTTGTTTTGATTATTATGTGACAGGAGGTATTTCTATTCTGGTCCAGTCTGTTTGGAGTTCTGTAGGCTTCTTGTATATTCATGGGCATCTCTCTCTTTAGGTTAGGGAAGTTTGCTTCCATAATTTTGTTGAAGATATTTTCTGGCCCTTTAATTTGTAAATCTTCGCTTTCATCAATGCCTATAATCCTTAGGTTTGGTCTTCTCATTGTGTCCTGGATATCCTGGATGTTTTGGGTTACAAGCTTTTTGTACTTTGCATTTTCTTTGACTGATGAGTCCATGGTTTCTCTGGTATCTTAGGCATCTGAGGTTCTTTCTTCTATCACTTGTATTCTGTTGTTGATATTTGCATCTATTGTCCCTAATTTCTTCCCAAGGTTTTCTATCTTCAAAGTTGTCTCCCTTTGTGCTTTCTTAGTTGTTTCTACTTCTGTTTTTACATCCTGGAAGTTTTTGCTTAGTTCTGTCATTTGCTTATTTGTGTTTTCCTCTAATTCTTTGAGCAATTTTTGTGTTTCGTCTTTCATGACTTCTGCCTGTTGATCAAACTTCTCCTGTATTTTTTTTAAGTGATTTTTGCACTTCCTCCTTATTGGATACTAACTTCTGACTCATATTCTCCTGAATTTCTTTAAGTGATTTTTGTGTTGCCCTTGTAAGGGCTTCTAACTTTTGATCATTTTTCTCCTGAATTTCTTTAAGAGATTTATGTCCTTCATGTGTTCCTCTAACAGCATCCTTACCAGTAGTTTTAAATCCAACTCATGTTTTTCTGGTGTGTTGGGGGTATCCAGGACTTGCTATTGTTGGGGAATTGGGTTCAGATGCCGCCATAATGCCTTGGTTTCTGTTAGTAACGTTCCTATGTTTGCCTTTAGCCATCTAGTTCTCCCTGGTGTTAGATGGTCTTATTGTCACTGGCTGGTGCTTCAACCTCCTGTGGATCTTTAAGGTTATTTCTGCAACACTGGATGACTGAGTTTCCTCTGGCACAGATTACTGATATGCTGCCTTCTCTTTTGTGCCTTTGGAGCCCTGTTCAGTCTTGCCTCAAGCAATGTTATACTTGGGTTGTCAAGGTGAACCAGGTGCTCTCTGACTGCTCTGTTATGGAGCAAAGATGGTGTGGTGGGGGTCACTCCCTCTGTTGATTCTCATGTAGGACACAGGTCCTACGACTGACTAGCTTCCAGATGAACTGCCTATGTGCTCAGTTCCTGAGTGCAGGCAGACCTCTGGTGATTTGCACCCCCAGAGATCTAAAGCTCAGGGTGATACAGTACCTAGTGATGCTTTTCTGTCCTGGCAGGAGGCGAATATGGCCGCAGGGAATCTCTTCCTCTGCTGCTCTCTGGGCAGGACACAGGCCCCATGCCTGGCAGACTGGCAGACAAACTGTCTATGTGCTCAGTTCTTTGGTGCAGGCAGACCCCTGGCGGTATGCACTACCAGAGATCTAAAGCTCAGGGTGATACAGTACCTAGTGATGCTTTTCTGTCCCGGCATGTAGCAAATATGGCCATGGGGAATCTCTTCCTCTGCTGCTCTCTGGGCAGGACACAGGCCCCACGTCTGGTGGACTGGCAGACAAACTGCCTATGTGCTCAGTTCCTGAATGCAGGCAGACCCCTGGCGGTTTGCACCCCCAGAGATCTAAAGGTCAGGGTGATACAGTACCTAGTGACCCTTTTCTGTCCCAGCAGGCAGCGAATATGGCCGCAGGGAATCTCTTCCTCTGCAGCTTTCTAGTCAGGACACAGGCAACACGCCTGGCAGACTGGTAGACAAACAGCTTATGTGATTTTTACCTTTTACAGTCCCCAAATATGTTGCATGTCCATCTATGTACAGAAATGAATAAAACACACTGTCAACCAGCCCATTCTAATGTGGTACAGAAACATATCAGGTGGTCGTAACAGACTGAGAACATCACATGTCTGAGCAGGACTGAGCTTGGTTCAAATTGTTTCCATTACATCTGCTGCAGAAAATACCTAACTGTAGGAATTACTAAGCCTGATTTCATGCTGGCATTTAAAAATGTTGTTCAGAGGTCACTCTACTGCTGATAGAAATTTGCTGTGAGACATACATTTAGAGTTTTGGGATTCTAGAGTAGAAAGCTTATTCATTAAATCACTGACAACATTAATTTGGATGAGATTGTCAGCACCTTGGAGAATAGAATCGAATTTTAATAACCTGACAAGGAGACGTGCAGGAAGATGTCAACAAGGTAAGCTTTAGTACCGAGGTCAAAGGAAGCTAATTTACTTAAGAGGGAAAGCAAACTGCATAAAGTCAAGAAGAAAATATTGGCAAAGATAAAGCAAATATGCATGTATAAATAGAATATGATGTGTGGCTCAAAATATTTTACAGGTAAACAAGAGACAATTTCTGGACTAAACATATACAAAATGAATTCTTGTTACTCTTAATCTATTTAAATTTAAGCCTCAGTGATAGAATCATCCATCGTTTTATGCATTTCTCTCATTCATGGTAATAGGCTGACTTTTAGTCAGCAAATACTTAATGAGCATAAGCAAGTGTTTTTCTTTCTGCAAAAGGGTTGCAGGTGAAATACAGAACCCATTCACTTGACCACCAGATTTCCTGTGTTGACACTGGAGATCAATGATGTCAAAATGAAAATATTGGTGGGTATGCATGTTTTGTTATTGCCCAGATGTTTCCATAATATACCAGAAGCCTATATTCTTCATTAACTGATCAGTTGGAGTACTCCCCTCCAATGTGTTAGCAATAGTAGGAGAGGTCTCTTGGCAATCACTACGTAGGAAGGAGGTTGTGAGTCAACCTCCAGTTTGAGTAAGGATACTTGAAATGGGACAGAGAGAATCCAGCATTCTCTCTGCCATTTGAAGACATGGGAGCAAGACACTACCTCCAAAAAGGAAGATAGAAGGCACGAAAGAACTGATTGCCCTGCATGCTGATCTTCAATTTTCCAACAAAAGAAGTATCTGTCATTCAGTCAGACCTTTTTATTTTTGTATTTCAAATTTCTTAAATTTACTTATTCTTTAGATACCAATTCTTCAACTCCTAAACTTCAAATTAAAATTTCCCTGTAAATCACACTGAATTCATGAAATACAGAACATTCCATATCTTTATAATTTTGCTCTTCTAGTAAAACAGAAATCTATCAGAAATATTTTGCTAAGAAAAATATATACTTATACATTTTAAGTATATTGACCAAGCAATAATATAAAGCAGAACATTCCATATCTTTATAATTTTGCTCTTCTAGTAAAACAGAAATCTATCAGAAATATTTTGCTAAGAAAAATATATACTTATACATTTTAAGTATACTGACCAAGCAAATATAAACTTGAAATAAGATACATCTCTGTACCTTGGTAAGAATTGATTGGTAGGTCTTAAATTTACCTCATATAGTATTGTTAGTAGTGGAAGTTTAGACATGAAAGAATTTAGCCAATTACAGGGCATTAGTCTGTCCTTTTCTTATATGGGATTATTAGAAGAGTGCTAATTCTTTCTGCTCCAAAATTTTAAGTACTTTGCTTAATTTCTACTTTGAAAATAACAAATGTATGAAATAAGAAACTGAAAGTGGATCCCAGATCATGTGGAATTTATAACATATAATATGTATTATGTTTATATTATTATAGATTATAGTATATATATGTATAGTATATATATATATATGAAAAGAGCTTTGAGAGTGTTGACAAATGCATTTGGTAGGTGGTCAAAGATCTTTTTCTTTCATTATTTATTATTTGCTTTCCCCCCCATAATGTTTGCTTTCATTTTGAGGCAGGATGTCCCTATGTAGGCCTTCCTGTCCTAGAACTTGCACTGTAGGTGATGGTGGCCTTGAACTCAAATATTTCTATCTGTTTCCTCCTCCTAAGTTCTGGACTTAAAGGCATAAGTCATCACATTCTATGAGAGAGTGCCAACATTTTAACCCAACTTCATTAGTACTGTATTAAGTTCTGTTATGATTTGTGAGTTACAAACTGGGAGAAAACCAATGTATGATGGTAAAGTATATCTACTCATCTTCTACCCAAGGAAAAGACTAGGCTAGGGAAATGAAGACACCTTCACATTCAACTATATCCTATATCATATATCAGAATTACTAAATGAACTGAACTAGATATTTAATCACCATCCCAAGAAATGACACTATGAATTGATTAGAATCTAATCGGATTGGCTTAAATTTCACAAACAATAAGAAGGACTCACTAGTCCTAGAGAATAAATAATAATCATTAAGACTATAGGAATATCCTTTTATAATTACATAGCAAGAACAAAATTACCTAGTGATTATAAGAACTCTCCTGTACCTTGGATCTTTCAAATATTCTACATAGTCTAAATATCTAATGCTACTCATTGGGGATTGAACAACCCTTTTTACAGGGGTTGCATATCAGATATGCTCCATATAATATTTATATTACAATTCATAATTATAGCAAAATCATAGATATGAAGTAGCAACAAAATTAATTTTATGATTGGGGTAGGGGTTACCACAGCATGAGGAGGAACTATATCATATGGTCACAGAATTAGGAAAGCTGAAAATCACTGTTCTATAGGTATACTTGTATAATTACCTCAACTTCTATTCCCATTGTTAATATTGACATTTTATGAAAGATGTGCTATATAATTTGACTAGATATAGAATTATTAGACTTATCACATAAAAATATAAGCTATAAAATTGCTTGAATTTCAGGCATATAATGATATTTCTAAGATTTATTTATTATATGTATATGAGTACACTGAAGCTGACTTCAGACACACCAGAAGAGGGCATTGAATCCCATTACAGATGGTTGTGAGCCATCAAGTGGTTGCTTGGAATTGTACTTAAGACTTCTGAAAGAACATTCAGTGCTCTTAACCGCTGAGCCGTCTCTCCAGCACCTAATGATATTTTTAATTTTGATCTTATTCTATTAAGTTGTGTGGTTTATACCTTTATCTTTTTAGATGTACTCAGAGACAAGAAGAGAGCATCAGATGTTCGGGTACCAGAGTTATAGGTGATTATGGGCAATCCAACATGGGTGTTGGCAAGCAAACTCAGGTCCTCTATAAAAGCAGCAATTGTTCTAACCTAGTCTTTGGGATCTATTCAGGCCCAAGACTTTTAATGTGGTCATAATTCTTTATTTATTGCATACTTACATGAGATAATAAACTATTAATTAGCAGAAATAAAAATACAACCGGAAGTCCTGTATTTACTTAGCAATTGAATTATAATTGCTAAGCTCCTGAATCTGTTGACATGATTTGAAATCTCTTTCATGCTGACGGCTGTCAGCTTTCATTTTAGAGTCTGAAAATAGCAATTCAGTTGTTTCTTCCCAGGGTCATGTCACAGGATCCAACCCTACGGCTCTGGGTTTAATGTATTTCCTGATCTAGTGGTGAAAACTATTGCCACTGTTTCTGCTTGTGTTTTATGGACCCAACAGATTAATTCATGCCAAAGACATGTAGAATGCACTCACATCTGACACTTTGTTTCTGTTAATTACTCCCTCTACATTCAGAACCATATAGTTTCAGTATTTTTCCTAATTCAACATTTTTTACACAATGTTTATTTTACATATACAGTTACTTCTACCCTATTTTGGACTAGTGATTTTTGTTTTTTGTTGTTGTTATTGTTGTTGTATGTGCATTTGTTTGTTTTGTATTTTTCAAACAGCTATTATATAAAGGACTGTTTTTGAAAGACAAACCATTTTATATCAATATAAAAATCTAATTTGGGTGAGATAAAATTGCAGAAAATATACTTGCAAATAATATGTCATTATACATTTTAGAATTAGTGCCAAAAGATTTTGAAATATAGCTCAGTTGTTCCCTGATACTAATCTGGTATCTTGTTGTAATAAAAATGGTTTCTAGGCAGAAAGTATATGGTTAGAATTGCAGGAAAACTAAATAAAAATATTTTTCTTGGAGAATTATTATTTTTGTAAAACTGAAAGTTATAAAAAATAACTTATACTTTTTGATATAGCAATATGAAATACTCTAAGAAAACCTGACAATTCCTGACAGTCTATTTATTATAAAATATCAGTATGACTTTAAGAGGTTATCATGAAACCAGATTAAAATAATACATATACATAAAAATATACTACATAAACATAGAAGTATTTTTTTGAAAAGGTCTTATATAAATGTTTTCTCAAGAAAGTATCCTACCAAGTAGTTCAAGCTGATGTCAACATGAGACAACCTTTCCACCTAATACTCCCAAGTTTTAGGACTGTAAGTATGAGCTACCACAATTACACACATTTCCAAGCATTCTACCGTATTATATATAAGCACTGGGAAAAGATTTCAATTTTGAGTTGTGTTATTACCCAACACTTGTAGGTATATTTCAAAATATTTATTCATTTTTATTTTATGTTTGATATATTTTGCATCACTGGTGGGGAATGCACTGCACATAGAAGCTAGAAGTGGACTGTTGATCTCCGAGAGCTTGATTTTGGTTATTCACGGTGATTGTGAATAACCATGTATGTCCTTGGAACCAAACTTGGGTCCTCTGCAGAAGCAGAGAATGTTTTTAACTGCTGATCCATCTTTCCAGCCCTGCGTATTTTTAAAGAAATATAAGAACAAAATAAGGGATGGATTTCCTGACATAATCTGGTAATAAAAAGTAGTATAAATACATGGAAAGATATCATGAAAGTAGTGTTCCTGAAAATGACCTTTGTAAATAAGAAACCCCATGCAGTGAGAGGGAAGAATGGCACTTTCTAAGGATTAAACAGATAACTAATGTCATCATCCCATTCCCATTCCCATACCCATCCCCATCTCATTTACCCCGAGCACCTGCCACCATGACTGTTTTACACGGCGCTAAGTATAAAACACACAGTGTTGCACGTACTAGGTAGACACACTTTCAACTAAACTATATTCCTAGCTCTTATTTTTTTTTAAGTTTTAAAAGCAAATCATTTTTTCATTACATATCTAATTGTGAACTTTTGTAAAAACATAGAAGCTGAAAACTTGTTTGTTGGCCCTAGGGCTTTGAAGTTTAATTGCATAACTGATTTGATTAGGAATAATCAGAAAACATAGGGTCAGAATCTTTAAACTCATTTGAATTTGTATTCCTTAAAGTTCAGGATGAGTAAAAGTAGGGACCATAATACAAGCTTTCACAGAAAAGCATTTACACACTGTAGCTTCTCCAGCATTCACTTGCTTGAATAAATAGCCTAAATGAATTTACCATAAAGCAAAATATTGCATTTGCTCAAATAAATACATGTTCAAATATGCAGAGCTGCAGATGGCTACAGCTCTTAGAGAAATAAATAAGGCACAGCCTGGAATAAATGTAAGGCATTGAAAGAAACATAAAACAGTTTTACAGAACATGATAAAATGAATGCTACCATTTAAAACTGATTGACAGGTAATGGAGTATAAAATCTGTATTAGAATGGGAATGACAAAGAGGAAGAATAGCACAAGGTCTTATTGATATAGTTTCAGGGTTGAGAATAGGGAACATTTCCAAACCACCAGTTCACAAAAAAATTAAGCAAATTAAAAGCTGGTGAAAATGCAATAGCTATGATTGAATTAGCCAGTCTAGGAGACATAGAAATGTTAGAAAACATAACTGTGAGGTATTAGAATAATTTCCTCTTCAAATCAAACAGGGTGGCAGATGGAAATGAGATGTTTTCTGAATGTATGTTTGATTATCTATACATCCGTATGTTTTTACATAGTTCTTTATCAATAGTGCATTCAGACATATGCTCGAAATGCAGTTTGTGTCTTTGCCATCAGCATACACATGCTGACCTTTTGATGCTCGTTTATGATTTATCAGTTGGAATAGTGTAACTATCACTAACAAAATCAATTTTTATTGCTAGTTTTGCTATACTTGTTCTGCATTATATTTGATCTGCCTCACTGACAAAAAGAAAAAAAATGTACCTCAATTTAACTTCATTGTTCCTATATAAAGAATCTAACAGGAAAAATATTAAAGCATAATATCAGCATTAGAAAAATTGACGTAAGTAATAAAACTGCACTGAAGGCTTACATTTAAAAATATAAAATGTCGAACTGATTTTATACGTGAAAGCAATATTTGCAAAATTGGTGGAATATAGCCATATACAACAAGTTTCTGCATATCACAAAACCCTGTGTAACACTGGTAATGTATTACCAGATGTTTCTATGGACCAAATATCTGTGTCATTTGAAAGTCATGTGCTAAAACCTCAGGCCTAATATAATAGTATTAGGAGGTACAGTTTTTTGGAAGTGAATAAATTATGGACACAGACCCCTTCCCTTATAACATGAAAATGTGCCTATAAAGGTCACTAAAGAGAACAGAATTTTGGTCTCTGTGTGTGAACACAAATAGAAAACACCATCTTAAAATGAAGGAAGGAGCCGACACCGGAAAGCAAAAATATGCTGAGGCATTGAGGTTGGACATAAACACCTCCAAAACTGTAAGAAATATGTTTCTGTTGTTTGTAAATTATGATTTTTCTGGTATTTTCTTATAGTAGCCAAGAGAGCAAGTTCTTATTCTAGAAACTATATGCATGAAAAAATGTATAACTCTATGTTTTAGCACAATAATGTATATTTTTGTCTTCAAATTACTGATGATAAATCTATAATATGGAGATATTGAGCAAAATTTTCAATTTTCTACAAGTAGTTAGTTGATGGCCATAGGATGTCTTATTTCCAAACATGATTGTAGGTATTGAAAAACAATATTGCTGCTGTTTTTCAACAGTTTTCTCTTCTGTCTATTTGAACTTCTTAGATGTAACTTATTTCTTGATTTCTGATTTTTTGGTTAAAACCCCATATCAATGGATAAACAATTAACATTAGTTGTTGATTCTTTAAAATAAAGAAGAAAATGGTGCTAAGAAGATTACTCTGGTGGTTTGAAGGAATGAGATTGGCTGTCAGATGCTTAATAAGCATAAGAAGACTTGATCCATATGCTGAAATACATCGCTCCCAATTGGTGTGGCTGTATAGACAGGATTCTGAGGTGCCCCCTTGTTTGAGAACCTATTTTACTGTAGGTGAGCTTTGAGGTTTCCAGAGCTTCGTGGTATTATTAGTGTGTCATTCTCTGTGTCCTACTTACAGATCAAAGGCTGAATTATAAGTTGTATCTCCTGTCACATCTTTGTTCCAGCCTCATGGACATTAATCCTGTGTAACCATAAGCTCCACTCAAATGCTTTCTTTTATAAATAGCCTTGATTATGGAATAACTCTATAACTAAGAAAAATATTGGTAGCCAGAAGTGGCCTATTCCTATGACAAACCTGGTCATGTGAGGTGTTGTTGCTTAATTTGATTTGTTTTGTTGGGGAAATATGGAAGACTTTGGGACTTTGGACTAGCAAAGTTGGTGAACAGTATAAGCAGGATTTACTGGGCCATTGTAGCTGCCAGCAGCCACATGTAAACCGGGTTACCTGTTGAGAGAATTTTGGGGTTATAGGGAAGAGGGGCGAAAAGAAAGTGCGGCTAAGACAATGTTCACTGATCAAAGCCGTCAACTTTAATGGCGCCAGACCTTTTAACAGTTTGGGCAAACCCTTCCCCCCAGACTCCAGGCTGAGTTCCGGTGGAAGTTGTCTAGCTTCTCTTGGAGGTCCTCGTCTTGACTGCTCCGGCAGCTGGGTGGGTCACCTGCTTAATTCAGGAATTCCTAGACCTGGAGGAACAATGAACTTAACCTTTACTACGAGCGCTCCACCCTAGGTGGAGAAGGATCCTGGCTTTCTGGGAGAAGTTAACCTTGACCAAAGTCAAACTCTGACCAAGTGCAAGACTGCCCCAATATGGCTCTGTACAGGCCATACTTGCAGAATTTTTGATGATAGTACTGTTGAGACCTGAGGAGATGAAGAGAATGTGGAAAAGCAATTCAAAAGATTTCAGACAAGAACAATATTAGCAACTGAGTTTCAGACTATTTTCAGGGTGTTTTAATGAAAGAAAATGGCTGCTTATGACACCTTTCCTAACTGCCAGTGACAAAATTGAAAAATAAATGGATTACAATGGCCTAAGGTTAAACCAAATACCACTGGTCTAAGTAATAGTAATAAAACACCACCACCACCACCACCACCACCACCACCAACAACAACAACGATCATGTCCTCTAACATCAAACATGCAATCCAGGTTTTAGAGTTTGTCTTGCTGAATTTGGACTTGGTTTACTCTGGTATACCTTATACTCCATTCATCAATTTCTGGATGATAATGAGTCTTCTGTGTCACCGTATGCTGTAAGCATGCATTTTTTTTTTTTTTGCTTCTTTAATTTATAGGATGTCACAGTTTGCCATGACACAGTGTAACAATAGGATAACCATATGAAGGAGTCCCAGTGAGTATCCAATACTGATGATGTCACAAAAGCCAGGGATCTTGAAACCCACCAATGATTCACTGCAATGAACATTTGTGAGTGAGGGTGTGGGATGGAGGAAACATGGATCAAACTGTGATAAACTACATCTTCCATGATGAGTGTTTTCTATGCTTTGATTGTTTTATTGTGGTTGTTGGTTGTTTGTGCATTTTTTATTTTGGGGGAAGGTTGCAATGGTGAAGGGCAGATATGAGGAAAATGGAAGATGAACAGGATTGGTGTACATGAGGGTAAACTAACAAAGAATCAATGAGAAAGGGAATGAAAGAGGGAGAATGAGTGGGGAATAGAAGGAGGTACAGACAAAAACACGAACCAGTTAAGGGATTGCATGGAAGCTATACAATAGAATAGTTTTTTTCATGCTCTATTACATTCTAACAATATTTTAATATAGTAGAAGCTCCATAAATATATACATATGTGGAGAGAGCCTAAATAAAATCATCAAAAACACTGGGAAAGACAAAACATCAACTGAATATCTCTTGACTCAAATAAAGCATCTAGTACCGAGGATGGGTTACAACTGACTCAGTTATGAGCCAAGAGAGTACTATGGAAACTCTCAGAGAACCCTGGCTATTATCCAGACTATTGGTTTCTCTCCACAAACTGACTGTAAGGCTATGTAGGTTAACGAACTAGGGAAACAAATACTATTTTTCTGTTAAAGGAACATAAGCATTGTGCTATATTCAAAGATAAGTACCATGCTCAGCCATCATCAGAGATCTTCCTGCTACATTCCAGGGAAGAAATACAGAGTCCCACAGCCAGACATTGTACAGAGAATGGGAGAATTTGGGCTTCCCTGGAGGTTTGGTGAACTCTACAGGAATAATGCAAGAGTCAGAGGCAATGGAGGACAACGAAGCAAGGCCTTCTATACACAGAACAACCAATATGCATATGAACTCACAGAGACTGCTGCACACTGTATGGAGCTGGCCAGGGTCTGTATCTGAAAGACACAGTGTTGAGAGACAAGCCACCAGCCTTTAGCAAGAAGCTATCACCAATCAATGACCACTTATAAATGATTTTTCCACCAATAGCCTCAATAAAGATAAAACTCCTCTCGAAGGCAGTCCCTATGTCTAGCAATAGAGATGTCCAACACAAAAGGAGCTCAATGACATCTTTGGAAATTATTTGCATCATGATGTGTCAGGATATATTTTAACCTTTTATGTAATTTGCATATATATTACGATTTTCAGTTTTGCTCTTTTATGATATTCCTGTGGATACAAATGTGTACATCTCTGCATTTATATGCTTTTCTTTGGATCATTTTCTTTGGTTACTTTGTCAGTTGGTTTGATTTTTTATCTTATTTTATTTTATTTAATATTCTTGTTTGTTTTCTAATAAGAAACAGAAAGGGAATGAATCTTGATGGAAATGGAAATCGTATAAGGGGAAACAATATTTAAAATGTATTTTAATAAAAAAATCTATTTTAAATCTAAGAAAAAATGACAGAATTTCTAATTCTTCCTGAATTTGTCTTGTACATATTTCTGATGTTATCAATATATATCTGATATATATTCTAAGCTATTCTGATTATAAAATTATTATATCACTCAACTATATTTGTTGAAGAAGCTTTGGGTGTACCATATCAAATATTCAAATAAGATTTAATTTCTTTATAAAATAAATAAGTGTATCTGTATCTTTAGTATTCAGATTGGTTTTTAGCTTAAACATGACATTTATTTTAAAATACTTTATATTTATTATAAGTAATTATTATTTATATGCCATTTACATATTTTAAAACTTGCTACAATATAAAATTTTCTTCAGTATAAAGGATTGTGTGTAGAAAAGGTTTAAAAATAAATTTCACTTAAGATGGGCTCCTAATATTCAGAAGTACCGTGATATTCAGAAGTTTAAAAATCTTAGAAATAAGCTTTAATGGCAATCATAATGGAAACCCAAATGTGAATAAAGAGTAGCTCCACAAAATGACTGAAAATAACTTCAAAACATATCCAGAAAAGTATCCTTTAAGAACAAACATGAAGCAAAGACTATCAAAAATAGAGTCCTTAAAACATATTAAAGTCAGTCAGGTGGTGGTGGCGCACGCCTGTAATCCCAGCAAGAGGCAAGCGGATTTCTGAGTTCGAGGCCAGCCTGGTCTACAGAGTGAGTTCCAGGACAGCCAGGGCTATACAAAGAAACCTGTCTCGAAAAAAACAATAAATCAAAAAAACAAAAAGACACCCCCCCAAAAAAAAACAAAAACAAAAAAATATTAAAATCATGCAGCCAACAGTCCTATTTACTTATAAGACATATGTACCACCACCACAACAAAAATGTCACAGTGACCTGAAGGGTTAAGTAGTCACATGCATACCTGTGAAGTAACCAATAGTGGTCTTATGCTCTTATTGTACTTAAGAACCACACCATGGAGATGAGGGAGAATCATGCCTGGAAACAGAACCTTGTGAAAGTGCCCAGAAATAGTGAAATCAAGGATCTTGGAGATGTACAATGTCCATTTATTAAACGAACAAATTGACTACATTCTAAATGTTTGTCATTATACTGTACATAAATAAGTCCTCATTCCTCACCAAGAAATTTTTCTGTGCAGCAGATGAAGACTTTTGCATAACCAATTAAAATTTAGAGTTGTGGGACCCATTCCCAATGTGTATATATCCACACTTCCTATACTGAAGGCTTAGGGAGCACTGGGGAAACGACACAGGATCCTGGATCTTGCTTTAAGACTGTGATTTCCAGAAATGTGAGAAGCTGCACCCATGGAGTCTCACCAACAAGACTTCCTAAATATTACCTGAACAGTGATGATGACAATAGACAAACTAACATGGAGCAGCAAAATTTCATGAACTCTCAAATCTAAACAGAAATACAGGCAGTTAAAGAATAACTCAGAACAGGGGAAATAGTCTACCTCAGAGAAAGAACATTAATTGGTGATCCAATAACAAAAGTTCAGGTCTGAAAACTCATTAGTAACAATATACAGAAGAACCAGGCTGTATTTATGTATTTAGGAGTGTGCACATGCATTTATTTGTATGTATAGGTTTGTGTGTGTGTGTGTGTGTGTGTGTATGTGTATATATGTTTATAGATGTATGTGTTTGTATGTGTGTATTTGTACTAGATACACATTCTTATGTAACAATTAAAGAAAGGCCATGGATTTGAAAGCGAGGAAGATAGAAATGAAAGGGAATGAGGAAATGATATAATTATATTATAATTTTGCACTGAATAATCATATAATTTCAAATCAGTGCATATATATGCAAGCTCAAATTCTAGCTTTTCCATTTGAATCTATCTACCTCAGTACCAGCAATCTGCCTCTTTGTCTTTGTTTCTTTATCCTTAAAAAAAAATACAGTGCAATTCATTTGTTGTCAGAGTTCAGAAAATATTTCATCAAATGATGCTACAGAGTCCCCAGCATAGTAGCTGACATCAGGGAGGCAGTTAATTAATGGAAGTTATGGTATCAGTCCTGCGCTAACCCCCCACTCTATTACTCCTGCTGATCGCCAAGCCTGTGCAAGCTGAAGTATATAAGACCACAAACACAGACACATTTGTCACTCTTTTTTTCAGAAGAGGCTTAATAATCTTCCAAGCCAAGGCATAGGATGCGTATGCTGCTAACTTGATTTTTAATGTGCTTCAGCTCTACCCCTCTGAGGAGCTCATTAGCAATGCTGCCTCATCAGTTGCTATAGGCATCACACCAAGATTATTTTTCATACTTGCTCCTACTGCAACCTTTTCTTTGCTCTTTTACACCCTGCATGAAAAGGGAAGCTGCTGGACTCCTAAAGAAGTTTTATAATAGTTCTCTTCCTTTTTGTTCTCAGGGGGAAGGGAATTGGCCTTATCTTACAGCAAGATAGGGCTTCAGTCCAAATTCTTAAGCTTAATTCACTCATTACTGAGCAAAGCTGTGCCTGGAAAAAGATAATGGAGATCTAATGCATACGCTAGGTAGCTTCCCAATAGAGAAGTCCCTTTTTTCAAAGAAATAATTAGATGAATAAATTAGATTTTAAGCACTGATCTACCTATATACTCCAAAGAATATGTAATTAGAAATTTAAGCAGTGGGTAGGTATCATTAAACCATTGGAGACATTTCTATTAGAAGTCAGAGAAGTGCCCAAATGTTAATTGTCTAAAACCATTGTAAAATTTTTAAATGTGACAGAGTGTACATCAGGTTGATTGAGCAGGAGAATTTAGATAAATGTATCTGATAAATAATGTTGTATTTATGAAAAATGCTCTATTCCAGTTAGCAGGTTAACTTCATTTTAAAAATATGTGGCAAAAATATGACAGAAATGGAATGGCAAAGAGTCATTTAAATTCCAGACATCTCTCATATTAGAACATTTTTAATTGTTTTATTTATTTGCATTCCAAATGTAGCCCTCCTTCCTGGTCCTCCTCCAAGAGTTATTCACACCATCTCCCCTACCATTTGCCTCTGAGAGAGTACTCCAAACTGATCCACACTGACCCTCCCTTCCCCCCCCCCACTTCATCTCCACTGCCTCCTTCTTCCCGGGGACATCAAGACTTGACAGGATTAGATGCATCCTCTCCCACTGAGGCCAGACAAGGCAAACCTCTGTTCTATATGTTCTAGAGGCCAAGAATGAGCCCATGAATGCTCTTTGGTTGGTGGATTAATCTCTGGACGCTCCCAGGAGTCCACGTTAATTGACACTATTAGTCATCCTATGGGAGTGCCATCCCCTTCAGATGTTTCAATCCTCCCTCCTAACTCTTCTGTAGGAGTCCACAACTTCAGTCTAATGGTTGGCTGTAATTATTTGCATCAGTCACAGTAGCTGCTGGTAGAGCCTCTCAGAAGTCATCCATGCTAGGCTCCTGTCTGCAAGTACAACATGGTATCAGTAATAGTGTCAGGGTTTGGTGCCTTCCCATGGGATGGATCCCAAGTTGGGTTGGTCCTTGGATAACCTTTCCTTCAATCTCTGCTTCAGATTTGTCCCAGTATTTTCTTTTATACAGGAACAATTCTTAGTCAAAAGTATAAATGTAAATTTGTGACCACATCCCTCCACTGGGGGCTCTGTGTATCTATCGGAGGCGGTCTCTTCAGGTTTTATCTTCCCACTGTTGTGTAATTTCACCTAAGGTCACCCCTATTGAGTCCTAGGAATGTCTCACATCCCAGGTCTCTGAAACTTTCTAGAGGTTCCCCTGCCCTCAATATCTGCACCTGCATTTCCATACATTCTTCTGGCCCTCTGGGCTTCTCACAGTCTCCCACAATACCAGATCCTGCCCTCTTTTCCCAAAAAGACAATCATTATTGCCTTTGGGGGAAAGAAAGTATCAAATGTATTCTGTTATTTCTGGAAGAAATGGAAATTTTTCTCAAAATGAAGACCAGAACAGTTGAGGGACTGTCAGTAACAGAAATAATCTCATAGGAAGAAGAATAAAAACACAGATGCCAATGGTAAATTACTTGAGGCATTTGTAGTCAGCATAAACAAATGTCACAGTTTGTGGGAGAAAATTCTGATTTACATCCAACTGATATAGTACTTTTTAATGTACCTCCATTGTACTTCGCAGTTTGCTTATAAATTATATGGTAACCAACAGTATGGATAGGGAAATTAGGAAGCTAATAGTTCCCTGACAAAGGACAGAGAATGTTAAATGGAAATTGTACTTTATAAAATTATTACAACACAATATGTTTTTCTTTAGCTAGAGGACTGAGAGACAGAGATTGCTCTTGGCCTGTAATTGACTAGTAAATTTAGAAAAAAAAATATGCCACAAAGATGAAGCTGAACTGTATTTACATAGATGCATGATTAATTTATATACCCATCTGTGCTGATCTTCTTTCTTTTTTTATTCTTCAATCTTTTTTTTAAAGTCCAGTCTTTACCTGATCCCAGTCTGTCCTCTGACTATTCCATATTCCATACCAGCACCTTCCCATCTGGTCTCCAAGAGGATATCCCCAACCCCACACCCCCACTCCACCTGACCTCCCAACTCCCTGGGGCCTCAAGATTCTTGAGGTTTAGGAGCATCTTCTCTCACTGAATCAAGATGCAGCAGTCCTCTGTTGTATATGTGTTGGGAGCCTCACATCAGCTGGTGTATGATGCCTAGATGGTGGCTTAGTATCCGAGCAATCTCAGGAGTTCAGTTTAGTTGAGACTGCTGATCTTCCTTCTTAAGGAAACACTTTATCCATTCCTCCATTGAGGGACATCTGGGTTCTTGCCAGCTTCTGGCTCTTATATATAAGGCTGCTATGAACATAGTGGAGCATGTGTCCTTATTGCATCCGGGGAATCCTCTGGGTATATGCCCAGGAGAGGTATAGCAAATGGATACAGAAAATGTGTTATATCTACACAATGTAATACTACTCAGCAATTAAAAACAATGAATTCATGAAATTCTTAGGCAAATGGTTGGAACTGGAAAATATCCTAAGTGAGGTAACCCAATCAAAAAAGAACACACATGGAATGCAATCACTGATAAGTGGATATTAATTAGCCCAGAAGCTCTGAATTCTCAAGATACAATTAGCATATCAAATGATTCTCAAGAAGAAGGAAGGAGAGGGCCCTGTTTCTGAAAAGACTTGATCCAGCATTGCAGGGGAGTACCAGGACAGAGAAAGGGGAGGGGGTGATTGGGAAATGGGCAGAGGGAAGAGGGCTTATGAGACCGATGCTGAAGGGGGAACCAGGAAAGGGGAAAGCATTCAGAATGTAAACAAAGAATATAGAAAATAAACAAATAAAGGAAACACTAATTTAAATTCATTTCTCCTTTTGTGTCTATTAGGATATTGAATTCCTATGGGGTTTGAAAAAGTGAAAGTAATTTGTCCTTTTCTTTCACTAGAACAAAGAGAACTGCCTGATATTTTATTAGATGTGTTCTGGGAACAATCAGTTCGATACCATGATTCCAGAAAAGCATGGAATGTGGTTCAGACTCTTCAGATAAGATGCAAACTTAGAAAGAAAATCTTTCATTGCTTTAGCTCCATTGCAGGGATTTAAAGTTTAGATGGATTTGAATTCTGAGAACAACTTCTTAGTAGAAGTAAAGCTTCACATTATACTATGTCCCATGTCTGGGAATTCTCCTCTTTACAAATGAGGTTTCATTAAAATAAGAATTATATATATATATATATATATATATATATATATATATATATATACATATATATGTGTATTATTTCTCATTATTATCCAGTATTAGAGTTCCCTGTCAATACCAAAAAAAATGAGTATTTTGTATAAATACCAGTGATATTCAAAATTAATGCGCTTGACTTCTGAACTACTGAGATTTAGGGGCTTGGCACTTCCTTCTGTAGGAGACTACTCTAATTATTGAGGGTCTTTTAACCTCACCCTTTGCCTCATCACAAAATGCCAGTTTTACAAAGCTCCTGCCTCATCGTAGCAGATCTGCACGATGCCATACTTCCCTAGCGTAGACAGGGATGAAGAGAAAGCAATTGCCCCAGGGTGAGCTCTACTGGCTTAGAGGAAATAGAGTTAATTTCTTGAAATGGGACTCCATTTACATGTGCTCTTGGAAGGAAAATTTAGAAATCTTACACACAACCTTACTTGTGTAGACACAGCCTGGCTGTCTGGGCTTAAAGCCAGAATTAGAATTAAGTATATCCCAATTCCCTAAGACAATCAGGAAACACATTTTTCTACTTCCCTTCTCTCTAGCCTGACACCATTTCTTTTGGACAATTAAACTACAGTACTTTAGACTCCTTGGAGAAAAACTGCTGTGCAAATGCAAAGTAATAATAGATCGTGGTTGGACAAGTAAAATAAAAGAAACTGCACTAAAAAAGCTAACTGTTTAAATGGAGAAGTCCACGCTCATGAATGAATATTCATAGACATATTTCCATCCTAATATGTTGAAGTAACATCAGACTCATGTTAGCATATTAATTGAAGCCAAAGGGACAGCAATTTTTTTCACCTGGAGATACTGATTTTGTGATGCTGATATAATATAACAGCATTCCAACCATTAATGGTGAATGTTATAATACTGTTAATATGATAAATGTCAATGGTGTTGATAGACATGCTTATTAACTTGATTTGCTTTAGTGGTTTCTCCCCTAAGGGTCCTGAGAGTATATAACCAACTTACAATATATAAGTATGACCATTTTTACTATTGCTTTTTATCACAGAAAACACAATTACTGCTGTGTTTCAGCAACACCATAAATATCCAATTGGTAATATTTTCCTACACAATATAAATTTTAAAGTTTTCTGATTAAATGCCAATTGTTCATGGAAAAATTCCATTAGTTCTAAAAAGAAAAAGGGTGAAATTATGTCTCTTTTGGATGAATGATCCTGTTTAATTTGTTCTAGAGTTGCTTTTACTATGAAAGGTAAATATATCTATTATAAATGTAGTTATGTAAGTCACCTGCTAAACTACTTTGAAATACATTATACTAGACTACATAAATGAACAGAGGTCATATTAGGAAGAATACAATATCAGATAAGAAGATAGCTCTCCTATCCGATCCATATTTGTTGCCATTGTTGTTATTTCCTTGTTTATTTCACTCGGGAAAGCATACTTTTGAACTGTAAAATTGGCAATAGTCTTGATAAACAATTTAGAAATTTATAATTTTTAATGCAGAATATATGAGACTTCTATTTAAACCTATCAAGACATATGTTCCGTAGAACTGAAAGATAAGATCTTTTAACCCCAATAACAGGTTCGTTTTTCTAGATTGTTTTCATTGATGTGTTCTAGATTTGTTCAGCAGTTATGATGCACACCTGGCCAAAGACAACCTGGAAAGAGTTGATTTGCCTTTTTCTTTTAGGCTGCAATCCATCATTGATGGAAGTCAAACAGGAGCTCAAGCAGAACTTGAAAGAAAAACCATATAGGAAAGTGACATGCTGGCTTGCTCCCTCTGGCTACATTAGCTAGATTCTTTTTTTTTTTTTTTTTTTTTTTTTTTTTTTTGTCTTTTTTTTTTATTTGATATAATTTATTTACATTTCAAATGATTTCCCCTTTTCTAGCCCCCCCCACTCCCCGAAAGTCCCGTAAGCCCCCTTCTCTTCCCCTGTCCTCCCTCCCACCCCTTCCCAGTTCCCCGTTCTGGTTTTGCCAAATACTGTTTCACTGAGTCTTTCCAGAACCAGGGACCACTCCTGCTTTCTTCTTGTATCTCATTTGATGTGTGGATTATGTTTTGGGTATTCCAGTTTTCTAGGTTAATAACCACTTATTAGTGAGTGCATACCATGATTCACCTTTTGAGTCTGGGTTACCTCACTTAGTATGATGTTCTCTAGCTCCATCCATTTGCCTAAGAATTTCATGAATTCATTGTTTCTAATGGCTGAATAGTACTCCATTGTGTAGATATACCACATTTTTTGTATCCACTCTTCTGTTGAGGGATACCTGGGTTCTTTCCAGCATCTGGCAATTATAAATAGGGCTGCTATGAACATAGTAGAGCATGTATCCTTATTACATGGTGGGGAATCCTCTGGGTATATGCCCAGGAGTGGTATAGCAGGATCTTCTGGAAGTGAGGTGCCCAGTTTTCGGAGGAACCGCCAGACTGCTTTCCAGAGTGGTTGTACCAATTTGCAACCCCACCAGCAGTGGAGGAGTGTTCCTCTTTCTCCGCACCCTCTCCAACACCTGCTGTCTCCTGAATTTTTAATCTTAGCCATTCTGACTGGTGTAAGATGAAATCTTAGGGTTGTTTTGATTTGCATTTCCCTAATGACTAATGAAGTGGAGCATTTTTTAAGATGCTTCTCCGCCATCCGAAGTTCTTCAGGTGAGAATTCTTTGTTTAACTCTGTACCCCATTTTTTAATAGGGTTGTTCGGTTTTCTGGAGTCTAACTTCTTGAGTTCTTTATATATATTGGATATTAGCCCTCTATCTGATGTAGGATTGGTGAAGATCTTTTCCCAATTTGTTGGTTGCCGATCTGTCCTCTTGATGGTGTCCTTTGCCTTACAGAAACTCTGTAACCTTATGAGGTCCCATTTGTCAATTCTTGCTCTTAGAGCATACGCTATTGGTGTTCTGTTCAGAAACTTTCTCCCTGTACCGATGTCCTCAAGGGTCTTCCCCAGTTTCTTTTCTATTAGCTTCAGAGTGTCTGGCTTTATGTGGAGGTCCTTGATCCATTTGGATTTGAGCTTAGTACAAGGAGACAAGGATGGATCAATTCGCATTCTTCTGCATGCTGACCTCCAGTTGAACCAGCACCATTTGTTGAAAAGGCTATCTTTTTTCCATTGGATGTTTTCAGCCTCTTTGTCGAGGATCAAGTGGCCATAGGTGTGTGGGTTCATTTCTGGATCTTCAATCCTGTTCCATTGATCCTCCTGCCTGTCACTGTACCAATACCATGCAGTTTTTAACACTATTGCTCTGTAGTATTGCTTGAGGTCAGGGATACTGATTCCCCCAGATTTTCTTTTGTTGCTGAGAATAGTTTTAGCTATCCTGGGTTTTTTGTTGTTCCAGATGAATTTGATAATTGCTCTTTCTAACTCTGTGAAGAATTGAGTTGGGATTTTGATGGGTATTGCATTGAATCTGTATAGTGCTTTAGGCAAAATGGCCATTTTAACTATATTGATTCTACCGATCCATGAGCATGGGAGGTTTTCCCATTTTTTGAGGTCTTCTTCCATTTCCTTCTTCAGAGTCTTGAAGTTCTTGCCATACAGATCTTTCGCATGTTTGGTAAGAGTCACCCCAAGATACTTTATAGTGTTTGTGGCTATTGTGAAGGGGGTCATTTCCCTAATTTCTTTCTCAGCCTGCTTATCCTTTGAGTATAGGAAGGCCACTGATTTGCTTGAGTTGATTTTGTAACCTGCCACTTTGCTGAAGTTGTTTATCAGCTGTAGGAGCTCTCTAGTGGAGTTCTTTGGGTCACTTAGGTAGACGATCATGTCGTCTGCAAATAATGATAGTTTGACTTCCTCCTTTCCAATTTGTATCCCTTTGACCTCCTTATGTTGTCGAATTGCCCGAGCTAGTACCTCAAGTACAATATTGAAAAGATAAGGAGAAAGGGGGCAGCCTTGTCTGGTCCCTGATTTCAGTGGGATTGCTTCAAGTTTCTCTCCGTTTAGTTTGATGCTGGCTACCGGTTTGCTGTATATTGCTTTTACTATGTTTAGGTATGGGCCTTGAATTCCTGTTCTCTCCAAGACTTTAAGCATGAAAGGATGCTGAATTTTGTCAAATGCTTTTTCAGCATCCAATGAAATGACCATGTGGTTTTGTTCTTTGAGTTTGTTTATGTAGTGGATTGTATTGATGGATTTCCGTATATTGAACCAACCCTGCATTCCCGGGATAAAGCCTACTTGATCATGGTGGATGATCGTTTTGATGTGTTCTTGGATTCGGTTGGCAAGAATTTTGTTGAGTATTTTTGCATCGATGTTCATAAGGGAAATTGGTCTGAAGTTCTCTTTCTTTGTTGGATCTTTGTGTGGCTTTGGTATCAGCGTAATTGTGGCTTCGTAGAAGGAATTGGGTAGTGTTCCTTCTGTTTCTATTTTGTGGAATAGTTTGAAGAGTATTGGTGTTAACTCTTCTTTGAAGGTCTGGTAGAATTCTGCACTGAAACCATCTGGTCCTGTGCTTTTTTTGGTTGGAAGACTTTCTATGACTCCTTCTATTTCTTTAGGCTTTATGGGACTGTTTAGATGGTCTAGTTGGTCCTGATTTAATTTTGGTATTTGGTATCTGTCAAGGAAATTGTCCATTTCCTCCAGATTCTCCAGTTGTGTTGAGTACAGGCTCTTGTAGTAGGATCTGATGATTTTTTGGATTTCCTCAGTTTCCGTTGTTATGTCTCCCTTTTCATTTCTAAGTTTGTTAATTTGGATACTTTCTCTGTGCCCTTTGGTCAGTCTGGCTAAGGGTTTATCTATCTTGTTGATTTTCTCAAAGAACCAGCTCCTAGTTTTGTTGATTTTTTGTATGGTTCTCTTTGTTTCTACTTGATTGATTTCGGCCCTGAGTTTGATGATTTCCTGCCTTCTACTCCTCCTGGGTGAAATAGCTTCTTTTTGTTCTAGGGCTTTCAGGTGTGTCATTAAGTTGGTAATGTATGCTCTCTCCATTTTCTTTTTGGATTCTTACATAACTCACACCTATTTAACTAAGGATAGTAGTGCACACAGAAAACGGGTATTTCCTATACCAAAAAGAAATCAAGAAAGTGCCATACAAACATGCAAAGGCCAATCTATTTTGATAATTTTCTTAATTGAATTTCCTGATTCCTGGGTAACTTTAGTTTGTGTCTCTTGAGGTTGAAGACTAACCATTTCAGTCTTCCTTCCATAAATGGAGTTCTTTATATACAAAGGCTATCCATTTGCTAATCTGATTATAGTAAAGGGGTAGCTGATTACCTTAGGAGATTATGCTCATATTACAGTCAGTGAATCTGCAGCAATATTAAAAATAATCTATTTGCGTTAGTGCATTAAGTATATTGGAGATCTTAATGACAAAGACTAGAGAGTAAGGCATAATAAATACCTACATAATGTTTTAAGGATCTGTAATGATCCTTATATTATCAAAATATATTTTATCAAAATACAATGTATGAAATTCTCAAATAATTCATATGAAGCATTTTAAAAAGAAAGCCTAAGTCATTGTTTTCCATGTCAAAGTGTGTGCCGCACATATCACATCTGTCAGAACGACATGGAACAATTAACAAAACAGATATTTTTGAATTCTTCCCTAATTCTAAATACTTGAAGGATAGACATTTACAACTTTTGTTCTTGATGAATTTTTGGCACACTCTTTGGAATGTCACTGGAAAAAACAAATATTTTTTTGACTAAAAATAATTCTAAATGTGAAAGTGTTTCTGAGATGGAGAGCATAAGTACAACAGATGGCTTTGAATATATTTTCTGAAATAATTTATTTATTTTTCTTGGAAATAATAGGCATAATATCATAGGTAATAACAACAACAACAATAATAAATAATAATAATAATAATAATAATAATAAGTAAAACAAAGGTGTCAAGGTGTTGAGCTGAAATCATTATAAGCCAAAACATTACACTTTGGCATGAGTATTGTTTTAACCCAAACAGCAGAAACAGCAGATTCTCTACTTGACTTACTCTGCTTGCCAATCCCGTATAAGGAAGTTGTTATGAAATAATGTTCTGCCATGGGCCCATTTTAATGAAAGGCCTGATTCTTGGGGTAGAACCACTGAGAAATCAGAAAGCCTTTGGGAGTTATTGCACAATGGAAGTACCTATCACTGAAGGTATGCCCTTGGGACAGAGTCTCTCTATTTTCATGCTTGTTGAAGTAAGTTCTTCTAAGAAGATGCAAAGACCTACTATGATTTATTGCAGCCATCAGAAAAAGAAAATTCATCAATA
The DNA here is from genome assembly GCF_947179515.1 of Apodemus sylvaticus. Taxonomy (NCBI): domain Eukaryota; kingdom Metazoa; phylum Chordata; class Mammalia; order Rodentia; family Muridae; genus Apodemus; species Apodemus sylvaticus. Next base: position 33,733,968 of record NC_067491.1, read on the forward strand.
CAGGGCAGATGCCAACTCCAAATCCTAGACTCTAGAGATGTAAGGTTAAACACATCTTTTCTTCTAACAAAGTTAGCTGGCCACAGTATGTCACTATAGTAACCCAATTATGACTAATGCAAGCATTGTGACTTCATCACTAAGGACACAGTTCCTTATCAAGGGCACTCTACTGAATTGGACCTACATTATAAACAGTACCTAGATAACCCTTACCTACCACTGTTTCCCCTGTGTACTTATGCCCCTGAAGCACATACCTCCTTTCTCTACCTCATCAGTTTTCCACAATATATCTATCTCCAATGACTTGATTAGTATCTCTGCTTCTAACATTGATCTTCACTCTATGAAGACTTTAATATGTGTATGTAGTAAATATCTCCCAGTAATCTGATTTTTATCTATTTGACACATAAATTCCTATTTATATTATTAAAACTTGAAAAAGCACACACAGCAACTGGAGCAAGTTCATATTATTTTAATTTTTATATCATTTTTAAATATCAAATTGACTTCAAAATTTCAGTTCTGATATATAACATGCTTTCAATACATATGTACACTGTAAAATAGATAAAAGCCATTTTAACATATATTATGTCATCGTTTTGTTTCTGTTTCAGTAATAAAACAATTAATAGGAAAAGGATGCTCATTTTAGCTTACAGTTCTGGTGTACAGCTAATAATAGCCGACAAACGAAGGCTCTGGAAATTTATAACAGCTCATCATTTCACATGTGCAATTGACAACAGAAAAATGAAAGCACACCTGATTCTTTACATGTAAGAAGTCAAAAATCCCATGCCTGTAGATTGGTGACAGTCACAGTGAGCTGGTTCTTTGCTATCAGTACAATTATAATTATTATATTATTATTATAATAAATATAATTTCCCACAGACATGTCCAGTGGCTAGCCAGGTCTAGGAAATACCTGAGTCTTTCTTCAAAGTTTGTTATAGGTTATGAAAAGTTACCAAACAAGAATAACCAACATAAATGGCTTTAAATACGAAATGTACAATGAGCAGGTTGTATTTCTATAATCAGGAATTGATGTTTATATATACATATATATATATATATATATATATATATATATCACAACAATGAACATAAAAAATGTCATAAAATTTAAAGAGAGCAACAGAGTTGTATGGAAGGGTTTGAAAGAAGGAAAGAGAAGGGAAAATTGTATAAATATATTATAATTGCAAAAAAATACTCAAACTGCTTTTTTACTAAAACTCTTTAAGTTGACCATTAACATTTAAAAATATATTATATTATTACTAACTATAATCATCCATCATAACATTTTGAGTCTTGAAACACAAAATTCAAAATAAACAATAAAATATTTTTAAGGTCAAGTCCATATATTTTATCCCTGTTTTACATATATACAAAAGATAATATTTATGAAGTTTAATTGCATCCCCATTTATTAATTTTGTGTCTTCCTATCTAATATGCACTTAATTTTACTGCCACTCTTCTTTGTTACTACAGAGTTCTAAAGCAATTGACGAAACTCTAGTAGGACCCTGTTTTTACCTATTTTAAGCTTATACTTATTTCTATTCCCAGTTGCCTTGTAAATGAAATGAGACTTCTAATTCCACAAAGTAATCACAGGATTGCAATCAAGAAGTGATAATAAACATTATTCCATTGAAAGACATTCAGAATTAGGAGGATAAAAGGATAAAAGGGGAGGAATTAAAGCCTTGATGAACCATCTTTGTTCTCATTGTCTATAAACAAGAAAAATAATACAACTTTCACTGCTGCAAAAGCAACGCTTACTTTTTGAGAAGCTTTTGGTTTTAAAATATCTTGAATAGCTTGAAATTAAAAGACCTATTCAATTAAATAAGCAAGAGCTTTTTTATTAATCATTTTATTTGTTTACATTTCAAATGATATACCCCTTTCTGGTTTCCACTCCACAAAACTCTATCTCATCCCTCCTCTCCTCTTTGCCTCTAGGAGAGTGCTCCTCCACTCACCCACTCCCCCCTCACGACTCTAGCATCCCCTACACTGGGGCATCAAGCTACCACAGGACCAAGGACTTTCCCTCCTATTGATGCCAGATAAGACCATCCTCTGAAACATGTATTTGGAGCCGTGGATCCCGCCATCAATACTCTTTGATTGATGGTTTAGTTCCCAGGTATTCTTGGTCATCTGCTTAGTTGATATTGTTAGAAGAATATTTTCTACTTGTTTCTTTTTGTTTCATTTATTTAAATTTTGCCCTAGAGAATTTCTCTTATGAATTATTATCTTATTGTCTCACATGCAACATGTTTCTCAAATACATCTGATGAAGTTTATAGAGAATTTCTAAGGTCTTTCAAGACGTAGTTGCTTAAAATGAGGAATATGTAAAAAAAAATTGAAAATGTATGCATTATTTCTTCTTTACAATTAAGAATGTATAGATTAGTGTTTTGTAGCACTTGGCATTAATGCCAGTCAGTTTTTGAAAAGAATAATGAAGAGGCCCTGCATTCATCAGGTCATTGTAGAAGCCCGGGAACTGAAGTCTCCTGGATCAGTAACTGAAGTCCACATGGACTGTGTTCTGGTCAATATCGGGAAGGAGTACAGCAATATGTATTCCAGCCTGTGAACCTGAGCTAGCCATAGTTCATTAAAACTTGCTTTTGCTTACTCTTGTGGTCCAGCATGCTGATAATCACTTTAAAGATATTTGGGGATATAAGAGTGAAGAGCCTGGGATGCTAACCAAAATGTAAATCACCATTGGATGATGAACAGTGCTGCTGTGATGAATGGTTTCTGTTGAAAAAAAGAGAAAGGAAGGAAGATGGAGGATACCCAGTAAACACTTAATAACTGGATACATAGGGTACGAATGTGCAGAGGTAAATAAACTGTCAATCAAATGAAGTGTAAATGTCATATCACCTCCCACATGTATTTTCTATATGTTTTTTAAAAAAAGCCTCTATTAGCATTTGATAATGATTGTATATCTCTGTAACTCAGTAGTAGAATTCTTACCTCACAAATGCAGAGCCCTGGGTTCATTCTCATGGACACACACACATGTACATATACAGATACTAAAATACCCCTACTGGTTTCAAATGTTCTGTGACAAGTAAAAGAGACAAAAAATTCATGTCATGATAAAGTTTCACCTATGTATTATTTTTGAAAATTTTTTAGGTAAAAGAAAAACTAGAAAAATACATTTTACTTTGCTTTTCTGATTTGGAATGCATTTTGACATGGACTTTCAAATCTTTTCCTCTGGGTCCTGTACTGCCTATGTGGACTTCACTGAGTAAGACTGAACTAATGGAACACTAAAGTGATTGTGGATCAACAATTTTGATTTCAGCAGAGACTTAAAGGTGCCACTTAATTATGACAGGGATGGTTTTTTTTTCATATAAATTTGCTGCAGATCATTCACATGTAAGCAGCAACTACAGGGACAAGATATTCACTTAATTCTTTGTGACTCAAGAAATGAGGATATTGGTTCTGAAGCACACTGAATAAGCCCATTAAAGGAAGATAACACAACATTTTGGTCTCCTTTGGAGCCTACTTGTCTTTCAGCATTGACTAAGACTCATAAGTATGCTTTCAGTTTCATATTTTGAAATATAAGCAAATATGCCTTAATAAATATATCAATGTCTTTCTTCCAACTTAAATATCATAGTTCCCAACATAAAAGAAGCAAGACCAAACATAATTCAAAGGAAGAAACTGTGTCTAGATTATTGGTCTCAGGGTCTCATCAGCCAGCTAGCCTGATGCAAACTGAAGCAAAAGCAACAAACTAAAATTCTGATTTAAAGACAAGTTGGAATGTTGAGAATAACTTCCAAAAGTTATGTCATGGTACAAGTACATGTACACGCGCAAACATGCACCACACACACATACACACAAGCATGCATAGCAGAGACACGTGTGTACATGCACACTATGTACACATATACTGATATTTAAATATCATGTATGCTTCATACTTCTGTGTTCATACATAGACACACCCATATATAGGCTTGCTTGCACACTATACATTGATGTATTTACATATCATATACCTCTCACACACTAGCTGAATATGAGTATCAAGTTTTAAAACTAAGTGTCTATATCAACCTAATATCCTTAGAACAGCTGAAAGAACTATCTGTTTTTATTTTTAAATTATGCTATGTGAATGAACACACATAAATTTAGATAGTTTGAACCTGAATATTAGATAAAATTAAAAGCTATAATTTCATGATACAAATTTGCTTTGATGTAAAGAATAAAAATAACTTTAAACGTTGACTCATTTGTCTGTCTGATAACAATGCATAATTCTGAAACTTGAAACTGACTTAAATGTAAGAAAAATGAAAAATATTTCTTATCTAGAATGGCTTAGATATCAGAAGCATGTTTCTAAAATGTACATACACAGATACACGTTTAGGGAATAAAAACACCAAAATAGTAAAAGGTTACAATACAAGTAAGAGATACTCTATGGCTAGAAAAATATTTTTCTCTCATAAAACAATAATATATTACAATGTTAATGCCTTAATCTCTTTGACTTAGTTTCTTAAGAAACTTAATGTGAAGGAAATACATATTTGAATCAGGAAAGTGAACATTCTTTTTCTGCAGAGTAGAACTGGGCTGCAGAGGTTCTTGATTTACTGTGGACACAGTGATGAGTAGACTTTCTGATGCAGCAACAATTTCCATGAGGACCATAAATAAACTCCCACCACAGAAAAGGGGCAGTGATTCAATGCTCCTTACAAAGGAGGCACAGGTGTACTATTTACATCCTCTGCTTTTCCATAGGCAGCCAGTTCCAAAGCCAAGCATGAGGTAACAATCAACTGCTTTAATCTGACATGATTTTTAGTCAGTTTGCAACATCAATTTATTCAGACCTTGCTTATTGACTTACAAAAGATTTATCAACTTCTTTAAAGCTTCAGAGCCAAACATCTACCCTGGGCTTTAACAAATCCTTCTCAACGGGTATTTCAAATTTCTAACTTTAGTCAGGTTCTATCTTACTTACAAGGCTCAGTGGTTCATTCACCTTTTTGTGTTTCGCTCTCTGTTTATAGTAATCATTCAGTTCATTTACATCTCAAATGATATCCCCCTTCCCAGTTACCACTCTGCAAGGCCCTCATCCCTCAACCTCCCTCTACTCCCTCTACTTTGCCTCGATGAGGGTGCTCCCCCACCTACCAACTCTGTGCTGTCCCACCCACCTCTCCAGCATCCACCTACACTGGAGCATCATACTTCCACAGGACCAAGGTTCTGCCCTAGCATTGATGTCAGACAAGGCTATCCTCTGCTACCTGTGTATCTAGCCATGGATCCCTTGCTAACACTCCTCAGTTGGTGCTCTGGTCCCTGCAAGCACTTGGTGGTCCGGCCTGCTGAGGTTGCTCTTCCTATGGGGTTGCAATCCCTCTCCAGTCCTTCAGCCAGATCGCCCACATTCTAAGTATGGGTTCCAGATCACCCACCTTGACAGTCAATCCAAGAGGAAAGCACTGTAAGGGTAGGTGCTTCCTTCCTGCTGCGGCCAGACAAAACAGCCCAGCTAGAAAAACAGGTCTCACAGACAGGCCACAGCTTTTGGGGTAGCCCCAGTTCCAGTCCTTTGTGACCCACAGGAAGACCAAGCTGCACATCTGCTACATACATGAAGGGAGGCCTAGGTTCAGCCCTGTCCTGCATGTTATTTTGTAAGTGCTTCAGACTCTGAGAGACCCAAGGTTAGTTGACTCTGTTAGCCTTGTGGGACAAGGTGACTGGGAAGGGGAGAGTGAACGGAATGTAAAGTGAATATACAAATAAAAAATTTAAAATAAATTATTTAAAATAAGGATGAAAACAGAGCCTTTAAGACAGCTCGGTGGGGAAGGGCATTTGTTGTGTGTGCAGAGAACACAGGTTTGGTTTCAAGCACTCATATCGACAAGATTACAAATGCCTGGAACTGCAGGTCAAAGGGTTTGTCCTCTTGTGGCCTTCGTGGGAACCTGCACACATATCAAACATATATAAATAAACAGACACACATACATAACTAATTTAAAATTTTTAAAAATTTTGAAATGCAAAGGGCAAAACAAAAAAAAAAAGCCTCAAAATGTATTCATTGTCCTCGGTCATCTAAGAAATGCTTATTTAGATAGTTTAAAGAATACCCCACACCCAAAAGAGATTGGCTACCACTAAAACACAAATGACTACAAATGACCTTCACAATGTTGGGAGAAGAGATTTCTAATTATGAAGAGTTTAACTCCCGATCAGTATTGCAGCCTGTATGCAATTATTTCAAAATGTATGAATAAAACCACCGTAGGCTTCCTGTTACTCACAGTGAATATTTGCTCATCCCCAAGTGAAGAATCTAGCTTTTGAATTATTTTCAGCCATCTGCATTTAAGTTTGTGAGAACTGTCTATTCTGATCAGTGCTCAATTTAATAATTTGATGATTTCGGTTTTAGATACCCTAATTTTTAGTCCTTTCCATATTCTAGATATTAATTCTCTGTTTAATGTATAGTTTACAATTTTCCTGACTCTGTAGGCACCTCTTAAAGTCTGCTATTTTACTTCATGTAATTATATTTGTCAGTTTTGGGAGCAACTTCTAAAGCTATTGGAGTCTTTTCCATTAAATCTTTGCCTAGACCAGTATCATGAAATGTTTGGCCAGTGTTTCCATGTAATTATTTTAGAAATTTCAGGTTTCACATCAAAATAATGGATCCAGATTGAATTGACTTACCCACTGTGGGAGAAACAGAAATATTTTGATTGGTTTTCATGTGGAAATCTATTTTTTTGCCAGAACAATTTGCTAAATATATCTTGTTTCCGAAGTACATATTTTTTCTCCAGATTTGGTTGTTGGCCTGTTTGGATGGCACAGTGGGAAAAGGCTTGTCAAAAAGTCTCAGAGCCTAAGTTCAATTCCCAGGTCTCACAGGGTAGAAGGACAGAAGCAACTCCAGCCAGCTGAATTTGACTCCCTCATGTGAGTTTCAATGAACACATATCTAAGCACACACACTCATACACACATGTTCTCTCTCTCTCTCTCTCTCTCTCTCTCTCTCTCTCTCTCTCTCTCTCTCTCTGTCTCTCTCTCTGTCTCTCTCTCTCTCACACACACACACAAAGAGAAAGAGAGAGAGAGAGAGAGAGAGAGAGAGAGAGAGAGAGAGGAAAAAGGATTATTTTGTTTTCTGTTTTGTTTTGTTTTTCAAACAAGATGAAAAGCTATTTGTGGTGAATGCCTACCAATACTCCTTCATGGGTAAGACTGCATCTATCTCAAGTACTCAATCCTGGATACAGGATACAAACTAAGATGAATGGACACATTTAATTATATACATATATAAACATATACATATATGTGTATATGTGCTTATGTGTGTGGTGTATAACAGTAATAAAGAAGATATGCATTTGACAGTGATATGGTTATGTGTGTAGTGTTTGTTTGTGTGTTTGTGTGGTATATAACAGTAATAATAAACACATCATAAATTTAGCAGTGACATGGATATGGGAGGTTAAAAGGGAGAGTGAAAGTAGGAAGTGAAGTATATGCCCTGCTTAAATATAAAATTCTCACAAATTAAAATTATTAAATTTTTAAAAATGGAAAAATAGACTTAGAGAATTGTTTAAAAGAGAAATGCCAGAACGTCTTGGTTAGTAGGTTAGTTAAAATTAAGCACATTCTCCACTTTGTTCTTTATTTTCTGGTATCAGAGACAATTCTGGCAAACACTCAATAATTTATCTGCAAGTCCTGATCACTGTGTGGGGTGGGATTTTCTTCTTGAGCTTCTAGAATAAACAAAATGGCATCGGTATGTGTTGTTCTTCTGCAAAGATTCCAAGACACGTACCAGGAAGTGACGGACCTGAAATTTCTACAAACCCCTTCCCTCACTTTTGTCTGTTTTAATAGTGAAGTATGGGGCAGTAAGCTGTGCACAGGCAGTCTGGCCCCCAGGCTTTGAACCCTGGAGACTCTAGGTGACTTTCATCTGCATGCGATGGCAGGTGTTCGGCAATGACCCTTGGGCCCCTGCCTCCTGCTGTAGCAGCTATAGCCTCCCACAGACCCGACCCCCCTGCAGAGAGGTGTGTGGTCATCAGTCACTTAGGAGCAACACCAAGCTCTTCCACATGCAAATAAGGTTTCCACAAGCTCTCAAGATCAAGCCAATGAAGTATCACGTACCTGCTGTCAGACCCTGACCCACCCCTAAACTGTATATAAGAATCCTGTCTAGATTAAAGGTGTGCGAGAACTGCTACCTCAGTCGTCCAAGGGCTTCTGTCATAAGAGCTATAAAACTTGGGAAGAGGTCCGCTATGCCAAAATACAGCCTGAAGCTCCAACGCACTCCTCCCTGGCTAATCTGCCTCTTGTTAGTCCAGCCCAGCCTCTCAGCTGCAGGGCGACTTGGAGTAACCAAGATGGCAGAGGCAGAGCCAACTGCTGCAGTGGAAGCAGAAGTGAATTCCTCTCCCTATTTACACTCGCTCCCCTTCGCAGGAACTCTCATACCCGGCTGGGCCAGAGATCTCAGTGGAAAGCTTCTAGTCCACAGGCCCAGAGTAAAGGGCCTGTTTATCAGCGTGTGAAACTGCAGGCAGTATAACCCAAGTTCTTTGTGTGGTTAGGGAATTGCTAAAAGGATCCTACTGCACTGTAGCTGTGGCGTGCCCTGACTTCTCACCGCCTTCCCCCCTGCACACCTTCGGAGTCTATACTTCAGGCAAGGCCTCTGACAATTTCAGAAGAAGGACATTAAAGAGAACTTTTCCATTTACCTTCTTTTCTAATCTTATACAATAAACCCCAACGACAGTTTCCCCTCCCTCATCTCCTACCAATCTGTCATGAAACTCCTCTCTTTTGCAGATTCACTCCTTCTCCTTTTCCCTTTAGAAAAGAGCAGGCCTCCTAATGTTATCAAGTGAACAACGTTTACCAAGTTAAAATAAGACTATGCATAAACCCTAATAACAAGGTTGGACAAGGAAACCTAGTTGGAGGAAATGGACCCGAGAACTTGTGAAAGAGTTACAGACATCCTTACTCTCACTGTTAGGAGTCCCTCAAGAACACCCAGCTAACAACCACAACATATATGCAGACACCTAGCAGAGACCCACGCTGGTTTTATGATTGCTGTGTTAGTCTCTGTAAGCCCCTACGAGCCCTTCTTAGTTGGTGTTCTGGGCCCTGCTCTTGTGGTCTCCTCAACTGCTCTTGGTCCCATGATACTTCCTTCCCCTCTTCCAAGGTGTTTTCAAAACTCCAAGGGGAAGGACCTGATAGAGATCGCTAATTTTGGCTCTCACTCTGTCTATCAGTGATTGACAGTGGATCTCTCCTCAGCTGCTGGAAGAGGAAGCCTCTCTGAAGGTGATTGGGCTGGGCACTGATCTGTGAGTATAGCAGAGTATCATTAGGAATGATTTTTGGGGGTTTCCCCCCTATTTTAGATCTCTGGGCTGTCCAGCCTCCAGTTTTTGGTCATCTAGGGAGGGTAGGACATGGGTTCTCTCTCTCAAATTTGACCAGTTGGCCACTCACACATGTTCTCTGCTTCCGTTGTATATTTTGCAGACAGGTTAGATTGATTGTAGGTTGAAGGTGTCCCAATCCCAACACTGAAGTTGGCTTTAATGTGCAATTAGATTTTTAAACATATGAGGCATTTAATATATGTTTCCTGGAAGGACAAAGATATAAAAACAAAAACTGCTAAGGAAGTAATTACAGCATTTTGATATCTTAACTAATTTATTTATACTAAACAAAGAACTCCTGACTGTTTTCACAATAATCACACTTTCTAAGAGTAAAAAGAATGAAAGTAACCACATTTCTAGGCACACAAATATTTTAAAATACAATTAGATGACTTTTCAAATTTTAATTGTAAATTAAATGGTGTGTGTGTGTGTGTGTGTGTGTGTGCGCGCGCGCGCGCGTGCACGCAGGGGAGCACATTTATGTATGTCCAAGTTTACAGATGATATTTTTTGGTTTCTTTCCTCATGTATCTTCCAATTTGATTTTTTTTGCATTTTTGTTGTTTGTTTTGTTTTATTTTGCTTCTGGTTCAAGACTTGGCAGCCTTCTTCCCAGAGGCTCTTGTAGTCTAGGCTCCTCACAATTTCAAATCTCCGCCTTCTCTGTAGTGAGATTCTAAATGCCACCTGCCCATGTCTACAAGGCTATGGGAATAAACTCAGGTTCTTTTCCTTGCAAAGCAAGCACTTTACTTTATCTACAACGTACCCCTTGTCCCATCATAGTGAAATTTAAAAGCATAAAGCTTCTTTAAGGATATAATAATTAAAGTTAATTAACATCAAAATAGTTTAACAGAATAACTGTTGTGGATTAGGCTCTGTCAGTATTGATAGTGATATAAAGAGAACTGCAATTGTACTCCAGAATCTCACAATGTGGCAATAGAGATTTTATAAATCCTAGATTAACAGACAAATTCAGAGTGAGGGAAGGCATGGCTAAATAATCCCATCAACTCAACTGTTCACTGTTCTCTGTGAAGAGCTTTCCACTGGTGCTTCTCTTTCTGAAATGGACCCACATGCAGTTTTACATTTGTGTGAATATTTAATCTGAAATTAAATCTACAGTCTAATATGATTGCTGTCTTCTAATTTTCATCACTCCAGTATTTTAAAAAAAAATCCTTTCATTGGGTGTTAAAGAAAAACCCAGATATTAAATCATCAAATAAGATAGCTTGTCTAAAACTCATGTAATCCTCATGAAAACTGCCATTGTTAATCGTGAGAAATCAGGGAAGAATGCTAACCTGTCAACCCATATGCCTAGTAACAAATTGTGGAGAGGTGTGAGAAAATTTCCAAGCTAAAAATAAAGAAATAGGATCTTAAAAGTCTGGAAATACACACAATAGCAATAATTGGTAACACTTGTGAAAATTACTGATGATTGTAGCGATAAAAGACTATAAAAAGCAGCATTAAGCATTCAGGTACCACTTAGACAAAACTCATAGAATACATTTCGAATTTATTTTGTTTTGAGCAGACATCATATATATATATATATATATATATATATATATATATATATATATGTTTCAGAATTGAATAAACTGACTTAGTAAAGACTTCTAAGAATAAACCTATTCACAATGACCACAGGAATAATACTTGATATTGGATCTTAAAATTGGCTTAATCCGTCATTAAATATCAACTATATGCAACTATAAGAAGTTGATATTTTATACATATAAAATAATATGCTGTAATAAAGATTATCTTCTATAAGAAGAAGAAGAATAGACAAATCAGGTAAGAGAAATAGACATGTACCCTTCTAGCTTGGATAACAGTGATGTAAGGCAGTCACCTGGATAAAAAGTCATGATTCTTTGGACATTCTGAGATAATGGAGGTAAGAAAAATTATCTAACTATAGAATCATGTTTGAGGAAGACATAATTGGATAGTGTAATTATCTTAATGAAAACTGAAAAGCAAGGGATAGTGTCCATATGTTATACAAAGCTACCAAATAAAGGGACTTTCCCTCTTCCAAGAAAAAGAAGAAGAAGAAGAAGAAGAAGAAGAAGAAGAAGAAGAAGAAGAAGAAGAAGAAGAAGAAGAAGAAGAAGAAGAAGAAGAAGAAGAGGAAGAGGAGGAGGAGGAGGAGGAGGAGGAGGAGGAGGAGGAGGAGGAGGAGGAGGAGGAGGAGGAGGAGGAGGAAGAAGAAGAAGAAAATGAAAAAGAAAAAGAAAAAGAAGAAGCACCAAGCTAAAGAATTCTAGTAGCATACAGAATAAGTGGATAAGAGTTTGAAATCAGTAATTTATAAGGAATCTGTAAGGCATTTAAAAAAGTCTTTGGCTCCATGACTTTGTATCTGAGCATCAACTTAAAATCTTATATCAATTATTGTGAGACGTTGCAAAATAGACTAAGGCATAAGAAGGAAATGATACTTTAAAGTCATATTTTAGAGAACTGAGACAGGAACAGCTGGGAGAAGAAGTGATATTAAAACTCAGTGTACAGGATGCTCACCAAATGAAGTCTTAGACCAAGTCAACCCTTCTTTACGTTTTGCTTCCATTAAGGTTCTTCCAGATTGTGTTCTGCCTAGCTATATGCTATTTTTTCTTTACCTACTTCCACAAGTTTATGTTTTAAAACTTTTGTTTTTCTAACTTAGCTATTTCCCTATTTTAAACAACTTTTTTTCCTCATTCGACTATTACAATCCAGTAATTTGTTTCTATAATCAATTATATTAACAAAATATTTTGCAGTTTAGTTAATTAAGTTTGCAGGAAATGAAAAGCAATTATGTAGCTAGAATTCCATAACTGAAAAATTTCATCAATATTGAGTAGAAAACTGTTTCTCAGTGAGAGATAAATTATTTGCTTTGAGGTACTATGTCATACTTCTACGGACTATCCAATTCCTTATAGCAAGATAGTTATGAACCTCCATCAAATGTACTGGATGGCTTCCGTGCTAGATGTAAGCAAGATAGAGTGGCTCTTCTTCCACTCTGTAACAGATGGCTTCATTAGAGAAAACTAGGACAATGTAGACGTTCTGTGTCTGCACCTCTTACACACAAAATGGAAACTGTCTCAGTTCTTCTGTCTTTCCATTTACCATACTTAAGGACTGAGGGCCCACTAAAAATATGGCTGCTGCTCCTGTTCTGTATGTTCAGTTATTTGATGGGTTTCCTAGAAATATTTTACAATGACTTACAAATCTGAAAAATCAAATTCTTTAGAAAAATATTAATGTTTAGGATTTTATTAAATATGCTCTGTCCATTGTCCATGACAATGTCCATTAGATCTAGAAGCGAATAAAGTGAAAATGTATAACACCTTATTTAGAATGCTGTATTTTATTATTTATATTTGTTTTGGGTAAGTTTACCAGATTCTATATCGTCAAGAAATTTTACAAAATATACCCTAAATTAAGAGATTTTCAATATAAAACTTTAGGTTAGTGAGGTCATTTTACTCCAAAACAATACTAAAACAAATTTTTTTCAGAGAAAAATACTCAACATTTTCTAAGATTCCAAAGAGAAGAGGCATACTTTACTGCTTAGTTCAAGTTAAAAACAGTAACAAAATAATATTGTATTAGAATTCTCTCTATTCATTCATAAGCGAATTTTTGTATTTGAATCTATGATGGCATGTATAAAATAAGAAAGAAGTCTACCTAAAACATGCACATAAAAGTAACAATTTGGCCAAAAAATTATGAATTCCAAAGATGATTTCTGACAAAATAACACTACAGCACTACATTAAATAACTACTATATTGAAGTATTACTATAGACAAACTTAAATATTTGATACAGTTTTAGGTCTGTGCTGTATTTCTTATTCAAACAAAAATCATTTTATAGTACAAATAATAGAAAATACTGGCCTTGAAGAAAGTAATCAAAATATAAACAAATAACAAGACAGTTTCTGTTATTGAAAAGATGCAAATCAATGCACAAACCTACTGAATATCCTCACTATTCTTTCTAATCAAGGACATCAGGTAGGTTTCAAAGAAAGGTTTATTAAGTTACAATAATCAATCATTTGAATTTTAAAATCCAAATTATCTCTTTGGAAAGCTTTGTTAGATGATTAAGTCATATTTTCCCAATGCTGCTACTAACAAAGTAAAAAATATAATTTTTAAGAAAAAAAAATGAAACTGTTCTTTATTTTTCAGACATAAACTTTAGGGATATGTACTAGGAAAAAGTAGAAGCAATTTATATTAAAAAATATTTGTTAAGAGTTATCATGCTGTGCAGACAGTGGAATAAAATAAAATAATATTTACACATTAAAAAGGTAACTACTGTATTTTTGAAAATGCATATACATTTGAATAGCAAACATAAATTTAAAAGGTTCAATAAGGAAACCGTGTTTTATGCAGATATGTGTTGCATGGCTGACTGCATTGAAGTATGCAGTTAATGACATGATAATAAGTGCCAATCTTACCCTGTAAAGTGTAAGTCCTCTCCCCTACTTTTGGCTCATAGGCAGGTTGAGTTAACTGGAAGAATTGCAAGTATATGACTAGGAAAGAAGTCTTGTACTAGCTTAGAATTTGCAAATATCCACTTATTCTCTAACAACTCAGAATAGGCCATAAGAACAAGCCCAGGTCTAAACTGTCAGAATCAAACAGCAGGACCAGGTCAAGGGCAATCTTAAGGGTATGAGAGGTGTGATGGGTGGAATAAGTTGTGATCTCCATTGTCACAAGCATCTGAGCATTTGGTCCCCAGTTAGAAACTTGGGATGGTAGAGGATGTGGAATCTTTTGGAGATAAATTTTGCTGGAGGAAGAAAATCACTAAAAGTGGTCTTTAAAGTTTCTCACCTTTGTAGAAATTACTAAGTAAATGTAAATTTTATTCCTCAGATGTAATTGCCATCTCAGAGGGTTACTCCTAAAAATGTTCACTTGTTCTAGTTCTATCTGAAATCTGGCTGACTGGTTCAACTCAGCTATTCTTAGCTATTCTGGCTCAAACTCATCTCCAAACTGACTGATTCATTCTGGCTTCTCCTGGCTTTTAAATGATTTGCTTTGCTTTGGATAAACTATCTCTGAACTCTACCAACTGAACAGCTCTGATTTTACTGATTGCAGGAAGTAAATAGACCTGCAAAATATCAGAACGCAACTAAACATAAATTGACTCAACTGAACTGCACTGAGCTCAGTTGAACTCCACTGCATTTCCTGAACTCAACTAAATTACATTTACTGAATTGCCCTCCATCCCCGACTCACTCTACTCTTAATAGCCCCTCATTCCTGTTTGTTCTCATAGGAGTTAGGGGTATCCTATCTTTGAATTATTCATTCAAATATTTTTTCAAGGTATCACTTTGTCTAACCCTCAATTAGACATCAGTTTCACACATGACTGCTTCTTTCTTTTTTTTTATTGATATATTTATTTACATTTCAAATGATTTCCCCTTTTCTGGACCCCCACTCCCCAAAAGTCCCATCAGTCCTCTTCCCTCCCCCTGTTTTCCCACCCAACCCTTCCCACTTCCCTGTTCTGATTTTGTTCTATACTGCTTCACTGAGTCTTTCCAGAACAAGGGGCCACTCCTCTGTTCTTCTTGTACCTCATTTGATGTGTGGATTATGTTTTGGGTATTCGAGTTTTCTAGGTTAATGACTGCGTCTTTCTACATAATTCTACTTCATTGTTTCAGATTAAAGATGTGAATTTTTAATTAATTAATTTATTTTAAACTCCAGATTTTATTACCTTCCCAGTCCTTCTCCTGACTGTTCCACATCCCATACCTCCTCCCAACTACCCCTGTCTTCACGAGGATGTCTCCAACCTTCAACCCCAACCCACAAAACCTATAAACACCCTGGGGCCTACAGTCTTTTGAGGGTTAGTCACACCCTCTCTGACTAAACCCAGACCCTGCAGTTTTCTGCTGCATATGTGTTGAGGGCCTCATATCAGCTGGAGTATGTTGCCTGGTTGGTGGTCTAGTCTTTGAGAGATCTCACAGGTCTAGGTTAGTTGAGACTGCTGGTCCTCCTACTGGGTCACCATCCTCCTCAACTTCTTCCAGCTTTCCCCTAATTCAACCACAGGGGCCAGCAGCTTCTGTCCATTGGTTGGGTGTAAATATCTGCATCTGACTCTTTTAGCTGCTTGTTGGGTCTTTTGGAGGGCAGTCCTGATAGGTCCCTTTTTGTGAGTGCTCCACAGTCTCTGTAATAGGTTCAGGTCTTGGGCATCCCCTTGAGCTGGATCCCATTTGGGCCTGTCACTGAACCTTCTTTTCCTCAGGCTCCTCTCTATTTCCATCCCTGCAGTTCTTTATGACAGGAGCAATTGGGTCAACTGTAGAATGACAACCCCATCCCTCACTTGATGCCCTGTCTTCCTGCTGGAGGTAGGCTACACAATTTCCTTCTTCCCAATATAGGACATTTCATCTAAGGTCCCTCTCTTTTAAACCTGAGAGCCTCTCAATTCCAAGGTCTCTTGTATATTCTTGAGGCTCTCCTCACTCGAGCCCTTCAGCTTGTTGACCTTTTGGAGTTCTGTAGGCTGTATCTTGGGTATTTGGCACATTTTTGTTTGTTTGTGTTTTGGCTAATATCCACTTATTAGTGAGCACATACTATGCATTCCTTTTTGTGTCTGAGTTTCCTCACTCAGGATGGTATTTTCTAATTCCATCCTTTTGCCTGCAAACCTCAGGACTTTCTCATTCTTAATAGCTGAGTGGTATTCCATTGTATAAATGAACCACATTTTCTGTATCCATTCTTCTGTTTTGGGACATCTGGGTTGTTTCCAGCTTCTGACGATCATAAAGAAGGCTGCTATGAACATAGTGGAAAACATGCCCCTGTGGCATGGCAGGGTATCTTTTGTGTATATTCCTAAGAGTGGTATTGTTGGATCTTCAGGTAGATCTATTTTCAGTTTTCAAAGGAACCTCCAGATTGATTTCCAGAGTGGTTGTACCAGTTTGCAGGCTCATCAGCAATAGAAGACTATTCCTCTTTCTCCACCTCCTTGCCAATATGTACTGTCACCTAAGGTTTTGATCTTAGCAGATTCTGATTGATGTAATGTGGAGTCTCAGAGTCATTTTGATTTGTATTTCTCTGATCACTAAAGTCTCAGAACATTTCTTTAGGTGTTTCTCAGCCTTTCAGATCCCTCTTTTGTGAATTCTGTTTATTTCTATACCACTTTTTTATTTGATATATTCTTTATTTACATTTCAAATGATTTCCCCTTTCCAGGACCCCCTCCCCAAAAGTCCCATAATCCCTCTTCCATACCCCTGCTCCCCCATCCACCCCTTCCCACTTCCCTGTTCTGGTATTCCCCTATACTGCTACACTGGCTAGTCTTTCCAGAACCAGGCCACTCCTCCGTTCCTCTGTAACATCATTTGATGTGTGGATTATGTTTTGGGTATTCCAATTTTCTAGGCTAATATCCACTTATTAGTGAGTGCATACCATGATTGATCATCTGAGACTGGGTTACCTCACTTAGTATGATGTTCTCTAGCTCCATCCATTTGTCTAAGAATTTCATGAATGCATTGTTTCTAATGGCTGAATAGTACTCCATTGGTTATATATACCACATTTTCTGTATCCATTCTTCCATTGAGGGACATCTGGGTTCTTTCTAGCTTCTGGCTATTATAAATAGGGCTGCTATGAACATAGTGGAGCATGTATCCTTATCACATGATGGGGAATCCTCTGGGTATATGCCCAGGAGTGGTATAGCAGTGTCCTCCAGAAGTATTATTCCCAGTTTTCTGAGGAACAGCCAGACTGATATCCAGAGTGGTAGTACCAGCTTGCAACCCCACCAGCAGTGGAGGAGTGTTCTTCTTTCTTCACTTCCTCGCCAGCACCTGTTTTCTCCTGAGATTTTGATCTTGGCCATTCTGACTGGTGTGAGGTGAAATCTCAGCATTATTTTGATTTGCATTTCACTCATGACTAAGGATGTTGAACATTTCTTTAGGTGCATCTCAACCATTCGATATTCCTCAAGTGAAAATTCTTTGTTTAGCTCTGTACCCCATTTTTAAGGGGGTTATTTGGCTCTCTGGAGTCTAACTTCTTGAGTTCTTTCTATATCTTGGATATAAGCCCTCTGTTGGATGTAGTGTTGGTAAAGAACTTTTTCCAATTTGTTGGTTGCCGTTTTTTCCTTCTGACAATGTCTATGCCCCACTTTTTAGTTGGGTTGTTTAGTCTGTATTCTTGACAGTTCTTATTCTAATCCAGACCATGTCTTCATTCCAGGCAGATCATATATACCTAGACGGTCTACGGATGTGATACCTTGCAAGAACATCCATGTTGTTGGATTCAAGTTCTTCTACATCCCCCTCTGCTGCTTCCTTTATGTGGCAGAACAATTTGGTCACACAGCTTTCTGCTCTTGCTGCCATGCAACAATTAGTATTTAACATAAAGTAAAATTATTCTTCCAGTTATGAGCCAATCCGTTAGCTACCCACTAAATCGCAGGAAGCAGTCAAGATTGTGTATACTGGTTAAGTAAACATATCAATAAATAGAATTCCTAAAATATGGTAAGCTATCTCACTTAAGTTTGTGGAGTGACTTATGATAAGATAACTTTGAAATTGTAGGTAATATCTATGTATTGACTAGGCATTCAGTCATTTTGAATCTGAGTATGACTACTGTTAAACATTAGGCTTAGAAAAATGGTACAAACTGAAATAGCTGATATAAGATCAGTGAAATAGATACTTTGTTCAGTTTACTCTTTATTATTTCTGGTATTTTATGTTTTATTGTTTTGATTAATATGTAGATTATTACAAGATTATTACAAGATTAATAATTACAAAAATATATTCACTTTAAATATAGTGCATCAACTTCTAGCTGTAAATGTTAAGCATGCAATACAAAATGTTTGACCTATAACATGCCCTGCCTGCAAACTATGCTAGAGCAGTAATGTCCCAACACTTGTTAAAATAAAAACCCATGTCTGATTTAATATTAGCCTCATTCCTTGAGATAGAGCCCATACCAAACACTGCTTGGATGACCAATAACTAGAGACCAGATAGATAGGACACCTAGGGTAAGACCAAATACTATTGACCTTAAGAAATTGAGACAACACTATAAATTGGTTCCTAACAATATTCCGAGATACGCATAGATCACAGACTTATTCAGCTATCATGATGAAAGCTTCCTTCTATAGCAGATGTGAATAAATAAAAGACCCCCAGGCAGACACTGAACAGAAAGAGAGCAACCTTGGGATATACAGTTTGAAATAGGATATTTCAGTTAAATCCCTCTCCCTGTTGCCCATGAAACACCACAGAATAGGAAAAAAAAAAAGAATAGTAGTTATAAAGAGTGTAAGACCCAGAGGTAATAGAGGACACCAGGAAAGCAAAGACTCTAAATCAACTGAGCAACATTCATATAACTTCACAGTCATATGACTTCACAGTCATATGATTTCACAGTCATATGACTTCACAGTCATATGATTTCACAGTCATATGACTTCACAGTCATATGATTTCACAGTCATATGACTTCACAGTCATATGATTTCACAGTCATATGACTTCACAGTTATATGATTCCACAGTCATATGATTTCACAGTCATATGATTTCACAGTCTGAAGCAGCATGCCCAGGGCCTACAGAGTCTGACACTCATTACTCAGAGTATTTATTTTATCTTGAATTTTACGGAAATCCTTGAGTGTGCGAATGAGTGTTTCTGACTCTTGTGGCTATTCTTAAGGCTCTCTTCCTTCTGTTGGGTTTTCTTATCCAGTCTTGATGTCATGCATTTTATTCAATTTTGTTGTATTTTAAATTCTTAAAATGAGCAAGTAAACAAATATTAAACCATATAAAGACTCAATCTGTTGATAAGTGGTCTAATATAGCAACAAAGAATAAAATACAATATCCTCCCAATTCCTCTCTTAGTAGTTTACTGTATTTTTTTCTTTTTCCCATTAAAAAACAATGCATTTTCCCATTATAAAACAAAACATCATGAAAATCTTTGAAATTTTTATGGATATCTCAGGGACTAAACCATCAATCAAGGGGTACACATGGTTCCAGCCAAAAATGTGGCAGAGGAATACCTTGTCGGGCATCAGTGGGAGGAGTGGTCCTTGGTCTGGTGAAGGCTCAATAGAGGCCCCAGCGTGGGGAAATTGATGGGGGGAGGTGGGAGTCGGTCAGGTGGAGGGACATATTCTTGGAGGCAGGGGGTGAGAGGAGGGATTGGGGGTTTTCGGGAGGGAGAAACTGGGAAAGGTTTTAGCATTTGAAATGTAAATGAAGATTATATTCAATAAAAAAAAATTAAAATAGTTTCAAGTGTGATTCTACTTCAGGGACCAGACAGAAACAAGAAGTTTACTTCAATGGAGAAAAGAAATGAAAGTAGCTTCTACAACACAAGTCTAAAGATTCAAATAAAAATTAGACAGGTCCATTCTTTGCTTACTGTAAATTAGATCTCATGGCTCGGTCTTTGTGATGCCAACTGTACTTTTGTCCAATTAATTTCTGACAGGAGAATACCAATACAAAGAAGCTCTTTGTGTTTTCTTTAATTGGTAACTTCAATATAACTTTCTCTCAATTCCCAGTGCTTTAATATGTGACATCAAGATTACCTATGTGGGCTAACTTCGGTAGAATTCAAAGGTTTTAAAATTCAATGCATTTTGCTTTTCTGTTGTTTCCTTAAACAAATTGTAAGGGAATAGTATTCCTTGTATAGTACCACTGTATAACTGGACCAGGCCTGTTATAGTTTTATGCACAGTCTGGCTTTCCCTGTGGGAGATGAATAATAATTGTTTGCTTTCCAGAGTATCACAGAGTAATAGGAAATTGCAGAGAATAATAAACAGAGCCCAGGTTTAGCTCTGCCTCTGAATCATCAGGCCAACTAAATGAGCACTGGCTACCAGGCAAAGTGAAAGTAATGGTTACTCTGTAGTTGAAATGAAAATATTTCACCTGCTAACACATATCAAAATGACATGCAGAGAGGGCTTGCATTGGTTGATTATACTTTATTGACTATGCATTAAGGGAATTGTTCTCCGCTGATAGGATTTTCTGTTACTGTTTCCTCTAAGGTTTAATCTTTACCTAAAAGACCAGGCTCAATTTTACATTTTAAATGACTTTCTATTAAAACATAAATGTCACAATCTTAAAAGAAATAATTTTGCTCAAAGGAGAGTGAGCATGTCTAAGTTTCCACCTTGGGTATGAGTTTGTATGATAGGGAAAAGGTGATTTTGTGTGTGTGTGTGTGTGTGTGTGTGTGTGTGTGTGTGTGTTTGTTTTCAAGGCCCGCACTTCAGCTAGGATTCCTGACTCTGATATGCTTAGGTTTGCATTTAGGACAAATGTTTTACTTTCACTGTGATACACAAGGTTGTTACATAGTGGAGACAAGAATATAGTTAATGATAATGTCTTGTAGGTCTCTTGTAGAATTAAATGAGGTCACTCAGCTAAAACCCCGTACATAGTTTTAAACATATGCTGAGTGGTTTGTGAGTAATAGTTATTATGATAAAAGTAATCATCCTATATAGAACCTTGGGAATGCAGAGATTTTGTCAAGACACTATTTTTTAATACCTGTGAGTTAACGGTAAAATAATAAATAAATGCTTTAATATGTGATATTTTAGTCATTACAAAATGAAGATTTTTGCTAGGTAGTGGTGGCACATGCCTGTAATCTCAGCACTCTGGGAGGCAGAAGCAGGCAGATTTCTGAGTTTGAGGCCAGCCTGGTCTACAGAGTTCCAGAACAGCCAGGGTTATACAGAGAAACACTTTCTTGAAAAAAAAATTTTTTTTTCATCAATATACAATCTATTGCTAATATCTTCTTTACTTCTTCGATCAATTCTTTTTACATAACATAATTTACTAAATCATAACTTTGATGACTGGGCAGATTTAAATAAATTACTAATTGAAATAAGTGAAATGTCTGATCAGATTTTCTGTGATGTGGCTTTTAGGTAAATTTTAATGCTGAATTATATTTCTGAAAGCTATCTTTAAACACATAAACATGAGTCTTCACTACTCAAAATTTTGACACAAGTGTGTATTTCTTCTATTGCTTTAGATTAACTCTATAATAAAACTTAGTGTAAAAACAATTGAAAATGAATATATGCAACGAGTAAGCTATTTTAGCTACTATAGTGCCTTGAAATAACTTGCTATAGATTTATAATCCTTCGTTAAGTCTTTAAAATGGAGTGGAAATGGAATATTCAGACACCCAAACTTTAACATGACAAACATATCAAGTATAACATAGCGATCTGGCTTGAAAGAAGTCAAGAAAAAGGAGAACAAGAAAGAAAGAAAGAATGGTTCTCTGCTCATTATTGCTACAATGAAACAATCATTGGTACTCTACACCAAATATGCATCCTGATATATCAACATCTAATTTCTCCCAGTATTGCAGGAAAGTGGGAGGACAATTCAGCTGAATACATCTTTTGTATGCTCCAAAATGCTGAGATTTCTTCCATGCAGCTCCCTGATTATGTGTATGTATGTTTGAAATTAAGAGGTGGTTGGCAGTTCAGATATTTCCATGGAGATTAATAGTGTGTGATTTGTACAGTGCTTTCAAAGGAGGGTAAGGTGTCAGATTCAATAGTACTTAATTATACACTATGAACCAATTTATTTCTAAACCAAAAATATTTAAGGAATGAGTTCTATGGAGAGTAAGATAGTTATTACACAGGAGCATATTAAAGTGAACTGGACTGATTGTGACCTATCAAAATTTATATGTTGAACTCTTGAACCTCGATCAGATTTCACTAGGAGATGATGCTTTTGGGAGGAAATTTGATTATTAAGGTAGAATACTCAGATGTTAGTAGCTTCATAACGAAAGACTTCAGAGAGTTTCTCCCTTCTTTCTATCTGAACATAGACAGCAAGAGTCCAAATGTCTGCTACTGAGAAAAGCAGCATCAATATAATCACAATAGCATATTCTCCTCATATCTTTAGGCTTTTAAAACTGGGGAAACTTACTGTTTATAACTCCCAAATGCTGATTTGAACAAACTAAAATGTATCCCTCCATTTTAAGTATACAAAATACTAAAGATAGTATGTTGTTCTGGAAAGACTCAGTGAAGCAGTATAGGGCAAAACCAGAACAGGGAAGTGGGAAGGGTTGGGTGTGAAAGCAGGGAGAGGGAAGGGGGCTGATGGGACTTTCGGGGACTGGGGATCCAGAAAAGGAGAAATCATTTGAAATGTAAATAAAAAATATATCAATATTTTTTTTTTAAAAAAAAGATAGTATGTCGAGTTAAGAAATAACGCCTACTTTCAAGTTTACCATTATATAGGCTGCATAGACACTTCACTTACTGGTTTTGTTTTGGATTGTGATTTACAGGTTATTTGTACAGTAAGACTAGACACAGCATTCAAAGCTGTTCATTACAACAGTCTGCATCCTGACCAGATTTAACCTCTGTAGTAAAAATATGAGGTAAGGTTAAGTACATCATGCAAAACTCATAGAACATAATCCATGAACTAATCAAAGTATTTTCTTGAGTTATTACCTTTGATTTTCATTAACTTTGGGGAGAAAAGGAAATTGAAGCAACTCAGGATATTCTGCCTGCTGTCGTAAGCAAAGGAAGTTCCATGTGGGGCTTTGGCCCATGACCATTACATATGAAGCTCTGGTAGGCGTCAGTTAACTTAGAAGCAGTACAAAAATGTAGGTCGTTTGCTGTTTTGTTTTATTTTGTTTTTGTTTTGTTGTTGCTGCTTATTTTTTGTTTGTTTTTGTCTTTTGTTGTTGTTTGTTTTTTTGTTATTTTGTTGTTGTTTGCCTCTTGTAGAGGAATTTAAATCCAGCAACATGACTGCTTTGGCAAGGTATCCTATCCTTCTAGGTCTGTGTAATCCAGCTGGAATGAAAACACACCACACACTTTTAATCCCTCTGGCTGAAAGACAGGGAAGCCCTTAGTACATACCTTTAATACCAAACAATGAGAGCAAGGTCTGTTTGTGGAAGGAAACAGCCATGTTTGAAAGTGACCTCTAACTGAGGGGCAGACAAAGTGGAAAATCAGAGACAGATTTGACAAAATAAGATAGAGATAGGATATGGCCAACTCTCATGAGAACATCTCAGAAAAATGAGGCTACTTAAGAGGACATCAAAATGGAACTGGAGAACATCATACTAAGTGAGGTAACCCAGTCTCAAAAGATCAATCATGGTATGCACTCACTGATAAGTGGATATTAGCCTAGAAACTTTGAATACCCAAGACATAATCCACATATTAAATGATGTCCAAGAAGAACGGACGAGTGGCCCCTGGTTCTGGAAAGACTCAGTGTAGTAGTATATGGGCATACCAGAACAGGGAATTGGGAAGGGGTAGATGGGAGTACGGGGAGGGAAGAGGGCGTATGGGACTTTCGGGGAGTGGGGAGCCAGAAAAGGGGAAATCATTTGAAATGTAAATAAAAAATACATTGAATAAAAAAAAAGAAAAAATAAGAGGACAGCACATTGAGATAGAAGGAGAGGAGAGGAGAGAGAGAGAGAGAGAGAGAGAGAGAGAGAGAGAGAGAGAGAGAGAGAGAGAGAGCATGTGGTGGCTGTTTTACAGGGACACATTTACAGAGACAAGTTGTAGAGAGCTTGACAGAGGTGAGGACAGAAGGAGCCAGAGAATGAGAAGTGTTAGTTTGAGACCTAGCAGGGCAACTGAGAAGCTGGTTTGAATCGTTCAGCTTGCAGAGGAGTTTTAAGCAGCAACAGCTGAGTTGAATCAGCCAGTCAGAGTTCAGAAAGAACTAGAAAGAGTGAGCTTATTCAGCAGTAAGTCTTCAAGGCTGAAAGAGTCAAGGCCTAGTTTAGCAGACAGAGGCCTGAAGCCAAAGCCTTCAAGGTCTAAGCTTACAGAAAATTAGATTGTAAAGAAGTTTGAAGTTTTCAAGCCTAGACCAAGCCATATTTAGGCAGAAATTCTCTGGGCCAAACCGTGTATCCACACAGCTTGGGTACAGTTCTCATCTCACCACTTTAGCTGAAGATATAAAAGCAACATTTATATTTACAACTGTTTTGTTTTATATATATTCAGGGAATGAATGATTCACGGAGAGAAGCAGGAAAATCTAATGTAGTCTGTCTAATACTCCTAATATATTGTGAGGAAAGACCATATATATATATATATATATATATATATATATATATATATATAGCACTGGGTGAAATAGCAGAAAGCATTATTTACTAAATAAAATATAAAACTTCAAACAAACATGATAAATATAGAGAAGTATGGGGAAATTGCCTTGAGTATATTCAATATATATACATATATATATATACATACATATATGCATGAGGTTATATATTTTATATATAGAATATAGAATATATATTAATTATGAGCAAAGACTTCTTTCTAGCAATGAGTTTCAATTACATTTAATAGGTCTTGGATTAGCAACATAGAGTGAAAAATTTAGAAATAATTTAACATATTGGGAAACAAAATCTTAAGGAAAATTTTCAAAATGTTTTGGCATAGTAGAACGCTGAAACACTAGACAGTGATGATTACATGAAGCTGTGGTCCCTCTCTTTGCTTACTCCCCTTACAATGGGAATACTTTTCCTACAACTAGACAGGAAAGCCATCAACCGTCTTTCCTTTCTTCATTCTCTAGGTTTCACTGATCAAATCTAAACTAGAAAATTTGTATTCATAGTCTCTGTTCCAATGTCCCCATGTATCATAATTATGTCTTAATCAACATTGTACTAGTAATACACACTATATATTTTTTTACTTTTACTCAAGTTTTTACTACCAAGAACATTCTACAATACCCAGAACCTACTCCTACTTAGCATTAGGCAAGATCCTGGAAGGATAATCTTTGTAACTGCTCTGATTTTTGTTAGTCACCTGATCTAAACTGCTTCGAGCCAGATTGTACAGAGCTCTTTTCACTGCTTTATTCATGAAATCTGCATTAGCACTTAATTATAGAATAAACTCCTGGGAGTTTTAAAACCAAAAGCAGAAAGGCCTACATAATTTCTCAGTTTCATACTCTATGTTAAATGATGGAGACTTCCTTCTGTGCTTCAAAAGCCTAGTGTAAAGAGGATGTCAATATTTTACAGAATCACTTGAACCCAAGCCTAAATGGAGAGATGATTGACAAATACTGAGTTTCTTGCCTTGGCCTTTACAAGGAAAGATTTTAATAAATGACATTTTATACAGCAATATAAGCACTGAGCTGCTGTGGTTATGATTAATCCAGCAACATGGATATAAAAGAATAACAATTCTATAAAAAATGGGGGTAGTTTCCATATATTTTTATCACTCTAGCATAGAAACTACATGCCAATATTATTGGATCAGGTACAGACAAAAAACTTAGTAGAAAAATAATGAATCAACTTAAGTCATGTTTTAACTCCATTCTGTATCAGGAAGTAGACTATAGTAATAATAAAATTGCCACAGAACTGTGAAGTAATTTGAGAAGAAAGAAGAATTTGATCCCTATTATTTTGATGTAAAACTCTGAGAGAATATTCATATAATCCACTCATCACCAGAAGTCCAAAATAAATGTGGATGATAAAATAGTCCAATGGACCACTAATTTTAAATTTCTTATTGAATTTGTTGGCCACGTTTAAATGTACTTATATTTTATTTTAAAATTTTTTACATTGTTAAATAGTTTAGAATCTTATTTTTATATATAGTTATTTTTTCCAGGCAAATTAGACTTTAAAATATTATGTGAGTTGAACTGTACTTTCCCAGTAGCTGATACCGAAATGCTTCTTTATACAGGTACTGTGTGGAAAATTCTATTGCCGTGAGAAAGGCTAAGCATTTTGATTTTCACTCCTGGGGCTGGATGAACCATGAAGTAGGAAAATTGTTCTTCACTACACATGAGGGAATTGGAAGTAGAAGGGCAGAGAAAAAATAAGCAGATAGAAAAAGATACAGAAAGGGTAATCATCTGTGTCAGTGACTCACCATTGCTTTCTTGGAGAAAGAGATGAGAAAATTTTAGTTGGATCCACAACATTGATTTTGAATCTGTTTGCGTACAAAGAAAATAGATCCCTTTGGTTAATTTTATAGAAGTCTTCTATGTCTCTAAAGGCAAACAAAAATAAGGATGGATCTTTCTAAATCCTTTATTTTACATATTTGCTAATCTCAAATCAAAACTTTTTTTTACAATGACTTTCAAATTCTACTACTGAGTTGAATTTGTCTGTGCCACTTTTGAAAAGATTCTAAGGTTTTCAGGCATTCTGATACAGTAAACTGAGAATGTGACACAATTCACGTTCTACTAATAACCCAAGCCACTCTTTCATCTACAAAATACGTCCTTAATTGGTCTCCCTAATACTAAACTTCTAACTTTATCCACAAGCAATATAACCTCAATGCATCATCTCATTGGTCTTTCAAAAAATATAAACCAGATTGAACAAATAGCATTACTATTTAAATACCTTCTCTGGGTTCTTTATTTAAAATGGACTCTTTTCACACTTCATTCTTCACTCCGCTGGGGCTTCAGTTGGAAGTGTGTGGCTACTCTGTTCCTATTCTTACTTAAGGTATTATAAAAGATTATCTTCTAACTCTGTCCATGTAGTAGATTTCACCAATATTCAATGAAAATTATTTTGAACTCATGTGCCTATTTGAACAAGTGATTGCATAACAGTTTTACAGAATATAAAAAGAATTCTGCAAGTATATCAACATGGTATGGGCGAAACAAAGTCATATACAACTGACCTAATTTTATGGGGTAAGATCAAAAGTAAAACTGCAAAACTATTTCTCTTGTACCTACCAGGGTACCAGGGCTTCTTTTTTTTTGTGGGGGGGAGGGAGTATAGAATAGAGTTTGTTCAGGGCAGAGGATGGGAATTAATGGGGTAGTGGAGGCAGAGGAGACAGAGAGTAGAAGAGAGTAGAGAAGTGGAGGCTGGCCATGACCATGTGGAGAGAGGGGGAAGTGGAGGAGAGCCCAAGAGGGGCAGAGAGGAGAGAGGTAAGAGTGCCAAGAGGCAAGAGAGATGAGAGCTTACCCGGGCTTTTTAATACTTTTTGAAATTAGACATTTCATGGAGGATTAAAGAAGTATTGTATAAATGTTTATTGACGCTCCATGGCAACTTGATTTTTTTTTCATAAACTGAGGACATTTAAATATTTAGCCATGTTTTTTATAATCTTCGCAGCATTTACATCTTTGTTTGAGCTTACACATGAATATCCTGGCCCATACAAGAGAATCTGGTGTGGTTGTATTTTGAGTTTTGGAATGAGCCATGAAAAATATGAAGACTATAAAGCCAAAGTTTCCTTTCCTCAATAACAAATCTTTAGTCATCACATTGTAGGAGATATATATTTTGAAACAATTTATTATATTACTCAGTTATATTTTTAATTTTTGTGTGATTTCAGATTCTAAGAATATTTGATCTTATTTTCCTCAACTTCCCTTTAACCCTACCCGCACTGTATATTGCTACTGATAGCAGTGTAGTAATAGCAATCCACTATTCCATGTTCTCTCTACACTGACATTACAAGCCGGTTCCACCATGTCCAGTTAGAATTTCTATTATATTTATTTTATTTATTTTATTTAATTTTATCTTTTATTACTTTTATTTATTTATTATTTTTATTTTTATTTTTTTGCAATACAGTCGTTACTCCTCTCCCAGTCTGCTGTCCCACAGTTCCACATACCATTTTTCCTCTCCACTGTCTCCAAGAGGATGTCCCCACCCTACTCACATAACCCCTACCTCAGACCCATGCCAGGCCTCCCCACTCCCTGGGTCTTCAAGTCTCTTGAGGGTTAGGCATATTTCCACTCACTAAGACCACAAGAGGCAGTCCTATGTTGTATATACTTCGGGGGCCTCATATCAGCTGCCTGATTGGTTGCTCAGTGTCTGAGAGATCTTGTGCGTTTCCAAGTTAGTTGAGACTGCTGGTCTTCCTATGTTGTCACCCT
Source organism: Apodemus sylvaticus (assembly GCF_947179515.1). Lineage (NCBI taxonomy): Eukaryota > Metazoa > Chordata > Mammalia > Rodentia > Muridae > Apodemus > Apodemus sylvaticus. The sequence goes on from NC_067491.1 coordinate 33,762,840, forward strand.
CATCTTCAGTGTTTTCAGCCTTTCCCTAATTCAACTACAGGTGTCCCTGACTTCAGTCTATTGGTTGGTTGTAAGTATCTGTTTCTGTCTCAGTCAGCTGCTTCTTGGGCCTCCTGGAGGGACATCCATGTGGGGCCCTGTCTGTAAGCACACTATAGCATCAGTAATAGTGTCAGGCCTTGGAGTATCACGTTGAGATGGATCCCAAGTTGAGTTGGTCACTGGAACTTCTTCCCCTCAGTCGATTCTCCATTTTCATTCCTGCAGTTCTTTTAGATACAATTCTGGGTCAGAGTTTTTGACCGTGGGATGAATTTATTCCTTACTCCCACTTCAGGTTTTCATATTAGAGTTTCTGTAAATTGAACCAGACTTTGTTCCTTTTGTGTTTCAATGTCTTCTTCCATAAAATGGGGACAGTATTATCACTTACCTCAAAATTTAGCTTTGAAAAATGAACAAATTATTGCCTCTAAGAACACCCAATTAATTTTAAAATTTCAGTATCAGTTAGCTATTCTTGTTTTTTTCACAAATATGCTATTTTTATTACTCAATTCTAGTTATCTACGGCACACATTGCAAATATACAAATGTCTATTCTCTGCACATGTCAGTGTCCATTCATCACTGTTTTGGAAACAGAGAGAATAGATTCCTCTAAATTGAAAGTTATTAGGTATTTCTTGACAGTTAACTTTAGTGAAATTCATACAAAAGAGTAATTAACAGTGATCTTCTTTACTTGTTAACTCACAAGGAAACACCTTTAAAACCGAATATTGTTAAAGTTTCTGTACTAAAATGCAGAAAAACTGAACAACACAAATATTGAAAAGCTAAAAATGCCTTAATTTTTTTTTTATTCCTGGTACCACTACCACCATTTACAGGACAATATACCTGATGTAATGGAAAGAAAAAGAAAAAGCTACAACAGATGCAAGACCTCAGGAGTGTGCATCTAATTGATGCTACACTGCATTAATCAATAGCTGCACTTTTTGCAAACTGTAGCTGTGACGGTCTCGAATAGGAAGAGTTTCCTGTTTAAGCTGCAGTGACTTTCCTGACTATGGGTCATCATTCCTTCTGTGGCAGATTTTTACAGTTCCTCTAATGTGTATTGGTGACTATTGTCTCAAAGTAACCTGCAGATTTCCTGACAACTCCTCACTCTCTCTCTCTCCTGCTAAGAACTGTAGCTGTTTCTGTTTTATTTTGAAACGTTTTGCTACCGTATCCACCACGTCTACCTCCAGATCCATAGCCACCACCATAGGGACTGCCTGGGCTTCTTCCACCAACACTGCCCTCCTTCATGGGTCCATAATTTGAAAGTTGCTATTCACTGTAATTCCCAAAGTTATTATAGTTCCCACTACCACAATAGTTACCTACACCAAAATTTCATCACCATATCCTCCTCCCTCCACCACCACCGTATACACCATCATGGTTACCATAATCCCAGTTTACCACTAAATTATTGTAAGACCGCCACCATAGTTGTCACCATCACCTCCAAATCCATTATATCCAACATCACCACCTCCATAACTACCTCTGCTACCCCATCTCTGCCACCATAGCCTCCTCTTCCACCAAAGTTTCCTCCACCACCTCCAAAGATCTCCACAACCCAAAAGGTAGCCAGATCCACCTACAGGACCTCTCTGTAATCCAGGAGACTGCATCTCTTGTTTAGAAAGGGCTGTTTTCACTTCACAATTATTTCCTTTAATAGTACGGTATTTCTGAACAACAATTTCATCAACTATGTCACAGTCATCAAGAGTTACAAAAGCAAATCCTCTTTTTTTCCCACTCTGCCTGTCTTCCATAAATTCTATGGTTTCAATCTTGTCATACTTTTCAAAGTAGTTTCTCAGATTATATTCTTTTGTATCCTCTTTAATAGTACCAACAAAAAGTTTCTTCCTGTTAAGTGGGCTCCAGGCTTTACAGAATCCTCTCTAGAAACAGCTCTGTTTGGTTCCACCACACCCTCATCAACCTTGTGTAGTCAAGTACACATTGCAGCAACACAGCCACCTCTTCAGTATAGAGTAGGGCACAAAACCGAAGCCTCAGGAAAGTTTTGTTTGGGGATCTCTAATTATGACACAGTCTATAAGTGTGCCTCACTTCTCAAACTGTCCTCTTAAGCAATCATCTATGGTTTTAAAGATCAGAACCCCCAATAAACAAGTTCTTCAGCTGCTCTGCTTCCTTTGGCCCTCCCTCCCCTGCCAGCACCCTCAGTGGTGACAGCGATGACCTAACTGAGGCAGGGGGTGACCAGGCTGTGGTTTTACCTCCATTTCGAAACTGGACTAGGTTCTTCCAACTCGAGTTCAATATGGAACCAAGAGGAAGAGCTAGCTATTATTTTTTTTAAGTTGTATGGATGAGCAGTGTGCTCTCTGGAGGTAAATTGCTTGCTACTTATCAGAGACCATTCATAGCAAAAGGAAAAGAAAAAAAAGATGTAGTTAAACTCCATAGAATGAATGAAAAAAAATGATTTCTCATTGCTGAAATTTTTTTACCAGTAAATGCGAGTTTATCTGGCTGGAACATATGGGCTATGAACATGGCCCAACTGGCTCAGACAGAAAAGGGTTTGGAAAATAAAGTTGTCTGGCACCAAATGCCTAACTGTAGAGTCTGGGAAACAGAACAAATCTACTATTTATTGAGCACCTGTTACATGCCAGGTAATTTCACTCACGTTGTCTTAGTCCCTGATTGCCAGTATTTCTACTTCATAGCATATAAAGCAAAAAGATGAGTTGGTATCTATAGAATGTTACATGGTTTTAAGCCCTAGAGTCAGAATTTCATCCTAGCTCTGTTTAAGTCTAAAAGTAAAACCTTTTTTCTTTTTTATGTCCTGTTTATGATGGCAATATCAATAGGTTTGCAAAAGCATATAAAATGCAAATTCTGTTTATCTGTACCATGCCGAATGCCTCTGTTTCACAGCCAAACTAAAACCCGGCTCTTGAGAGTTTCTTTTCCTAGAGCCAAGTGCAATGCAATGAGATTTAGAGACTTGTATTTTCACCGAGATGGATTATAAAAAGGAACTACATTGGGTGCAAGATTGAATCACTTAATCATTTTACAATTTAACCCCCAGATATGGCTTCTCCTCAAAGTGAACAAAGCAAAACCCATCATGGATGGTGTTCTGTGCAGAGATTTAACTAAGATAACCATGTGTGTATTTTACATGATTCATTTTTTTTATTTTAATTTATCAGGAAATAGAACAAGTATCCAGTAGAAGATAGACATAGTGGTAGCCAACAAAGCAGTATCAACTTGAGGACTTCAGGCATCAAGCCTTGTCAACTGGGGGGCACCTTGAGTGAGAAAATAAACAAAACTTTAATCTTCAAACTGACAACATCCAGAATCTGACAGAAGTTGACTGAGGAAGGCCAGTGTAAAAAGCCACGTGATCTCCTTACTAAGAAACTTCCTGGTGGAACAGAATTATCTCTCTGCTGATGAGCTCATTTCCTCAATTTTATACCATGGAATAAACAATAGCAGTCCCCCTTTGAGAGTATTTCTCCCTCTCTTTGTTCCCAACAGCATGACAAATTTTCTTTGTTGGTTTGCTTTCTCTCTACCTCAAGGTCTGAGACCAACCTGTCCAAGAACAGTGTATCTTGAAAAAGACTTAATGTAATAAACACATTTGCTTGTTCTCAGTGCCAACTGTCAACATGTGTGGACAGTCTCACAACTCACCACTTTGGTTTGTACTACACATTAATGAATGTTGGAAGGAAGGTTCACATTGGGTTTAAGAGAACTTGGAGGGTGAAAAACGTGTCTTGCCCACCATGAGGACTTGTTAGTTTTAAAACACATTGAAACCTTCCTTCTCAACTTCCTCTGTATTAAATTTTGATGAGACCATGAAAATTGAATTCTTACAAAGGTCATCAGTAACTCTGAAGCTACTGGTCTAAATACATTTAGAACCAATGCGGCAATAAGAACATTGAGTTCCATGGGGGAATAAACTAAAGCTTAAACAAGGGCTCATCTCAAGTACTACAAGAAAGAAATTTGAAAATATTTCAAAATAAGACAAAATAACTAAGGTATGATGAAATACTATTGTATGAAATCAGTTTTGAGACAGCATGATGCACATACATTATAAACGATGGACATCATTAGTAAAAGAATCAAAATAAGTTTGACACTATTTTCTTATAACTTCTTTTGAACTAATAAAAATGCAGTCTTTTCTTAAGGTTTTAAAGAAACTATATGAAACAAATTTTCTTTATTAAGTATTCAGTTGCTAAAATGCACTGAAAAAAATGGAACTTTTGAAATCGTGGAGTAAATATTATTTCCCTATGACAAAAGAGATAGTTTGCTGCCTACATTTTATGTCAAATTGACACAAGTTTGAGGGATCCTCATTTGAGATAATGGCTCCTTCCCATTGGCTTATAGACCAGGTTTTTGAGTCATTTTCTTGATTAGTGATTGGTGTGGGAGGACCCATCTTACTGTAGGAGGTACTACCTCTGGGCAGTTGGTCCTGGGTTGCATAAGAAAGCAAATCAAGCAATGCATGGAAAGCAAATCCCTAAGCAGCACACCCCCATGACTCCTGCATCAGTTCCTGCCTCCAGGTCCCTGATTTGAGTTACTGCCTAACTTGCTTCAGTAATATATGGCCCGAGAGTTGTAGGATATAAACCCTTCCCCCCATAAATTACCTTTGGTTATATCTTAAACTATAGCAATGGGAAAGGCAGATGGATTGAAAATGGTTATACAAAGTACTGCTTTAGAATTTATTTTCATGTTAAAAATTATTGATGAGAAATGATAATCTGCAATTACAGTAAAGAAATAGAGTCAAGTGCCAGGATGTTATTGATATTTGTAATTCTTTTGCACATAACTTGTATGTGAAATAAACATGTAGCTTAAACTTTGGGAACAGTTTGTGCTACTAATTATGATCATGAAGACTTCCTTCGTGACATATCATTTAATTGGTATTGATTAATCTATGTGCTAAATGTTTTCATTAGTTTAATGTAGATGACAACATATTAATTCCAAGTATGTACTATTCTATTTAATTTTCTTTGCAAAGACACAAGTTTAAATCCCATGACAAAGATGTGACAGACAACTTATTCTTCATTTTCATTGTGATAAGCTGTAAGATTGACTATGCATAGCAATTCTAATCAATTCTCTCTATGATGGTGGCAAGATTTTTAAATGATAAATTTCTCTATGAGGAGATATAGTGAACGTCTAGGAAGCTAGAAAATGAAAAATAATTCCATCTAGATTGTTCTATGTTAAATTTCTGTTTCTGCATAATGAATTGTTTCATTGAAATATTATAAATTTAAAATAAAACTTATTTCTCTATTATTATCCTGACCAAGGTATCATTGAGTAGAATGTTGTTCAGCTTCCATACGGATGTGGGCTTTCTACCGTTTTTGTTGTTCTTGAAGACTAGCCTTAGTCCACAGTTATCTGATAGGATGCACGGGATTATTTCAATCTTCTTGTATCTGTTGAAGCCTGTTCTATGACCGATTATATAGTCAAGTTTGGAGAAGGTACCTTGAAGTGCTGAGAAGAAGGTATATTCTTTTGTTTTTGAATAAAATGTTCTATATATATCTGTTAAATCCATTAAGTTCATAACTTCTGTGAGTTTCAATGTGTCTCTCTTTAGCTTCTGTTTCCATGATCTGTCCATTGCTAAGAGTTGAGTGTTGAAGTCTCTCAATATTAATGTGTGTGGTGCAATGTGTGCTTTGATCTTTAATAAAGTTTCTTTTTTTAATATTTTTTATTCGATATAATTTATTTACATTTCAAATGATTTCCCCTTTTCTAGCCCCCCCACTCCCCAAAAGTCCCGTAAGCCCCCCTCTCTTCCCCTGTCCTCCCACCCACCCCTTCCCACTTCCCCGTTCTGGTTTTGACGAATACTGCTTCACTGAGTCTTTCCAGAACCAGGGGCCACTCCGCCTTTCTTCTTGTACCTCATTTGATGTGTGGATTATGTTTTGGGTATTTCCATTTTCTAGGTTAATATACACTTATTAGTGAGTGCACACCATGATTCACCTTTTGAGTTTGGGTTACCTCACTTAGCATGATGTTCTCTAGCTCCATCCATTTGCCCAAGAATTTCATGAATTCATTATTTCTAATGGCTGAATAGTACTCCATTGTGTAGATATACCACATTTTTTGCATCCACTCTTCTGTTGAGGGATACCTGGGTTCTTTCCAGCATCTGGCAATTATAAATAGGGCTGCTATGAACATAGTAGAGCATGTATCCCTATTACATGGTGGGGAGTCTTCTGGGTATATGCCCAGGAGTGGTATAGCAGGATCTTCTGGAAGTGAGGTGCCCAGTTTTCGGAGGAACCGCCAGACTGCTTTCCAGAGTGGTTGTACCAATTTGCAACCCCACCAGCAGTGGAGGAGTGTTCCTCTTTCTCCACACCCTCTCCAACACTTGCTGTCTCCTGAATTTTTAATCTTAGCCATTCTGACTGGTGTAAGATGAAATCTTAGGGTTGTTTTGATTTGCATTTCTCTAATGACTAATGAAGTTGAGCATTTTTTAAGATGCTTCTCCGCCATCCCAAGTTCTTCAGGTGAGAATTCTTTAACTCTGTACCCCATTTTTTAATAGGGTTGTTCAGTTTTCTGGAGTCTAACTTCTTGAGTTCTTTATATATATTGGATATTAGCCCTCTATCTGATGTAGGATTGGTAAAGATCTTTTCCCAATTTGTTGGTTGCCGATTTGTCCTCTTGATGGTGTCCTTTGCCTTACAGAAACGTTGTAATTTTATGAGGTCCCATTTGTCAATTCTTGCTCTTAGAGCATACGCTATTGGTGTTCTGTTCAGAAACTTTCTCCCTGTACCGATGTCCTCAAGGGTCTTCCCCAGTTTCTTTTCTAGTAGCTTCAGAGTGTCTGGCTTTATGTGGAGGTCCTTGATCCATTTGCATTTGAGCTTAGTACAAGGAGACAAGGATGGATCAATTCGCATTCTTCTGGATGCTGACCTCCAGTTGAACCAGCACCATTTGTTGTAAAGGCTATCTTTTTTCCATTGGATGTTTTCAGCCTCTTTGTCCAGGATCAAGTGGCCATAGGTGTGGGGATCCATTTCTGGATCTTCAATCCTGTTCCATTGATCCTCCTGCCTGTCACTGTACCAATACCATGCAGTTTTTAACACTATTGCTCTGTAGTATTGCTTGAGGTCAGGGATACTGATTCCCCCAGATTTTCTTTTGTTGCTGAGAATAGTTTTAGCTATCCTGGGTTTTTTGTTGTTCCAGATGAATTTGATAATTGCTCTTTCTAACTCTGTGAAGAATTGAGTTGGGATTTTGATGGGTATTGCATTGAATCTGTATATTGCTTTTGGCAAAATGGCCATTTTAACTATATTGATTCTACCGATCCATGAGCATGGGAGGTTTTCCCATTTTTTGAGGTCTTTTTCCATTTCCTTCTTCAGAGTCTTGAAGTCCTTGTCATACAGATCTTTCACATGTTTGGTAAGAGTCACCCCAAGATACTTTATACTGTTTGTGGCTACTGTGAAGGGGGTCATTTCCCTAATTTCTTTCTCAGCCTGCTTATCCTTTGAGTATAGGAAGGCCACTGATTTGCTTGAGTTGATTTATAACCTGCCACTTTGCTGAAGTTGTTTATCAGCTGTAGGAGCTCACTAGTGGAGTTTTTTGGGTCACTTAGGTAGATGATCATGTCGTCTGCAAATAATGATAGTTTGACTTCTTCCTTTCCAATTTGTATCCCATTGACCTCATTATGTTGTTGAATTGCCCGAGCTAGTACCTCAAGTACAATATTGAAAAGATAAGGAGAAAGGGGGCAGCCTTGTCTGGTCCCTGATTTCAGTGGGATTGCTTCAAGTTTCTCTCCATTTAGTTTGATGCTGGCTACCGGTTTGCTGTATATTGCTTTTACTATGTTTAGGTAAGGGCCTTGAATTCCTGTTCTCTCCAAGACTTTAAGCATGAAAGGATGCTGAATTTTGTCAAATGCTTTTTCAGCATCCAATGAAATGACCATGTGGTTTTGTTCTTTGAGTTTGTTTAAGAGGTGGATTGTATTGATGGATTTCCGTATATTGAACCAACCTTGCATTCCCGGGATAAAGCCTACTTGATCATGGTGGATGATCGTTTTGATGTGTTCTTAGATTCGGTTGGCAAGAATTTTATTGAGTATTTTTGCATCAATGTTCATAAGGGAAATTGGTCTGAAGTTCTCTTTCTTTGTTGGATCTTTGTGTGGTTTTGGTATCAGTGAAATTGTGGCTTCGTAGAAGGAATTGGGTAGTGTTCCTTCTGTTTCTATTTTGTGGAATAGTTTGAAGAGTATTGGTGTTAACTCTTCTTTGAAGGTCTGATAGACTTCTGCACTGAAGCCATCTGGTCCTGTGCTTTTTTTGGTTGGAAGACTTTCTATGACTCCTTCTATTTCTTTAGGCATTATGGAACTGTTTAGATGGTCTAGTTGGTCCTGATTTAATTTTGGTATTTGGTATCTGTCAAGGAAATTGTCCATTTCCTCCAGATTCTCCAGTTGTGTAGAGTACAGGCTCTTGTAGTAGGATCTGATGATTTTTTGGATTTCCTCAGTTTCCGTTGTTATATCTCCCTTTTCATTTCTAAGTTTGTTAATTTGGATACTTTCTCTGTGCCCTTTGGTCAGTCTGGCTAAGGGTTTATCTATCTTGTTGATTTTCTCAAAGAACCAGCTCCTAGTTTTGTTGATTTTTTGTATGGTTCTCTTTGTTTCTACTTGATTGATTTCGGCCCTGAGTTTGATGATTTCCTGCCTTCTACTCCTCCTGGGTGAAATAGCTTCTTTTTGTTCTAGGGCTTTCAGGTGTGTCATTAAGCTGGTAATGTATGCTCTCTCCATTTTCTTTTTGGAGGCACTCAGGGCTATGAGTTTTCCTCTTAGCACTGCTTTCATTGTGTCCAATAGATTTGGGTATGTTGTGTTTTCATTTTCATTGTGTTCTAAAAAGTCTTTAATTTCTTTATTTCTCTCTTGACCAAGGTATCATTGAGTAGAGTATTGTTCAGTTTCCACGTGTATGTGGGTTTTATGTTGTTTCTGTTGCTATTGAAGACCACTTTTACTCCATAGTGATCAGATAGGAGGCATGGGATTAGTTCTATCTTCTTATATTTGTTGAGGTCTGTCTTGTGACCAATTATATGGTCGATTTTGGAGAAGGTACCATGAGGTGCTGAGAAAAAGGTATATTCTTTTGTTTTAGGATAGGATGTTCTATATATATATCTGTTAAATCTAATTGGTCCAAAGCTTCAATTAGTTTCATTGTGTCCTGTTTAGTTTCTGTTTTCCTGATCGGTCCATTGAGGAAAGTGCAGTGTTGAAGTCACCCACAATTATTGTGTTAGGTGCAATGTGTGCTTTTAGTTTTAATAAAGTTTCTTTTATGAAAGAGGGTGCCCTTGCATTTGGGGCATAGATGTTCAGGATTGACAGTTATTCTTTTTGTATTTTTCCTTTGACCAGCAAGAAGTGTCCCTCAGAGTCTCTTTTGATGACTTTGGGTTGAAAGTCAATTTTATCTGATATTAAAATGGCTACTCCAGCTTGTTTCCTGAGACCATTTGCTTGTAAAATTGTCTTCCAGCCTTTTACTCTAAGGTAGTGTTTGTCTTTGACCATGAGGTGTGTTTCCTGTAAGCAGCAAAATGTAGGGTCCTGTTTACGTATCCATTCAGTTAGTCTGTGTCTTTTTATTGGGGCATTAAGTCCATTGATGTTAAGAGATATTAAGGAATAGTGGTTGTTACTTCCTATCATTTTTGACGTTATTTTTTAAATTTGATTGCTTAACTTCTTTTGGGTTTGATGAAACGTTACTATCTTGCTTTTTCCAGGGTGAAGTTTCCCTCCTTGTATTTGTTGTCCTCTTATTATCCTTTTTAGGGCTGGGTTTGTGGATAGATATTGGGTAAACTTGGTTTTGTCATGAAATATCTTAGTTTCTCCATCTATGGTGATTGAGAGTTTTGCTGGGTATAGTAGTTTTGGTTGGCATTTGTGTTCTCTTAGCGTCTGCATGAGATCTGCCCAGGACCTTCTAGCCTTCATAGTCTCAGGTGAAAAGTCTGCTGTGATTCTGATAGGTCTTCCTTTATATGTTACTTGGCCTTTTTCTCTTAATGCCTTTAGTATTCTTTCTTTGTTTAGAACATTTGGTGTTTTGATTATTATGTGACGGGAAGTATTTCTGTTCTGGTCCAATCTGTTTGGAGTTCTGTAGGCTTCTTGTATATTCATGGGCATCTCTCTCTTTAGGTTAGGGAAGTTTTCTTCCATAATTTTATTGAAGATATTTGTTGGCCCTTTAAGTTGTAAATCTTCACTCTCGTCTATGCCTATAATCCTTAGGTTTGGTCTTCTCATTGTGTCCTGGATTTCCTGGATATTTTGGGTTACAAGCTTTTTGCATTTTGCATTTTCTTTAACTGTTGAGTCCATGGTTTCTATGGAATCTTCAGCATCTGAGATTCTTTCTTCTATCTCTTGTATTCTGTTGTTGATATTTGCATCTCTGTCCCCTGATTTCTTCCCAAGGCTTTCTATCTCCAAGGTTGTCTCCCTTTGAGTTTTCTTAGTTGTTTCTACTTCTGATTTTAGATCCTGGATGGTTTTGCTTAGCTCCTTCACTTGCTTGTTTGTGCTTTCCTGTAATTCTTTAAGAGATTTTTGTGTTTCCTCTTTCATAACCTTAGCCTGTTGACCAAAGTTCTCCTGTATTTCTTTAAGTGTTTTCTGCATTTCCTCCTTGTTGGCTTTTGTATTCTCCTGGATTTCTTTCAATGATTTTTGTGTTTCCCTTGCAAGGGCTTCTAACTTTTGATCCATTTTCTCCTGAATTTCTTTAAGTATGTCCTTCATGTGTTCCTGTACCAGCATCATGACCAGTGATTTTAAATCCAAATCTTGTTTTACTGGTTTGATGGGGTATCCAGGACATGCTGGTAGAGGAGAATTGGGTTCAGATGTTGCTATATTGCCTTGATTTCTGTTAGTGACGTTCCTGCATTTGCCTTTTGCCATCTAGTTCTCACTGGTGTTAGTTTGTCTTGTCAGTGCTGGACTCACCACTGCAAGCTGCCCCTTTCCCATTGGCCTCTGGTGCACAGCTTACCCCTTGCACTGCCTGTAGACAGGGTGCTGCTTCCCAGGCTGATCAGATCCCGAAGCAGGCACCCGAAGACTCCCGCTGGGGCCCGCTGGATTCACTGGAGCACACTGACTTCTCCCAGCTGGCCGCCCGGAAGCCCAGCTAGCCTCTGGCAGGACTTGGAGATGTGGTGCGGCCGCCCAGGCTGATCTGGATCCGGAAGCAGAGAGGAGAGAGTTGAGCTGAGGGCTTCCACCTGAGGCCTTGCCCCAAATTGTGTCTGTGGACCAGATGGAGCCCGTGTGCAACTGCAGGGAGTGCCGACGGTGTATGCTGCTGTGACCTCGCCTGTGTTCCGCTCATTCTGCTGGGCAGCCGATCCCCCAACTGGGCTGGCGCACACAAGGTTAGCCTGGCCGCCCAGGCCCTGAGTCCAGGCAAAAACCTGGGAGGCCAAGGTCCGAGCAAAGTTCCCCTAGGGCTTTGACTGTTAATTGGGTCCGCCAGGTGACCAGGATGGCGGCCGTGCGTGCCCGCGCTCCCTGAAAGCGCCGGGAGAGTCTGCTGTGCTAACAACCTCCTGGGCGGGTTGACTCACAGATGGCCCACCAAGCCGCCCAGTTCTTGGGGTCAGTCCTGTGCCTTTTGGGGCCTAGACCCCCGGTTTGTTAGCCTCAGGCTATGCCCGTTATGGCTCTGCCCACCAGAGCTCTCTGTTGTCCTGCAGGCAAAATGGCGGCGCGTGTGCAGGCCCGGGCAAAAAAACCTCCTGCCTGGGTTGGCACCCCGATAGCCCCCCGATCAGCCCATGGTCTGGGTGCAGGCCAACGCCCGTCGGGCTCAGACCACCGTGGTGTTGGCCTCGGATTATGTTTGTGTACCTCAGTCTGTCTGATCCCTGGAGTCTGAAGCCAAGATGGATGAGCCTCTCCTGACTGGTGGGAGGCCAAGTTCTGAAGTGGCTTCCGTGCAGGAAAGGCGCCGAACAACCGCAGCTGCTTGCTGCCTGGCTGGTCAGCGAAGGTCAGTGGCCGTGGGCGCAGGGCCTAACTGGACCCTGTGTCGCCTTGGTTCCACTGCTGATGGCCCTTCAGCTGGACCAGCCACTGCTGCACTGCCTCTGTCGCCGCCGCATAAAGTTTCTTTTATGAATGCAGTTGCCCTTGTATTTGGAGCAAAGGTGTTCAGAATTCAGAGTTCTTTGTTAGATTTGTCCTTTGATGAGTATGTCCTCTATCTTTTTTGATAACTTTATATTGAAAGTTGATTTTATTCAATATTAGAATGGCTACCCCAGCTTGGGGCCTTTTGCTTGGAAAATTGTTTTCCAGCCTTTTACTCTAAGGTAGTGTCTGTGTTTGTCACTAATGTGGGTTTCCTGTATGCAGCAAAATGTTGAATCCTGCTTAAGTATCCATTCTGTTAGTCTATGTCTGTTTATTGGGAAATTGAGTCCATTGATTTTAAGAGATATTAGAGGAAAATTGATCATTGCTTCTTTTTATTATTGTTGTTATAGGTGGAACTATTTTTATGTGTCTGTCTTCTTTTTGTTTTGTTAAAAGGTTATTTTCTTGCTTTTTCTAGGGTATAGTTTCCATCCTTGTGTTGGAGTTTTCCATTTATTATCCTTTGAAGGACTGGATTTGTGAAAAGATACTGAGTAAATTTGTTTTTGTCGTAGAATATATTGCTTTATCCATCTATGGTAATTGAGAGTTTTGCTGGGTATAGTAACCTGGGCTGGCGTTTGTGTTCTCTTAGGATCTGTATGACATCTGCCCAGGATCTCCTGGCTTTTATAGTCTCTGCCAAGCAGTCTGGTGTAATTCTGCTAGGTCTGCCTATATATGTTATTTGACCTTTTTACCTTACTGCTTATAATATTCTTTCTTTGTGTTGTGAATTTGGTGTTTTAATTATTATGTGTTCACTTCTGGTCCAATCTATTTGAAGTTCTGTAGACTTCTTGTATGTTCATGGGCATCTCTTTCTTTAGGTTAGGTAAGTTTTCTTCGATAATTTTGTTGAAGACATTTACTGGCCCGTTAAGTTGGAAATCTTCACTCTTTTCTGTATCTGTAATGCTTAGGTTTGGTTTTCTCATTTTGTCCTGGATTTCCTGGATATTTGTTAGGAGTATTTTGAATTTTGCATTTTTTGGCTGTTGTGTCAATGTTTTCTACAGTATCTTCTGCACCTCAGATTCTTCTATCTCTTGTATTCTTTTGGTGATGCTTGCATATATGAATCCTGATCTCTTTCCTAGGTTTTCTATCTCTAGAATTGTCTCCCTATGTTATTTCTTTATTGTTTCTACTTCCATTTTTAGATCCTGTTTGGTTTTGTTCAATTCCTTCACCTGTTTGGTTGTGTTTTCCTATAATTCTTTAAGGGACTTTTGTGTTTTCTCCTTAAGAACTTCTACCTGTTTGCTTGTGTTCTCCTATATTCCCTTAAAGGAGTTATTTATATCCTTCTTAAAGTCCTCTATCAGCATCATGAGATGTGCTTTTAAATCCAAATCTTGCTCTTCTAGTGTGTTTGGGTATCCAGGACTTGCTGTGGTTGGGAGACCTGAGTTCTGATGATGCCAAGTAACCTTGGTTTCTGTTGGTAAGATTCTTTAGCTTGCCTTTTGTCATCTGGTTATCTCTGGTATTAGTTAGTCTTGCTATCTCTGGCTGGAGCTTGTCCATCCTATGGGCCCATAAGCCTAGGTCAGCACTCCTGGGAGACCAGCATTCTCCTGCTGTGACCTGTGTTCAGAAGGATGTGGAGCAGCCTTAGTTCCCAGGTACAGATGGCAACCTGAAGGATCCTGTCCCAGATTCTACACTGCTCCTGTGCCCTGTGAGCTCCTGGCCAGTCCCACTTTAGACAGTTATTGGAGAGAAAGAGGTGATCTCACCAGCTCTCTCCTGGAAGGATCTGTGCACAGAGGGCTTTGGAACAGCCTTAGCTCTTGGATACAGATGGCAACCTGAAGGATCCCAGCTTGATAATGACTACTGGATTGGTATATATTGCCTTTACTATGTTTAGGTATGAATTCTTGATCTTTCCAAGACTTTTAACATGAAGCAGTGTTGAATTTTGTCAAATGCTTTTGCAGCATCTAATGATCATGTGTTTTTTTTTATTTTGAGTTTGTTTATATAGTGGATTATATTGATAGATTTCCATATATTGAATCATCCCTGTGTCCCTGGGATGAAGTCTACTTGATAGTGGTTGATGATTGCTTAGATGTGTTGTCGTATTCAGTTTGCAAGAATTTTATTTAGTCTTACTGCATTGATATTCATAAGGGAAACTGATCTGAAGTTTTCTTTAGCTGTCGGGTCTTTGTGTGGTTTAGATATAAGCATAGCTGTAGCTTCATAGTGCAAATTGGTTAGTGTTCCTTCTGTTTCTATTTTTTTGAATAGTATGAAGAGCATTGGTATTAGGTCTTCTTTGAAGGTCTGACAGAATTCTGCACTAAATCCATCTGGTCCTTGGGTTTTTTGTTTTTTGTTTTTTGTTTGTTTGTTTGTTTGTTTGTTTTGTTTTTTGTAAGGAGACTTTTAATGACAGCTTTTCTTTCTTTAGGGGTTATGGCACTGTTTAGATGGTTTATCTGATCCTGATTTAACTTATGTATTTGGTATCTGTCTAAAAAAATGTCATTTTTATCCAGATTTTCTACTTTTGTTGAATATAGGCTTTTGTAGTAGCATTTGATGATTTTTTGATTTCCTCAGTTTCTGTTGTTATATATCACTTTTCATTTCTGATTTTGCCTATTTGAATACTGACTCTGTGCCCTCTGGTTAGTGTAGTTAAGGGTTTATTTATCTTGTTGATTTTCTCAAATAACCAGCTCTTGTTTTTATTGATTTTATATATGTGTGTGTGTATGTGTGTGTGTGTGTGTGTGTTTGTATGTGTGTGTTTACTTAGTTGATTTCAGCACTGACTTTGATTATTTCCTGCTGTCTATTCCTCTTGGGTATATTTGCTTCTTTTTGTACTCAAGCTTTGAGATGTGCTGTCAAACTGATATAATATGCTATCTTTAGTTTCTTTTTTAAGTCATTCAGTTTTCTTCTTAGCACTGCTTTCATTGTGTCCCATAAGTTTTGGTACATTGTGCCTTCATTAGGTCTTTAATTTCTTTCTTTCTTTCCTCCTGGAAAATGGATTTCCAACCAAAAGGTAGCAAAAAAGATAAGAAAGGACACTTTACATTCATCAAAGGAAAAAATCTACCAAGATGAACTCTCACTTCTGAATATCTATGCTACAAATGCAAGGGCACCCACATGCATAAAAGAAACTTTACTAAAGCTCAAAGAACAGATTGCCATTGCATCTCACACAATAATACTGGGAGACCTCAACACCCCACTCTCGTCAATGGACTGATCATGGAAACAGACAGGGAAACTAATGATTTATGAACCAAATAAATTCAACAGATATCTATAGGACATTTCATTCTAAAACAAAAGAATAGACTTTCTTCTTAGAGCCTCATGGTACCGTCTCAAAAATTGAACATATAATTGGACACAAAACAGGTATAAATAGATACAAGAAGATTGAAATAATTTCATGCATTCTATCAGATCACCAGAGACTAAGGCTGGTTTCCATTTACAACAGAAACATCAGAAATCCCACATACACATGGAAGCTGAACAACTATAGCTAACTTTCTTAAGATGGATTTTTCCATCTAACACTTTCTGTAGGCTGGAGTTTTAGATGGATATTATATAACTGTGGATATAACATGGAATATCCCTCAGTATCTGCTCCATACTTTGTCTCTGTATCTCCTTCTCTGGGTATTTTGTTACCCCTTCTAAGAAGGACTAGAGTATCCATACTTTGTTCTTCCTTCTTCTTGGGCATCATCTGATATGTGAATTGTGTCTTGGGTATTCTGAGTTTCTGTGCTAATATCCACTTATCAGTGAGGGCATACCATGTTTGTTCTTTTGTGACTGGGTTAACTCACTTAGGATAATATTTTCTAGTCCCACTCATTTGCCTTAGAATTTCATGTATTTATTATTTTTAATAGCTGAGTAGTATTCCATTGTGTAAATATACAACATTGAGGGACATCTGGGTTCTTTCCAGCTCCTGGCTATTATAAATAGGGCTGCTATGAACATAGTGGAGCATGTATCCTTATTACATGCTGGGGAATCCTCTGGGTATATACCCAGGAGTGATATAACAGGGTCCTCTGGTAGTATGCCCAGTTTTCTGAGGAACTGCCTGACTGAAAAATTGTGAAGCACAGACTGAGGGAAAGACCAGCCAGAGAGTACCCCACATAGTGGTCTATCCCATATACAGTTACAAAACTCAGACACTATTATCGGTACCCACAAGTACTTGCTGACTGGAGCCAGATATAGCTGTCACCTGGGTAGCTCTGCTAGTGCATGACAAAAATAGAGGGGGATACTCTTAGTCAGCCATTGAACTGAACACAGGGTCCCCAAAGGGGGTGCTAGAGAAAGGACCCAAGAAACTGAAGGAGTTTGCAGGGCCATAGGAGGAAGAACAATATGAGCCACCCAGTACTCCCAGCACTCCCAGGGACATAAACATCAACCAGAGAGTACACATGGTGTTACCCATGGCTCCAGACACATAGGCAGCAGAGGTTGGCATTGTTGGACATCAAAGGGAGGAGAGGCCCCTGGTCCTGGAAGGGCTTGATGCAGCAGTGTAGGGAAATACCAGGACAGGGAAGCAGGAGGGGACTGATTGGGGAAGAGGGGGAGGGGATATGACTTGTGTTACTTTCCGGTGGGGGGTCGAGAAAGGGAAAATCATTTGAAATGTAAATAAAGAATATATGTAATAAAAAAAGAAAAATAGAGGAAAACATTTTTTAACAACAACAAAAGATAACATGGAATATATTATTTTCAACATTTATGATGATTGATGTTTTGCTGGGTATGATATTCTGTCCATATTATATTCTTTTAATTTAATATGTATGAAATTTAAATAAATACAGAAGATTTTTAAAGAAAAATATAGAGTATTGTACCTCTATTGTTAACTATTAACAATACTTATATATGTATATATTTATGTAAATTACGTAATTTTTGAAATGTGGTTTTAACAAGTGTACCTTATTATTCTTAAATAGTTTCCAATTATAACATATTATTAATCATGTAGATTTACCACGATTAAATTAGATAATTCTTTCTTTTCATTTCCATTACTTTAATATTTTAATGGTATTTGTCATGACTAAATTTATATGCTAGGATTTCTATACCTATTTTATTCATCAAAGACCCTCATACAAGCTGTTAACTGACATAATTTTCCATGAAAATTTACATCTTTAAATTTAAATTTATAGGTACTTCTTCCACTGATTCTGAGTCGAGGTATTAATATATGGAATAGTAACAAACTGTATTCAATCACAGTATTCATTGTACATACAAGTTCTCTTTCTTGACCATTATGACTATAAAGAAAATACTTCACGGCTAACTTACATAAAAATGTGTTTGCAACATAATGAAAACTGCTTTATTTGTATAAGATATTGATGACAAAGTCACTATCCTATGCTGACTGATTTCACAAACATGGGTGCATCTAATGGTGGTCAGTTGTATATAAGAATATTCACCACCATGACCCAAAGTCTCATGAAAAGAAAGGTTATTATTTTAAACAATTGTTTACTACCCTTTCTATGTCAATAAATAAAATCCTATAAATTTACTGTAATGAATAAATTGTAAGTATAAATAAGTTCTATCCAAAATGTAATTATTTAATCAAGGTGACATTAAAGATATACCAGAGTAAGAGAGATACTGTTTGCTTTCCAGCAAAGTGGGAAGCTTTTATGAGCCATTAAAATTATAATAGAGAAAACAAAGAGGACAGAATATAGACCTGAGATATGCAAACAACACAATAACATAGAGTATTGTTTCCATTGAAAGTTTCAGAATTTTTCTCTGTGACATAACATGATCAATGACTACATTTCTCCGAGATAATTTTACCATAAATAAGATAATGCATCTCTCAGGGCTCAGTAGCATGCCTGAAGACAAAGTGAAGCCACACATCCAGTATTCCTTCTCCCTATTCTCATTTAACTCAGTGAATCAGGGAGTTCACTGAACTTTAAAAGTAGTTATCAGACAACATTAACCACAAAAACTTCTATTTTCCTTTCTTCAATAGTTCACATTTTTTAGAAATGGGGATCTAGAGGGTTTCTTAGGGTAGCAGAGCAAATAGGCTGAATTAGCACAAACATTCTACCATAAAATAAAGTCTCAGCTGTTTGTATCTGCATATATTTTACTTAAGATGTTACAGAAATAGAGCAGCATATTCGTTTTAATGACAATAGTATGTTGGATCCATAGACTAGGTACCAAAGGGGGATCTACTCTCCAGGAAAAAAAAGTTTATTGATACATATTGTAATTAAATTTTAAAAACGTACTAGATTTTAATGTTAACATGAAGTACAGTACACTGATTAATTTTCATAATGTTGTTGTTAATAAAATTTCTAGCTGCATTGAAATTAAAAACAAACTAGAAAAGAAAAATGACACATTTTATAATCATAAGAAAAATAATTTTCTTAAATATATGCTATAGTTTTCCCATATAGAACACGTATTTTTGATTTATTCCTTTAATTAAAAAATATATCTTTCAGGAAATATAGACATTTTTAAGCTTGCTAAAGAGGAAAAAGAGAAGCAGATTATTTATAATCTTATCAATGATTCCTGCATTAAAATAAAGGCAACCAAGCATTTGTCTGATATATGTTGGAATTAGTAACAACATTTTTGAATTAAAATGAATTTAGTTAGATTCATAGAACTGACTTCAAGGATGTAGTATCTTGTACGTCACTTTGTATATTTTTATCTTCAAAATTTTTCCTCATTTGAGGTAAGATATATCAGCACCAGATACTTCAATATACAATAAATTTTCAAAAGGATCAAGCATACTGTAAAGATATTTCTTCAAATATCTAATAATTATTAAATCATTTAAATGTAGCACAATAACAAAAGTTTTGCCTGTTTTGAATAATGCTCAGGATTCAGTGTCTCGCAATGCAAATAATAATTATGCCACTCTATTGGTTAGAAAACAAATTTTTAAAAGAAAATAAGTTGATTGATTAATGTCATCTGTCAGCTGTGTCCCATTCATGTCTTTACAATCCCTTAAGTAGAAAACTACAAGGGCAGCCATAGAAAAATATATACAGAATTGATATAAAGCATTTTCATGTCATGTTTACTTAAAACTAATAAAAGTGAAGCCAAAATAATACATAAAATTTCACAGAAAAAAAGGAAAGAAAAAGGTTGCTGACAGTTTGCTGTTGTCCCATTCACATGTCAGCAGATAAAGAGAACAATGGAAAAAAGAAAATTAGTATACCAGCAGGATGTAACAATAAACATAATCTTAGGAGACCTGAATTTTCATATTTCTTGTATTTCCCCAATGCATTAACAAGATTGACTTGCCTTCCAGGTGATGAATATTGAAATTTATTTATTTTATAATAATGTAATAAACTTTATTATAACCGATCTTTCCAATTTTCAAGAGTACCCTCGAGAAAACAGCAGTCCCTTAATATATGCATATCTATAAATGCAAGGAACTTAGCTGCAACTGAATACTTTTTATTTTATTAAAACAAACACACACAAATTAAAACAATAGGAAAAAAGCCTTGAATAAGCAAATCTAACCATATATAGTATTAACCCTTCAATTATCTCTTAGCAAGGCCAGTAAGGAATTTCAATGGGAATAGGTAGTTGTCCAAAGCTTTTCACAGCCAGTAAGTTTTACACAAGTTACCTTAAGATTTATCATCTCTAAATTTTTTGAAAACTGAGACACAAGATATAACAAAGAAACCCTATAAATACCCCATAACAACCCAAAAGTTGAAGAAGTTTAAGGGTGTCATAAAATCTGAGCATGACAAATAATTTATAAAACAAATCTTCAGCCAGAGAAAACTAAATCATGGCGACCTCTCAGGAGGGTAACAGACCAGAGGGCAACAGGAAGTAAAACAACCTTAAAGTTACCTGTCCATAAGCAGACATATCATAACTCATGGCTTTACTTTCCGGATGTAGCAAAGTCAGTTATAATGAGGAGAAATATGGGAAATAGTCATTATGCCTAGGAGTGAGAGACTATCATCCTTCAACAGATCACCAGCACTTCTTTTCTTTTTACTCTTTTCCTAATTTCTCAAATAACATTCCCCCCTCCTCTTGGGTGTAAAAATTGGGACTAGAAAATCTTGAAATATAGAATGAGTTTAAAATCAATGTTATTGGAGTAGAAAGTAGAAAGCAAAGTCCTATAAAAGGACTTTTTTTTTTGAAAAAGCATTCATTCTCAGTATGAGATCTCCTATGTATCACCAGATCAATGGCGAAACAATGGCGAGCTCCCTGTTGAAGTTAAAGAAACATGGACACACATGTCCACCTGTTAAGCTTCCAATAAATTCAATGCACCACTTTCAAGCACTACAATAGAGTAAACTAAGGATACCACATTTCTATCGGTCCATGTTGTCTCTTTACTGACTTGTTATATTACTAGTAGTGATGGCTTTGTGTTCCTTGAACTTCAATACTTGCAGCTCTTGAGGAATCTGTTTATTATTACCGTGATATTGAAGTGTTTAACATTTCCATGCAGCAGGACCTGAGGACAGCATCCTATGACTGTAGTGATATAGCCAGTATTTTTCTCTTACTGACTCCTTTGAAATCCCTATCACCAAAAAGCTTATTATTCACAGTTATAGGTCTTGATTGTTTTCAATCTCCAATGATGATTGCTGCTACTACTTCTTTGACATGTCTGCTCTGATCAACTTTGGAATGCTGCTGGCAAATACTACAACATCCTCAAAGATATTGTGGTTCTTTGGTTTTTCTTTGGGAGACTTTGGACGTGATACTATACAAGTTGCCTCACTTCCAGGATGTTTGTGGGTCCCAAATTTTTGCATCAATATTTCAATGGGCATTCAAATATTTTTCACAGGTCCACATACAACCATATTCATCACAAAGGTTAGAATGACAGTTTGTTGAATTATCTCCCACACACCTTCTAAAGTGTCTGGCAATAAAGCCTATCTACTATAAATAAGCACTATTGCCCAGTGTTAATGATGTGAAAGTCATCTGTGCCCTTGTCCTGAGAAACAGCATTGCAGATGTTTCAATATTGGGCTTTGGCAGTGGTAACTAAATTAGTAGGTTGTCTCCATTTTTATCACTACTCTACTGATTAAATTCAACAGTTTTTCCTCTGAACTGGAAACTGGTTTCCCTTTTTTCTCTTGGTTGTTTCCAATGACCACAGCTGCCCTGGTGCCATTGAGAATGTATAAGTGTTGCTGGCAGGATTCTTAACAAGAAGAATCATGCTTGTTGCCTGACCCTACCACCATCCCATCTCTTGCCAACATTCTCATTGGATCTGCTGTGGAGTTTATCATTCCAGAAATATCAAAAGCATCATTTTTAGCTGAAACAAGGTACCAAAGCCACTGGTAGAAGTAGCAAGCAAGTATAAGCCACAGCATCCTTGGAGCCAGCACTGAGAACAGGGAAGCAGTTGCCACTGCCATGCCAAGCTACTCAGGGTTGAAAAATATTAATGTATAATTTTCCTGTTTAAAATGTTCAAAATATATGAAGTTACAGGAAATCTGTAGAGGTTCATTATTAGCAAAAGCAAAAGCTAACAATGGAATGCATTATCTACTCAGAGAACTAGTGTCCTATAGGCAACTAAAAGTAAAGGTTACATTTAAGCCATGTTGCCAGAAACCACAAGTGGAACTGGATCTTTTAAAAATCATTAGTCTCTGAACATACAAGCAGATCAAAAGTATGTGTACAGAAGTGCTCATTTTCAAGGTTTTCTACCTTTCCAGTACAGAAACATGAACACTATGTCCCCCTGAGCCATATAGAATAGCACTCTCAGTTGTTTTCTTCTGTGAGCCCTAGTAGCTTTGAGTTGGTCTGAGAGCAGAGATTAGCATAAGACCACATTGCCAGCTTCGCCATGTACTTTCCTGTTTGTGATCTAGAGCAGATTAATACCCTTTCTTCCAGTTCACCTTTACAAATTGAAACAATGCCAAATAAGAAGACTTGAAAACAATCAGTGAGCTAATATATCTAAAAGGCTCAGCATAGTATTTGTAAACAAATAAGTACCCTTGTTATATGTTGTATTATTATTATTTCTACAAAAACCACTGGCTTGCTTTGAATTTGGTTGATTTTTGAAGAGTCTATCAAAAATTGTGTAACTGAACTGTTCTGAAACTTAGAGTGAAATAGTTTAAAGAATCAAATATTCAATTTACATGCTACATGGAGTCAGGGCCTGTATGGTTAAATCTTTGGATTAGCAAAAATTTTATAAGTATCACGATATGTGAGAAACACAACATCAAATTAGAAAAGTAATACATATGAAAATAAAGCTTTTCATGAGCATCTTATTTATGTTTGGAATATGTGTATATGTATATACATATACACATATATACATACATACATGAGGGGGTGGGAAGTCGGGGGTGGATGTGTTTGTGGAGGGGTTAAGGGTGTATATAAGCTTCTGATTCTCTGTAATGTTTCTTTAGATGTATGTTTTCAGGGCTGATCTTTTGATGTTCGATAAACATTTGGTGTGCTCTTCCTTGGATAATAAAATTTCTCCCATTGTTCTCAGCATGACTTAGATGAGTGTAGCTTTTGTGTAGGGCTGTGGTCTCCTGAGCTTTTTACTACTCACATCAGCATGTCATTCATGTCATCCATGTTCAGGCATATTACCAGAAACCAGTGAAATTACATGTTTAGACAGTCCTGTTGGTGAGGCTTTATGTGTGCAGCATCTGATGACATTAGGAGAGAGAATATCACAGCAAACTCCCTATTTCTTTAGCTCTAACATTGCAAGTCTTCAACAAAGATCCATCAGCTTTCTATGTTGGATTTATATTGTGGATGTATCTGTTTGGAGTGGGCTTTATAATTTTGCATCTTGGTCGCAGTTTTCTGCGAAGGTCTCCATTTGTAGTAAAGAGAACTCTCCATTACATTGATGAAGATTACACTCATAAGTGCAAACATTTAGAAAATAGTTAGGGATTATGCTGTCTTAAGAAACTGGTTCCTGTAATTTCTCATACAAGATCCATGACTTCATTAGTCTTTGCATAAGTTTCCAATACTAGGCATAATTCTCTCCTGTTGAATGTGGCTTCAGTTCCAATAGAAAGCCAGTGGTTCACATCAAGTTATATAAGCCACAAACTTCACACTAGGCACTACTTTGCCATCTAGCCATTGTTGAGGTTCATACACTCATAACAGCATATGTTTCTTGGTTATTTCCAGTTTGGATTCATCTCATTTAAGGTATCAGACCATGAGTGGGGCCATATTTTCCAATGACTTTACTAAAATAATACCTATTGCAGTTTTTGAAAGAGGCCTTATTCCTCTGTAAAGTGTTATGATAAATACTTCTATGTCTTTATTTCTGTAAATATACTGATCTTCCAAAATTCTCAACAGAACAGTTCATTACCAACTCCTTAAAACATCCCATGTCTTCTTGAACTCGAAGTACTAAATTCCTTTCTCATATTCCTTTCATATTCCTTTCTCAAACCAGTGACAAACACCTATTAATCCCACAATCAGATTTCTTATTTTTGTTTTGTTTTGTTTTGTTTTGTTTTGAGGCAGGGTTTCTCTGTATAGTCCTGGCTGTCCTGGAACTCACTCCATAGACCAGGCTGGCCTCGAACTCAGAAATCCACTTGCCCCTGCTTCCCAAGTGCTGGGATTAAAGGCGTGCGCCACCACCACCCAGCACAGTAAGGTTTCTTACAGCAACTATTTCAATACTGATGCCAATTTTCCAAATTTCTGTGTTGCTGTGACATAATTTCTATCAAAGTAATTAAAAAATTAAGTTATTTTGACATAAACATATGGTACCAACATCATGAATCACTTGTGACAGGGTGTTTGCAATCAATAGATATGGGACTACCCTCATTTGGGGTAGATACTTGCTGCTCCATGCCTTCTGAAAAAATCCTCATAAATGCACTCTGGGGTATGCCCATATGGTGCTTTGAAATCCCTTCAAGTTGACTGTGAAGACTAACCACTACCAGCAAAGGCTCTGTTTATCTTGGTGTACACATTTTGAACTGCTTAAATATAATCTAACATAAAATTTTAGTGGGAGAAAACACAGAAAAAAGTGTGAAAATGAATCATTTTTAAAATGTTCAAATCATTAATAAAGCTCACCATATAGAAAAATTATCAACATGCCTCATAAACTAAATTCAATCCCAAGATCTGTACAGTGGAAGGCGATAACCAGTTCCCATAATCTGTGCTCTGACCTCTACGTGCATGCCATGGGGCACAAATGCCCACTCATGCAAAAATGCACATACATAAATTGATATAATAATTAAAAAATACAGTTATATAAGCAGGCAAACACTAAATGTTCTAGTGAATAGTTAAGCTGTCTATTTGACATTTGAAAGAGACAAAAGGACTCAGTCAGAGAAAATATCTGTGGAATACATGACCTATATAAAATATCCATAACACAAAGACACAAGCTCAAAGAAACAACAAAAGAATAAAGCAGCCAGGGAAACCAGACTAACAGTGGGAATAAAAATAAATCTTTCTTTAAACTCAGTGAGAGTGAGAAATTATAATGGAAAAAGGATATTACTTAGGTAATGA
Source organism: Apodemus sylvaticus (assembly GCF_947179515.1). Taxonomy (NCBI): domain Eukaryota; kingdom Metazoa; phylum Chordata; class Mammalia; order Rodentia; family Muridae; genus Apodemus; species Apodemus sylvaticus. The sequence goes on from NC_067491.1 coordinate 33,787,984, forward strand.
ATGTGGCAATAGCCACAGAACACTCAAGAGAATAACTCACAGGTTAACAAGTGAGAGTCACATATTTCAAGATTTTTATATATTAACTCTATAGGCATACTTCAATTACTAGAGAAAAGCATTTCATCGTACAGACTTTTGTATAAACAGACCCCAGGAATTATTTTTCCAAAGGCACTGCCAGAGTATTTACTGAAAAGAAACTATAGCATAGGTTTGATAAAAGGGTCACTTGCTTTTGTGTGTGTGCAAGGCTTGAGGGCAAATCAGTAAAAGGTCAGATTTAAGGATAGAAAATTTCCAAATTAGGGTCACAGTGGCTAAAAGCCAGGGACATGACTTGTGCATTAAAGAACTATAAACTAGATTCATTGAAAATCTCAACAATGTCCACAAGGGAAATAAAAGACAAGAGAAAGGAAATGATGACCATTTAATTTGTGAAATGTAATCAAATATACCAAGAAATTCAGCATGAAGTAGGCAAGAAGCATGCCCAGGAAAAGCCCTGCAGTGATAGAGTTGTGATAGTGACTAAAGGAAACAAATGAATATTTATGTAGCAATCAGAATTTTTTTCATCTGTTTTTGGCTTTCCATAAAGGATAACTCTTTTGAATTGAAAGACCTGGACTATATCACAACATACTGTCATGGAAAAGAATGAAGCTAATTGTTTCCCATGGGGAAGAGTCTTGGAGGAACTCCAAAGCATGGCTGCATCATGAGGTCTTTCTTGTGATTTCCAAATATTGTTTCAATTTTCTGTTGGCATTTATCCCATAGATGTTTTATCATTTCAAATGATAATAAGGAGGCAAGACATTTAGAGGATGGTATGATACAATTATACATAGAAAAGACTAGTAAACTTTAGGCTTATATTTCTTTTAAAAGCTAGTTTGTTTAGGGTTCTTAAAAGCTTCAACATCCCTTTTAGCCTATCAACCAAAGCTATGGGAGAAAGAAGGTAAATAGGAAAAGAGAGTTGTGGACCTGTTTATTAATAATTCTTTGGGGCCAATTGCACTCTTCTTTGTCAGGATCCTCGCAGTCTAGTTCAATAACAAACACCAAACATGAATCAGTAGCAGTGGCATGCTCCAGTAGTGGCATGCTCCACTAGGCTCCACTCAACTGGCAGGAGTCAGCAGAAGTTACCAGAATCAGCCAGAACACGAAAAGAGTTCTTTGATGCTGTTTCTCTCTACATGATGAAGAACAGTAAAGACTACTAAAGACCAGAAAAGTGAGAAAAGCAAAGCATTGCAATGTCAGAGTATTCTCTCACTGTTTCTGGGGATCCATTTTTACTCTTTCCAAGCATCATATAACCTCTAAAGCTATTGCTCTAGCAAAACACCTCATGCCCTCTCACATGTCTGCTTCAGCAAAACATCCTCTCACATGTCTGTTTCAGAAAACATTCTCTTAACCAGAAAAGCATCATGTGACACAATTGAAGTTCCAAAGGAACCAGAAAATCTTCAGCACACTTATGGCTCGTTGACCACAACAAGCTGTCTAATTTTAATTGCCATCAAATTAGCAAAGAGTTTTGAATTGTGAAATATTTGGGGGGAGAAGTCACATTGTGAACTGTGCTGGTGTGAGAATGACCCCACAGCGTTAAAGAGCGACAGCATTTGAAAGGAATAGGAGATGTGCCCTTGTAGACATATTTGTGGCCTTATCAGATGAAGTGTGCCACTAAAGCTGGGGTTTGTAGCTTTGAAAACCCCACTAGGACAAATCTCTCTCTCTCCCTTCTGCCTTCACATATGATACAGAACCATGTAGCCACCATATCTGCCTAAGTGCTGCCATGCTTCCTACCATGAGTACAATGGACTAAATTCTGAAATTGTAAGCAAGCTCCAGTTCAATGTTTTTCTTCATAAGAGTTGTGACGATTAAAGTGTCTCTTCACAGCAATAGAAAATGAGTGAGATCTGTGCTATTAATCATTGTGCAAAAATTTTAATTTCAGATCCAGGAAATATATAATTCATTGTGCTTAACTGTTATAATGAAATAAAGTTGAGTAATTTCAACTCTTAAATAGCATGAAAACTCTAAAATTTGTATCCTTTCACCTCTTGCTTCCCATGTGAGTAAAATTATATTTATGTACATGTATATGTAAATATAGATACAGATATAAATATATAGAGAAACATATATATATATATCCATTTATGTATAACCAATGTGTATATTTTAAATGTTATAAACTGATCAAGCTTTATTGACTTTATAAAGTACCCATTTATTGTATGAGATTCTTCTTTCATATTATAAATCACATTTTAAAAGAAACTTAAGTTTCCTCTTACATAAATGACTATGTCTACAGAGATATCTTTTTAACATCATTAAAATATTTTATTTATTTATTTACACTCCAGATTTTATTCCCCCCTCCTCAGTCCACCCTCCTGCTCCACATCCTGTACCTCCTCCCACATCTCTATGATGATATTCCCACTCCCCCACCCACCACCCTACCAGACCTCCACACTCCCTGGGTTCTCCAGTTGCCTGAGGGTTAGGTGCACCTGCTCTGACTGAACCCAGACCTGGCAGTCCTCTGCTGTATATGTGTTGGGGGCCTCATATCAGCTGGTGTATGCTACCTGGTTGATGTCCCAGTACCTGAGAGATCTTTGGGTTCCAGATTAATTGAGACTGCTGGTCTTCCTACAGGGTTGACTTCCTCCACAGTTTCTTTCAGCTTTCTCCTAATTTAACTACAGGGGTCCAGCTTCTGCCAATTCTTTGGCTATAAATATCTGCATCGGACTCTCTCAGACTCTTTCAGCTACTTGTTGGGTATTTCTGAAGGCACTCATGATAGGTCCCTTTTTGTGAACGCACCATAGCTTCAGTAATAGTGTCAGGTCTTGGGGCCTCCCCTTGAGATGGATCCAACTTTGGGCCGGTCACTGGACCTTCTTTTCCTCAGGCTCCTCTTTGTTTCTATCCCTGTAATTCTTTCGACAGGAACAATTATGGGTCAGAGTTTTGACTGTGGAATATCAACCCCCTCAGAATTTAATAAATCTTTACTATATAACCAGTGCAGATAATTTGACATTAATTTTTAGAATTTTCCCATTCAATGTTTAATTTTACATAAAATTAAAACTTTGGTATATCAATGTGACATAAAAAATAATGACATGACAATCTTTAAAAATGATTATACTAAAAATATAATAAATCATAATCTACATAATTATTCAAATGGCATTTTAAATATTAAACATTGATAAAGGGCATATATTTTTATTTTAATAAAGGTGGATACAGTCTCCAGCATAGTAACTGCTGTTGCTAGGTGTTCTTTTCAATGTTTCATTCAACATTAGCTACAAGTTGCCTAATTTAATTTTTGCAGTAAAATGCATGGTAAACACTTTTCATGTTTACTTTAAATATGGAAAGTTTTTTTCTCATCTTTGGAACTTTTCTGGCCAACTAATCCAATATTGGTAACTCATTCCTGGTACTGGGCTCTTTATTTGAGCCATTATCCTCCAGAGCTTGAGATCAATTCTTGTTGCTGAAGATATTACAGGTTTGCTTCATAAAAGGAGAAATCAACATGGTATTGACTCTGAAGGAAGGATTATCCTTCTTGACTAGTTTTAATAGTGCTAAAACATGCTGCATGCTGCCAAGAGAGAAAATTAACCATCAGTCTCATCCACAGGTGAACCCTGAAAGCAACAATAATGACAAGTTTCACAAAGTATGCTGTACTGGGGCAAGAGTGGCAAATGGCATGAGTGTTAGAAGCCAATTTCTGAGTGAATTTAAGACTTACTATACTACATGGAACTACCTGACACACTTATAGAGTCAGGGAACCTGTGTCTAGATAGATCATGCAGTAATATGATGATAATTTAATCTATTACTGTAGATCAAAGTATTAGGAAAACCTAATACTTTTACTTTGTTAATGGAACATTTGATCAAATGGATTCCTGAGGACTTCTTGTTGCTCCATAGATTAGTGCATCTTTCAAATCTCATTAGAGAAGGTTCCTTTTACAGCAGGTGAAGATTAACTCAGACCCCCAAAACTGGTAAAGGTACACAGAAGTAAAAACTATGCAGGGTTCAGCCTTGCATGTATTTAGCCTCTATAACACCTTCAGCTCAATGATAATTGTGGAAGAGGAGGCAAGAGTGTATTTTAAAATTTTTACTTGTGTTTATTTTACATAAACACACCAGCATCCTGCTGGCAGCTTCTCCTTCCTCCTCTCCTCACAGTACCTCCACCATATTCCTTCCACTACTTCTCTTCGGAACATGGCAGACCTTGATGAGTATCAATCAGCCATGGCATGCCAATCAGACCCAGCATATCAAGCTGAAGTAAGTATAGATACCTCCTCTTCTACTAAGGCTAGACAAGGCAAGAGAAATGGAAGTATTTTAAGATCCAGAAGAATTATGTGTCTACACGGCAAAGACACAGTGTTTTCCAGACATAATAGAAAAGCTATACTTGTGAAATTGCAGATGTGACAGCACCTTCAAGACCTGATATAGCTCAAGACCAACAAAATTCTGGCTAGGAAGGTGGAGGAAGACAGAGAAATCTCACCCATATAGGAGGAAGCAGTGTTAATTAATAGCACTAGTAAAATGAAGAGTTAGGTTGTTCAAGGGTCTGGTCCCTGGAAATTCTAAAACACTACAATCGGAAGCAAAACATTTCACAGTATATAGATAGTAACATCAGAAGAATTTGTTGCACATTTTTTAAGAAAGGATTAGGAGAGGACCAAAAGTTGTTTGTGTATGGAATCCAGGGTGGATCTCAAAGGTAATGCAGGAGAATGATGAAAGAAAACCGTATATGAAATTATATAGAAATTATATAGAAAGGATGGATATACGGTGTACAAAAATGACATTAGGAATAGAATAAAGGCTGGAAATAGAAGAAGTGAAGTCTTGTTGTGAGATGTATGATTTAATTTTGCAATAATTCTTATGCTATAATAGGATTATATATTAATTACCCAACGAATCAAAGACCTAAATCCACATGTATAATTTCAGAAGTGGATATTTCCCTCTTGAATTAATAATGTTTCATTTGTTAGAGTTCTATTTCAATGACTGAAAAATATCCCATTTCCTTCCAGAAATTATGCATACCATGAAAATAACAATGCACAAATCACTCTCCCTTTTGTGTAACTACTTTCCAAATATGGCAAAATGGATAATAATTGGCATATGGGCATCATTAAAACTGGTACTGGGAGCAAATAAATATATTTGTTCAATCAAAAGACTGCTCCAGGCATTACATAGCCAGAGCATCCAAAAATTGTGCATGTATCCCACAATTCTGGATAACATCAGTGTGCTCAATGGAGCCAAGTCCTCTTCACATTAAAAAGAAAGCCATGGAGCTGTTTTCTACTTCATGATTTTATCTCATAAAGATTCACACTTCAAGGAATAAGGTGAAGGGAAGTCAGTTGTGATAATTACATCTCTTCACCCATGGTATGTTACTTTCTGTTTATTACAGTGAGAAATCTAATTCTAAAGCTTAAAAAAATATACTACTGACAGTGATAAAAGATTATGGTTTTGTGTGTAAAAAAAAAAAAAAAACAAATATGTGATGCAGAACCTGACCAAAACAGAAAAATAAAGATCCTACAATATAGATTTAGTTTAGATGCTCAGAAACACTGATGTCATTGTGCACCAATAACATTTGTTCCCATTGCTAACAAAAAGAATGTAATCTACTTATTGTACAATAGTAATGCGATACATATCCCATTAATTTTAATTGTTGGATGGGTATTTATATTTCTTTCCTTCTTAACAGCCAGTTTGTGGCCATGTTAATTGAAGAATGTATTAGAATACCTTTCCATTTATTATTTTCCTTAATCCTCTTACTACTATAAGAACTAAATATTAGAAGCTATATTTAATAGATAATATAAATAAAGCTATGTAAGATTAAAATATTATTCCTTTGTAATACAGATAATAATTTAGTGTTTCAGATAATGTAAGTCAAAACAAAGATTGATAACAAGTTCTCATGACTGTTTTATAAAATAAATTTCTTAAGTCAAGTAGAATGTTAAGATTTTATTCTAGTTTTATAGTTGCAGTAATGATGCAGTAGTGACTGGTTTCATTACACAAACTTATTGTGAGTAAATATCCCTTAGTCCATTTCTTCATCAACTAAAATCCTAAGCAATCTTAAGTAAAAAGAAGAGCTTAATACTTCTACCAAGTCTAAAAACAAGCTCTATATACTATAAGATGTCCTTTTCAGCTATGGCAAATGACAGTATGCTTCACGTGTTACATTAGTTTTGAGGGCAGGTTCTTATCAACATACAAAGGATTTATGTGCCCACAAAACAATCATAAATTGAAAAAATGGAAACAAAATATATTTAGGTGAAAATGCGCCTAACTACCAACCAGATTAACAGCATGATAAATTGCTCATTGGGATTTGTTTACCTTTGAGGTTGTGTTGCTAATTGAGAGCTACAACCCACAGCTACTGCACAGAACCATGAAAATGTATTGTGTTGTTTTACAAGCATCCATTCCTGGGCTACGTAAGAAAGCTAACTTATTATGAGGGATGATGAGTTGACAATCAATGTTCTCCTACAACATATTCCCTCAACATCAATCAATGGCCTCAATATGCTTATGTATACACATGGACATGTGTATATGTAGAAAACACATACATTCATGTGCACCTTCATGCAGGAGCATACACACACACACACACACACACACACATACACACACAGCTAGTCTTTGATGGTACAGGACCTTTAAAGTATTATGATAATACAACTGCCATTTTATTTTCATTCCCTGGCCTTGATGTTTAGCTATCATTTTATTAATTAACTTCCTTAGTTTGTTGAATTATTTTTATAGGTAAAACCTACTGGGGGTGAGTGTCTTCATAATAATATTCCTTATCATGTGTCCTTTAGCTGTAATACTTTGCCAACACAGCATATGCAATTTGTGATGACAGTTTACACAATTTAAATTGCCATTGTAAAATGGTTTTACCTATGTGATGATTGCCAGTCTCCCTGACCTTTGGCTATTGTTTCCCACATCAATTGTAGACAAGAACCACTATTTTTAGCTTTACATACTCATTATCATATTTTTTTGTTTTGTAAAATCTTCACATTATGTCCTCTCATACAATCTGAAAAAAGTCTTTCTTCAAAGATCATTTTGAGAGTATTGAGCACTCCAAACATCAGGAGCAACATGTTAACTAGGTAAATCCAGAGACAATCCCACCTAGGAATCCCCCCTCCGCAGACACCAAATCCCAATGCTATTGCTGATGCCAAGAAGTGCTTGCTGATAGGAGCCTAATATGGCTGTTCCCTGAGAGATTCTACAAGCACTTGATGAATACAGATGCAGATACAAACAATCATCAGACTGAGACCGAGCAAGAGTTAGGAGAAGGACTGAAGGAGCTGAAGGGGATTGCAATCCCGGAGGAAGAACAATATCAACTAACTGGACTTCCCAGAGCTCCCAAACACTAAACCACCAACCAAAGAGGACGATGGAAGGACCCATGGCTCCAGATATATGTGTAGCAGAGGAATGCCTTATCTGACTTCAGTGGGAAGGGAGGACCTTGGTTGTATGGACGTTTGATGCCCTCCCATAGGGTGATGGCAAAGTGGTAAAGTGGGAGTGGCTGAGTTGGTGGAGGAGCACATTCACAGAGGCAAAGGGGAGGGGGTAAGTGGGGATTGGATGGGGGATTTGTTGGGTGGTAATCAGAAAAGAGGATATTATTTGAAATGTAAATGAATAAAATGATTAATAATAATAATAATAATAATAATAATAATAATAATAATATAGACCAATTACCTCATCAGAAGGATAAATGGTACCTTTGGTAAGCCTTGGATCTGAAGGAAGAATGTACAGTGCGAGCTTCATAGGGTGTGAGCCTGATACTAAGTCTATTTCTCTTCTTATTGTTGATTGTTTCTGTTTTCATTTATCATCTCATTCACAGTTGGGCAATGGGTAGGGATAAAACAATCTGTTATATGCAGTTTGAGTTTTGGTGACACAGAGAAGCAAAGATCTCAAAGTAGAAGATAATAGTGGTTTGTTTGCCCAAATGTCTCTAAATTCATCTTTAGAAAGCTGAAAAAGTAAAACTAAAAATCACACTGCATTCAAGTATCAAGAAACAAACAATAAACAATAGTTTTTACCTCATATCCATGAGACCTAGACAGCAGTGATCTAATTATCTCCTAAATGATGCACCAATTCTTCAGGACAGTGGTTCTTAACCTTTATAATGATGCAGTCCTATAATAAATACATTTCTTCATGTTGCGGAGACCACGACCAAAATTTATATTCATTGCTACTTTATAATTATAATTTTCTTACCATTATGAATCATAATATAAAATAACTGTTTTCTTATTCAACCTGTGTGAAATGGTTGCTCAAGTCCCCAAAAGGGTTGATACGCATAGGTTGAAAACCTCTACCTTGAGGTTTAGTATGCAACACAAGATTCTGAATGGAATATCTCATTTTAAAGTTTTTAGGTAAAGTGTAGATGAAGATTGAGTCATGAGCATAAGCTTGTTACTAGCCAGTGATATTTGTTGTTATCAGTATACGTGAATATTTCAGAGTTGATTTCAAGGGCTGTCTGCAGCCAAGCTTTAAAAGATAACATCACAGAAGGGAAAACAAAAGGATGGTAATATAATAGTAACTTCATAGATAAAATTACTATATAAATGTATCATTAGTTTCTTTATTACCTTCACATACAGACACACACACTCCACACACACACACATACTCCATGCATTTTTTGGGGGGAGTGAGATGCTTCCTATCACTCTCATGCCTTTGAACAATCACACAAGCTTCCCTGTGTCATTGCCTGAATACAGCTGATTTCAAACCTCTAATATGATTTTTTTAAAAACCAGTTATTTGATATAGAGGATAGTAGATACTAAATTTTGTTAAGAATGTTTATTATTAAAGTTTATCCAAAGGGAAATCGAGGTGGGGGGAAGTGGGTCTAGTGGAGGGGCTTATACTTAGAGGCAGGGGTGGGAAGAAGGGTTAGGGGTTTTCGGGGAGGGGGAAATCAGGAAAGGATTTAGCATTTGAAATGTAAATGAAGATTGTATTCAGTTAAAAATGTTTATCTATGTAGAGGTCTGATAGTAAAACAAAAACCTAAAAACATGACACTGGATTTGCTTAAAAGACTAGGAATTTTAGCCTTATGTTTAAAATATTATGTTTTTATTTATGTTTCTTTTATGTATGTCCACTCATAAAAATACATTTATGAACCTAACCCTTGATCCTAATTATCTTTTCTGCTCTCATATTTTCAAAGCAAATTTTAAAAGAACTGTTGTTTGCTTTGTGTTTGAAGGTTTTCATTAGGCATTATGTCAGACACACAGTGTTAATTTGAAAAGAAAATTAAAGGATCACAGTCAATTAAGTTGCCTCAGACATGGCAGAACTGTGACCAAAGGAGACTGACATCACCAGGTGTTCTGTGTTGAGGTGACTCTAAGAAAATGAATTTTCTTCTACAAAGTATACCAATGTCCTTTCAGTCTCCCAGAGGCCAAGGATTGTGTCCCAAACCAGCAGTTAAAGCACAGAATAAAGACACCAGTCATGATGACATGCTACTTTAAAGTTCACTAAACAGTGAACATAATATTGGAAAACATCCACTAACTTGAGGCCTAGCTTCTAGTAGCAGAGCCATAGGGGTTGTAGTAGTTTGGTTGATATTAAGCATTCAGTAAACCAGTGTTTATATTTTTATTTCCATTTAAAATGCATAACATGTTTTACATATTTATCTTTTTTTCATGAACTGATTGCCTCCCTTCCTTGTTTCAAGATTTAGAATATTTTTAATGTGGTATAATAATGTTTCTCTTGTCTGAGAGTCTCCATATTCTTAGCTACTGTACTTTCAATGTTGCAGTCTACACAGAGGGACTACATTATATAGAATTGATGCACATAATTGACAACATGTGACTGCGTGATTGATTGTAAAACAAAAATGAAATATTTCATATTCAGGCTGTATCCTTTTTAGCCTTTCCTATGTATTTTGCAATTTCCGACTGTACTGAATATGGACATTGCAGTTGAATGTTATAATATCAGAATAGAGTGTGGTCAAGTCTTGCAGTCCTGAAAGAGAACCACATATCTATCAGAGTCAATAGTTAATTGATAAACTTCACTCTTATCAAACCTTTAAGATCCTGGAATTTCCTGTTGGTACTGTGACTGCTTTTACTATATTAACTGTCTATTTGTGTAAATCTCTTATATACACAATGTCACACTTATCTTTTTCAAGATTTTAGTAAATAAAATAATCAATTAGACAATTCTAAATTCTTGTATTACATTCATAAGTCAGAATTTTATTTTTTAAATAATTGATTTATTTGTGGAGGCATACATCCAAAGAGAGAGAGAGAGAGAGAGAGAGAGAGAGAGAGAGAGAGAGAGAGAGAGAGAGAGAGAGAGAGAGAGTATGGGAGGGCCCAGCCCATCGACAGTGGGATCACCGTGAGCTGGTGGTCCTGGGATCTATAAGTAAGCAGGCTGAGTAAGCTGTGATGAGCAAGCCCGTACACAAGCAGCACTCCTCCAAGGTCTCTGCATCAGCTCCTGCCACCAGGCTGCTTGAGTCCCTGCCCCCACCATTCTGATGATGAATTGCTATAAGGAACAGAGTAAAATAAACCCTTTCCTCCCAAATTTGTTTTTGGTCATGGTGTTTTATCACAGAAATAGTAACTTTAACTAAGATAGCTACAAACTCTGTAGCATACAACAGCAACCTGTCTATAAAATATCCTAGACAATAATGACACAGATATAATGGGGGCAACCAACCTGTTCTTTTTATTTGATTTAAGACATACTGAGGAGTTTGCATCTGACACTACAAAAGTGGCCAAGAACCTGAGAGTAGGGTCATGGATCCTAGTGAAAATTCTGTTCTTCTTAATGTGGCAGGATGGAAGAAATGCAGAAGTGTATATATATATATATATATATATATATATATATATATATATATATATATATATATATATGTATGTATACATGTGTGTATACATATATATATATATGTGTGTGTGTGTGATATGTATGGTTTTATATATATGTATATACATATATATACACACACACAAAATTGACTACTAATGATATATTATAATAATAGATAAGAGGATTTCTCAACCATTATCAGAGAAGCGTCTTTTTGCAATAGATGCAAGAAACAGAGACCCAGAAACAAATAATATGAAAAGAGTAAGAAGCATTGGTTTCACATTTTAAAAACACAAGATCTAAAACCAGAATAAATGGTGCTTGAAGTATGGTCATTTATTTGATCAGCAGTTCTGTGTTTATTGCTAGTTTCTTTAAAATATTCATCCTCAATATCCTCAAGTGTAAACCAGACGGGGAGCATGTAAAAATTAATTGAGATAGTAAATGCAAACTACTTTATCTTGTGCTTGGAACAGAGTTAACGTGTGACACTTTTGTTGTCTTGACATTTGTTACTTTGATTATAACTGCTGTTCTTCTCCTTTACTATGCTATTGGGAGAACAGCTTCTTCCTTGATCATCTACCATTAGTCAGCAGTAATACCATCCATTTTCCCAAGGTCCATGAACCCTTTGCTAAGAATGTTCCTTGTTTGTTGGTCCCTCAGAGCACCACAAGGATGACTAGATAATGTTGCTAAAGCAGTGGCTGCAATTATTCTGTGTTTTGACATACATGGCATCTTTGCAGACTAAAATTTACTCTGTGGCCCCAATTTTGAGACTTTGTTTTTGCTTCTGTTCTGCAGCTTGAGTCTGAAGAAGTTAAGTTGTATTTTGTTCTAACCCAGGACTCCCTGAACATTAACATTTGCATTAAAATAGGGATGACATTGAAAGAAATCATAGCTATCCAATATTAGTGTATAGCTGAACTCACTCCAAATGTTTTAGCAGTGGAATTACTGCTTTAGTTTAACTTCCTGAGATGAAGGTAACTAGAATTTCAAAGGTGAAAGCACTCAATACTGGAGCAACAAATCTAACGTTTCTAGTACATGGTCTTGCTGCCTTTGTGATGCAGACGGAAAACCATGTGCACCAATACATGATCAGTGAAAGCTGAATTTGTGATGCTCATTAAAAGGATAAAGAATTTAGGATTAGGACTGTGAAAGGGAAATTCAGTAAAGATATAGGAGCACCAAAGGGAACAGCAGCTGAAATTAAGTTACAATCCGAAACCTAATACCCCTGCAAAATTAAACTAGGAAGTAGGTGATATATAAGGGAAGTATTGGATGAAGCCTAGAATTTGGATATGGTACAAATAGAGGTATTCTGATTAGGCCAGGATACTATATGTAGTCCAGGTTAGGGTGGCAATGGCTCATACAGAGAATATTTGCTAGCCACCAGGCTAGACCCTAACAAGAATATCAATTTCATGGTTTTATACTCAGGACTCATAAGAGAAGAAATTGAATTAAAAGGGAGTATAGAATGGATTGAAATTATTTTCTTAGCTATTTAGAAGTAATCTTTTTCTGATTTCTGACCACAGTTAAGATATAGAGAAGATTCCTTAGAGACTATAATCACTCTAAGCAGTTATTTTGTGATGTGCTTTATCATGTGAATGATGGAAGAATTCTTTTTATTTTTTGAGAGTGTTCCTCTCTTTATAGTACAGGTTGGCCCAGAATTTACTATTGATTTCTTAAGTTAAATTCACACTGTTGAGTTACTCTTCTGTCAGCTTTCCAGGCATTGAGATTGCAGGTATGAACCAACGTGACTAGCCGTTAATTCTTATAAATATGGGCAAATTAAAATAAGAACATATTTTTTCAAAGTAAAGAAAAGAAACAGGCTATAAGGGGAAATGAATAATGTGAAACCCCTTTATTCATAAAAAATGTTATGCATGGGAAATTATAAAGATTATAGTAATTCATTTTCTTGAATTAAATTTCCTGAGTTTAAATTGTCCCAAACTACAATGCTAACTATTCTGTTTAGGGTTTCAAAAGTCAGACGAGCAGAACTCATCTTATAGAAGCCTCTCCATGAAAGATATTTCAATGTAAGAAGAAGATTTCTTAGTGGAAATAAGGTGTCTGAAGACAGGTGGCATGCCAATTTTAAAAATCTAGTTATTTACGAAAACAAAATGTAACATCCTGAAAGAGACATAAATACACATTGCAGTGAGATGAAGTGCAACATTAGGAAATAAAACTCTCTTTGGATGGAGTTGCTCCATAGCATTTCCAACTGACTTCAGAATAACTTAAGGTACTTTTATTTTTCATACCATTCTTTCTTTATTTGTTTGTTGTAAATTAGAAGGTGAGATCCATCACTGCAAGACACTAGGCTGAAAATTAGTCATGTATTATTCATATCTTAAGTCTGTCTCAACAGATAACATGTTGAAAACTTAGTTATCAGTGATGGACCAACAGAGGCAAGACCTTTGGAAGGAAGAGGATGATAATCAACTTCATTACTTTTTGTGGTTATTTTTGATTGTCAAACTAACTACATCTGGAATTAAGCAAAACACAATAACAGCTGGGCACACCTATGAGGGATTTTTTGCTTAACTACATCATTTGACCTGTAAAGATCTATTTTTAATATAAAGCTTTAAGGTGTGGAAAACACATGCTTGATCTAGATATTTTGCGGAAGAAAGACACACTTCTACTCTTAGCCTTATCTTTAGCTATAAGCCTACATAAAAGACATGGAAGTAGGAAGCTCTCTTTTTTTGCTTGATCTCACTCATACCCAATAGCAAGTCCATTCCTTCATTAGCATTAGAAGATACTTCTTCAGGATTCCTGCACATACTGAAGAGCAGTTGGTATAACGCGTGTGTGTGTGTGTGTGTGTGTGTGTGTGTGTGTGTGTGTGTGTAGAAAGAAGTATGATATTGTCAGTATGTCTTTGAATGGTATTGTCTTTGGCTCTTTCTCTTTTTCCTGCATCTGATATGCCTTAAGCTGAGTGCTTTTCCTCTTCCATCACTCCTAGAAACAGTTGGGAAAGGAGACCATTGACCTAGGCTTCTGAAAGCAGGAGACAAATGAAATGTCTCTGTTGTTTTCCTTGTTTTTTGTTTTTTGCTTTTGTCTAATGGCAGTGATGAGAGGTAACTAACATTGCCACCTCCAACTTTACTGTATCATTTTTTTTTATTGAGTTGTATGGGGATAGTATCAGCAAATACTACTTGTACTAACAATTGGCAAAATACCTCTGTCATTTCTCTGCCTCAAATCATTCAAATATCTCAACCATACTTTGCAAATAGTTTTTGTTAAATTGAAGAAGAGCATAGAGCTTTCAAATCTCTACACCTTACCTTTCTTGTCATTTTACTACATTTTACATTATTACATTATTACATTTCCAACAATATTCAGAGCAGTTGGCCATATCCTCCATTTTGAAACATTCTCTTTTCCACTGTTCTTTAAGCAGCTGGAGATGAGGGTGGGACATTTCTCTTCCTTTGACATTTCTCTTTTCCTTTTGCCAGTAGTAGCAAAAAAATTTTTTTTTAAAAATTCTGACTCATGGAAGATGAAAGGTAAGGTTTATTACTGTGTGACAGTTGGCATAAATGCTACTCGTTGTGCACAAGGCAGATCCATCCATATAGCAAAAGAGCTTTCACAGACAAAGAATTCTAAGTTAACAATGTTTGAACTCTAAGGATAGCATAGCCTGGTCGATGCTGAAATGTATTTTTCCTGTAGCTTGTACTATTGTTAACAAAATATAACCATACATATGTCACATGTGTGGAGTTTGAGTGGATATAGCATGAAGACATTTTTATTTTAACTAAGTAAAGTAAGATTAATGTTTATAGAAATGGAATAAGGTTACTGGCTCTGATGATCAGATGTTAAGAAGAATTTGAACGACTCTATTTTTATTAGGAACTGTGAAGTAAAGCATTAGGCAAAGAGGATGGCAGAAGAGCTAGACACATCTAGACATTGAAAATAAAGATAAAGCAAATGACATGAGAGAATTACCTTCAAGAATGAAAAGATACAGCTCAGTTATCTGACATTACCAGAAAATTTGGCTTTGTAAATGCCTTTAAACTTATCTATCACTATTCAATTCTTCATTTAAAGATACTGAGAAATTAAGATTAATCCAGTGAAATGCAGAAAAGAGTCATTATTATTTGCAGTAAACCAATTGCAATGTACAAACTGAGTATTGAATGGAAGGAGATCTCATATACAGTTCTAATAGTTATATTTGACTGTGTGGCCTTTATTTGTGACCAAGAGAAATGGATTGAATAGAAGTTTCTCAGGCTGTACAGTATTCAGAAATAATGGGAAGAATTAAGAAATCAAGAAATTAATCAGTGCAACCTGTATCAGTGAAATAGAATTTTTTTTAATAAAATGTAGAAGTAATTTGAAGAAGTCTTTTGAAAACATTGTTCTATCCCTGAATGACTCTCTAATATATTGGCCTTTAACTTATCTCAAAATAGCCTCCTATAAACAACACAGTAGAGATGCACACAGAGGTCCTATTATTTTTGTTTTGCTTTTGAGACAATGGCCCACCATGTATACTTGGAAGAGCCTCTGCCTTCTTAGTGCTAGAAATAAAGGTTTATGTCACCCTCCTTCTGTGCTATTCTATTCTGTTCTGTTCTTTTCTGTTGTATTTATTTATTTATTTACATGTCTTCTTTTTCACTAAGAATAAGATAAAATTTATTCTTTGGAATTGACTTGACTGATTGAGACACTTGAATTTATTTATTTATTTTTGAGTCTTTTTTTAAAGAAAAAAAAAGACTTTCTTTATTTACATTTCAAATGGTATCCCCTTTCTCTGTTTCCCCTCCAAAAATCCTCTATCGCATCCTCCCATCCTGGATGGATGGGACTAACTCACCCACTCCTGTTTCCCTGTCCTGGTATTCCCCTACATTGGAGCAACTACCCTTCACAGGACCTTTCCTCTCATAGATGTCTGACCAGGTCAGCCTCTGTTATCCATGTGGCTGGAGCCACAAGTCCCTCCATGTGGTCCCTCCTCTTTGGTTGGTGGTTAAATTTCTGGCTGTAAACCCCTTCAGCTCCTTGGGTCCTTTCTCTAGCTCCTCCATTGGGGACCTTGTGCTCAGTTCAATGGTTGGCTGTGAGCATCACCCTCCGTATGTATCAGGCACTGGAATAATCTCTCAGGAAACAGCTTTATAGGGTCCTGTTAGCACGCACTTGTTGGCATCCACAATAGTGTCTGGGTTTGGTAACTGTATATAGGATGGATTCCCAGGTGAGGCAGTCGCTGGATGCCTTTTCCTTAAGTCTCTGCTCCACGTTTTGTCTCTGTATCTCCTCCTATGGGTATTTTGTTCCCCTTCTAAGAAGTACTGAAGTATCCACATTTTGGCCTTCCTTCTTGAGATTCATGTGGTCTGTGAATTGTATCTTGGGTATTTCAAGCTTCTTGGATAATATCCACTTATCAGTGAGTGCATATCATGTGTGTTCTTTTCTGATTGGGTTACCTCACTCAGGATGATATTTTCTAGTTCCATCCATCTGCCTAAGAATTTCATGAATTCACTGTTTTTAACAGGTGAGTAGTACTCTGTTATGTAAATGTACTACCTTTTCTGCATCCATTCCTTTGTTCAGGGACATCTGGGTTCTTTCCAGCTTCTGGCTATTATAAATAAGGCTGTTATGAACATAGTAGAGCATATGTACATTGGACATCTTCTGTGTATATGCCCAGGAGTGGTATAGTTGGGTTCTCAGTGGTATAGTTGGGTCCTATGCCCAATTTTCTGAGGAACCGTCAAACTGATTTCCAGAGTGGTTTTTCCCACCTTGCACTCCCACCTATTATCCCCCCTTCCCAGTTTCCCCTCCACAATGCACCTATCCCCTCTTCCCTCCTCCTGCCTCTGTGAGGGTGCTCCCTCACCCACCTACTCACTCCTGCCTCAGTGCCTCAGTGTTCCCTTATCCTATATCATCAAGCCTCTACAGAATCAAAGGTATCCCTTTTCATGAATGCCAGACAAGCCAATTCTCTGCTACTTATCCAGCTGGAGCTTTGGGTACCCCGTATGTTCTCTTTGGTTAGTGGTTAAGTTGCTGGGGGTTTTGAGGGTTCTGATTGATTGATATTGTACTGCCTATGAAGTTATAAGACCCTCCAGCTCTTACAGACCTTGTCCTAACTTCTCCATTGGGGTCCTGTGCTCAGTCCAATGTTTCTCTATGTTTACCAACCCTACATCTGACAGTGGGCTAATATCCAATATATGCAAAGAACTCAAGAAGTTAGATTCCAGAGAACCAAATAACCCTATTACAAATGGGATAGAGCTAAATAAAGAAATCTCAACTGAGGAATACTGAAAGATGAGAAGCACCTAAAGAAATGTTCAACATCCTTAGGCATCAGGGAAATGCAAATCAAAACAACACTGAGATTCCACCTCACACTAGTCGGAATGGCTAGGAACAAAAACTCATGGGACAGCAGGTTCTTCTGAGGATGTGTAGAAACAGGAACACTCTTCCATTGCTGGTGGGATTGCAAGCTGATACAACTACTCTGGAAATTAGTTTGGCAGTTCCTCAAAAAATTGAACATAGTAGAGCCTGAGGACCCAGCTATACTGCTCCTGGGTATATATCCAAAAGATGCTCCAACATGTAATAAGGACACATGCTCCACTATTTTCATAGCAGCCTCATTTATAATACCCTGAAGCTGGAAAGAACACAGATGTCTCTGAACAGAGGAATGGATACAGAAACTGTGGTACACTTACCTCCCTCTATTCTTAATAAAATGGAGGTAATTGTTAAGAAAATGAACAAAGAAGTTAATACTGAGAATATTCACTTGATCTGGTCAAGTAATAAACAAAGGTAATTCTAAGTTAGGATTTCTTCATCTTTGAAATGAGAATAATGGGCTATTATCTCAGAGAATATGATGCACATTTGGAGAATCCATATTAGAAATGGTTCAAATACATTATACCATAAGCCAAAAGTAAAACCAATTTGCCATAAAATGACACTGTGTTATTAATATTTTGTTAACTTTTATTCTACAGTTTTATAAACAGAACTATGAAAAAGAATTAGAATTTATATAAAAATATCAAGTCAATCTATGAGTAAGTATTTGAATAATAGAAGCTATCACTCTCCAATGTTTGGCCAATCTGATTTTGCAGCAGGCTTTGTGTTCCTCAAGAAAGTAGGAATAAATAAGTGGTATTTTATCATGACTTCTCAAGGGAGCATAAAATCTCTATTTCCTGGCAACTCAAGAATCCTTTTCTCAGGATACTCATAAGGAATCTTTTGCCTTTCAATCTGCAATTGATGAGAACTTGAGTTGCTAAATTTTATCCATGACAAACTAAATTTGAGATGTGAGCCACTATAAAAATTCTACAGCATTAAATATCCAGTATTTGAAATGTCTTTGTGGCCTAAGATTAGCCCAAAAATATTAAGATCAAAAGCATCATGGTAGTATTTGGTTAAGAAGCATTTTGGTTATGAAATAGACTCACCAAAAAGACTTGTATTTTGAGTTTCGTAGACTCAGACAGAGTCCCAGGCCTCTGATATAATATCAGTAGAAAAAGTAATTTACTGAAATTGGGTGCTCTGATAACCATGATATTTTAGAAAAGTGTTAAACATTAACAAAAACATGTGGCTGTATTATATTATACATGGTGTAAAGTAGCAAATGCTACTTTAATCTAAGTGAGTTATTATTGGACATGGTCTACTATCTTGTTTCTAATATTTAGATGCAATTATTGTGGGATGTTAAGAGAGGAGGTGTGTGTCTTTAACTCCTAGTTGAAGTAAAGAGTGTTTGAGGTCCTTTCCAAAATGAAGTTTTCATAGTTTAAATTCATAAATTTTCCAATTCATGAACATATCTCTGAAGTATCAGATTAAAAATACTGTTCAAATAGGGAAGATAAAATATATTCAAACTACTAGGGTAGGAATGTTTTTTTCTTTTGGATTTCTATTTTTTTTTAGTTTTTATTTATTTAAAAGGGAAGTAAAGGGAAATAAAAACACATTAGAATAAAATTAGAGATTTACATGGAAAATATTTCTGATAAACATGTTAAAATTGACAATTTTCATGGAAAATAAAGAGTAAGGGGTATACATGTAAAACATTGCTAAATTAATTGAAATATGGGATAGAAATATTTTATGATAGAAATGAAGATGTATGTGGAAAATATTTCTGATAAAACTGTAGAAGAATGTAGAAAAACATGTTAGAATTGAATATTATCATGGAAAATTTTATATAGATATAATAATGGTAGGTATAAAAGTATTCCTAAATTGATTGAAAATGGAATTATAAACACTTTCTGATAAACTTAAAGATTTATATAGAAAATATTTCTGATAAAATTGAAGAAAGATATAGAAAAACATGTTAAAATTAAAGATTATCATGAAATCTTTAATTTTAAAGATTATATATATTATTATATATATATAATGATAGGCATAAAGATAATTCTAAGTTGATTGAAGGTGGAATTATAAACATTTTCAGATAACTGAAGATTTACATGGAAAATATTTTTGGTAAAATTCAAGAAATAAATAGACATGTTAACCATGTTAAAATTGACCATTTCATGAAAAATTACATATAAAATGATAGATATAAAAACTCCTCCTACATTAATTAAAGGTGGAATTAGAAACGTTTTTGATAAAATCAAAGATTTACATTGAAAACATTTTTGATAAAATAGAGGAAGTATATAGAAAGACATTAAAATTGAAGATTATCATGAAAAATAGTGCAGATAAAATGTTAGAAAAAAGTTACTAAATTAATTAAAAGGGGAATATAAACATTTTTGATAAAATTAAAGATTTACATGAGAAAGATTTCATTAGTCTATGTCTTTTATTGGGGAGTTGAGTCCATTGTTGTTAAGAGATATTAGGGAATAGTGATTGATGCTTCCTGTTATTTTTGATGTTATTTTTATGTTTGTGTGGGTATCTTCTTTCAGGTTTGTTGGAAGACTACTTTCTTGCTTTTTCTAGGGTGTAGTTTCCCTCCTTGTGTTGGCATTTTCCATCAATTATCCTTTGATTGGCTGGATTTGTGAAAAGATATTGTGTAAATTTGGTTTTATCATGGAATATCTTGGTTTCTCCATCTATGATGATTGAGAGTTTTGCTTGGTAAAGTAGCCTGGGCTTGCATTTGTGTTCTCTTAGAGTCGGTATGAGGTCTGCCCAGGATCTTCTAGCTTTTATCATCTCTGGTGAGAAGTCTGGTGTGATTCTGATAGATCTGCCTTTATAAGTTACTTGCACTTTTCCCTTTACTGCTTTTAATATTCTTTCTTTGTTTAGTGCATTTGGTGTTTTGATTATTATATGCTGAGAGCACTTTCTGTTCTGGTCCAGTTTGTTTGGAGTTCTGAAGGCTTCTTGTATGATCATGGGCATCTCTTTCTCTAGGTGAGGGAAATTTTCTTCTACTATTTTGTTGAAGTTATTTACTGGGCCTTTAAGATGTAATTCCTGGCTCTCATCTATACCTATAATCCTTAGGTTTGGTCTTCTTATTGTGTCCTGGAGTTCTTGGAAGTTTTGGGGTACCAGATTTATGCATTTTGCATTTTCTTTGACTGTTGAATCAATGTTTTCTATTGTATCTTCAGCTCGTGAGAGTCTTTTTTTATCTCTTTTATTCTGTTGTTGATGCTTGCTTCTATGACTCCTGAATTTTTTTCCAAGGTTTTCTATCTCCAGACATGTCTCACTTTGTGATTTACTGTTTCTACTTCCACATTTATATCCTGGATGATGTTGTTCAGTTTCTACGCTTCATTGTTTGTGTTTTCCTGTAATTCTTTAAGGAATTTTTGTGTTTCTTCTTTAAGGGCTTCTGCCAGTATTTCTTTAAGGGATTTTTGTGTTTCCTCTTTAAAGGCTTTTACCTGTAGACAGATGTTCTCCTGTATTTCTTTAAGGGAGTTATTTAAGTCTTTCTTGAAGCCCTGTATCAGCATCATGAGATATGACTTTAAATCCAGCTCTTCCTTTTCCCGTTTGTTGGGGTACTCAAGACTTGCTGTGGTGGGAGAACTGGGTTCTGATGTCGCCATGTGGCCTTGGTTTCTGTTGGTAGGGTTCTTGTGCTTGCCTTTCGCCATCTGATTATCTCTGGTGCTAGTTGTATTATTGTCTTTGGCTGGAGTTTTTTCCTCCTGTGGGCCTGTAAGCCTGTATCCTTACTCCTCTGAGCTCAGAAGTGAAAGCACTGCTGGGAGATCTCTCTCCTGGTGGGCTATGAACAGAAGGCTGTGGAGTCTCCTGGCTCCCTGGTGCAAATGGCAGCAGGAAGACTTCTGTCCCAGCTGCTCCGCTGATCTTTGGCTCTGTCTAGGATAGGAATTTTATAGCATTATCTTTGAAATGTTTAGTGTCTTGGGAAAGAAGGGACTTTAGTAAACATAAGAAAACTTGTTTATATAGATGTGCAAAATTTTAAATGTTTATTTGGAAACCTATCAAAAATGGACTAAGTAGTCCTTGTCCATGTTATATTATTTGCAAAGAACATAACATCACTTAATCAGGATTATAGACATAAGCAACTACCCCATATTTGCACCAACAAGAGCAAAAAACCAATGTGGCCCATGATATTCCTAAGCACAGTTGTGCTTTACTATTGATTAGCTCAGTTTATTTACAATGTTTCTGTTTCCTACTATTGCTGTTACTGAATTAATAATTATTCCATGTGCATAGTGTTCATACTTAAATGAGTACACTATTCATTGTGGATTATCAACTTAGGAAAAGAGATAAAATATTACATACAAATTGATCTGGCCCTTTGTGGACACTTGGGTGGCATCATCAGATCCTAAGAATATAGTTAGCAATTATGACTCATTTGTTTCCTCAAAAATTCTACAGTCACATTAGGTATGGGGTTAAGAGACACATGCTTTCCTACGATAGGCAAGACCCTGAGTTCAATCCCCAGTATGGCAAGCCAAAAAAAAAAAAAAAAAAAAAAAAAAAAAAAAAAAAAAAAAACCTTAATTACTAACAGGAAAACAACCATTACCATTTAAGTCCTTTTTTCACAGGAATGGCTAATAGTCTCTAGGAT
Organism: Apodemus sylvaticus; assembly: GCF_947179515.1. NCBI lineage: Eukaryota > Metazoa > Chordata > Mammalia > Rodentia > Muridae > Apodemus > Apodemus sylvaticus. The sequence continues at coordinate 33,810,395 of NC_067491.1, forward strand.
TGCAAAGAGGAGGAAATTGTGGTAGGATCAAGCATTGTTGTAGGATCAAGCACTTTTGTAAGTTAAGTAGGCAAAGTGTGGTAGAGATCTAATGAAGGGGAGAAAAATTCATTGATTGATTCATTCGTTGACTTATTAAAATGAAAAAAACAAAGATAACTTTTGAGATGATCCTGAAACAAGTACAAGATTCCATGAATATAGAAAGCCATTTAAAAGAGAATCCTAGACAGAGAGAAACCCCGAACAAAGAATTGTTTGAACATAAGATTTGTGAGTGAATGGCACTAAGAAATTATAAGTTTTGTTCTTAAACTACATTCCGCATAAAATTAATAATGCAATTGGAACTCAACATTTGTTGACTAAAGTTTTAATTTTTACAATGTGGCAAATTAATCATTACTATAGGTGGTGGAAAGTATTTCCTACCATGAAAGTATCTTTAATAACCCAGCTGGAGGCATTTCATACAGTTACAGAAGGCACCTGTCTAACCGTTAATTAACTAGCTATGTACAACTTAATGGAACATTCTCTTAATGTGGTTCCTATCTGGATTGAAATGACAGGGTTCTTTTCTACACGATCCCTTCGCTGTTGGTCTACAGCTTCTCTCAGATTGGCTCATTTATTTACTAGTTCTTTTGTTTTGGGGTTTGGTTTCTTATAATTTTATTCATCTACTCTTCTCCAGTACCAGGAAAACATGAATTCCATCCAGATATCAAGCAAGAAAATATTAATGCTATTGGATGTGGGGAAACAGTCATTTTTTTTCCCTGAATTGTCCTGAAGTAGAGTGTTTATCCAAAAATAGATTTCTTTCTATTTTGTACTTTTCCAATTTTTCTCTCAACAATTGTAATGTCAGTTATTTCTCTGTCTGTAGGTCACTTTTTTCTTCTGAACAAAAGTGCAAGAATAAAAGTTCCTAGTGCTATCCTGAAGAGAACAAAGAAAAGACATAAATTTCAGCAGACTTACAAATCCAAATGAAATCTCTGAACAGTGTCCCTTCTTGTTAACCATTTCTAATTTCCTATATTCCAAATCTTTAAAACATGTATATGAATGTGTTAGCTATAATGTTAGGTTAACATAAAAAAGACAAAGGAAATATTCATCAAATATATATTGAGCTTTAGTTACTTGTCTCTTACAAAAGATCCTATCAAAAGCAATTTAAGACTGCTAATTTAAGTGTTTATTTCAGCCTACAGTGCATCACTGTAGTAAATCAAAGCAGCAGGAACTTGAAGCTTCCTGGCACATTGCTTCCACCCAACAGGAAAAGAGAGTAATAACTGAATGTACTCAGCTCACCTTATATTTTTCACACAGTTAAAGTCCTTCCTGCCCAGGAAATGGTGCAACCCACAGAGGAGTGCTTTAAATGGGAAGTATCTCCAATGGGCTTATGAATTTGAACAGTTTGTCCCAAGTTTTTGTGCTGTTTGCAAAGTTATGGAAGCTCTGTGAAATAGAACCTGGCCTGAGGCAGTATGATGCTAGGGTGAGCTTTGAGGGTTTATACCTTTGCATGAATTCCTAGTTTTCCATCTTATGTGCAGGAAAAATAATATATATCAACCAGCTTCTACCTTCATGCCTCCTCTTCCAAACCGCGACTGCCGCAACATTTCTAGACTCCATCCCTTTGGAAACACAGTGTAAGATAAATCCTTTCTTCCTTATAAGTTGCTTTTGATTAAGGCATTTTAATCAGAGCAATACAAAAGTATCCCAATAGTGGTTTTTGGCTTTGGGGGGATTTTTGGTTTTTGCTTTTTGTTTTTTCAGTTTCAAAATAAGATCCTTGATATGGCTTCACAGAAAAAAGAACAAAGCAGGTTTGTGCTACAGAATTAAGTTGTCCATATCCTGAGGAATAGACCAATAACAATGTACAGATTGAACATTAATTGTAATCAGTGGAATATTTTTAAAGGGCAATGCTTTGTGTGTAAACCTCTGTGAGGGAATGATCAATTACTAGTGTTTGGCAGTATTTAAGGTTTCATTCATGTAAATATTTAACACCAACAGCAACATGCCTGTGTGTATCTCTCATGTTTTCTTCATGACCTTATTTATAGGAAATTTATGAACACATATTTACTTCAGTAACAAACTAAGGAAGTCATCTTCAAAGCAGCTTTATTAAACCAATGTCTATTAAATCTTGGGAAGCAATACAAGGAGTAAGATAAGTAACAATGAAAAGAGACTATCCCTTCCTGAATCTTCCTATGCAAGACCTGCTGTACTTCAGAAACTGTTCCCATCACTACCTCCTTTCAATAGATGATTAATAACTAGAGCATCTTCAGTCCATTTTTCATAAGATATTCTATCCTCCAACTTATATGTTATGAATTGAAAAGAATCTCTGATTGACTTTGCAGCAATTATTCTTGAAATATTCAAGAAACACCATGACTATGACTTTACTTCTTTTACATGGGGTGCTTTTTATTTTCATTGTTTAATGTTACCTGAATAACTTATGTTAGCAGTATAACAACTATTGTTAATTACTGCAGAATTGACATTTTTTAATTCATTAATTTATATCTGTATATCTGTGTAGGCATGTGTTTGTTACAGAATCACCAAGTCAAGCTATTTATTTTGTGTACTTAGAATTTTTTTTTGCAATACGGACGTTTGCAATACGGACGGTCTGTTATACAGACCTTTGTGAAAGTTTAACTAGGGAATATACTGCTATTAACTATAGTAACTGTGGTTTACCAGAGAGCACTTGAGCTCATTTCTCGTCTATAACTGAAATTTGTGTCCCTGAGCCAGAAGTTATTTTTATACAGATGGTTTAAAACAGAAAAATAAGTTTGCAGTAAAAAGCATGTATGCCTCTTCCAAGTGAATCTAACCATAAACACAAATAATAAAAAGGCACTAGAAATCCCATCCCTCCTAAGTAATTCATATTTAGTGAATTACTCTTTAGACTTGGTGAGGAAAAGAACATTATTTGATGGACATTATACTGAGCTTCAGGTTTCAAGGCCTTTTCTTTATTAACTATATATATATATATATATATATATATATATATATATATATATATATGTATATGTATATGTATATGTATATGTCTTTTTTCTCTACTTTTCCATAGGCACAAGTTATCTTCTTCTTTGGAGGTATCACAATTTTATTTAACACTGCTTTTTAATAAATTTAAAGACATTTTCCTTTTATGTGAATATAAAGAATGCTCAATATGAATCTTTGCCACTTATTTATCTCCTTAATAAGAATGGAAACTTTACATGCATTTCCACAAAAGCAATAACACAGAGCAAAAGAGCTCTACTAATCTCTTCTTCCACCAACAGCACATGAAACTGCCTCTTCTATCTATGATTTTATGAGAATATTTTCTCTCAGCTTTTCCAACCCTTCAAATAAAAATGCCTTATTAATTTTCACAAAAGCCACATGTTGGAATAGCTTCGATGACTTCCTTCTGGGGAACAAGAAAATGCTGCAGTCACACTGCCTCCTGTAACTTTCTTCATAGTATTAACACAATCTTATGCAACACCACACATTTGATATTTATTAACTTTCCCTTTCACAACAGCAATGCGATTCTGAGACAGTGAGCTCTTTGTCTGTTTCTCAGGTTTTTCATTTCTAGCAAATTGAGCAAGTTCTGGCAGGTGGTAGTGACTTGTGTGATTAAGACATCATGAATGTTAAATAGACTTACTTTTAAAATTATTAGTTTTAGATTACAACATTATAATATCATTTCCCCATACAGGTTTCTTTGTTCTCTTTCAGTATTGTGAAAGAGATATATTTTATATCTATAAATATTTGTACATTTATTAATCAGTGTCATAGGTGTTGCACAAATATTTCCCTAATGTTGTAAATCATACTGCTCAGACCATATACTATTACATGTATGTAAGTTTTCAAGGATATTTGGTATCAAATAACCAGTTAGGAAAGAGCATAGATTTTAACACAAGCAGTTTTTAATCTTTAGAAATGTTTGTTTCACTCTTTTTCTAAACTTTATTAGGTGCCAAACTATTATATAGATTTTCATGTTTTACTGGCATTGATATATATATATATATATATATATATATATATATATATCGTATACATATACATACACATATACATTATTGAATTAAAATTTATATGATGTATAAATTAATGTGCCAACTTTTATTCACTACGATATAGATTATAATGTATTTGAAATTGTGAAAAGGACCACCTTGGTTCTACAATGTTTTGAACAGGTTCTTGGCTTGCATTCTTACATATAATCTTGTGAAATATTCATTCATCTTTCAAATAATTTTATTTCAATTTATATTTTCATTGTTTCTAGATAAATATTTAAAGTTGAAATATTATATCTGTTCATGTCTTCCTCTATAAGACAGCATATCTCATATTTTTAAAATTATTTATGTGTGTGGACAGCAGTATATTACAGTTGTCTCATGAATAACTGGGATGGTTCTACACCTAAAGGTACTATGCTCAGAACGCCATTGCCAATGAAATATTTCATTGTTTTTGTTTTGTTTTTTATTGTTGTTGTTTTCTTTTTTTTAATTTATTGATATATTTATTTACATTTCAAATGATTTCCCCTTTTCTGGACCCCCACTCCCCGAAAGACCCATCAGTCCCCTTCCCTCCCCCTGTTTTCCCACCCAACCCTTCCCACTTCCCTGTTCTGATTTTGTTCAATACTGCTTCACTGAGTCTTTCCAGAAAAAGGGGCCACTCCTCCGTTCTTCTTGTACCTCATTTGATGTGTGGATTATGTTTTCGGTATTCCAGTTTTCTAGGTTAATATCCACTTATTAGTGAGGGCATACCATGATTCATCTTTTGAGTCTGGGTTACCTCACTTAGTATGATGTTCTCCAGCTCCATCCATTTGACTAAGAATTTCATGAATTCATTGTTTCTAATGGCTGAATAGTACTCCATTGTGTATATATACCACATTTTATGCATCCACTATTCTGTTGAGGGATATCTGGGTTCTTTCCAAGTTCTGGCAATTATAAATAGGGCTGCTATGAACATAGTAGAATTTAGTATCCTTATTACATGCTGGGGAATCTTTTGGGTATATTCCCAGGAGTGGTATAGCAGGATTTTCTGGAAGTGAGGTGCCCAGTTTTCAGAGGAACTGCCAGACTGATTTCCAGAGTGGTTGTACCAATTTGCAACCCCACCAGCAGTGGAGGAGTGTTCCTCTTTCTCCACATCCTGGCCAACACCTCCTGTCTCCTGAATTTTTAATCTTAGCCATTCTGACTGGTGTAAGGTGAAATCCCAGGGTTGTTTTGATTTGCATTTCCCTAATGACTAATAAAGTTGAGCATTTTTTAAGTTGTTTCTCCGCCATCCGAAATTCTTCAGGTGAGAATTCTTTGTTTAACTCTGTACCCCATTTTTTAATAGGGTTGTTTGGTTTTCTGGAGTCTAACTTCTTGAGTTCTTTATATATATTGGATATTAGCCCTCTCTCTGATGTAGGATTGGTGAAGATCTTTTCCCAATTTGTTGGTTGCCGATCTGTCCTTTTGATGGTGTCCTTTGCCTTACAGAAACGTTGTAATTTTATGAGGTCCCACTTGTCAATTCTTGATCTTAGAGCATATGCTATTGGTGTTCTGTTCAGAAACTTTCTCCCTGTACCGATGTCCTCAAGGGTCTTCCCCAGTTTCTTTTCTATTAGCTTCAGAGTATCTGACTTTATGTGGAGGTCCTTGATCCATTTGGATTTGAGCTTAGTACAAGGAGACAAGGATGGATCAATTCGCATTCTTCTGCATGCTGACCTCCAGTTGAACCAGCACCATTTGTTGAAAAGGCTATCGTTTTTCTATTGGATGTTTTCAGCCCCTTTGTCGAGGATCAAGTGGCCATAGGTGTGTGTGTTCATTTCTGGATCTTCAATCCTGTTCCATTGATCTGCCTGCCTGTCACTGTACCAATACCATGCAGTTTTTAACACTATTGCTCTGTAGTATTGCTTGAGGTCAGGAATACTGATTCCCCCAGACTTTCTTTTGTTGCTGAGAATAGTTTTAGCTATCCTGGGTTTTTTGTTATTCAAGATGAATTTGATAATTGCTCTTTCTAACTCTGTGAAGAATTGAGTTGGGATTTTGATGAGTATTGCATTGAATCTGTATATTGCTTTTAGCAAAATGTCCATTTTAACTATATTGATCCTGCCGATCCATGAGCATGGGAGGTTTTCCCATTTTTTGAGGTCTTCTTCCATTTCCTTCTTCAGAGTCTTGAAGCTCTTGTCATATAGATTTTACACATGTTTGGTAAGAGTCACCCCAAGATACTTTATACTGTTTGTGGCTATTGTGAAGGGGGTCATTTCCCTAATTTCTTTCTCAGCCTGCTTATCCTTTGAGTATAGGAAGGCCACTGATTTGCTTGTGTTGATTTTATAACCTGCCACTTTGCTGAAGTTGTTTATCAGTTGTAGGAGCTCTCTAGTGGAGTTTTTTGGGTCACTTAGGTAGACTATCATGTCATCTGCAAATAATGATGGTTTGACTTCTTCCTTTCCAATTTGTATCCCTTTGACCTCCTTATGTTGTCGAATTGCCTGAGCTAGTACCTCAAGTACAATATTGAAAAGATAAGGAGAAAGGGGGCAGCCCTGTCTTCTACTCCTCCTGGGTGAAATAGCTTCTTTTTGTTCCAGGGATTTCAGGTGTGTCACTAAGCTGCTAGTATATGCTCTCTCCATTTTCTTTTGGAGGCACTCAGGGCTATGAGTTTTCCTCTTAGCACTGCTTTCATTGTGTCCGAAAGATTTGGGTATGTTGTGTCTTCATTTTCATTAAATTCTAAAAAGTCTCTGATTTCTTTCTTTATTTCTTCTTTGGCCAAGGTGTCATTGAGTAGAGTATTGTTCAGCCTCCATGTGTATGTGGGCTTTCTGTTGTTTTTGTTGCTATTGAAAACCACTCTTACACCATAGTGATCTAATAGGAGGCATGGGATTAGTTCGATCTTCTTGTATTTGTTGAGGTCTTTCTTGTGACCAATTATATGGTCGATTTTGGAGAAGGTACCGTGAGGTGCTGAGAAAAAGGTATATTCTTTTGCTTTAGGGTGAAATGTTCTATAAATATCCGTCAAATCCAATTTGTCTAAAGCTTCAATTAGTTTTACTGTGTCCCTCTTTAGTTTCTGTTTTCCTGATCAGTCCATTGAGGAGAGTGGAGTGTTGAAGTCCCCCACAATTATTGTGTTAGGTGCAATGTGTGATTTGAGCTTTAGTAAAGTTTCTTTTACGAATGAGGGTGCCCTTGCATTTGGAGCATAGATGTTCAGAATTGAAAGTTCTTCTTGGTGGATTTTTCCTTTGACCAGCAAGAAGTGTCGCTCAGTGTCTCTTTTGATGACTTTAGGTTGAAAGTCGATTTTATCTGATATTAGAATGGCTACTCTGGCTCGTTTCCTGAGACAATTGGCTTGTAAAATTGTCTTCCAGCCTTTTACTCTAAGGTAGTTTTTGTCTTTGACATTTAGGTGTGTTTCCTGTATGCAGCAAAATGTAGGGTCCTGTTTCCTTATCCAGTCTGTTAGTCTATGTCTTTTTATTGGGGAATTGAGTCCATTGATGTTAAGAGATATTAAGGAATAGAGATTATTACTTCCTGTCATTTTTGATGTTATTTTTATATTTGAGTGATTATCTTCTTTTGGGTTTGATGAAGGAAGGTTACTTTCTTACTTTTTCCAGGGTGTTGTTTCCCTCCTTGTATTGGAGTTTTCCTCCTATTATTCTTTGTAGAGCTGGGTTTGTGGAAAGATACTGTGTAAATTTGGTTTTGTCATGGAATGTCTTGGTTTCTCCATCTATTGTGATTGAGAGTTTTGCTGGGTATAGCAGTCTTGGCTGACATTTGTGTTCTCTTAGAGTCTGCATGAGATCTGCCCAGGATCTTCTAGCTTTCATGGTCTCTGGTGAGAAGTCTGGTGTGATTCTGATAGGTCTTCCTTTATATGTTACTTGGCCTTTTTCTCTTACTGCCTTTAATATTCTTTCTTTGTTTAGTGCATTTGTGGTTTTAATTATTATATGGCGAGAGGTATTTCTGCTCAGATCCATTCTGTTTGGAGTTCTGTAGGCTTCTTGTATATCCATAGGTATCTCTCTCTTTAAGTTGGGAAAGTTTTCTTCCATAATTTTGTTAAAGATATATGCTGGCCCTTTCAGTTGTAAATCTTCACTCTCATCTATACCTATAATCCTTAGGTTTGGTCTTCTCATTGTATCCTGGATTTTCTGGATGTTCTTGGATACAAGCTTTTTGCATTTTGCATTTTCTTTGACTGTTGAGTCAATGGTTTCTATGGTATCTTCGGCATTTGAAATTCTTTCTTCCATCTCTTGTATTCTGTTGTTTATATTTGCATCTATGGCCCCTGATTTCTTCTCAAGGTTTTCTATCTCCAAAGTTGTCTCCCTTTGTGATTTCTTAGTTGTTTCTACTTCTGTTTTTAGATCCAGGATGGTTTTGCTCAGTTCCATCATTTGTTTGTGTTTTCCTGTAATTCTTTAAGAGATTTTTGTGTTTCCTCTTTCATGACTTCTGCCTCTTGACTCAAGTTCTCCTGCATTTCTTTAAGGCTTTTTTTTTTTTTTTTTTTTTTTTTTTTTTTTTTTTTGCGTTTCTTCTTTATTGGCTTCTATCTCTTGAGCCTTATTCTCCTGCATTTCTTTAAGTGATTTTTCTGTTTCCATTATACGGGTTTCTAGCTTATTCATGTTCCCCTGTATTTCTTTAAGAGATTCATTTATGTCCTTTTTGTGTTCTACTAGCAGCATCATGATCAGTGATTTTAAATCCAAATATTGTTTCTCTGGTGTGTTGGCATAACCAGGACTTGCTGATGTTGGAGAGTTTGGTTCAGATGCTGCCATATTTCTAGATTGCCTAGATTTCTGTTAGTAGCATTCCTGTGTTTGCCCTTTGCCATCTTGTTCTCTGGAGTTATTTGGTCTTGTCCCTGGCTGGTGTTTGGGCCTCCTGAGGGGCTCTGGGGCTATTACTGCAACACTATATGGCTGGGTTACCCCTGTAGCTGATTGCTGATGTGCTGTCTTCCTCTTGGGTGCCCTTGCAGCGCTAGTGTGCTTTGCCCCAGATTATGTCTGTGAACTATATGGAGCCCGTTTGCACCTTCAGGGAGTGCTGATGGTGTATGCTGCTGGGACCTTTTCTGCCTGCTGATCACTCTGATGGGCAGCTGATCTCCCAACCGGGTTGGTGCACACAAGACTAGCCTGGCTGCTCAGGCCCTCGGTCCAGGTAAAAGCCTGGGAGGCCAAGGTCCGAGCAAAGTTCCCCTCCGGCTATGACTGTTAATTGGGTCTGTCAGGTGGCCAGGATGGAGGGCATGTGCGCTTGCGCTCCCTGAAAGTGCAGGGAGAGTCTGCTGGGCTAACAACCTCCTGGGCGGGTTGACACACAGATGGCCCACCAAGCCGCCCAGTTCTTGGGGTCAGTCCAGGGCATGTTGGGGCCTAGACCCCCCGCTTTGTTAGCCTCAGGCTATGCCAGTTACGGCTTTGCCTGCTAGAGCTCTCTGGCGTCCTGTAGGCAAAATGGCGGCGCGCGCATTGGCAAGGGCAAAAAAACCTCCTGGCTGGGTTGGCAACCCGATGGCCCCCCGAACAGCCCAGGCCCTGGGTAAAGGCCAACGCCCGTCGGGCTTAGCCCCCCGCAATGTTGGCCTCGGGTTATGTTTGTGTACTTCAGTCTGTCCGATCTCTCTGGAGTCCGAAACCAAGATGGAGGCGAGTCTTTCATGACTGGCGGGAAGCAGAGGTCTGATGTGTCTTCTGTGCGGTGAAAGGCACCGTAAATCCGCAGGTGCTTGCAGCCCGGCTGGCCAGCGAAGGTCAGTGGTCGTGGGCGCAGGGCCTAACTGGAACCTGTGTCGCGTTGGTTCCACTGCTGATGGCCCTTCGGCTGGACCAGTCACTGCTGCACTGCAGCCACCACTGCCTATGCTCTCTGTTGTTTTCTTTTTAAAATCGCATTTATGTAAATACATGCCAAATGTTGTCCCCCTCAACCAGTCCCCCTCACAGGGTTCCTCCTCCCACCCCTCTCTCCTTCTCCCCTATGAGGGTGTCCCCGATGATTCCCCCACCCTAGTGCATCAAGCTCTGCAGGATTAGTCATACTCTCTTTTACTGAGGCCAAAGAAGGCAACACTCTGTTGCATATATGATGAGGCCCAAGTATGCTCTTTGGTTGGTAGCTCAATCTCTACAAACTCCCAGGAGTGCAAGTTAGTTGATATTGTTGCTTCTTCTGTATGGTTGTCATCTTGCCCTAATTCTTCCATAGGCCTCCCCAACCTCTATCCAGTGTTTGACTGTGGGTATCTATCTATATCTGTCACAGTCAGCTGCTGGGTGGAGATTCTTATGATAGGCTCCTGTCTGCAAGCGCAATATAGTATCACTAATAGTGTCAGGGATTGGTTTGGGCCCATGGGATGACTCTCAAGTTTAGTCTGGTCACTGGTCATCCATTCCTTCAGTCTCTGCTCCATCTTTGTCCCTGCATTTCTTTCAGATAGGACCAATTTTTGGTCATGTCTTTTCTGTTTCCCAACTCTTCTTCATTATATATAAAACACTATTTTATTTTTCATTTTATTTATTTATTTATTCATTCATTCATTCACTTTTCATTCTGATCACTGTTCCCCTCCTCAGAATTCTCCCCTTACATGGTCCCTCCCTCATTTCTCTTTTCCTTCTCCTCTGAGAGGTTGGAGGATACCCCGTGCGATTCCTCACACCCCGGCACATTAAGTCTCTGCAGAGCAACAGAGCCAGAGGGAAATCATATTTTAAATACTTGGGTTGGCAGCTCTTAGAACCATATATTACAAGGTCACAACAAATTATGATGTTTCATGAAATAAAATAATGAATGAATGTTTAGTAAAGTAATCTTAAGAAATATATTTTCCTTCATTTCAAACATCTATGTTTTTCCATTTTTCTCTTCACAGCACTAGATATTGAACTAATGGGTTCATTTCTATCTATTTAGTGACTCTTCATTGCATCTGTTTATGAATCTAGTTAACCAAACAAAGGCTCCTGTGTAAAATATTGTTTACATAAAATTGACAACTACAAAAAGAACTACTCATTTACATTTACCTTGAGACTAAAAACTGTCTCTTCTTTTATTAATAGATCAGTAACCATAATAGCATATTTGTAACTCTGAAGGTTAAGATCATGTACTTACTATCTCTATGAAAAGTATACTTAACAAATATTATACAATTATGGATAAATCATCTTTCCAAATTTCAGAGTGATATTCTTCCTCTGTACAATAAATGTTCTCTCTTTCTGTACATATTATAAAACCTAAGTTTGAAAATGAAGAGTAGATGAGAAAAAAGTGAGCAGATTAAATTAAGATAATCCTATCTAGACTACAACTAGACAAAATGATTTCTCTTTATTCTTAATGGAAGAAGGAAAAATTATATACTATGATGTTTGGCAGCTCTCAAATGTTGATTTACTAATTGTTTTGTTGTTGTTAATCTAAAGCTTAATTTGTAAATGGTCATCAAATATATGAAAATAAACGTGATACTACAGTGTTTCACATTGTTTGGAGAAACACAATAAGACAAATATTTAAGAGGGTGGAAAGACTGCTCTATTAAAATCTGTTTGACACTCACTCAACATTCTATTTCATTAACTTCTAGCCTTTTAATGGTCATTAAAAGTTCCATAACTTGTCCATTGATGAGAGGAATTTTTAATAATGAAGCAAGTTTTCCCACAGGTGCTTCTAAGCCAATCAACTGTTACTAGAGATAATGATTACCAAAATCTGTGCTCAGAACCAACATGGGAAAATCCTGAGTAAGAAGAAAACTAAATTGTAGCTTTCTGAGCATTTCTGAAAGGACCTTAAGTTTAATATGTGATAGGACCACTGGGTCCCGATTGCTGAATTGATTACAGTCTTTCTGATACTTCAATTTCTTTATGTGCTATTTAAGCTCACAAATATAAACCATAATTCCTGCACTGGTATATTGCTATGATCTGAATGAATCTTCCTGTATAATTTTCACTAATCATTTTATGCCCCCATCTGTGCAAAAGATGACTTGATATTATCAACTAACCATCTGTACATTTATGGAAATATGCAAAGAGCCTGCATATGTGTAATCAGCCACATCCCTTTCTACTTCATGCAAATTTCACTATGAGAGACAGTATATAAGTATTTTAAATTGCCTTTCCTATATTGTTAGGATACATGAAGTAACTTTCACAATTGAGCTACATGATATCATCATCAGACATAATGTTTCAAAATGACATTGTGAGAGAAATGTTTTGAAAATTAACTAACAAAATACAAAACAAACTGAAAGCAGAGCTGTACTAAATTAATGGCTTTGCCTCCAACTTTCTCTTGGGAGACAAAGTAATTTCTGCCATTTTATACTCATGATATTTATTCAAGCTGGCATTCGATAATATAGATATATGAGATAGAAAGATAGATAGATAGATAGATGATACATAACATAGATAGATACATAGATAGATACATAGATAGATACATAGATTAGATATAGATGTAGATATACATATAGATATACATATAGATATCCCCATTATATTAAGATGCTATGAAGATGCTATTCCTCTAAAAAATGAAGGAAACATTTTCAAGATGAAATCTAGAATTTTGATAATTTTTAAAGAAGATCTGTGATGGAGATGAATTCCTAGTTTCCTCCTGCCTGAACACTTTTCTCATGAGTGCCCAGGCTCATAGATTAAACAAATGTGCATTTTCCATAAGAGTTTCTATTTGTGCATCTTTTTACACAACATTTTCTTCTGTCATTTGAAATATTTGAATATACTTGACAACTGACATCACTTATTTTTTTTTCTAAAGTTTGACTATATTTTAGTCTGCAAGGCTTTCCTTAATGAGATTTACTCAATAGTCTGCATAATTTAACAATCAGCTTGGGTGTTAAGTTGATTGTGCTGCATATTTGAATACTTAAGGTTTTATGTATTTTTGATTGAGACTCCTACTATAATGAGCCACACAAATTGTTTTTGTTTTAACAAAGTACCAGAACCTTAGCAGTGAAAGGTTATGAGAATATTCTGCAAGCTCATCTGTGTCCATGTGTGTCCATGTGCTTCTGTATTGGGAGTGAAATTGTGCTGTTGTTTAAGTTATATAAGTTATATAAGGGAGAATATAGGCTTTACTTGTTTCCTTTGAATAAAACTGGTTAGTTGATTTTTTTTAAAGTTTGAAATCCCAATCATTTGTGAGGGGATTAATGTTTTAGTAGTTGATCTCCTACATGTGTTTATGGGTGTATGTCTGGTATATGTAAAGATGCAATAAGTTGATTTTATCATGATATGCTGACCTCCACATGGTAAACTATTCCATCTTTGTCTTGTGAAGGCAAACGTAGTTAGTTGATCTGCACCTCATTCTCTCAAACGTGGCAGCCAAGAGACCATATCTCAGGCTTGTCACATTTAGAAAACCCCAATATTTAGACTAATGCAATAAGAAATATTATAAGTATTTATTATTATTTATCTATATTCATGTGAGTACAGTTTCCTACAGAGACCAAATGAACTAGATCTAGATCCAAATTCAGAGTTTCTTATGACCCATCTCACATGAATGTTAGGAATCCAACTTGGATCCTCTGCAAGAATTGTATATGTTCCTAACTGATGAGCCATCTCCCTAGGTCCTAAAAAATCTGTTTTAATATTTCATCCAGCATAAGTTTTAATTTCTTCTCACAATCCATGGAAAAGCAGTAAAATAAACATATAAACTTGGAAAGTAGAGGTGAAAGATTAAGTGTTGAAAGTTATCTTTAGCTCCAAAGAACATGCTGTACTTATGGGAGCTACATAAGACCATATCTCAATAAACAGTGTGTTCATTTATTCCACATAAGAGAAAACTCATTTGAAGGAGAAAAGCAATTATCTCAAGAGACTAGGAGAAATGTTTGATGAGTCAAATGTTTAAAATGTGCACATTTTGAAAACATAGAATGGAAAGGGAACTCCTCAAATTGAGTGGGCTATCTCTAACAAGTCCAAAACTAATATTATGAGTAATTGTAAAACATGCCATTTCACTGTTGTTTAGAACAAGACACAGAATCTTTCCTAAAGAAACATTTATGAGTTCCAGGCGGCGGCAGCGGCAGCAGTGGCTGCTCCAGCTGAAGGGCCATCAGCAGTGGAACCAAGGCGTCACAGGGACCAGTTAGACCCTGCGCCCACGACCACTGACCTTCGCTGACCAGCTGGGCAGCAAGCAGCTGCAGCTGTGCGGCGCCTTTCCTGCACGGAGGCCACTTCAGAACTCGGCCTCCCACCAGTCAGGAGAGGTGCATCCATCTTGGTTCTGTACTCAAGGGATCGGACAGACTGAGGTACACAAACATAATCCGAGGCCAACACCGCGGTGGTCTGAGCCCGACGGGTGTTGGCCTGCACCCAGGCCTGGGGCGGGTCGGGGGGCCATCGGGGTGCCAACCCAGCCAGGAGGTTTTTTGCCCAGGCCTGCGAGTGCACCGCCGCCATTTTGCCTGCAGGACGACAGAGAGCTCAGGCGGGCAGACCTGTAACAGGCATAGCCTAAGGCTAACAAAGCGGGGGTCCAGGCCCCAAAAGGCACAGGACTGACCCCAAGAACTGGGCGGCTTGGTGGGCCATCTGTGAGTCAACCCGCCCAGGTGATTGTTAGCAAAGCAGACTCTCCCGGCGCTTTCAGGGAGCTCGGGCGCACACGCCCGCCATCCTAGTCACATGGCAGACCCAATTAACAGTCATAGCCCTAGGGGAACTTTGCTCGGACCTTGGCCTCCCAGGCTTTTGCCTGGACTCAGGGACTGGGCGGCCAGGCTAACCTTGTGTGCGACAGCCCGGTTGGCGGATCGGCTGCCCAGCAGAGTGAGCAGAACACAGGGGAGGTCACAGTAGCATACACCATCGGCACTCCCTGGGAGTGCACACAGGCTCCATCTGCTCCACAGACACAATCTGGGGCAAGGCCTCAGGCAGAAGCCCTTAGCTCTACTCTTTCCGCTTCCGGATCCAGATCAGTCTGGGCGGCAGCATTACATCTCCAAGTCCTGCAAGTGGCTAGCTGGGCTTCCGGGCGGCCAGCTGGGAGAAGTCAGTGTGCTCCAGCGAATCCAGCGGGCCCCAGCAGGAGCCTTCGGGTGCCTGCTTTGGGATCTGAACAGCCTGGGCAGCAGCACACTGTCTACAAGCAGTGCAAGAGGTAAGCTGTGCACCAGAGGCCAACTGGGAAGGGGCAGCTTGCACTGGTGAGTCCAGCACTGACAAGACAAACTAAGACCAGTGAGAACTAGATGGCAAAAGGCAAACGCAGGAATGTCACTAACAGAAATCAAGGCAATATGGCAACATCTGAACCCAATTCTCCTCTACCAACAAGTCCTGGATACCCCATCACACCAGTAAAACAAGATTTGGATTTAAAATCACTGCTCATGATGCTGGTACAGGAACACATGAACGTCATACATAAAGAAATTCAGGAGAAAATGGATCAAAAGTTAGAAGCCCTTGCAAGGGAAACACAAAAATCATTGAAAGAAATCCAGGAGAATACAAAAGCCAACAAGGAGGAAATGCAAAAAACACTTAAAGAAATACAGGAGAACTTTGCTCAACAGGCTGAGGTCATGAAAGACGAAACACAAAAATCTCTTAAAGAAATACAGGAGAACGCTGGTCAACAGGCTGAGGTCATGAAAGACGAAACACAAAAATCTCTTAAAGAATTACAGGAAAACACAAACATGCAAGTGAAGGAGCTAAGCAAAACCATCCAGGATCTAAAATCAGAAGTAGAAACAACTAAGAAAACTCAAAGGGAGACAACTTTGGAGATAGAAAGCCTTGGGAAGAAATCAGGGGACAGAGATGCAAATATCAACAACAGAATACAAGAGATAGAAGAAAGACTCTCAGATGCTGAAGATTCCATAGAAACCATGGACTCAACAGTTAAAGAAAATGCAAAATGCAAAAAGCTTGTAACCCAAAATATCCAGGAAATCCAGGACACAATGAGAAGACCAAACCTAAGGATTATAGGCATAGATGAGAGTGAAGATTTACAACTTAAAGGGCCAGCAAACATCTTCAATAAAATTATGGAAGAAAACTTCCCTAACCTAAAGAGAGAGATGCCCATGAATATACAAGAAGCCTACAGAACTCCAAACAGACTGGACCAAAACAGAAATACTTTCCGTCACATAATAATCAAAACACCAAATGTTCTAAACAAAGAAAGAATACTAAAGGCAGTAAGAGAAAAAGGCCAAGTAACATATAAAGGAAGACCTATCAGAATCACAGCAGACTTTTCACCTGAGACTATGAAGGCTAGAAGGTCCTGGGCAGATCTCATGCAGACTCTAAGAGAACACAAATGCCAACCAAAACTACTATATCCAGCAAAACTCTCAATCACCATAGATGGAGAAACTAAGATATTTCATGACAAAACCAAGTTTACCAATATCTATCCACAAACCCGGCCCTAAAAAGGATAATAGGAGGACAACACCAATACAAGGAGGGAAACTTCACCCTGGAAAAAGCAAGATAGTAACCTTTCATCAAACCCAAAAGAAGTTAAGCATTCAAATTTAAAAAATAACGTCAAAAATGATAGGAAGTAACAATCACTATTCCTTAATATCTCTTAACATCAATGGACTTAATGCCCCAATAAAAAGACACAGACTAACTGAATGGATACGTAAACAGGACCCTACATTTTGCTGCTTACAGGAAACACACCTCAGGGTCAAAGACAAACACTACCTTAGAGTAAAAGGCTGGAAGACAATTTTACAAGCAAATGGTCTCAGGAAACAAGCTGGAGTAGCCATTTTAATATCAGATAAAATTGACTTTCAACCCAAAGTCATCAAAAGAGACCCTGAGGGACACTTCTTGCTGGTCAAAGGAAAAATACAAAAAGAAGAACTGTCAATCCTGAACATCTATGCACCAAATGCAAGGGCACCCTCTTTCGTAAAAGAAACTTTATTAAAACTAAAAGCACACATTGCACCTAACACAATAATTGTGGGTGACTTCAACACTGCACTTTCCTCAATGGACCGATCAGGAAAACAGAAACTAAACCGGGACACAATGAAACTAATTGAAGCTTTGGACCAATTAGATTTAACAGATATATATAGAACATTCTATCCTAAAACAAAAGAATATACCTTTTTCTCAGCACCTCATGGTACCTTCTCCAAAATCGACCATATAATTGGTCACAAGACAGACCTCAACAAATATAAGAAGATCGAACTAATCCCATGCCTCCTATCTGATCACTATGGAGTAAAAGTGGTCTTCAATAGCAACAGAAACAACAGAAAGCCCACATACACGTGGAAACTGAACAATACTCTACTCAATGATACCTCGGTCAAGGAAGAAATAAAGAAAGAAATTAAAGACTTTTTAGAACACAATGAAAATGAAAACACAACATACCCAAATCTATGGGACACAATGAAAGCAGTGCTAAGAGGAAAACTCATAGCCCCGAGTGCCTCCAAAAAGAAAATGGAGAGAGCATACATTACCAGCTTAATGACACACCTGAAAGCCTTAGAACAAAAAGAAGCTATTTCGCCCAGGAGGAGTAGAAGGCAGGAAATCATCAAACTCAGGGCCGAAATCAATCAAGTAGAAACAAAGAGAACCATACAAAAAATCAACAATACCAGGAGCTGGTTCTTTGAGAAAATCAACAAGATAGATAAACCCTTAGCCAGAATGACCAAAGGGCACAGAGAAAGTATCCAAATTAACAAACTTAGAAATGAAAAGGGAGATATAACAACGGAAACTGAGGAAATCCAAAAAATCATCAGATCCTACTTCAAGAGCCTATACTCAACACAACTGGAGAATCTGGAGGAAATGGACAATTTCCTTGACAGATACCAAATACCAAAATTAAATCAGGACCAACTAGACCATCTAAACAGTCCCATAATGCCTAAAGAAATAGAAGGAGTCATAGAAAGTCTTCCAACCAAAAAAAGCACAGGACCAGATGGCTTCAGTGCAGAATTCTACCAGACCTTCAAAGAAGAGTTAACACCAATACTCTTCAAACTATTCCACAAAATAGAAACAGAAGGAACACTACCCAATTCCTTCTACGAAGCCACAATTACGCTGATACCAAAGCCACACAAAGATCCAACAAAGAAAGAGAACTTCAGACCAATTTCCCTTATGAACATCGATGCAAAAATACTCAATAAAATTCTTGCCAACCGAATCCAAGAACACATCAAAACGATCATCCACCATGATCAAGTAGGCTTTATCCCGGGAATGCAGGGTTGGTTCAATATACGGAAATCCATCAATACAATCCACTACATAAACAAACTCAAAGAACAAAACCACATGGTCATTTCATTGGATGCTGAAAAAGCATTTGACAAAATTCAGCATCCCTTCATGCTTAAAGTCTTGGAGAGAACAGGAATTCAAGGCCCATACCTAAACATAGTAAAAGCAATATACAGCAAACCGGTAGCCAGCATCAAACTAAATGGAGAGAAACTTGAAGCAATCCCACTGAAATCAGGGACCAGACAAGGCTGCCCCCTTTCTCCTTATCTTTTCAATATTGTACTTGAGGTACTAGCTCGGGCAATTCGACAACATAAGGAGGTCAAAGGGATACAAATTGGAAAGGAAGAAGTCAAACTATCATTATTTGCAGACGACATGATCGTCTACCTAAGTGACCCAAAGAACTCCACTAGAGAGCTCCTACAGCTGATAAACAACTTCAGCAAAGTGGCAGGTTATAAAATCAACTCAAGCAATTCAGTGGCCTTCCTATACTCAAAGGATAAGCAGGCTGAGAAAGAAATTAGGGAAATGACCCCCTTCACAATAGCCACAAACAGTATAAAGTATCTTGGGGTGACTCTTACCAAACATGTGAAAGATCTGTATGACAAGAACTTCAAGACTCTGAAGAAGGAAATGGAAGAAGACCTCAAAAAATGGGAAAACCTCCCATGCTCATGGATCGGTAGAATCAATATAGTTAAAATGGCCATTTTGCCTAAAGCACTATACAGATTCAATGCAATACCCATCAAAATCCC
Source organism: Apodemus sylvaticus (assembly GCF_947179515.1). Classification (NCBI taxonomy): domain Eukaryota; kingdom Metazoa; phylum Chordata; class Mammalia; order Rodentia; family Muridae; genus Apodemus; species Apodemus sylvaticus. The sequence continues at coordinate 33,829,739 of NC_067491.1, forward strand.
AACTCAATTCTTCACAGAGTTAGAAAGAGCAATTATCAAATTCATCTGGAACAACAAAAAACCCAGGATAGCTAAAACTATTCTCAGCAACAAAAGGAAATCTGGGGGAATCAGTATCCCTGACCTCAAGCAATACTACAGAGCAATAGTGTTAAAAACTGCATGGTATTGGTACAGTGACAGGCAGGAGGATCAATGGAACAGGATTGAAGATCCAGAAATGAACCCACACACCTATGGCCACTTGATCCTCGACAAAGAGGCTGAAAACATCCAATGGAAAAAAGATAGCCTTTTCAACAAATGGTGCTGGTTCAACTGGAGGTCAGCATGCAGAAGAATGCGAATTGATCCATCCTTGTCTCCTTGTACTAAGCTCAAATCCAAATGGATCAAGGACCTCCACATAAAGCCAGACACTCTGAAGCTAATAGAAAAGAAATTGGGGAAGACCCTTGAGGACATCGGTACAGGGAGAAAGTTTCTGAACAGAACACCAATAGCGTATGCTCTAAGAGCAAGAATTGACAAATGGGACCTCATAAAATTACAAAGTTTCTGTAAGGCAAAGGACACCATCAAGAGGACAAATCGGCAACCAACAAATTGGGAAAAGATCTTCACCAATCCTACATCAGATAGAGGGCTAATATCCAATATATATAAAGAACTCAAGAAGTTAGACTCCCGAAAACCAAACAACCCTATTAAAAAATGGGGTACAGAGTTAAACAAAGAATTCTCACCTGAAGAACTTGGGATGGCGGAGAAGCATCTTAAAAAATGCTCAACTTCATTAGTCATTAGGGAAATGCAAATCAAAACAACCCTAAGATTTCATCTTACACCAGTCAGAATGGCTAAGATTAAAAATTCAGGAGACAGCAGGTGTTGGAGAGGGTGTAGAGAAAGAGGAACACTCCTCCACTGCTGGTGGGGTTGCAAATTGGTACAACCACTCTGGAAATCAGTCTGGCGGTTCCTCCGAAAACTGGGCACCTTACTTCCAGAAGATCCTGCTATACCACTCCTGGGCATATACCCAGAAGACTCCCCACCATGTAATAAGGATACATGTTCTGCTATGTTCATAGCAGCCCTATTTGTAATTGCCAGATGCTGGAAAGAACTCAGGTATCCCTCAACAGAAGAGTGGATGCAAAAAATGTGGTATATCTACACAATGGAGTACTATTCAGCCATTAGAAACAATGAATTCATGAAATTCTTAGGCAAATGGATGGAGCTAGAGAATATCATACTAAGTGAGGTAACCCAGACTCAAAAGGTGAATCATGGTATGCACTCACTAATAAGTGGATATTAACCTAGAAAACTGGAATACCCAAAACATAATCCACACATCAAATGAGGTACAAGAAGAAAGGAGGAGTGGCCCCTGGTTCTGGAAAGACTCAGTGAAACAGTATTCAGCAAAACCAGAACGGGGAAGTGGGAAGGGGTGGGTGGGAGGACAGGGGAAGAGAAGGGGGTTTGCGGGACTTTCGGGGAGTGGGGGGGGGGCTAGAAAATGGGAAATCATTTGAAATGTAAATAATTTATATCGAATAAAAAAAAGAAACATTTATACCTCAGAACATTAAATATTTTAGGTATTAATCAAAGGAGAATGACTAAAATATAGCTATTAGGAAACAATAGGAGAATGTTGTCTCTGTCCACAGATAATATAATAGAGGTCATTAAAAATGATCAGCCTAAACATTCTTATTTGAATTAGTTACTCAAACATAGAGATTTGCCTTACAGAAACATACAACAAAATATTTTGTCAGAGGACCTTAAATGGGGCATATATTACTTACAGAAATAAGGTGAAGAATTAGTATACATGTTATACTTCCTAATTTTAAGTAAATGAGTTTTTATTTCATATGTTAAGATTTTAAAATTTTGTAAGATTCTAATGTTTTGTATTTTTGCTCAATTACTTAACCTAGTGATATAAAATTTTATTAGATTAGTGTATGTACTTTTCTGATAGCGTATGTAACTGGCCTCTAAATCTTAAAAATAAATTCAAAAAAACATTTAAATAAACACCCAGAAAGAGTCTGATTAGTATATGGGCTAGAACTCCTTGGCAGGCATCCTGGCTACACATGTTATTTATCATATGCTGTTTTAATTATAGAATAAGAAATATTTGGTTACTTTAAATGCCATTAAAGGCATCTATGTTTCAGCCCCCAAGACTTCTAAATATTCATAGTACAGAGGATGGCCTTGTCAGGCTTGAATGGGAGGAGAGGCCCTTGATCCTGTGAAGTTTCAATACCCCAGTATAGGGGAATGCAAGGGTGGGGAGGTGGGAGTGGGTGGGTGAGTGGGTGGAGGCACACCCTCATAGAAGCAGGGGGAAGGCATGGAATAGGGGGTACTGGGAGGTGACTGGGAAAGGGGTAACATTTGAAAAGTAAATAAAATAGTCAAAAAGAAATGTAAATGAAGAAATTATCTAATTTTAAAAAAAAGGTATCTATGTTAACCCCCTACAACCACATAATATTTGATTTACATGTAGTGAAAAGTTTCTGTTTTAAATTATAAGGATATCTTTTGATATTTGCAAGGGTTGAAAATAAGAAATTATGAAGAAATTGATATTTCACATCCCTTTAGAGATATGCTATCTTGCCACAATATCATATATATGAGTAGGGTAAAAACAGCATGCACTCTGGTTTGGATACAAAAATTAGTTATTACTGACAAATTATCAGATGTCCTAGCACCATATTGGTGCTGGATAACTGAACTTCAATTTCTACATATCAACATGTCCTTACATGCTGAATGATGGACAAAGATATCCTGAAAATGTGTAGCAACAAAAGAAATCTGACGTTAGAAAAGCCTTAGACTTACAGAGATGTAGCTACCAGACTGTATGCTTCTTTCTCTGGAGAGAAAAAGACACATAATCTCCACTACAAAATCATTGGCAATGGACAGGAGACATCTGTCTCTCTGCTATGCTAGAATATAAATAAACATAAATAAATTTAGCTGCTAATGGCTAAACATGATGTAATGTGGGAGTGTCATGCATGGTTAGCTACTGGTAATGCGAAGACATTTTTACACTATGCTCTTAAGATCCAGCACATAAATTAGAAGTAGAAAACCTCCACCTACACTCAACAAAGAAAGCTTCATTTATGAAGCACAGATAAACCCTGATTGTTCAAAGAAATTTATGCTGCAGTTAAGGGGGATTTTTTCCATTGATAATTGATAAGATTTCTGAAGCCTAGACACAATCTCCAATAATTTAAAATTAATCAATATCATTAAATGAATATTGAATAAATGCTGACTACTTATGTTATAAAGATGAATTGGGCATTGTCCTTATTAACTAAGAGCCCAATAATGATCGTGAAGGTTGGGCTGTGGAAGAAACTTAATTGATATCTTGCAGTAAAAAGTAACTTTGGTGGTAGTTAAAACTATGAGCAATAAAAGGTAACTTAAGTGGTGGTTAAAACTACAGATGCTGGATAGAGACTCATTTCTTGAGGTATGGCTTATGTGGCTTAAACTTAATGAGCTTTACTTCATTCTTAATAATGACCTGGAATTGAGAGTTGATCCATGAATAATTTTTAGAATATTATGTATCCTAATAGAAAACACACTGTATATTTTAGCTACTATTCTTTATTAAAATATTGCAATACATCTATTCCCACCATTATTGTGCTTTTGAAATTTTCTTCACAGAATATAATACTGTGTAAAATTGTCATACATTGGTATGTGCAACTGTATTGAGTGACTAACTGTATAGTATATACATAGATATACTGACTTATTTTTAAAGATATTTCCATTTTTATTATGACTTATATAAAAAAGACAATGCTCATTTTTGTTTTCCTAGATATAAATCACTGAAAAATGATCATGCATAATAAGGTATAATCCAAGAAACATGGAATAAAATCACCTTGCACTATAAGATAGGGTCCAAAGTCTTGTGAATTTCCAAAGGGTATCTGTATTTAAAAAAAAAAAAAACCATAAAAATGTTTCTAATGTGCTTTAAAAAAAAAAAAAACTAAGATTGGCTTGGAAGCTATGATGAAATAATTTTGCAAAGGACCATAAATACAATTGTAAGAAATTGAAATTTCTTTTTTAACTTGTGTGTGTGTGTGTGTGTGTGTGTGTGAGAGAGAGAGAGAGAGAGAGAGAGAGAGAGAGAGAGAGTGTTTGTGTCTGACTCATAGTGTACCTACAGAAGGTGCTTGTCTCAGTTCCCCTGGATCTGATGGTTTCAGATGATTGTAAGCTGACTGTCATGGCTGTAACCCAAACATAGATTCTATGAAAGTGCAATCAGCTCTCTTAACTGTTGAACCATCTCTCCAGCCTAAAGGTTCTTCTTTTAATAAGAGCACCATAATAATATCACTGTAATGGGAATAAAAGAGATGACACTGCAGTAGGTGGGAATGGAAGTCAGCATATCTGGAAAGAGTCGGTATAAAGGGGAGGGGGAATAAGAGAAAAACCTATTGTATAAAATTCTCAAATGACTGAATCATAGTAGGAGAAATAAATAAGGAGATCCAAGATGGTAGGGTTAGCTGGGTTTTATGTGTAAAAACTAGGTAAGCAGGGGCTGGAGAGTTGGCTCAGTGGCTAAGAGCACTGACTATTCTTCCAATAGGTCATGAGTTCAAATCCTAGCACCCACATGGTGGCTCGCAACCATCCGAAAAGAGAAAAGACATCTGATGCTTTCTTCTGGTGTCTGAAGACAGTTACAGTGTACTGACATATAATAAATAAATAAATCTTTAGAAACTAGGTAAGCAATATCATGAAATCACTGAAGAGAATATAGAGCAGAATCAGAGAACAGAATACATATACAGTTATAATAAAGCATTATAAAATAAATTTTACGTTTTTACAGATAACATGTACAATGCTGGCAAGCACACATGGGCAAAGATGGTAATAATAAAGTCAACAGACTTTAATGATTTAGATTGCACAACAGATATATACTTGACTCACTCAGATTAAAGCATTTACATCAACTGCTGGTAATTGTCCACAGACATCCAAATAATTCTCTAAAGAGCTAAGTATTTAAGGCAGTGATCGAAGTCAATCTCTCTAGATGCAGGCAGTGTACAATTTACACAGAGCTAGGGTATCTGCCTCCATAAAGAATTAAAGAAACAGGAGGAATGGAACTAGTGTTTTGTCTTAAAACATGCAAATGACCTTATCACACATCGCCAGCTGTGTATTACTGTAATTTGTGTATTACTCAATTAGAAGAATGGTTTGTGAACCCCTTAAGATTATTAAAGCTAAACCACAGTCTTCAAAACTTAAATGTGGAAAAAGAAAAGAGCCCAGCATATTCACGTAAGTAAGAACTTTCAGTAAAAAATAAAGAAATCTGTGTTTATAAAGCTTGGAAAACATCACAATAAAAGCCTATCTGGCAATGTATTTATCAAAACAAAGCACTAAAATAGCTTTTCATTGGAAAGAAAGCACAATGTTTCAGAGTAAAGAATCTCCCTTGTCTTTTAGGATTTAGCCTCAGTAGCTGAAAACAATAATAAGAAGCTCTTGGAAGTTAGAGTGGGATTTATAGTCTCTAGATCTACCTAGGGAATGGCTTTCTATGGAAGAAAAACAAGAATAACTTTGAAAAAGAATAACCTAAAGATGAGTTTATATAACATTAGCCATTTAGCTCTAGGTCTAGAGACATCAATGGCATTGTTCGTAATAAGTTATCTTTGGGAATGGAGTAATGGCACTGCAGGTAAAGTGCTCTCTAAGCAAGCATGAAGGCTTCAACTGGAATCGCCAGGACCTACTAAATATCAGTCATTGTAAAGTGTGTGTAATCACAGATTCCACAGTGAGATGAGAGGTGGAGACAAGGGAACCCCTAGAATAACAGGCTAGTCAGCTTTTGTACATATGCGTGTGTGTGTGTGTGTGTGTGTGTGTGTGTGTGTATGCGCGCGCACACACATATATTTATGTGTCTGTGTGTGTCTGTGTGTGTGTGTGTATGTGTGTGTGTGTGTATGTGTCAGGTTTCCAATAACGTAAAATGCAAGAAATGGTTTTCCTCTAGCCTCCATGATGTGTGTAGGCATGAGCACACCTGTTACGGCATGGACACCCCTGCACTCAGTACTCACACAAATGTTTACAGTCCTGCTCTCTCTCTTGCACACACATGTGCACACATACTACACACACACACACACATTACACACATGGATATTTTCTAAGTGACTGTTTAATCAAGGCTTCAGAATCTGTTCAAGAATAAAAACTGAGGTTACAAGAAGAACATCATGTTTGGAGGTTGGCTTTCTCATTGAAAAAGACTTCCAGATTAAACATTCTTTGTGTTATTTAGGGCTGAATACAAAGTCAACAGCACCTTGTTCTTTTTCATTATTTCTGTGGGGAGTTTTTCCCCGTTCAGGTACTTCTATGGATATGCTGTAAGCAATAGGTTAGGAGACAGAGGACATATTCTCATTCTGTTAAGAAAGCACTCTGATGAAAATTCCAAAATACTTCTGTGTAATTGCTATCCAAAGAGAGACATCTAAGAGCAGCTGTGAAGAGGCAGCATGGTTAGAACCCAGAGTGCAGAATAAACACAGAATATGTGCATGGGCTATCTTTCTATGGGGCATGCCCTGCTCAATTTTTTTTGTTACTCTCTGCATGCTGACTCTTTTAGTGTGCTGAAAAAGGACGGACATATAGTACTGTTTGTGTTATGGAGAGGTCAAAGTAGCACTGGCCATAGACCATGAAAGCATTGATAGATACATGGTTTCCTTTGACCATGTATTGCTTTGTGATATATATAGAGATGAGCTGGATCCTCACTGTCCTCTGAATTTAATCACATATAAAAAGCTTACATCCATGGCACATAGAGCCTTTTAGCATTGAGAAATGAAGGGAGGAAAGATAAATGAATAAACACCAGAGGGAAAACATTTACCCTTTAAGTTTTCAAAAGCACTAGGTGTAATATGTCCCTAAGCTATAAGAACATGACAGCTAAGATTTCAGGAATAACACAACAATAAATGTTCTATCTGCATTTATTGGAGAAGAAAAAAAAGCAAAAATAGTGTGTAAGGCAAAAGGGATGTGATTGATTTCACCACAGTTCAAACAATATCACTTTGCACCTGTCTTTCCTCCTCTATTGATGGTATATAACTACAATTCTTACTTTCTTTACTTTTATTATATAGGTTTTATATTCAAACTAAAAATATGTATAATTGGAGTTATTGTATATATTACTTCAGAGTAGAAATAATATCACAAGGAAGCAACTCAGCCCATCATTATTTAGAATGCTAATCCTGTCACACAGCATCTAATTAGTCACCAATATAACCACCTGACTTCAGTGTTTCAGGTTGTTTTGATGGTTTCATAAGATTTACAATAAAGGAAACCATCAACTGTGACATTTCAATGATTCTGAGTTAGAGTTTGGCATCTGGAAACCCTCCATTGGTATTGCTGAAACAATAGGTGTAAGAGTAGTCAGCTTCCCCCTGTTTCTGTTTAGGGTTCAAGCTGGTTCTCTTGAGGACCATGCTCCTCTATTTAGAATACCAAGGAGACCAATGTGCAGGTGGCACTGTAGAGCTTCTTCTCTGCTTGAGGGCCCTGAAATCACTAAAATTTGACCATACTGCTCAAATGCATAATAAAAACTAAAAGTATTCAGATTAACCAAGAAGTAGTTCAGTGTTTCAGTGTTCAGATGGAGGCTGTCAGGGAACAGGGAAGAACTTGTAGGTAAAAAAGGAGTAGGCAACTTACAGTTTCTTCCTTCCATCAGTTTTAGTGCTTTCTTTTTGTTGTCTCATGTGTTCTTTTCTTCCAATAACCACCAAGAGTGTCTACTCCCCACGATCTCAGAATTACACTGTGACTTTAGTATGTCAGCATTGCTATGCACACCTGAGATTTCAGTGTCCTAAGTCCTTGGTAGAGTATGACACTCGGCTTCTGCAACAGTAAAAAAACTGTTGTAGAAGCTGTGAGTACTTTGTCCATGGAAAGGGCTTCCTCTGACCCCCCTCCCCCCAAAAAAACGTTATGCTCCAGCAGAGACAGCTGAAAAGCATGAACTAGATAAAGCGAGGCCATACACTAGGCTTTGTATCTTTCAAATAGACTACAGCTTGCGTAAAACAATGATTTAATATTAAACTGATAGGGCCAGTACAATGCTGAACCCATGAAAATTTCGCAGTCAAAAACAATGGTCTTGTATTTTTCCAATATTGCAGGAAGCAGATTTATTCAATTCTGGGTGATAATCAAAATAAGGTATTTTCATGTGATTGCTTTATGCCTGTTCTCTCATCTTCTGTGGTTCTTCCTGTAATCTTTTAAAGCCCGTATTGGCACATGAGATTGCAGCACAGTAAGACCAACACTCCACTCTAAAAGAAATGGCTTGCTAAAGTAGCTGAGTGGGCTAACAGTGTTTCTGCCCTTCAGGGACATGTTCAGCTCATCTTCCTTGTTTTTAATGCACTCAAAGGCTCAGCTAGACTAATTCATACTCAGAACAAATTACATAACACTCCAAGACTGACACTTCCAAAGTTCATCCGTTCTGTACTTGCTTGACATTAGAAAAGGGCAACTTTTGAAAGAGGTATAAAATAGATTTTCTCACTCTGCTGGTCATGTCTCAAAAGCAGCTGAACAGGTTTTCTTGAAACTTAACTTTAAAATAATCCATCATTCACTATTCGCCATTTCAACATTGAAACCTTTGAGTAATCAGAAATATTTTTCTAATATCTACTTACCCTGATTTTTAAATAATAATAGTGTATATATAGCTCTGTAAGAATGCTAACTGAATCCCTTTTGGTTGTAAAATAGAATGCATAAAGGAAAGTAATCTAATGGTAGATAGGCATTGCATGATTGTAAAATGACCAGGAAGATAATCCTCATGTTATTAATGCATGGTAAATCTTATTACTGGCATTGAGTCAATTACACTAATATTAATAATGCATGGAACTAAAAATAGGACAGAAACATTCAAATGAATTTATAACAGCCATAAATCCTCTTGCAGTTGTGTCCTGTAAGATTCTCTGTGGTATATCAGGGCTTCGTCATTTGAAGCAATTAACTCAAATCCATTTCATTAAGGAAATAAAACCATTTTAGAAACAATACAAAAATGACTCCCAAGACACTAGAATGATTCTAACACTAGGGCTTCCAGGTGTGGGGCTGTTGTTGTGAATCAAGGCCGTAGCTCTTCCCTTTTGTCAGATTTTCTTTTTCCTGTGTGTATACTTTTGGGTGTCAGTCTAAATAGAAGAGAGACTTTTCTGAGATTTTATCTCCACATTAAGTTCCAAACTAGATATTGATGTGAGTTCTTATATATACTTCTTATCAATGATTGAATAAAAGGCTTAGGGTATTATCAGTGCCATAACAGAATTCATATTTCAATTGAAGAGGCAAAAAGGCAAACATTATAATTGGCAGAAATATGAGGGCTGAGATTCCATCTGTAAAGGCTGATATATTGGTGACACAAATGATTTTAAATCACTAACCTGCATGAATATCCTTTGCTATACAGTGTGACTTTGTAACTATTGATTTCAAGAGTGAAACTGGTTCCTTGTTCTGAATCTGAGATGGTTTTAGGATGTGTTTCCCTCAATGTCTTTACTTTCTTTATTCTCTCCCTATAACTACCATAGGAAACACAACAGCTGGAATGCTAGAAGAGAAGAAACCATACATATACAGTCATCTATTTCATGGAAGGGAAGTACATGCCACTCATTGCCTAGACAACCCTATAAATATCTGCAGATATATGAGTAATATAACTAAAATCAACAGATTTGATTCAGATGAATCTAGCATTCTCAGAAAGCACACTCAGGCACCAGTGACCAATATTAAATATAGAAGCATTGAAGTCATAGACTCTCAGTCTGGTTTCTTTCACAGTTATAATTCTGTTGGAAAAAAGACAGATTGTTAATTTCCTATATATTTGTCACTGCAGTCCAATGAAATCTACTAATCATTTTCAATCATGCTATATGATTTTTGTCAAGATCAGTAAGCTAAGGAAATAGAAATGGAAAAAAGTAAGAAATGGAGATATGCTTAAGGGATAAATAAGACAGGAAACAACAAATATACTGTTTAAAACTATTTTGTTGATTATATGCTTAGTGCCAGGCACTGTTTTAACACTGGAGTTATAAAACATTGAGGAGAGTGAAACAGAAACTTTCTGACAGTTGAATTGCAATATATTGAGACTTATGAGATATCGAATATATAAAAATGAAACTGCAATATATATCTGCCATGAAAAAGCTGTGAGTACTTTGTCCATGGAAAGGGCTTCCTGTGATCCCCCCCCCCCAAAAGAAAAAACATTATGCTCCAGCAGAGACAGCTGTAAAGCATGAGAACATGAACAAGGATTATTTCAGAAAGACTATTTCAGGAAAAGGCAAGACAGAATGCAAAGCTCTTAGGTATGTATATGCTTGGATTAGTAGGAAGATAGAAAAAATTCAGTGTATGCAAATCCCAGTGAGCAAAAATCAATTTCAAAATAAACAGGCATCCAGAAGAAAGAGTCCTGTAGGCTACTATAGAAGAATGTTTGGAAGATAATATTTCAAGAGAAATCGTTGTTAAAAAGTAACACATGGTGTTTTATTGTTAACTTGAACTGTCCCTGAAAAAAATTACAATTGGTTTCCTACAGTGATTAGGGCTGTGTTACTTTTCCTAAGAATAAGTTAGCAAATCTGTATAGAACATAAATGAAACACCAAATAAACACCAGTAAATTCAATTCTACTCAAGTAGAATTACTTACTTGGGGTTTATTTTAAGACAATTTAAGACATTACTAACTTGGGGTTTATTATGTGACTATGAGTAAAGGACAACTTACAAAATGCATTAGTGACTTGGAAAGTTTCATTTAAAAAATGAAAAATAAAGTAAAAACAATAAAACAAACAAAAATATAAAACCAAACAAACCAACGCAGCATGAGTGATGACTTGTCTTATGGAAGCTGTACCTCTAAAGATCTCTGTATCACTTCCATCAGTTGATCTATTAGGAGTCTTTCTTAGAACTTTTTTAAAGTATGTATGACTGTGGGGAACATTGTTGTGAGTTCTGTATTAGGTGCTACCTGAGACCTGTGAGTTGTCCCTACCTTCTGAATCTTAAATATCCTACTAGAGAGAATACTCAGTAAGATAAAGGTAAGTATCCAGTGGGGTAATTATATAACTATTTATAATGTATAATGTAAAAATATAGTATGACTAAAATATGTATTCCATTGTGACTTTGAGACAGAATGTTATTCTTGCCAAAGAGATACAGTTCCTATGTAATAACAGTAAAGGATCAAACAATTATGCATTCTAGAAAACAAGTGTGTGGTTGTATACTGAAAATCCATCAAATGGAACTCTTCTGACTTGGGGTACAGTATGTCATACCACTCCCAGAAGACAGTGATTATTTTCCCAAGAATTATTATTAGGAAGGCAGTAGAGATCTCTAAACAACAAAGGCTACTGACATTGACCATCTCCTTTACCTTTGTTGCTCACCATAATTATGTGGCAAAATCCTTTGTCTGGAGCAACCCTGCACTTTGGCCATATGAAATAGAGAAATCAATCTCAAATAAAGCAGGAAACTTTCTCACTGCTTGTTAGCTTTCATAAAGCCAAAATGTGCTATGAATAATTTCCTGATGGACAAAAGAAATCAATGTTCTTACCCACACTGGACCCTGCATGCTCAAACACCAAACAACCAAGCCAAATGCTCCTACAGTTGCGATATTGCCATTTGTGTTAGGATGTTACTAATTATTTTCTGATGGGTTTGAGGCCTACTATGCAGTAGGCAATGTCCTTTTTAGCATTGGAGATATGGTTAAAAGTTCATGGATATTCAGGGAATGGATTCTAATGTAGAGTCTGCTTTTGTTCTCACTAGTTATGTTGCCAAAATGCCTTCCAAATATTAAAGTTTATTCCTATAAATCTTGTCTACTCTCAGTCTTGGTGAGAGAAGCTTATATATTTACAGTTATCAGTAGTCAATGACAAGATGCACAATTGGTCAAAGAACTGAGAATAAGAGAACAAGTCCTTAGCCCTAATTAGAACATGTTTACCAGTTTTTCCACCCATCACTCACAGCCAGGACTCAAGGACTCTCAGCAAAGCAGAGGCAAAAGACATGTAAAGGCATAGAACCAACATACCAACTAGTAAATTTGTACAATATGTGCTTATTATTGTTGATTAAATTTTGTATTTTTATTTTATATGTGGAAGGGCTATGAAGTGTTGTCTTCTGAACACAACATGGCTACCAAACTCATGAGTTATAGCAACAATATCAAACCAATTGAAATCCAGGATAAATGGAGGAGGGGCTCTCCAGCTTGTTCCCATTACTGAGAAACTAATGGCAGTTGATAGATGCTGAGGGTGAAGCCAGTGATGAGTTTCACTTGTTTCCAGGAATGTTACATACCCATATTCATATTAGCAGTACAAATCCAATGTACTGGGTTATCAGAAAATAGAAACAATGTAATTAATTTAAGCGGGAGACATGTTTAGGAGAATATGGGTGGGAATTTGCAGAGGAAAATGAACAGTGGATGTGACAACATCTCACTGTATGCAAACATGAAATTCTCAATTATAAAGTCAATCATAATTAAATAGTAAATAATGCTATAAAGTAAAATAGTACTGTATGGCTTTGAGGTAAGCTAGAATTTAACACTTAATTTTGGAATTTCTTTTCCTGCTTTATACTATCTTTCTTTTTCTTTTTTCACATTTTGAAGAAGTCAATGAAATAGTAGTACAAAATATATGTTAACTCTGCACTGACCTCTCTTTTATTCATGATACAAGGTGAACCCAGGTTGATAGAGTACAAACAAAAAGCAGAGGACGTTCTCTTTGCTCCTATCACAGCAAAACCATAATGAATCGCTTGACATACAACACCTAAGTTGCAGGAGGGGGAGTTATGATGATAAGAAGAAATCACAGAGTCATTTCTTGATATAATTTTCTGAAAATTGTATTATCTACTCATAGCTGCGCTTAAGATTATCTTAAACATAATTCCTGAGTTTCCTCTAGAGAGTACCAAACCTCCTAAAGCTGTCCCTGCACTTTCCACACTGCAGTAACAAGGATGAGGCACAAGTCCTAAAGATCATAGCTTTTCACACTAACAAGATCATGATAAGAAATACTTTAGGAGACTATGCCTTTCAGCTTAATCAAATCACAAACCAACCAGCTAGTAAAACTTGTACAGAATGTGCTTATCACATATTGCTGATTAAATTTTTGTGTTATTTCATTTTACGTTATGTGTGTGGATGATTTGTCTGGAGTTGTGGGTGTCTGTGAAGTACATACATGCCCTAATACCTATGGAAGATTAAAGATATCAAATACCTGGAACTAGAGTTGCAGACAGTTGAGAGGCATAATATAGGTACTAAAAATGGAAACATGGTTGTCTAGAAGAGCAGATACTTGTCTTAAACACTGACCTACCTCTCTAGCCCCTCATATATTTTGTATTTTAAGATAGACATCAAATCTTTTATACTCAAAATATTTTCTAGTATAGAGTGTATGACAATTTTACTTCTGAGTACCACCCTTTGTCCCTCTGAAAGAAAATTAACATGAATGAGATGTTTAAAAAACAACTTGTTTTTCTATGAGTTAGAACACTTGAAATTGAATTTTGTTAATTCATTGCCAAAATAGTGTATGTGACATGAATTTATACACGGATTTCTGAATATTTATACTGGGAAGTGAACTTAGTTTAACAAGAGCTTTTGAAAACCTTGCAAGGCTGATTAGATCTCCTGCAAAAAATTGTGCAAAGGTGAGTGTCCCATCCATTAATAAGTCATACTGTATGCAGGACAGAATTTTGTCAAATTCAAATTATTATAGGTCAAGAAAAAAGGTGGGCAAATGCACAGAGTGTGAAGTAGGGCAGCAGCAACAAAATCTGTCTTTTCAAAGAGAGGAGGCAGCACATAACTAGTAAAGACTATTCAGACATCCAGGAGGCAGAAGCTGCATATGTTTAAAGGTTTATGAAAGGAGCAAAAGCATTAGAAAGGAAATGTTATGTCAACGGAGAAACAAGCTACAGCCTAAGAAGCCAGAATTCATCATTATCCCCAGGCTCCTCCCTTGTTAAGTAGGGATCTCTCCCAAAGAGTTGATATGTAACAACACTCACTCATTTGAATACCAGCAACTTAAGAATGAAAACACCAAAGTTAGTTTAAAAAAAATGGGAAAGAGCAATAGTAAAAAAAAACTATCCTACACAAAAGTAAAATTTATTTATACTAAAATGACATTGGAAACATTCACCCCTGAGTTAAAACACTAACAGGGATGGTCAAGCCTGTATAGGTAGACTCTATATCTCAGTGGATGGAGAATTCAGCTCAGAAAGGAAGGAAAGCTGTAACATAAATGGTTAGAAGAATGAGGAAATAATAAAGTCCAGCAGAGTTGAACAAATGCCATTAAACTTTGAAAGAAATGGCTTCACTTCTGACAGTTTCTTCTTTCCCTCCATCATTCCTCTCCTCCACTGCCTTCTTTTCCTTCCTTCTTTTGTCCTCCCTTCCTTCCATCTTTTTTTATATTTATGATCCACTTAATGCATATGCTTCCACTATTTTAAATTTAATAGTGAATCGGACTTCTTTATGGTGCTTCCGTCTTTCCCTGTTTCTTGCTATTGTGATATGTAATTGGAGAAAGGTTCTAATCCAGCAACATGGCGGCTCTGGCATGGGATCACATCCAAAGACCTGTCTGTGTGATCTTGCTGGAATGCACACATGCTACACACCTTTACTTCCTCTGGGTGGAATACAGACAGGCCTTTTTTAAAATATTTTTTATTCTATATATTTTTTATTTACATTTCAAATGATTTCCCCTTTTCTGGCCTCCCCATTCCACAAAAGTCCCATAAGCCCTTTTCCTTTCCCCTGTTCTTGCATCTACCCATTCCCACTTCCCTGTTCTGTTTTGCCCTATACTGCTACACTGAATCTTTCCAGAACCAGGCCACTCCTCCGTTCTTCTTCTACATCATTTGATGTGTGGATTATGTTTTCGGTATTCCAATTTTCTAGGCTAATATCCACTTATTAGTGAGTGCATACCATGATTGATCTTCTGAGACTGGGTTACCTCACTTTGTATGATGTTCTCCAGCTCCATTCATTCAGACAGACCTTTAATCCACACCATTAAGGAACAATTATTTTGTAGGAGGAAGCAGCCATGTTTGAAAATACCTCTAATTGGGGGGGGGGGGGCAGAGAAAGTACCACATTAGAGAAATATTTGACAGAATGAGTGAGAGATAGGCTGTGCTTACAAGAACAGTACAAGAAAGAGCAACCATTTAAGAGTAGTTCAAGGAGAGTCAGTCAGTTAGGAGTCAGTGAAGTGAATGAAGGATTGTGAGCTGATTGTGACTTGAATACATGGAGTTCTATGTAGATCAGCAGAAACAGTTTAAGTCAGAGAATAAGAAGAAGCAAGAAGAATAGAACAAATTGCCCAAGTTAGTTGAGGCCAAGCAGAGTAATTCAGTGAGAAGATGAGAGAGGCCAAATTGAATCAGTCAACTTGAAGAGGAGTTTGAGCCAGAACAGCTGAGTTGAACAAGCCAGCCAGAGTTCAGAAAGAGCTCAAATGGGAGAGCTTACTCAGCAATAAGCCTCTAATATAACAGTTACCCCAGGGAAATAAAAGATACTTGTATACCTCATATTAAAAGAGACATCAGGAACACATCTCTTTATTGATGAATTAATATTCATAGTATGATGAAGATAATAACTAAACTATATATGTACAATTAAATTATATGAAAATACAGATGAATATGCAAAAAACACAAAGCTAAGTAGGTGATAAAATATCAAGAAAATATGATAAATAATTCACCTTTCAAAGCAACAGTAAATAAAAATTTGTTTGTACTTCTATACATGTACAGAAAGAAAATATGGAAAGATAAATCCATGAAGATGATGGAAATGGTAAACATCAGATGCCAGCAGGATAGAGGGGAATGAAAACATAATCTGTGGCTTCAAATTTCCTTTAATGTTTTTATTTGCTCTTTTTGACACATAAACTTATGGAGCTCTGGTTGGTTTCAAATTTACTATGTAGCCCAGGCTAGCCTTGAGCTTTGATATTCTTGATTTTGCTCCCAAGTGACAGACTTAAAGTGTGTGCTCCCACTCAGTTTACTTTAATATAATACCCAACTATTACTTAATTTAATGTACACACAAAAACATCCACACACATACTTTTTTGATTCTGAGAATCGAATCTTGGACACTGTCACTGAAATATATTCCAAACCCTACAAACACACATTGTGTTTTAATAGGATAGAGGTGGCTGAGATGATATAGATGAGCGTATGTATATATGTATGTATGTATGTATGTATGTATGTACATATGTGTATATATATATATATATATATATATATATATATATATATATACACCACACACACACACACACACACACACACATATATATATATATATGTAATTTTTTATAAATGGATACAGTGAATTAATCCAGAGGCTGTATTTCTTTAACGTATATTAGTCCCCAATATCCACACAGAGAAACAAGATTTATTAGAACCTTCACCTTAATAACTAAGCTGTTAAATTATCTACCTTACCCTTCTGTGCTAATCTGGCTACCACATAGCCCCATCCCATGATACTTGCATATTACTGTTGATCTTGTTCTTTGGGCTTTGGATGAGTTACTATGATCTCTTTCCAGACCCTTTCTTCACAGCTCCAAATCCTCTATGCTCCTTTGAGATTTGAATCTTCCTCTGTCATCCCTCTGACTTATTGACATACCGCCCTGTCCTCTATTATGGTCAGTCATTGGGTGATCAACATTTATTGACACTGCATGGAATAAATGGAAAGCAATGTTTACCAAACTTGAGACAGGAGATTCTTGGTATAAGCATTACAATACCATGTTCAGATTTAAACAATATATGAAGACAGAGAAATAAGCATTCGAATAACCCAATGATAAACTTACATGGTGTATAAAAACATTATGCCTACATGTATCTATGCATGCATATAAACACATGTAGTCCAGGCTGACCTAGAACTTGCACTGTTTTCCTGAGTAATGGAATTAAAGTGTGTGTGTGATAACTACTTACTAGTGAAAAGATCACATAAAAACCTTATTTGTCTCCATTTGTGAACCTGACTTGATTTAGAAAAGTGGGCAATAAAGCACCAGCTCCAGAAACAAGCCCAGGAACTAGGCTGTAAGGCACCAGTTCCAGGAAGAGACCATAAAATACATACATACATACATACATACATACATACATACATACATACACTCATCAATATCATCTCAGCCATGTCTATCCTATTAAAATACAATGTGTGTTTGTAGGGTTTGGAGTATACTTCAGTGACAGTGTCCTACTATCCTCAACCTCAAGATTTGATTCTCAGAATCAAAAAAATATGTGTGTGGATGTGTTTGTGTGAACATTAAGTTAAGTAATAATTGGGTATAATATTAAAGTAAACTGAGTGGGAGCACACACTTTGTAAATCTATCACTTGGGAGCAAAATCAAGAATATCATAGTTCAAGGCTAGCCTGGGCTGCATAGTAAATTTGAAACTAACCTCATGTGAGATTAGGAATTGATATGAATCCTAACTTACATTTTAATCTCATTGAACTAAATTCATGATATTGAACAGAATGAATGAATGAATGAAAATGTACATACAGATTGATACTTCCCAGAAGCTGCTGCGATTCATATCAGCAAAGTTGTTGATTATTTCACTTCCATGTGTAGAGAATTCTGCATGTTTGACACCGTCATTGCAGTTCCATAGCAGAGGCACCACAGCCATTTATTCAGCACCCCTCTTTAAAGGACATTTATATAATATACTTGAAATACAGAGACAGTGTCTCTCTTTGGTTCACCTGGATTACCTGTCCATTTTTCATGTCATAAAACTGTGTCTTTCTCCAAAGGGATAGACTTGTTTTTGTTCCATCATAACAGATTTGGGTTTCTTGAGCTTTAAGGATTCTCTTTTGTAATGGAAACTACTACTTGAGCAGGTGGTAACTCACCCTATTGCCTCATGAGATGAGAAAGAGCAATCACAGAACCACCAGAAGAAAATTATCAAACTGTCCTTTCATAGTGTTGTTCGCCATTCATGAGGCCCTGGATTCCTTCCAACACAAAGGGAAATAAAATAATCATATATGAGGAGTTACTAAAATAGGGAAATTAATCCTTGTTTTCTTCTATGAACCTAGAATCCCTTACTTGTAGCTAATAGTCACAAAAATATCTTTAGCAGATTAACTTGTCAGCTTTTGGGTTGCATAAAACCTCATGTATATTTTAGTCCTTGACATTTAGTCTTTTATATCTTTGGTGAATGATCTTTCTGAATCTCCCTAAAACAAGTTTGCATGAGTTATGAATATTAATTTAACAGTGTGATGTTGGATTGGTATGTTTGTGTGTGTGTGTGTGTGTGTGTGTGTGTGTGTGTGTGTGTGTGTAATATAAAAAAATTGCAAGGAATTTCAGTTACTATATAAAAACATTTTATAAGTTAGGAAGTGTATGCATAAGTAACAATTGTAAAATACACTGAATAGTTTGTTTTATATGGTTTTCTTATAATGGGAAATAATTCATATGAAAGTTGAAATGATAAACACAAAGAAAATACAGAAAAATAACATCTTAGATTGTCCCGTGTGCCCCCAATCATTTAAATAAAGTTACTCATCTTTTGACCAAGGTTATTATTAAATGATTGTTTTTGGTGAGCCATATACTTGGCTTCAAAGCACCAGAAAAAATATTTTGCAGAATAGCAAATTCAAAGGATTTCATGTTTAAAGAATTGTATACCTGACCCTTAAAATTCAATTTTAATATTGACGTATGCATTGGTGATGTGTCAGGTAATTATAAAATGCCTTTTGTGAGTTTTCATGTTTTCTGATTAAACAAATAAAAAGAACATGTTAAAGTTCATAAAGTTTCAAACTACTAAAAATCATTTCCATATCTGAATTTTTTCTTATATATTTAGTTTAGAATATAGGCAAATATGAAACATCATTGCAATTCATCCACTATATTTTCTATAGGATTTATTCTTTAAATGTTTTGTGTATAAAACACAACACAGAAGAGAATCTATTTAATCTCTAGCTTCAATTTCTATAAGCCTCATTAAAATCCAACTAATATTTAAGATAAATATACACTGATGCAATTACTTTATTGTGACTGTGAATGTACTTTAACTAGGCAAATGAGTGGAATTCTTCAACACTCTTACAGTTCACTCCTTTGATATAAATACCACTTTCCTTAATTTTATGAGTTGTTTTGAAATTTCATTTGTTCAACTCCTCCCCACAACCATGCCAATGTCCACACCCTCCCTTCTCTAAGCATTCAACATTGTGTCCTCTCCCCACAGCCAACCAAGGTGGTGGATGACTGAGTCTTTTGGAGACACATCAGGGCAGTTGTATCCATGAACTTACAGTCATTGTGACAACCTACCAAGACATTCACAAAATGACCCAGTTTTGGCTAAAGAGTTATTAGCAGCGAACAGCTTGAGTGAAAGGGAAAGCCAGTTTTCTTTATAGCGTGGGCCCTGATAGGTCGACCATGCTGTAGTGAAAAGGACATACCTTGAGGAGGCTATGAATACCACAAATTGACCTTGATGTATTTCTTAATATTGTTTTTAAATTTATACATGATATTGTTTAAGAAGGATGTCTTATTCTCCCTCCTGCTGAAAGATGCATTATAGAGTTTATTCTCTATTCATGGGATGAGGAGTTGAGAGGGTAGTGGATACAGAGAAAGGGAGAGAGAGAGAGACAGAGAGACAGAGACAGAGACAGAGAGACAGACAGAGACAGACAGAGAGACACAGAGGCACAGAGATACAGAGACACAGAGCCATAAGCACTCAGAGAGAGGTGGGGAGAAGAATGGGGAATGATGGGGAGAAGGATGGAGAGAACAGAGCTGGAGCAAGAAGCCAAGAGTGAAAGGTATCCTTTTAAATCAATGCAGTAGCTTTGTGAATTGTTAATAACAAAAAAAAAAAAATGAGAGGAAAATGATTTAATGCTCCAATTCTACACAGAGTGTCAAGAATCTGACACAGCTTATTTTTAATTTATCAACTATCTACTTTTCAGGTTATTAATGGCATACTACTTTGCTAAAATTGAAGAGATGGATACTTTCTTGCATGCTCAGACTGATTCACTAAAGTATTGCCATAATGACTGCAAATGTCAATTATATAGATTCATTTTATTGCATTATGTAATAAGTAAATAAATAGGGAGTGGAGGAATAGAGAAAGAAAATGGCATAGAGACAGAGAGATAGAAAATACCAAACAGTGAGCAATTTTCTTTAAATAGTTTGGAATTATTGCTTGGTGCAAACTTTCATTCCTGATGTAAAGAGTAGTATCTATATTTGAAAAACATTGTCAATCTAGACCAAATCATATTAGGAGACAAGTTCTTATAATTGAAGATTGCTTTGTGCATGAGATATAGTAGCTACGGGGTCCTCTATCTTTGTCAACTACAACTTTTCTAGGACAGGATCCATTTCCAAGTACATGTCCTTATTGTTAGTATTTTGTTTGAATTGTTGTCCCTTCCCCCACAGCATTGAGCTGGACTTCTCAGCCCCCACCCTTCCGCTGGTGTTACCCAGCCTACTCAAGCTGTGACATTCCTGGCTGGCAGCCTCCACCCTTCCACTAGTGTTATCTCTGGCCCTTGTTCCATTGAGAACAATACAGCCGTTTTCACCTTGACAACCAAGGCTGCCTCAGGGCAGTCTCACCTGGAGACCAGCAGAGACCTGCACAAATGGAAGCAGGCAACCCGCTGAGAAGAAGAACCAAGGAATTAGTAGCCATTGGGGGGGGGGGGAGGGTTGTTTTCTAAAGACTATATATATATTGGCTAAATAATAGTAAAGTCAGTCTTGATCGGCAAAATGTCGTCCTGACTCAATTCTCTTTCGTCACCTTCCAGTTTATCTCCAGAATTCTCTTCCAGGTCTCCAGTTCACATGTGGCCATGGGTGACTACAAATTGCTACACTCTGGGCAACTGATGTTTTGTCCTTACTATTATTATTATTGTTTGTTTGCTTGTTTTTGATAGCTGAAAACATACTCCAATATGAGAGCTTCCTACATTAAAACTTATAAATCAAAATTGCAACCAAAAGAACATTGTAAAGGCATATAGGTTATAGTTTTAATGATCTATGAAGACTGTGTTTGAAGTAGGAAATTACAAATTTAATCCTGATGTTTTGAGCTGGGAAAAGACATACCTTTAATTTGGATCTTGAGGCCAGAAGAAAGACACAACTTTAAGCCATACCTTTGATCAAGATCTAATATGGAATACACTTTCTATTGAAAGCCTAAATAAGAACATGGTATAAGAAAACGTTTGCTCTTTGCCTACTTGTTCTCACCTCACTAGCAAATCTATTCCTCTGTCAATATTAGAGCCTACATCTTCAGTATTCCACCATCTGCTGAAGACCAACTGAGACATCAGCCTTGTAGACTGAACAACTACTGGATACATAGACTTTTAGTTCATAGCCAACCATTGTTGGATTGGATGAACCACAGTGGATAAGTAGTTCTAAAAAATTCTCCTTTCTATATGTAAAGAGATTTATTCTACAAGTTCTGTTCCTCCATAGAGCCACAACTCTTACATGACTTAAACATAAAATACCTAGCTCTTGGCTTTTATCATGTTTTCAAATTAGAAACAAGTCATTCAGGCCATATTCCTACCAATAAGATATTCAAGAAATGCCAGACAGAAAGTCTTTCTCATCATGACTATGAAAAACTCAGAGATGTTGATAAAAATTTACATAGTGTTAAAAATGATCTCCAGGTGAATGTCACTGATGAAAATAAACAAGTATAATATGAATTTGTTTAGTGGCTCTGATCATATGGCAGAAAGTACTAGAGTTAGCGTATATCTTTTGACCTGGTTACATTTTATAAGTTTCTTATCAATTTGCTTTTTCATCTAAGTAAAATTTACTACTCAACTATTACTCTTTAAGAAAACTAATAACCTTTAGTAGGTATATTATTCATTATTATTATTTAGTAAGAAATTTAAGTGCTTATATTTTTAGTGCATAGAGGATAGGCAGGAATTTATTTATCATCATTTCCCTTTAATCAAACTCCTTTAGAAAGTCTTGTGGGAAATTCAGTTTGAATGTGAGTAGCTTGTTTGTACTTGTTTCTCTTGCACAGTTTTTCATACTATTCTCTTGCATCTAAGCATTTTTCACTGTAGCATTATCAGCTTACATACTGTGGTGGAGCAATGTGTCCTGGTGGAGATGTCTGTATGGCAGAGAACTGAAGTCTTTAGTCCAACAAACCCATAAGCTTTTGTGTGATTCTTTTGCATTAAAATGGAAATGATAGAGACCATACTATCTATAGTTTAAGAAATGTTGTAGCAGGAAAAACACTAAACCTTGGCTGAAACCTGGACAAATAAAAACTCTGAGATAATCCTGTGGTATTTTAAAACAAGGTGCTGATAAAGGGATAGATGCAGTCTACAAAGCTAAGAAAGTTGGAAACGCAGACACCTAAAGTATGTTGGAAAGGAACCTCTGTGGCAGTTCTTCGAAGACGTTCACTGCTAAGCCTCCCCTTTTTTTACAGTGTTCCTACTCAAAATCATCCCTTTTTTCTTTACCTATATGTATCTCCACTTTGAATACTAATAAAAGTCCTAAGCACTCTTGCCCTGACATATGACATTCTTACTTATTCTTGTAAGATCTTTCAACCAAAATACATTGTTTGCCGACCACCATTGCTGAACATTTGCACTTTCTTAAACTCATCCTTAAAAGCCATGGCATTCTCTTTTCCTTCTCTGTCTACCAAAAAGTTGATACCTACTAAGGGATGGCACTCTCCTCAATTTTCTGGGCCTTCCTGTATCAATCAATAAAGAGGAGAAAACCTCAGAGACATTCCAAAGGCCATTTTGATAGGTGCAGCTGAGATTCCCTCTGCCTTGTTATATATAGGCTTGTGCCAAATAGGCAAAAGCAACTACTACCAGAGATAATAATTTAAAGTACTTGTTGTTGTTGTTGTTGTTGCTTTAGTAGATTTCAATAGGAAAAAATTCAGAGCAGGCAGGATGTGAATTCTATTTTGCCTACTTGTGCGACCCCTTTCCTCCTACTGAGTTATACTGTCCAGTCTTGATGTGAGGCCAAGTGCCTGGTTTTATTGTAACTTCTTATGTAGTGTTTGGTTGATGTCCCTGTAAAATTGCTTTTTTCTGAGTGGAGGAAAAGTGTGAAAAAAGAGGGGTTGTGTAGAGGGAGGGAATGGAGACAGTCCTGGATGTAATTAATATATGAGATAATTTAGAGAGAGAGAGAGAGAGAGAGAGAGAGAGAGAGAAATAAGAAAAGAGGATATGTCATAATTGGAGGGGTAAGTAATATCCTGTATGAATGTATATTGTTGACATGGATAAAAGCCTTCTCCACTTAAGATTCAATGTAATGCTAAACATTTCTTCCTGAGTCCAAGTACAAACCATTGATCATTGTGTACAAAAACTGCAGGTTCTTTGTCCCAGATGACTTCAGGCTGAGACTATTCACTTATGGAGACTTTGCACAAAGCCTAGTCAACTTTGTTCCCTGTACTGCAATATACTGATGTTCTGAAGTGTGGTAGTCTTTGGCATTCCCTCAGAATGTACAAAAACAACCTGACCCAGGATATTTGTGTCATACATCTGTTGTTTCCTTAGAGTCTGTCCTGTCTTCATTTCTTCAGTGATCTTAGTCAGGGATCCAGGGACAGGTGACCCTGGAGGTGGCTATCAGCATACATGAATGAAAGAGCATGAAGATTTATAGGCTATTAATAAGTTAATTTTTTAGGTGAAAGAAAACTGTATGGCAGAAGTAGGGAACATATAGATAAAAATTCTAGAAGCAGCTTCAGAAGTGACAGAAGGTGCAGGGAGGGGATTTTTATTCACAGGGGGAAAGTGATCTCCCCTTCATTTCTCAGAAAGCAAGAAGTACTATCACTTAATTATGCTGGCAGTTTTCTAAGGAAACAGTTTCATATATCAGAGTATACAATCAGTGTATTATCAAGATAAAATAATTTGAATGTAATAAACTATAACTAACAAATGATGTATAAAATTATGCTATTTATAGAGGAGTGATTTCCATTCCATATTATTTACTGAGAGAATACTACCCTTCATTGATGCAATGTTCTATATTCTATATTGTGAACATTTTTAGCATGTATGGAAGCTCAAGAAATGTGTGCTTTCATCTTGTATCAGAAATAATTAAGTACCAAAACTGATTCAATTATGAATTTGCAGCAAAATAAAGTTAAAATTGAACTTTGAAGAACTGTTCATATTTTAACTCATCCTCAAACACTGCTATTTATTCATGCTATCATCAATTTGTGTTACCCTGTTATAAAGAATCTGGTTTATATTTTCGTTTGATCCCTGGGGGCAATGAAAAATACCTTCCTGGATATGAACTCAAGAGGATTCTTTCTTGCTCTAATTCTCCGTGGCTGTTGGCTTTCTGCCCAGAGGCCCCAAATGCAGGTCAGCTGGTGAAATGATCAGGTTTTTATCTCCACAAGAAGCAAATGATGACCTTTTGCTGTGCATAAACTCCCCGGGCATGTTAAAACCCATCTGAGTTAGAAGAAGACAAATGAAAAGTGAAGCACTCATGCCCAAAGCGCATAACAAAAAAAGTGTTTTCAGTTCCAGTGTCTTCTCCATTTCTAGATATGAAGGCACTGTATTCAGAGAGCAGTAAAAAGGAGGACACTACAGAGGCTGCAAATGCTTTCAGCACCTGACTTTGTTCATAAAATTCTTCATAATCTTATACTAGTCATCACTCTATTATAAACACATACCCAGAACATACTAATCAGGACTAAGCTGAATGGCTAGTATGTACTATCTAGTAATGTGGCTAAAAGAATATTCTCCAAGTAAGATATAGCCTTGTTTCTGTTTTATTTTATGACTGGCACTATAATTGTGTGTGCATATGTTTGTGTGTATGTGTGTGTGTGTGTGCATGTACGCACATGTATGATTGTGTCCCATGCCCACACACAGACATACACATACACAGTGGGGGAGGGAGGAAGGGAGGAAGAAAGAGAGAGAGAGGGAGGGAAAGAGGAAGGGAGGGAGAGGGAGAAAGAGTTGGCTGATGTGTTTTGGCATGTTTGTTTGCACTGCCCTTCTTTTGTACTGCTGTGATAAGACACTATGACCAGGGAAGTTAGAGAAAAGATTATTTGAAACTTACAGTTTTAGATTAGAGTTAACAACAATCATTACATGGAGCTTAGAACCAGGAAGATATACATGGTGCTGGACCAGCAGCTGAGGGCTAAGGAGGAATGACAGTATCCTTTTGAAAGTTGAAAGTGGGGTCCCAGAGACACCCCTTCTTCTAAAAGGTCATACCTCCTAATTGTTTCCAAATAACCATACCAAGTGGAGACCTAGTATAGAAACATATTAGCCTATGGTGGCCATCTTTATTCTAACCACAAAAGGAATCTTTATTGTGCAGAAACTATTATAGAAAAGAAAAATTTTAAATAATAATCATCCTCAAAAGTAATGAATGAGTTTTCACAGTGAGAATTATAAAGACAAATGCTTTTTGTATTATTCTTATACAATACATGATATCTTCCACAAGAAAATTAGGTGCAGTTGAAGATTCCACTATGGGAAAATGCTTCATTAGAAAAAGACACAAAAGAAAATTGACACTGTAAAGACTCTAATAATTTTTAGTCTGTTACTAAAGTGGAATAATTATTGATGTCTGCCTCCCCTTGAAGTAACAATTTAGCCAGAAGTACTTTCTTAGATATGTATATTAGTGAATGATAGATTATTGTCCTGGTAGATAATAACTGTAGTTCTAGAGTAAAATGACGGTTTTCAAAATTGAGGAAGATCTGAGAATACCTTGATGTTAACCATGCAAACTCTATTTGTATAAACAAAAGCTGACTAGGCAAATTTGTACATTTATGCTTCACTTAATACAGGGTGCTTATGAGCCCTTTCTCTCAAAATAATTTATATCAATTGCTGCTTTGAAGCACTGTATTTTAAAAGTTAAAATCAATCAGAGTGGCTGAGATCAAAAGCTCAAGTGACAGCAGATGCTGGAGAGGATGTGAAGAAAGAATCCCACCCTTTTTGGTGGGATTGCAAACTGGTACAAGCACTCTGGAAATCTATCTGGAATTTTCTTAGAAAATTCGAACTAGTTTTACCTGAAGACCCATCTATATTGCTCCCAGATATGTAGGCAAATGATGTTCTACCATGTCACAAGGACATGTGCTCCACTATGTTCACAGCAGCCATTCTGACTGTTATATTCCTAAAAGTCGGAAACTGGAAACAACTAAGATGTCCCTCAGCTGAAGAATGGGTACAGAAAATGTGGATACTTTACACAATGGAAACTTAGTTATTAAAAATGATGATATCGATCCCCCGCCACCATCTTTTCTCTGTGACGGAGCAGAGGGGCATCACCAGGTACTGAAATATTCCAAGTTTAAGATCTCTGGGGGCACAAACTGCTGGGGGTCTTCCTGTGCCCAAGACCTGGGCAGATCTTCAGTTCATCTGTGTGCCATCTGGTCATGGGTCCTGGGCCCTACAAGGTAATCAGAATTTGGAGTGACTCCCGCCTCCATTTTTGCTTTCTGCTTAAGCAGAGGGGTATCACCAGGTACTGAGATATCCAGAGTTTAAGATCTCTGGGGGTGCAAACCGCCGGGTTCTGTCTGCACCCAGGACCTGGGCAGATCAGCAGTTCGTCTGTGTGCCAGCTGGTCTTGGGTCCTGTGCCCTATGTGGTGATAAGCACTTAGAATATCTCCCCACCTCCATCTTCGCTCCATGACAGAGAAGATGAGGAGCTCCAGGCTCACTGAGACAACCCAAGTATAACATTGCTTGGGGCAAGACACAGCAGGGCTCCAACTGCACACAAAAGAAGGGCAGCATATCAGCAATCTGTGCCAGGGGAAACCCAGGCATCCAATGTTGCAGAAATTACCTTACAGGTTCACAAGAGGTTGAAGCACCAGCCAGTGACAACAAGACCAACTAACACCAGAGAGAACTAGATGGCAAAAGGCAAACATAGGAGCATTACTCACAGAAATCAAGGCAATATGGCAGCATCTGAACCCAATTCTCCAACAACAGGAAGTCCTGGATACCCCAACACACCAGAAACACAAGATTTGGATTTAAAACCACTGGTCATGATTCTGTTAGAGGAACATGTGAAGGACATAATTAAATCTCTTAAAGAAATTCAGGAGAAAAATGATCAAAAGGTAGAAGTATTTACAAGGGAAACACAAAAAAATAATTTAAAGAAATTCAGGACAATATGGATCAAAAGATAGAAGCCAATAAGGAGGAAATTAAAAATCACTTAAAGAAATACAGGAGAATTTTGGTAAATAGGCAGAAGTCATGAAAGAGGAAACACAAAAAACCTCTTAAAGAATTACAGGAAAACACAAACAAGCAAGTGAAGTAGGAACTGAGCAAAACCATCCATGATCTAAAAACAGAAGTAGAAACAACTAAGAAATCACAAAGGAAGACGATTTGGGAGATAGAAAACCTTGGGAAGAAATCAGGGGCCATAGATGCAAATATCAAGTATCAACAACAGGACACAAGAGATAGAAGAAAATCTCAGATGCCAAAGATACCATAGAAACCATGGACTCAACAGTCAAAGAAAATGCAAAATGCAAAAATCTTGCAACCCAAAACATCCAGGAAATCCAGGATACAATGAGAAGACCAAACCTAAGGATTATGAGCATAGATGAGAGTGAAGATTTGCAACTTAAAGGGCCAGCAAATATCTTCAACAAAATTATGGAAGAAACTTCCCTAACATAAGAGGGACATGCCCATGAATATACAAGAAGCCTACAGAACTCCAAACAGACTGGACCAGAACAGAAATACCTCCCATCACATAATAATCAAAACCCCAAATGGAATAAACAAAGAAAGAATATTAAAGGCAGTAAGAGAAAAAGGCCAAGTAACATATGAAGGAAGACATAACCGAATTACACCAGACTTCTCACCAGAGACCATGAAAGCTAGAAGATCCTGGGCAGATCTAATGCAGACTCTAAGAGAACACAAATGCCAGCCAAGACTACTATATCCAGCAAAACTCTCAATAACTATAGATGGAGAAACCAAGATATTCCATGACAAAATCAAATTTACACAATATCTTTCCACAAACCCAACCCAACAAAGGATAATAGGGGGAAAACACCAATACAAGGAAGGAAACTATACCCTGGAAAAAACAAGATAGTAACCTTCTTTCATCAAACCCAAAAGAAGATAACCACTCAAATATAAATCAACATCAAAAATGACAGAAAGCAATAATCACTATTCCTTAATATCTCTTAACTTCAATGGACTCAATTTCCCAAAAAAAGGAATAGACTCACAGACTGGATACATAAGCAGGACCCTACATTTTGCTGCATACAGGAAACACACCTCAGTGTCAAAGACAAACACTACCTTAGAGTAAAAGGCTGGAAGACAATTCTACAAGCAAATGGTCTCAGAAAACAAGCCGGAGTAGCCACACTAATATCAGATAAAATTGACTTTCAACCTAAATTTATCAGAAGACACACAGAAGGACACGTCTTGTGGGTCAAAGGAAAAATCCACCAAGAAGAACTTTCAATTCTGAACATCTATGTGCCAAATGCAAGGGCACCCTCATTCATAAAAGAATCTTTACTAAAACTCAAAGCACACATTGCACCTAACACAATAATCGTGGGTGACTTCAACACTGCATTTTCCTCAATGGACTGATCAGGAAAACAGAAACTAAACAGGGACACAGTGAAACTAATTGAAGCTTTGGACCAATTGGATTTAACAAATATATATAGAACATTTCATCCTAATGCAAAAGAATATACCTTTTTCTCAGCACCTCATGGTACCTTCTTCGAAATCAATCATATAATTGGTCACAAGACAGACCTCAACAAATTTAAGAAGATTGAAATAATCCCATGCCTCCTATCAGATCACTATGGAGTAAAAGTGGTCTTCAATAGCAACAAAAGCAACAGAAAGCCCACATACACATGACAACTGAACAATACTCTACTCAATGATACCTTGGTCAAGGAAGAAATAAAGAATGAAATAAAAGACTATTTAGAATTTAACGAAAATGAAGGAACAGCATACACAAATCTATGGGACACAATGAAAGCAGTCCTAAGAGGAAAACTCATATACCTGAGTGCCTCCAAAAAGAAAATGGAGAGAGCATACACTAACAGCTTAATGGCAAACTGAAAGCCCTAGAACAAAAAGAAGCTAATTCACCCAAGAGGAGAAGAAGACAGGAAATCATCAAACTCAGGGCTGAAATCAATCAAGTAGAAACAAAGAGAGCCATAGAAAGAATCAACAAAACCAGGAGCTGGTTCTTTGAAAAAAATCAACAAGATAGATAAACTCTTAGCCAGACTAACCAAAGGGCACAGAGACTGTATCTAAATTAACAAAATTAAAAATAAAAAGGGAGATATAACAATAGAAACTGGGGAAATTCAAAAAATTATCAGATCCTACTACAATAGCCTATACTCAGCACAACTGGAGAATCTGGAGGAAATGGACAATTTCTTAGACAGATACCAAAATTACATCAGCATCAAACAAATCATCTAAACAGTCCCATAGCCCCTAAAGAAATAGAAGGGGTCATAGAAAGCCTTCCAACCCCCCCCCCCCAAAAAAAGCACAGGACCAGATGGTTTTAGTGCATAATTCTATCAGAACTTCAAAGAAAAGTTAACATCAATACTCTTCAAATTATTCCACAAAATAGAAACAGAAGGAACACTACCCATGTCATTGTATGAAGCCACAATTATGCTGATACCAAAACCAGACAAAGATCCAACAAAGAAAGAAAACATCAGGCCAATTTCCCTTATGAATATCTATGCAAAAATACTCAGTAAAATTCTTGCCCACTGAATTCAAGAACACATCAAAACGAACATCCACCATGACCAAATAGGCTTCAACCCAGGGATGCAGGGATGATTTAATATACGGAAATCCGTCAATGCAATCCACTACATAAACAAACTCAAAGAAAAAAAACTACATGTTCATTTCATTAGATGCTGAAAAAGCATTTGACAAAATTCAGCATCCTTTCATGTTAAAAGTCCTGGAAAGAACAGGAATTCAAGGCCCATACCTAAACATAGTACGAGCAATATGCAGCAAACCGGTAGCCAATGTCAAACTAAATGGAGAGAAACTTGAAGCAATCCCACTAAAATCAGAGACTAAACAAGGCTGCCCCCTCTCTCCATATCTTTTCAATATAGTTCTTGAAATCCTAGCTAGGGCAATTAGACAACATAAGGAGGTCAAAGGTTTGCAGATGATATGATAGTACACTTAACTGACCCAAAAACTCTACCAGAAAACTCCTACAGTTGATAAACAAGTTCAGGAGAGTGGCTGGTTACAAAATCAACTCAAGCAAATCAGTTGCCTTCCTCTACTCAAAGCATAAGGAGACTGAGAAAAGAAATTATGGAAATGACACCCTTCACAATAGCCACAACAATGTAAAGTATTTCTGTGTGACTAAACAAACATATGAAATATCTATATGACAAGAACTACAGGTCTCTGAAGAAGGAAATTGAGAAGTCCTCAGAAAATGGAAAAATCTTCCATGCTCGTGGATTGGCAGGATTAATATAGTTGAAATGGCCATCTTGCCAAAAGCAATCTACAGATTCAATGCAATCCCTATCAAAATCCCAACCCAGTTCTTCATAGAGTTAGAAAGAACAATTCTCAAATTCATCTGGAATAACAAAAAACCCAGGAGAGCTAAAACTTTTCTCAACACTAAAAGAACTTCTGGGGAAATCAGTATCTCAGACTTCAAATATTACTACAGAGTAATAGTGATAAAAACTGCATGGTATTGGTACAATGACAGACAAGTGGATAAATGGAATAGGATTGAAGACCCAGAAATGAACCCACACACCTATGGTCACTCGATCTTCAACAAAGGAGCTGAAAACATCAAATGCAAAAAAAAGATAGCCTTTTCAACAAATGGTGCTGGATCAATTGGAGGTCAGCATGCAGAAGAATGCAAACTGATCCATTCTTATCTCCTTGTACTAAGCTCAACTCCAAGTTGATCAAGGACGTCCAAATAAAACCTGACACACTGAAACTAATAGAAAAGACACGGGGAAGACCCTGGAGGATATGGGCACAGGGGAAAAGTTCCTGAACAGAACACCAATAGCTTATGCTATAAGATCAAGAATTGACAAATGTAACCTCATAAAATTACAAAGTTTCTGTAAGGCAAAGGACACTGTCAAAGGACAAATCGGCAACTAACAGATTGGGAAAGGATCTTCACCAACCCTAAATCCGACAGAGGGATAATATCTAATATATAGAAAGAACTCAAGAATTTAGACCCCAGAGAACCAAATAATCCTATTAAAAAACAGGGTACAGAGCTCAACAAAGAATTTTCACTTGAAGAACTTCTGATGGCTGAGAAGCACCTTAAGAAATGCACAAAATCATTAATCATTACGGAAATGCAAATCAAAACAACCCTGAGATTTCACCTCACACCAGTCAGAATGGCAAAAACTCAGGAGACAGCAGGTGTTGGCAGGGATGTAGGGAAAAAGGAAAACTCCTCCACTGCTGTTGGGGTTGTAAGATGGTGCAACCACTTTGGAAATCAGTCTGGAGGTTCCTCAGAAAACTGGACATGACCCTTCCAGAGGACCCTGCTATAACACTCCTGGGCATATACCCAGAGGATTCCCCAGCATGCAATAAGAACACATGCTCCATTATGATCACTGCATCCTTATTTATAATAGCCAGAAGTTGGAAAGAACCCAGATGTCCCTCAATGGAGGAATGGCTACAGAAAATGTGGTATATTTACACAATGGAATACTACTTAGCAATTAAAAACAATGAATGCATGAAATTCTTAGGCAAATGGTTGAAACTAGAAAATATCATCCTAAGTGAGGAAACCCAATCACAAAAGAATATACATGGAATGCAATCACTGATAAGTGGGCATTAATTAGCCCAGAAGCTCAGAATTCTTAAGACACAATTAGCATATCAAATGATACCCAAGGACAGGGAAAGAGAGGGTCGTGGTTATGAAAAGACTTGATCCAGCAGTGTAGGGGAGTACCAGGACAGAGAAATGGGAGGGGGTGTTTGGGAAATGGTCAGAGGGAATTAGGGCTTATGAGACTGTTAGGGTGGGGGGGGCGGTAAAGGAAAGCATTTGAAATGTAAACAAAGAATATAGAAAATAAATAGCTTCTGGTTATTATAAATAAGGCTGCTGTGAACAGAGTGGAGCATGTGTCCTTACTGCATGCTGGGGAATCCTCTGGGTATGCCCAGGAGTGGTATAGCAGGGTCCTCTGAAAGTGTCATATCCAATTTTCTGAGGAACCTCCAGAATGATTTCCAAAGTGGTTGTACCATCTTACAATTTCACCAGCAGTGGAGGAGTGTTCCTCTTTCTCCACATCCTCGCCAACACCTGCTGTCTCCTGAGTTTTTAGCCTTCAGATGTGGGAGACCTGTGCCACATCTGGCATGGAGAGGACACCACATCCTCATATCTCTAGAAAACTGACAGGCAGGGCATTTGAGAATTGGGAGGAGCAGGGTATTTGATCCTTGCCAAGTCTGCCACAGGGGAGACCTCATTGCCTGATACTTCCTGGAGATTCACTGTTTGCAGGGCATTGGACAGCAAAAGAATCCCAGGAGTACAGAAACACAGGCCTGAGGGATAGAGAAGATACTGTCAGCAAGACCAGCTAACACCAGAGATAATGAGATGGCCAAAGGCAAATGCAAGATCATTACCAACAGAAACCAAGGCAACGTGGCACCAACAGAACCCAGCTCTCCCACAACAGCAAATCCTGCATACTCCATCACAACAGAAAAGCATGAACCAGATTTAAAATCACATCTCATATCTCTGATGGAGGACTTCAAGAAGGACATAAATAACTCCTTTAAAGAAATACAAAAGAACATGGGTCAACAGGTAGAAGTACAAAAATCCCTTAAAGAAAGACAAGAGAATATGTATCAAAAGATAGAAGCCTTTAAGAGGAAACACAAAAATCCCTTAAAGAAATACAGGAGAATATGGGCCAACAGGTTGAAGCCCTTAAAGAGGCAATACAAAAATCCCATAGAGAATTATGGAAGAATGTGGGTCAATATGCAGAAACCCCTGAAGAGGAATCATAAAAATCACTAAAAGAAACACAGGAGAACATAGATCAACAGGTAGAAGCCCTTAAAGAGGAAACACAAAAATTCCTTAACGAATTTCAGGAAAAAACAAACAAACAAATAAAGGAACTGAACAAAACTATCTAGGATCTAAACCTGGAAATAGAATCAACAAAGAAATCACAAAATGAGACATCTCTGAAAATAGAAAACCTTAGAAAGAATTCTGGAGTCATAGATGCAAGCATCAACAACAGAATACAAGAAATATAAGAAATCTCGGATGCTGAACATTCCATAGAAACCATTGACTCAACAGTCAAAGAAAATGCAAAATGCAAAAAGCTTGTGACCCAAAACATTCAGGAACTCCAGGACACAATGAGAGTACCAAACCGAAGGATTATAGGAATAAAAGAAAGCGAGGATTTACATCTTAAAGGCCCAATAAATATCTTCAACAAAATTATAGAAGAAAACTTCTCTAACCTAAAGAAAGAGATGCCCATGAACATACAGGAAGCCTACAGAACTCCAAACAGATTGGACCAGAACAGAAATTCCTCCCGGCACATAATAATCAAAACACCAAATACACTAAACAAAGAAAGAATATTGAAAGCAGTGAGAGAAAAAGGTCAAGAAACATATAAAGGCAGACCTATCAGAATTTCACCAGACTTCTCACCAGAGACTATGAAAGGCTGAAGACCCTGGGCAGATATCATACAGACCCTAAGAGAACATAAATGTCAGCCCAGACTACTATACCTAGCAAAACTTTCAATGACCATAGATGGTGAAAACAAGACATTCCAGGACAAAAGCAAATTTACACAGTATCTTTCTACAAATCCAGCTCTGCAAAGGATAATGGGTGGAAAATACCAACACAAGACAGCGAACCACACTGTAGAAAAACCAATAAGGTAATCTTTCACCAAACCTAATAAAAGATAGCTACACAACCAGAATGTCACCTTTAACTAAGAAGATAACAGTAAGCAACAATCACTTTTCCTTAATATCTCTTAATATTAATGGTCTCAATTCCCCTATAAAAAGACATAGACTAATGGATTGGATATATAAACAGGACCCAATGTTTTGCTGTATACAAGAAACCTACCTCAGTGACAAAGACAGGCACTATTTAAGAGTCAAAGGATGGAAAACAATTTTCCAAGTAAAAACAATTTTACAAGCTGGAGTAGCCATTCTTATATAGGATAAAATTGATTTTCAACCAAAAGTTGTCAAAAAAGATAAGGAGGGACACTTCATTCTGGTCAAAGGAAAAGTCTACTGGGATGAACTCTAAATTCTGAACATCTATGCTCCAAATGCAAGGGCACCCACATTCATAAAAAAAAGAAAAACTTTACTCATAAAAACCTTTAAAAACTTTTTTTTAATTTTTTTTACTCAAAAACTTTGCTCAAAGCACACATTGTACCCCACACAATAATAGTGGGAGAATTCAACACCCCACTGTCAAAAATAGACAAGTCATGGAACCAGAAACTATACAGAGATAGAGTGAAACTAACTGAAGTTATGGACCAACTGGATCTAACAGATATTTATAGAATGTTCCAAGCTAAGCAAAAGAATATACCTTCTTCTCAGCACCCAGGGTATCTTCTCCAAAACTAACCATATAATTGGTCACATAACAGTCCTCAACACATATAGAAATACTGAAATTATTCCATGTATCTTAACAGATAACCATGGCCTAAGGCTGGTCTTAAGCTCAAACAAAAGCAATGGAAAACACACATACACATGGACTTTGAACAATGCTCTTCTCAGTGATGGCTTGGTCATGGAAGAAATAAAGAAAGAAATTAAAGACTTTTTAGAATTTAATGAAAATGAAGTCCCATCATACCAAAATTTATGAGACATAGTGAAAGCAGTGGTAAGAGGAAAACTCATAGCTCTGTGTGCCTCCAGAAAGAGGAAAACTCATAGCTCTGTGTGCCTCCAAAAAGAGAGCTTACACTAACAGCTTGACAATGCACTTGAAGGCACTAGAACAAAAGGAAGCAAATACCCCTAAGAGGAGTAGACAGCAGGAAATAAGCAAACTTAGAGCTGAAATCAACCAAGCAGAAACAAAAAGAGCTATACAAAGAATCAACAAAACAAGGAGCTGGTTCTTTGAAAAAAATCCACAAGATAGATAAATCCTTAGCCAGACTAACCTGAGGCACGGAGACAGTATCCAAATTAACAATATCAGAAATGAAAAGGGAGGCATAACAGAAACTGTGGAAATTCAAAAAAATCATCAGATCCTACTACAAGAGTTTATACTTATCAAAGTTTGAAAACCTGGATGAAATGGACAACTTTCTAGATACATATGAGGTGCCAATGTTAAAACAGGATCAGATAAACCATCAAAATAGTCCTATAAGCCCGGAGGAAATAGAACCAAGACCAGATAGGTTTAGCGGGGAATTCTATCAGATCTTCAAAGAAGAGTTAATGCCTATGGCCTATACTCTTCAAACTTTTCCACAAAACAGAAACTCAAGGAACACTACCCAACTCATTCTATGTAGCCACAATCATGTTTATACCAAAACCAAACAAAAACCAAACAAGGAAGGAGAACTTCAGACCAATCTCCCTCATGAATATTGATTCGAAAATACTGAACAAAATCCTGGCCAACCGAATCCAAGAATGCATCTGAACTATAATTCACCACGATCAGGTAGGCTTCATCCCAGGGATGCAGGAATGGTTCAATATATGGAAATCCATCAATGTAATTCAGTACATAAATAAACTAAAGGAAAAAAACCACATGGTCATTTCATTAGATGCTGAAAAGGATTTTGACAAAATTCAGCATCCCTTCATGATAAAAGTGTTGGAGAGATCAGGAATCCAAGGCCTATACCTAAACATAGTGAAAGCAATATACTGCAAACTGGTAGCCAACATCAAACTAAATGGAGAGAAACATGAGGCAATCCCACTAAAATCGGGGACCAGACAAGGCTGCCCACTCTCTCTCTATCTATTCAATATAGTACTTAAAGTCCTAGCCAGAGCAATCAGCAGCAAAAAGAGGTCAAAGGTATACAAATTGGAAAGGAAGAAGTCAGACTATAACTATTTGCAGATGATAAGATAGTATACTTAAGCAACCCCAAGACTTCCACCAGAGAACTCCTAAAGCTAATAAACAACTTCAGCAAAGTGGCTGGATATAAAATTAACTCAAGCAAATCAGTAGCTTTCCTCTACTCAAAGAATAAACAAGATGAGAAAGAAATTAGGGAAATGACACCCTTCACAATAGTCCCAAATAATATTTCATACCTAGGTGTGACCCTGACAAAGCATGCAAAGGGTCTATATGACAAGAACTTTAAGCTTCTGAAGAAAGAAAATCTCAGAAGATGGAAAGGTCTTCCATGTTCATAGATTGGCGGGATCAATATAGTAAAAATGGTCATCTCGCCAAAAGCAATCTACAGATTCAATGCAATCCCCATCAAAATTGCAAATAATTCTTCATAGATCTAGAAAGAGAATTTCTCAAATTCATCTGGAATAACAAAACCCAGGATAGCAAAAACTATTCTCCACAACAAAAGATATTGTGGGGGAATCACCATCCCTGACCTCAAGCTCTACTACAGAGCTATAGTGATAAAGACTATTTGGTATTAGTATACAGACAGGCAGGAAGATCAATGGAATAGAATTGAAGACCCAGAAAAGAACCCACACATGTGTGGTTACTTGATATTTGACAAAGGAGCTAAAAACATCCAGTGGAAAAAAGACAACATTCTTCACAAATGGTGCTGGATCAACTGGGAGTCTGCATGCAGAAAAATGCAAAATGACCCATTCTTATCTCCTTGGCAAAGCTCAAGACCAAGGGGATCAAAGATCTACACATAAAATCAGACACACTGAAGCGTATAGAGGAGAAAGTGTGAGCAATCCTTGAACACATGGGCAAAGGGGAAAAAGTTTCTGATCAGAACACCAATGGCTTATACTCTAAGAACAAGAATCGACAAATGAGACCTCAGAAAACTGCAATGCTTCTGTAAGGCAAAGGACATAGTCAATACAACAAAATGGCAACCAACAAATTGGGAAAAGATCTTTACTAATCCTACATCAGATAGAGGGCTAATAGCCAATGTATACAAAGAACTCAAGAAGTTAGTCTCCAGAGAATCAAATAACTATTAAAAAATGGGGTACAGAGCTAAACAAGGAATTCTCAACTGAGAAAACTCAAATGGGTCTAAAGCATCTAAAGAAATGTTCAGTAACCTTAGTTATCAGGGAAATGCAAATGAAAACAACACTGAGATTCCACCTTACATCAGTCAGAATGGCTAAGATGAAAAACTCAGGGGACAGCAGATGCTGGAGAGGGTGTGGGGAAAGAGGAACTCTTCTCCATTGTTGGTGGGATTGCAAGCTGGTAAAACCACTCTGGAAATCAGTTTGGCGATTCATCAGAAAATTAGACATAGTACTACCTGTGGACCCAGCTATACCACTCCTGGGCATATACCCAGAAGGTGTTCCTGCATGTAATAAGGACACATGCTCCACTATGTTCATAGCTGCCGTATTTATAATAGCCAGAATGTGGAACGAACCCAGATGTTTTTCAACAGAGGAATGGGTACAGAGACTGTGATATATATACACAATTGAGTACTATTCAGCTATTAAAAACAATGAATTCATGAAATTCTTAGGAAAATGGATAAAAAGTGTCATCCTGAGCAAGATAACCCAGTCACAAAAGAACACACATGGTATGCACTCACTAATAAGTGGATGCTAGACCAAAAGCTCAAAATAAACAATTTACAATTCACATAGCACAGGAAGCTCAAAAAGAAGGAGGACTTAAGTGAGGGTGTGATGGCTCCTCAGAGAAAGGGAACATAATACTCACAGGGGCAATAAGGGAGGCAATGTGTGGAGCAGAGTCTGCCCTACCTGGGGAGTCATCCTATAAACAGTCACCAAACCCTGACACTATGACAAGAAGCATGTACCAAAAGGAGCATGCCATGGCTGTCTCCAGAGAGGCCCTGCCAGAGCCTTCCAAATACAGAGGCAGAAACTAGCAACCAACTATTGGACTGGGCTTGGGGTCCCCAACTGATGATCTGGAGGGTGGTCCGGAGGAGCTGAAGGGGTTTATAGCTCCATGGGAAGAACAATGACTCTGGACACCCAGACACCCCAAGACTCCCAGGGACTGAACCATCAACCAAGGGGTACAGATCATTCCAGCCAAAAATGTGGCAGAGGGATGCCTTGTTGGGCCTCAGTGAGAGAAATGGGAGATCAGGTAAAGGCTTAATAGAGGCCCCAGCAAAGTGAAACAGACAGGGGAGGTGGGGGGTGGAGGTGGGAGTGTGTCAAGTAGAGGGGAATATACATGGAGGCAAGGGGTGGGAGGAGGGGTAGAAAATCTTTGGGGAGGGGGCTTTTGGGAGGGGAGAGATTTGGAAAGGTTTTACAATTGGCAAGGTAAATGAAGAAGATACTCAATAAAAAAATTTTTAAAAAGGTGGAACAAGTGGCTGCTCCAGCTAAAGGGCCATCAGCAGTGGAACCAAGGCATCACAGGGACCAGTTAGGCCCTGCGCCCACGAACACTGACCTTCGCTGACCAGCCGGGCAGCAAGCAGCTGCAGTTGTGCGGCGCCTTTCCTGCACGGAGGCCACTTCAGAACTCGGCCTCCCACCAGTCAGGAGAGGTGCATCTATCTTGGTTCCGGACTCCGGGGAACGGACAGACTGAGGTACACAAACATAATCCGAGGCCAACACCGCGGTGGTCTGAGCCCAACGGGCGTTGGCCTGCACCCAGGCCCTGGTCGGGTCGGGGGGCCATCGGGGTGCCAACCCAGCCAGGAGGTTTTTTGCCCAGGCCTGCGAGCGTGCCGCGGCAATTTTGTCTGCAGGACGACAGAGAGCTCAGGCGGGCAGACCTGTAACAGGCATAGCCTAAGGCTAACAAAGCGGGGGTCCAGGCCCCAAAAGGCACAGGACTGACCCCAAGAACTGGGCGGCTTGGTGGGCCATCTGTGAGTCAACCCGCCCAGGTGATTGTTAGCAAAGCAGACTCTCCCGGCGCTTTCAGGGAGCGCGGGCACGCACGCCTGCCCGCCATCCTAGTCACCTGGCAGACCCAAGTAACAGTCATAGCACTAGGGGAACTTTGCTCGGACCTTGGCCTCCCAGGCTTTTGCCTGGACTCAGGGACTGGGCGGCCAGGCTAATCTTGTGTGCGACAGCCCGGTTGGCGGATTGGCTGCCCAGCAGAGTGAGCAGAACACAGGGGAGGTCACAGCAGCATACACCGTCGGCACTCCCTGGGGGTGCACACAGGCTCCATCTGGTCCACAGACACAATCTGGGGCAAGGCCTCAGGCAGAAGCCCTTAGCTCTACTCTCTCCGCTTCCGGATCCAGATCAGTCTGGGCGGCAGCATTACATCTCCAAGTCCTGCAAGTGGCTAGCTGGGCTTCCGGGCGGCCAGCTGGGAGAAGTCAGTGTGCTCCAGTGAATCCAGCAGGCCCCAGCGGGAGCCTTCGGGTGCCTGCTTTGGGATCTGAACAGCCT
This sequence comes from Apodemus sylvaticus, assembly GCF_947179515.1. Lineage (NCBI taxonomy): Eukaryota > Metazoa > Chordata > Mammalia > Rodentia > Muridae > Apodemus > Apodemus sylvaticus. Next base: position 33,870,243 of record NC_067491.1, read on the forward strand.
GGGCAGCAGCACACTGTCTACAAACAGTGCAGGAGGTAAGCTGTGCACCAGAGGCCAACTGGGAAGGGGCAGCTTGCACTGGTGAGTCCAGCACTGACAAGATAAACTAACACCAGTGAGAACTAGATGGCAAAAGGCAAACGCAGGAACGTCACTAACAGAAATCAAGGCAATATGGCAACATCTGAACCCAATTCTCCTCTACCAACATGTCCTGGATGCCCCATCACACCAGTAAAACAAGATTTGGATTTAAAATCACTGGTCATGATGCTGGTACAGGAACACATGAAGGACATACATAAAGAAATTCAGGAGAAAATGGATCAAAAGTTAGAAGCCCTTGCAAGGGAAACACAAAAATCATTGAAAGAAATCCAGGAGAATACAAAAGCCAACAAGGAGGAAATGCAAAAAACACTTAAAGAAATACAGGAGAACTTTGGTCAACAGGCTGAGGTCATGAAAGACGAAATACAAAAAACTCTTAAAGAAATAAAGGAGAACTTTGGTCAACAGGCTGAGGTCATGAAAGACGAAACACAAAAATCTCTTAAAGAATTACAGGAAAACACAAACATGCAAGTGAAGGAGCTAAGCAAAACCATCCAGGATCTAAAATCAGAAGTAGAAACAACTAAGAAAACTCAAAGGGAGACAACTTTGGAGATAGAAAGCCTTGGGAAGAAATCAGGGGACAGAGATGCAAATATCAACAACAGAATACAAGAGATAGAAGAAAGACTCTCAGATGCTGAAGATTCCATAGAAACCATGGACTCAACAGTTAAAGAAAATGCAAAATGCAAAAAGCTTGTAACCCAAAATATCCAGGAAATCCAGGACACAATGAGAAGACCAAACCTAAGGATTATAGGCATAGATGAGAGTGAAGATTTACAACTTAAAGGGCCAGCAAACATCTTCAATAAAATTATGGAAGAAAACTTCCCTAACCTAAAGAGAGAGATGCCCATGAATATACAAGAAGCCTACAGAACTCCAAACAAACTGGACCAGAACAGAAATACTTCCCGTCACATAATAATCAAAACACCAAATGTTCTAAACAAAGAAAGAATACTAAAGGCAGTAAGAGAAAAAGGCCAAGTAACATATAAAGGAAGACCTATCAGAATCACAGCAGACTTTTCACCTGAGACTATGAAGGCTAGAAGGTCCTGGGCAGATCTCATGCAGACTCTAAGAGAACACAAATGCCAACCAAAACTACTATATCCAGCAAAACTCTCAATCACCATAGATGGAGAAACTAAGATATTTCATGACAAAACCAAGTTTACCCAATATCTATCCACAAACCCGGCCCTAAAAAGGATAATAGGAGGACAACACCAATACAAGGAGGGAAACTTCACCCTGGAAAAAACAAGATAGTAATCCTTCATCAAACCCAAAAGAAGTTAAGCATTCAAATTTAAAAAATAACGTCAAAAATGATAGGAAGTAACAATCACTATTCCTTAATATCTCTTAACATCAATGGACTTAATGCCCCAATAAAAAGACACAGACTAACTGAATGGATACGTAAACAGGACCCTACATTTTGCTGCTTACAGGAAACACACCTCAGGGTCAAAGACAAACACTACCTTAGAGTAAAAGGCTGGAAGACAATTTTACAAGCAAATGGTCTCAGGAAACAAGCTGGAGTAGCCATTTTAATATCAGATAAAATTGACTTTCAACCCAAAGTCATCAAAAGAGACCCTGAGGGACACTTCTTGCTGGTCAAAGGAAAAATACAAAAAGAAGAACTGTCAATCCTGAACATCTATGCACCAAATGCAAGGGCACCCTCTTTCGTAAAAGAAACTTTATTAAAACTAAAAGCACACATTGCACCTAACACAATAATTGTGGGTGACTTCAACACTGCACTTTCCTCAATGGACCGATCAGGAAAACAGAAACTAAACAGGGACACAATGAAACTAATTGAAGCTTTGGACCAATTAGATTTAACAGATATATATAGAACATTCTATCCTAAAACAAAAGAATATACCTTTTTCTCAGCACCTCATGGTACCTTCTCCAAAATCGACCATATAATTGGTCACAAGACAGACCTCAACAAATATAAGAAGATCGAACTAATCCCATGCCTCCTATCTGATCACTATGGAGTAAAAGTGGTCTTCAATAGCAACAGAAACAACAGAAAGCCCACATACACGTGGAAACTGAACAATACTCTACTCAATGATACCTTGGTCAAGGAAGAAATAAAGAAAGAAATTAAAGACTTTTTAGAACACAATGAAAATGAAAACACAACATACCCAAATCTATGGGACACAATGAAAGCAGTGCTAAGAGGAAAACTCATAGCCCTGAGTGCCTCCAAAAAGAAAATGGAGAGAGCATACATTACCAGCTTAATGACACACTTGAAAGCCCTAGAACAAAAAGAAGCTATTTCGCCCAGGAGGAGTAGAAGGCAGGAAATCATCAAACTCAGGGCCGAAATCAATCAAGTAGAAACAAAGAGAACCATACAAAAAATCAACAATACCAGGAGCTGGTTCTTTGAGAAAATCAACAAGATAGATAAACCCTTAGCCAGACTGACCAAAGGGCACAGAGAAAGTATCCAAATTAAACTTAGAAATGAAAAGGGAGATATAACAACGGAAACTGAGGAAATCCAAAAAATCATCAGATCCTACTACAAGAGCCTATACTCAACACAACTGGAGAATCTGGAGGAAATGGACAATTTCCTTGACAGATACCAAATACCAAAATTAACTCAGGACCAACTAGACCATCTAAACAGTCCCATAATGCCTAAAGAAATAGAAGGAGTCATAGAAAGTCTTCCAACCAAAAAAAGCACAGGACCAGATGGCTTCAGTGCAGAATTCTACCAGACCTTCAAAGAAGAGTTAACACCAATACTCTTCAAACTATTCCACAAAATAGAAACAGAAGGAACACTACCCAATTCCTTCTACGAAGCCACAATTACGCTGATACCAAAGCCACACAAAGATCCAACAAAGAAAGAGAACTTCAGACCAATTTCCCTTATGAACATCGATGCAAAAATACTCAATAAAATTCTTGCCAACCGAATCCAAGAACACATCAAAACGATCATCCACCATGATCAAGTAGGCTTTATCCCGGGAATGCAGGGTTGGTTCAATATACGGAAATCCATCAATACAATCCACTACATAAACAGACTCAAAGAACAAAACCACATGGTCATTTCATTGGATGCTGAAAAAGCATTTGACAAAATTCAGCATCCCTTCATGCTTAAAGTCTTGGAGAGAACAGGAATTCAAGGCCCATACCTAAACATAGTAAAAGCAATATACAGCAAACCGGTAGCCAGCATCAAACTAAATGGAGAGAAACTTGAAGCAATCCCACTGAAATCAGGGACCAGACAAGGCTGCCCCCTTTCTCCTTATCTTTTCAATATTGTACTTGAGGTACTAGCTCGGGCAATTCGACAACATAAGGAGGTCAAAGGGATACAAATTGGAAAGGAAGAAGTCAAACTATCATTATTGCAGACAACATGATCGTCTACCTAAGTGACCCAAAGAACTCCACTAGAGAGCTCCTACAGCTGATAAACAACTTCAGCAAAGTGGCAGGTTATAAAATCAACTCAAGCAAATCAGTGGCCTTCCTATACTCAAAGGATAAGCAGGCTGAGAAAGAAATTAGGGAAATGACCCCCTTCACAATAGCCACAAACAGTATAAAGTATCTTGGGGTGACTCTTACCAAACATGTGAAAGATCTGTATGACAAGAACTTCAAGACTCTGAAGAAGGAAATGGAAGAAGACCTCAAAAAATGGGAAAACCTCCCATGCTCATGGATCCGTAGAATCAATATAGTTAAAATGGCCATTTTGCCTAAAGCACTATACAGATTCAATGCAATACCCATCAAAATCCCAACTCAATTCTTCACAGAGTTAGAAAGAGCAATTATCAAATTCATCTGGAACAACAAAAAACCCAGGATAGCTAAAACTATTCTCAGCAACAAAAGGAAATCTGGGGGAATCAGTATCCCTGACCTCAAGCAATACTACAGAGCAATAGTGTTAAAAACTGCATGGTATTGGTACAGTGACAGGCAGGAGGATCAATGGAACAGGATTGAAGATCCAGAAATGAACCCACACACCTATGGCCACTTGATCCTCGACAAAGAGGCTGAAAACATCCAATGGAAAAAAGATAGCCTTTTCAACAAATGGTGCTGGTTCAACTGGAGGTCAGCATGCAGAAGAATGCGAATTGATCCATCCTTGTCTCCTTGTACTAAGCTCAAATCCAAATGGATCAAGGACCTCCACATAAAGCCAGACACTCTGAAGCTAATAGAAAAGAAACTGGGGAAGACCCTTGAGGACATCGGCACAGGGAGTAAGTTTCTGAACAGAACACCAATAGCGTATGCTCTAAGAGCAAGAATTGACAAATGGGACCTCATAAAATTACAAAGTTTCTGTAAGGCAAAGGACACCATCAAGAGGACAAATTGGCAACCAACAAAGTGGGAAAAGATCTTCACCAATCCTACATCAGATAGAGGGCTAATATCCAATATATATAAAGAACTCAAGAAGTTAGACTCCAGAAAACCAAACAACCCTATTAAAAAATGGGGTACAGAGTTAAACAAAGAATTCTCGCCTGAAGAACTTTGGATGGCGGAGAAGCATCTTAAAAAATGCTGAACTTCATTAGTCATTAGGGAAATGCAAATCAAAACAACCCTAAGATTTCATCTTACACCAGTCAGAATGGCTAAGATTAAAAATTCAGGAGACAGCAGGTGTTGGAGAGGGTGTGGAGAAAGAGGAACACTCCTCCACTGCTGGTGGGGTTGCAAATTGGTACAACCACTCTGGAAATCAGTCTGGCGGTTCCTCCGAAAACTGGGCACCTTACTTCCAGAAGATCCTGCTATACCACTCCTGGGCATATACCCAGAAGACTCCCCACCATGTAATAAGGATACATGTTCTACTATGTTCATAGCAGCCCTATTTGTAATTGCCAGATGCTGGAAAGAACCCAGGTATCCCTCAACAGAAGAGTGGATGCAAAAAATGTGGTATATCTACACAATGGAGTACTATTCAGCCATTAGAAACAATGAATTCATGAAATTCTTAGGCAAATGGATGGAGCTAGAGAACATCATACTAAGTGAGGTAACCCAGACTCAAAAGGTGAATCATGGTATGCACTCACTAATAAGTGGATATTAACCTAGAAAACTGGAATACCCAAAACATAATCCACACATCAAATGAGATACAAGAAGAAAGGAGGAGTGGCCCCTGGTTCTGGAAAGACTCAGTGAAACAGTATTCAGCAAAACCAGAACCGGGAAGTGGGAAGGGGTGGGTGGGAGGACAGGGGAAGAGAAGGGGGTTTGCGGGACTTTCGGGGAGTGGGGGGGGGTAGAAAAGGGGGAATCATTTGAAATGTAAATAAATTATATTGAATAAAAAAAAATAAAGATTACATTCAATTAAAAAAAAAGGTGGAACAAAATTAACACAAGAGGCAGAGAAAGTAAAGGACTTGGGTGGGAAAGGAGAGGAGAATTTGAAAGTGGGGAAGGATCATCTATGGGGGAAACAAGAGAAAAGCCCAAAAATGAATGGAAATATGCAACTACAGGTATTGGAGGGAGGGCAGGGGGACCTCCAGTATATCCAGAGAACTGGGATGTGAGAAGCTTCCAGGACTCAGTAGGGCTGATCTTAGTGGAAATGCCCAACATTGGGGAAATAGAATCTGAAGAGACAACCTCCAATAGATAGACAGGGCCCACAGTGTAGGGATGGGGTCTGCCATCCACCTTCAAAAATTTTGAACCAGAATTGTTCTGGTCTGAGAGAAATGCAGGGACAAAATGGAGCAAAAATTGAAGGGAAGGCCATCCAATTGCCAGCCCAACTTAGGATCCATCCTATGCTCAGACACCAAACCCTGATACTATTACTGATGAGATGTTGTGTTTGCAGACAGGAGCCTGGCATGGCTGTCCTCTGAGAGGCTCTACTAGCAGCTGACTGAGGCAGGTGCAGATACTTACAGCCAAACATTGGACTGAGGGAGGGAATCCCTAAGGAAGATTAGGGAAAGTATTGAAGGAGCTGAAGTGGATGGCAAGCCAGTAGGGCAACCAACAGTGTCAACTAAGCCCGGTCCCTGGGACCTCCCAGAGACTAAGGCATGAACCAAATGCACACAGGGGCTGGTCTGAGGCCACAGACACATTTGTAGCAGAGGATGGCCTCTTCTGACTTCAGTGGGAGAAGATGTAATTAATCCTGCAGAGACTTGATGCCCAGCAGAAGGGGATGCAAGTGGGAGGGATGATCATTCTCTCAGAGGTGAAGGGGAGGGGAATGAGGTGAAGAACCCTAGTAGGATGGACTGGGAAGAGGGCAACATTTGGGATCTATATAATTAAAATAGTTACTTTTTAAAAAGTTAAATTATCTCTTTATTCTTTAATGCAAACGTTGGTTCTGTTTGATGCTGCTTGTGCTATCTTTCTTTCAGTTGTTTAAAATTTTAAACAAAGTATAATTTCCAGGGGACTTTCTTATCTGTTCGTTGCTATGCAATACAACTCTTAAAGTTCATAATGTAAAAACAAATTAGTTTTTTCTTGGCTATTAAAGTTGGCAGATTGTACTCGAAAAATAAAATCATCAAATTGCTAACCATCCTCTTGAGTAATCCCACCTTTCCACAGGAGGATTAAAACAAATTGCTCATCAATCTGGTTTCACACTCAATAAGAATGAGTGTCAATAAATCCAACTTAAAATTACAGCCCTGAATTTTTTAATCTTTGTGATCAATTTGTGTGCACAGTGAAAAAAATATTTTCAGAGATGCCGTGGGATACTCCAGCCCATCAGAAAATATTACTTTTAGATGCAAACCAATTATTCATCAGCAGAAAGAATACGCAATTCCAGAACTCAACTGTTATTTCAGATCCAATTTCTGGTTATCTCTTGAATATTTTTGCTGGCACAGAAAAATATATTGTCAAACACACAAAATTGATCCAATGTTCAAAGACATTTTTCAGAATTGCCTGCAACGAAAAAGAATATATAAGCTCTACCACATGTTATAATGCTATTCTCTGCCTGATATAGTTTTAGATGTCTGTAAACATTATTGCTCACAAACAGGTTATATTGTGATTTAATGCTACCTTATACAACTGCCTATTTTTATAAAACCGTGTTTAAACTTTTGATACTAATACAAATTCTCTTCTAAGTGCTTACAGTTAGAACAACAAGTAATATCAAATCCAATCTGTTTTTTCCTAGCCTCCTATTTAGTCTTTCTCAAACCAATTTCTCAGTGCCATCTTGCAAAGCCACTCTTTATTACAACTGAAATAACTATTTTTTTCATCTTTTGAGGTTTTTTATTCCTATTTTTATATAATTCACAGGATGTTGTCAATCACCAAATGTATTTACTGAATGTTTTGTGATGGAACAAAAATAATGAAGATACTGCCTAGAGAAAATATAGATTAGTATCAGTAATGTCTAAGAGCCTATTGAAGCTAAAGTCCTCTGGTACATGTTCACTGTTTATCTTGACACATATGAATCTCATATCAAATGCAGTTGAGCCCATAACTTAATCATCCTTGATTCTAACTTCTGCACTCTATTCTTCACTCACAGTGAGAACCCTCCCTTACTTGAACAGTGCATGGATGCTCTTTTAGAATTTGATGCTTTTGCCTATGGTATATTATATTCTCTTAAAATAAATAATCTCCTTTTCTGTCTGTCCAGCACCCATCAATTTCAAGGACAAGTTGACAGTTAATTCTAGTCGGTAAAATGTTTCCTAAATCTCAGTTATGAGCCCTCAGCCCTTCCTCTGAACTCCGAGGCTGCCTTTTATTTCCTCATTCACATTTAAATTATGAAAGAAAGTTAAATTTTCACAGAAAAATCAAAAGTTAAAATTAGAAAGGAGATTTAATATATTAGCATTATGTGGGAATAGTTTGAAAGAATCTATTATTCATGTTTAAGTAAATAATCAGCAAAATTAAATGTAGGAGTTTTGTATTTTCATGGGAGGACGGAGGAAAAGTAACCGTTACTTTATATAGTAGTAATTAGAAGCTCATGCACTAATGCAAAAGTGAGAAATCACACTACTTTGTACACACTAGAAACATAAATATGCATTTTTTTTCAAACAGTTACTTTTCTCAGGGCTTTGAAATTCCAGATACTCAGGAAACACAGTATTAGCATATCAAAAGGGAGATGCTTGTGATTCTCAAATTACACTAAGGCATTCAGAAAATGAAATCACTGTTATGGGCAAAATCAACAGATATGAATCCATTACAATGTGTACGGAAAATTTCTGAAATTGAGTAAATTGACAGACACCCACTTAAAATAAGCAGGTAGAGAAGGTTAATGTGCACGAGACACTAATGGACTTTATTGTATTAGAGTTCTTGCTTTCTAATACAAACAAGGAAAAACTAAAACTTATTAAGACTTAAGAATTCATTCCAGCTACACTATTAGGAAGTGGAACATGGTGAATTCTGGTATGTCATAACAAATCCTAAAATATGTTGTACTGTGAAGTTTGGTGGTTAAAGTACATAGGCAGTTGACTTTAATCAAGAGGACAATGTTAGTTAATCTGACCAAATATGACTCACCTAATGGATGGTGTTGGTGACAACAGTATTAGCTTATGGTTCAGAGCCCAAGCTGCCTCCCCAGATATCTACCTCGGGTATTCTTCAATTCCATTTCTATCTTCACCTCCACAGCAAGACAAGTCATACCTTACAATGAGTGTCTTAATACAAAGCTTCATCTGGTGCTATTTTTCTTGGTTGTTGTATGACAATCCCTTTCCAAGATCCTAGAAGGAAGCTCTTCCAGACATGATGTTAAAGAGGAAGTGAACAATATTTTGTTTTTAGGAGAGATGAAATCATTTATCCTTCAGGAAAGCTCATTAAGTTTCAAAAGTCTCAGAAGCTGTCAAGAATTACTAGGAATCTCCTTCCCTAATGCGGATAAAGAGTAAGACCTGAGAAGAGGCATACTCAGGTAAGGTGAGCAGATTTGTACAGGCTCAGACTAACTGTCCAACCTCCTGAGTGGCCTGCAGGTGTGAAGTGGATTACACGTTACTGGCTTTCATGAGCTGTCACCCATGCTGTGGTGGACTATGGTAATGCAACTTACACTGCTTTGTTCCTGCTCCTGTGAGGCATTCTCACACACATTCTTGTAAGTGACCTTGTCATAAAACTCACTGGTTCACCAAGTTTGGCTTTGGTGGTATCCATAATTTGGTTTGTCCTCAGTGCCTTTTCTGAAGTGATCCTACATTTCTCCTAGGAACACTGTTATACATCACAAATAAATTCTGATTGACAGATGGAATTCAAGTTTTCATTTATTACACTTCCAATTCTTTCTGATCAACACACAGTCAAGAAGTTATTTTAGACTTATGAGTAATTCATTCAGAATAGATGGTCTCTCATTTTAGCATTTAGGTAATCACTGATTAGCATAAATTATTTTGCCTAGTGAATGAGTAATTTAACATGACCATTTTCTAACTCCCTCTTTTATATCAAAGCAAATTAGCCTCCTACTGAATTAACAAATTGTAAGTCATCTCTTACATATTTCATATACAGTCTATCATGCTTTACTCTAAAAATGGGTGTTTACATTATATGGAGTCAGGAAATGAGCATGGCAGCATCTCAATGTACAACATGTCTGTAGGCTTTTTCCTTTTATGATTTTTTAAAAAACATATATATTGCTTTTTGAATAATCCAGTTGTTAACCCTCTCCCAATACACCATCCCACAGTTCCTCAACCCACTCCTTATCCCTCCTGTCTCAAGTCTCCAAGAAGATGTTCACCCCTTCACCCCACTGTCCACCAGGCCTCACCATTCCCTGGAGCCATGAGTCTCTCACAGGTTATTTTATATATGTGAGTACACTGTCACTGTCTTCAGGCACACCAAAAGAGGGAATCAGATCCCATTACAGATGGTTGTGAGTCACATGTGGTTGGTTGCTGGGAACTGAACTCAGGACCAATGGAAGAGAAGTCAGTGTTCTTAACCGCTGAGCATGTCTGCAGTTTTTATCAGCCCCTGCCTCAGTCTATGCTGTCACACTCTCCATTATTCCCTTTGTCTGATGCCTTCATAACCTTCCCTATTCGTCTCAATCTTTAGATTGATTATGACATCTTAATAATTCATTAGTGTGTATCTTAGCTCCCTGAGAAACTTCTACAGTTACCTTTAAATATATGCAACAAAACTCACATTAACAACCTTATCTTCATAGTCGTTGATTATTGTCTCTTCTATCCTAATGTGATAGGTTCACTCTCAGCTGTATTCTCTGCTCTTTTTAACTATGTAATTTCAGGATGAATTCAGAAAGAAAAGTCTTTTCATTGGCTGGTGGTTTAGACATGTTGTACAGAAAATGTTTGTGTGACTAACTCCATGGTGAACCCAGAGTTTATTACTTACAGTAAATAGGCCTAGCTCCTTTACTATTCCAGTAACTTGCCATTCTTGAGAGTCCAACAACTATTTTTAGTACAACAATGAGTTAAACCTATCTTTTGTATTTTATACAGCTGGAATACAGTGTGTTCTTTGAGGCTGGTTCATTTTTCCAGTATTATGTTTCTGACATCCATCAATATTGCTTGGTGAAATTCTTAAGTTATTTACTTATGCTGTACTCCAGTATCTCTTTGTGCATATAAATCAAACTTGTTGATCTATTTTTTTAGATAATAGACATCCAAATTATTTGTGATTTGATGATTAGCAAACATCAAACACACTGCTTCATGAAAATATAGTATTTCAGCAAACACCTAGAAGCAAAAATGCTGGATAATGCAAGCATTTTTAGTTCTTATATTCAACATAGTAAAACAGATCTAGAATGCGAATGAACTAATTGACACTAACGGAAGAGTATCAATTTCTTCAAACAGAAGATTTTCAGTTTGTTTGTTCGGGTGCTTGCTTGCTTGATTGCTTTTATAACCAGTATATAATTTTAGATGTATATGTACATTCTAATTATTTATAATTAGAGAGATGGCATGACAACTAAAAGTATATATCACTCTTAGGGAAGACCTAGTTCTGTCTTAGCAACTATGTCACTTGGCTCATAAATATGTGTCACTCCAACTCCAGAAGACCTAATACCTTCTCCTAGGCTATGCAAGTACATGAAAACTTCTATAGAATTCCCCCAAAGAGACAAAACAATTTTTAAAGACTTTTTAAATCTCAATGTTTGTTTTAATTTGTATGTCTTAATATTAACACATTTCTCATATTTGTGGTTAAATTGTATAGCATATTTCAGATAATCTCATATTATATGTCTATACTTATAGTTTTTATACTCTATCTACATTTGATGTCATTTTTCTATTCTGCTGGAGTCTCTTGTTTTGAATGAACAGAATTCTTTATTGGTTATTTTCTTTATTTACATTTCAAATGCTATTCCCTTTCCTGGTTCCCCCCCTCTCTGAAACTCCATATTCCATCCTCTCTTCTCCCTCTTCTATGAGGGTGTCCCACAACCCACCCAACCACTCCTGCCTCCCTGCCCTCAATTCTCTACACTAGGGTATCTATAGAACTTTCATATGACCAAGGACCTCTCCTCCCATTAATATCTGACAAGGCAATCCTCTGCTACATATGCGACTGGAGCCATGTGTACTCCTTGGTTGGTGTCTTAGTCCCAGGGAGCTAAGGAGGGTCTGGTTGGTTGATATTGTTGTTCTTCCTATGGGATTGGAAACCCCTTCAGTTCCTTCAGTCCTTTCTCAAACTCCTCCATTGGGAACCCAGCACTCAGTCCAATGGTTGGCTTCGAGCATTCACCTCTGTATTTGTAAGGCTCTGGCAGGACCTCTCAGGAGCCAGCTGTATCAGGCTCCTTTCAGCAAGCATTTTGTGGCATCCACAATATTCTCTGGTTTTGGTGACTGTATAGGGGATGAATCCCCAGGTGGGACCAGAATTTTTTTCAATATTAGCACAGTTCAATGTTTTAATCTCTATTTGTTTTCTTTAACAAGGATCACAAAGAGATTCTTTTGCTCCCCAGTTCTAAATTGGTTATTTACATCACCCTCTATATATCCAGGATTGTGGAAGAGAGAATAGAAAAAGTTTAAAAGCTTGAAGGAATGGAGAAGATATCTAAAATGCTAATTTCAAGACATGACATAGTCATTGCAAACACAATCAGCAGATGTCCTTGCTTATGCTGAACCAGTTAAAATAACTTTTATTTTATAGAATGTAATTTCCATCTGTGAGGTTTATTGCTTCTGTCTTTGAACCTAGGCCTAGTCCTAGAAGCTTCTAGCCTCCATACAATCTTACTAGCCTCCAAGACATACTACCGAATAAGCTCACTCTTTCTATTTTTGAACTTTGGCTGGTTCAAATTAGCTGTTCTGGCTCAAACTCCTCCCCTAGCTGACTGAATTAAGCTGGCTTCTCTCAGCTTTGACTGAACTGCTCTGCTTGGTCTCAAACTAACTCTAGCAATCTATTCTAAACTTCTGGCTCCTTCTTATTCTCTGGCTCACTCTTTCTTTAGCTATGACTAGCCTGTTCTCTCATCCACCTGTCTCTGTAAAATTCTCCAGGTAAAGTTAACTCTGAGTTCCATTAACTGAACTGCCACAAAGTCAACTCTACTGCACTACATTTTGTTGCGGGCAATATTAAAAAAGTGAACCTGTCATCTCTCCTGCATTGCCAGGCCTCAGCTCCATGTCCTAGCAGGTCCCACTCTGCACCAAGCTATTCTTTCCCAGCTAGCTCCCGCAGCATCTCAGCTGCAGGTTCTCTCTGCCATAAATCCCTTTAACCAGCAGACCCACATTCCAGTAGCCAAGTGAGTCGAAACTCTTAAACCTTAATTAACCAATCAAATTTATGTATAAATAATATTACAATTTACAAGATACCAATGGGGTAATTTCAGAGCCAATGGGATATGATAAAATCTTTATCCCAATATTTCTGAACCTATATAAACTTAGCTATTTTGGCTAGTAGATGTCACACAGGTCCATGTCAGAAGCCATCTTGGTTCCTCTTTCTTCTTCTGCAACCACCCCCCTCCCCCCAAACTCCTAGATCTGCCTCCCTCTTCCTGTCCAATCACAGGCCTTCCACTGCCCTAATGTGATTAGACATGGAAAATCCTGCAACACCTCCCAACTCACCAACTCACAATAACTCACAAAACAGAACTGACTAGAACTCAGAAATCTGAATGCATCTCTTTCCTGGGTGTTGGGATTAAAGAGGTTTACCTCCACACGTAATCTTTTTTTTACCTGAAACTTGCTCTGCAGCAGGCTGCCATTGAACTTTGAGATCTGCTTGCCCTGTTACCTGGAATTAAAGTTTTGTCTGTATTTTAGCCAGATCACACAATTGTTAGATTAATCTCTTGCCAGAGCAACAATGTATAGAATTCAAATCCCTCTACACTGGAACAAGACAAGACTTGGTCTGTAAACACTCAATCACGCCTCAGGAATGGGCTTGTGGGATTATATTCCTTCTTGCTAACTTGATAACTTCTAGTAGGTGGACAAAACTTGCTTTTGTTTGGTTTCTAAATAGTTAATCTTTCAGACTTACGTGGATACTAGCTTATATATGGCTTTACACATAGCTTTGCTTACAATCCAAAGAATGCATACTAAATTCCCATAAGCTATATACCATATAATAAAAGAGTGAGACAAAAGGTATGAACACGTAGTTTATGTGTTCCAAGCAAGAAAAGGAGATTTGAAAAAGTATATGTTTCTCAAAAGGTAAAAACATATGAATACAGAGAAAACACTCTGAAGTATTTACTTTGCATCTCTAACTCCTGGGTTAAGATCCTCAAAGATCTTAAAAGTGTGAATGATACTTAAGGTTTATATTCCCTATTGCAGACATAGGTAAGTGGAAGAGTTAATGCCTGGCATGGGTGAGGCCCTGGCTTGATCTACTAGTAATGTCCACACCACCCATCTCAAATAAAAAAGAATTAAAAACTTAGACTGTCTTTTTAATGTCAAAGCTAAAGGTAGAAGGGTAATTTCTTCCTAGACAATAAAAAGACTATTATATAAAAAAAGATTTTTGAATGCATGAATGTTATCTCTAAAGAAAAAGAGAAATAAGGATAATATGGCTGGTGGGGAATGAAAGATGGTAACTGGAAGCAAACTGCACTATACACATGTGTGACATTGTGAAAGAACAAGCAACTTTCAACAATGCTCTACTCATTCACTTTTAACAATTATATTTGAAATGTATTTGTGCTTTATCTTCTTTATTTAATGTGATACAGACTTGTCCTATTGAGAGACATATTCTGAACACAGCAATAGTAATTTTATTAAAAATTTTGAGGACACAATTTAATATGTTAATGAAAGCAGGTTTCAAGTAGTTCTAAAATGTAAATTATGAAGCATGCTGAAGACAGGTAGGTGGTGGATGGTTCAGAATTCTATGGTCAACTAAATCATCCTTTTTTCTAATTTGAATATGATATCTCCAAGTTCTAGCTTCTTGATAGCCACAGGATTTGATGCACATTTCTGAAGATTGAGAAAAAAGAAAGTCAACAACTGCCATTGTGTTCTCATGAAATGGACTATAAGCATATAGGTTATGAACTATAATGATATACATATGAGGATAGAAATGAGGAACATAAGGTACAAGGAAAAAAGAGGACCTAAATGCAACAGAAAGTCTGCATTCTAGCAGACACATTGAACATTTCTATTATACATTCTTTACTAATGGTGCCTTCAAATGAATCTATCCTATACGAGTCCTTTAGATTATAATGGAAGAGTTTTCAATATTAACATGGATAAATATATTAATTTTTATTGGTTTTCTTTAAAAATATTTGCTTGTAACAAGGTCACAAAGGCCATAACCTTTTACTTTGTATTTTATTTTTATCAATTTTAATTTTTTACAGTCCAGTCATTATTCCCCTCCCATCTGCTCTTCTACAGTTTCTCATCCCATTCCTCTTACCCCTGTCTCCAAGAGATTTTCCCCAATCCCAAGGCCTCCCCACTCCCTGGGGCCTCTAGTCTGTCAAGGGTTAGGATCATCTTCTCTCACTGAGGCTAGACCAGGCAGTCTGCTGCTGTATATATGTTGGAACCCTTGGTCCAGCAAGTGTATGTTTCCTGGTTAGTGGTCCATATCTCCTAAAGAAATAGAAGGAGTCACTAAAACCTCCCAAACAAACAAAGTACAGGATTAGATGGCTTTAGTGTGAAATTCTACCAGACCTTCAAAGAAGAGCTAATACCAACACTCCTCGAACTATTCCATAAAACAAAAACAGAAGGAGCACTGCCTAATTCATTCAATGAAGCCAGAATTACTCTGATACCTGAATCACACAAAGACCCAACAAAAAGAGAACTTCAGACCAATTTCAATTATGGATATTAATGCAAAAATACTCAATAAAATATTAGTAAACCAAATCCAAAAACACATCAAAACCATCATTCACCATGATCAAGTAGGCTAAATCCCAAGGATGCAAGGTTCGTTCAATGTACAAAAATCCATTAATGTATGCACTATTAAAAAACACCCTCAAAGAAAAAAATTACATGACCATCTTATTAAATGCTAAAAGCATTTAACAAAATGTAACATCCCTTCATGTTAAAAGTATTGGAGAGATCGGGAATTCAAGGCCCATACCTAAACATAATCACAGTAATTTATAGCAATCCAACAGCCAATATTAACTTAAATGGAAAGATACTTGAAGCAACACCAATAAAATCAGGGAAAAGACAAGGATGCTCACCCTCCCAGTATCTATTCAGTATAGTTTGCCGAAATTCTAGCGAGCAAAAAAACAAAACAAAACAAAAAAAACAAAAAAACAAACAAACAAACAAAAAAAAAAAACCCAAAAAAGAGATATGAAGGAGATACAAATTGGCAAAGAAGTCAGGATACTTAAGTGACGCTAAAACTCCACCAGAGAACACCTACAGCTGATAAACAAATTCAGCAAAGTGGCCAGATATAAAATTACTCAAACAAATGAGTAGCTCTTCTATACTTAAAGAATAAACAGGCTGAGAAAGAAATTAGGGAAATAACAACCTTCAAAGTAGTCAAAAACAATATAAAGTATCTTGGTGTGACTCTAAACAAACAAGTGAAAGATCAGAATGACAAGAACTTCAAGTCTCAAAATCCAAGAAGACCTCAGAAGATGGAAAGATCTCCCACACTCTAGGACTGGCAGGAATAATATAGCAAAAATGCCTATCTTGCTGAAAGCAATATACAGATTCAATACAGTTCCCATCAAAATTTCAACTCAATTCTTCATAGAGATAGAAAGAGCAATTCTCAAATTCATCTGGAAAAACAAAAAACCCAGGATAACTAAAACTATTCTCAACAATAAAAGAACTGTGGGGAATAGCATCCTGGACCTCAAGCTATACTTTAGAGCAATAGTGTTAAAAACCTTCATGGCATTGGTACAGTGACAGGCAAGTAGATCGAAGGAATAGAATTCAAGACCCAGAAATAAACACCACCTACCTACCATGACATAATTCTTAACAAAGGAGCCAAAACCATCCACTGGGAAAAAGACAGCATTTCAACAAATGATGCTAGTTCAACTGGCCATTAACATGCAGAAAAATGCAAATCGATCGATTTTTTTTTCCTTGTACAAAACTTAAGTCTGAATGGCTCAAGGACCTCCACATAAAACCAGATACACTGAAACTAATAGAAAATAAAGTGGGGAAGAGCCTGGAGCACATGAGCACAGGGGAAAATTTCCTGAACAGAACACCAATAATTTATGCTCTAATATCAAGAATTGACAAACCAGACCTCATAAAATTACAAACCTTCTGTAAGCCAAAGGACACTATCAATAGGACAAAAGGGCAACCAACAAATTGGGAAAAGACTTTTTACCAACCCTACATCCAACAGAGGGCTAATATCCACTATATACAAAGAACTCAAGAAGTTAAACTCCAGAGAACCAAATAAACCTATTAAAAAATGGGGAGCAGAGCTAAACAAAGAATTCTCATCTGAGGAATATCGAATGGCTGAGAAGCACCTAAAGAAAGGTTCAGCATTCTTAGTCATCAGGGAATTTCAATTCAACAACCCTGAGATTCCACCTCACACCAATCAGAATGGCTCAGTTCAAAATCTCAGGTGACAGCAGGTACTGTCATGGATGAGGAGAGAGAGGAACACTCCTCCACTATTGGTGGGATTGCAAGCTGGTACAATCACTCTGGATATCAGATCCTCATATAATTGGACATAGTGCTATTAGCTTTACCCAGACTCTTGGACATATATCCAGAAGATGCTCCAACATGTAATAAGGATGCATGCTCCACTATGTTAATAGCAGCCTTATTTATAATAGCCAGAAGTTGGAAAGAACCCATATGTCCCTCAACAGAGGAATGGATACAGAGAGTGTGGTACATATACACAATGAAATACTACTCAACTATTAAGAACAATGAATTCATGAAATTCTTAGGCAAATGGATGGAACCAGAAAATATAGTCCTGAGTGAGTTAATACAATCACAAAAGAACACACATGGTATGTACTCATTGATAAGTGGATGTTAGCCCAGAAGCTCAGAATACCCAAGATACAATTTACAGACCAAATGAAGCTCAAGAAGGAAGACCAAAGTATGGATACTTTTGGTTCTTCTTAGAAAGGAGAACAAAATTCCAATGGTAGGAGATACAGAGACAAAGTGTGGAGCAGAGACTAAAGGAAAGACCATCCAGAGACTGCCCCAACTGTGGACCTATCCCATATACAGTCACCAAAAACCCAGACACTATTATGAATGCCAACAAGTGCTTGCTGACAGGAGCCTGATATAGATGTCTTCTTAGAGGCTTTGCTGGTACCTGACAAATATAGAGTTAGATGCTGTCAGCCAACCATTGGACTGAGCACAAGGTCCCCAATGGGGGAACTAGAGAAGGGACTGAAGGAGCTGAAGGAGCTTGCAGCCCCATAGGAGGAACAACAGTATGAACCAACCAGAGCTCCCAGGGACTAAACCACCAACCAAACAGTACACATGGAGGGTCCCATGGCTCTGGGTGCATATGTAGCAGAAGATGGCCTTGTACATCAAAGGGAGGAGAGGCCCTTGGTCCTGAGAAGGTTCCATGCCCCAGTGTAGGGGAATACCAAGACAAGGAAAGGGGAGTGGGTGGTTTGGTGAGCAAGGCGAATGGGGGTAGGGTAAAGGTTTTTCAGAGGGGAAACCAGGACAAGGGATAACATTTGAAATGTAAATAAAGAAAATATCTAATAAAAAAGCAAAATAAAAAACAAAACAATGTTATTTAATTTTAAATCTTAATAGAAATTCTCTTTATGTTATTAAGAATTCATTTTCTTTACAACAATGAATTAAAACCTGAAAATGATTGTTTCCTTGCCTCCCTCCATCCCTCCCTCCCACCCTTTCTGTCTATTCCTCTCTTTCTTCCCTCTTCTTCTTTGTTTTGTTAACTCGAGACAGGATATCTCTATATAATCCCAGCTGTCCTGGAACTCTCTGTAGACCAAGCTATCTTGAACTCAGAGATCTGCCTGCTGCTGCCTCTCCAGTGCTGGGATTAAAAATGTGCACCTTCCATCTCCACCTTACCTCTCAAATTAGGTCCATCTGAGTTGGAAGGTTCTCTCCAGAATTTACATTTTAACTCTATACGCTACTAATTAACTAAAACAGTTCTCTCTCAGGAAGTATTACTCAGTGACATATGTTGACATTTCTTTGTTATCTGTAGAAACAGAAAAGCCAAAAAGATGTAAAAATATACCTTCTTTGATACATGTATCATATGAAGATTTATAATAATGTATCAAAGTACCAGACACAAGGTAAGTGCACAGAATCCTGTGGGATGTCTGTTCACAGTTTGTTATGTATGCTTATAGCACATACTCAGGAATGGTGACAAGTATAGAATAAAATAAAATACCAAGGCAAAGGATTTCACAATTTTGGGTAAGTTACACACTGATAAAGATATATACCAGAAACATATGTTGTCTACATGTTTTTTATTTGAGAAGAGTTATTAGGATACATATGGTATGTTCCAAAATCCTATTAGAATATGTTTTACCTTGAGAAAAAATGTGTAGGAAGATCAACTGTAGTTTATGACAGTGTTATTGATATTAAAATTAGTATTCTTATTGTGTGGCAATAATTAAGTAACTTATCATATGAATGCTTATGATATTTCCAAAGATATACAACATTGCTGGACAGCTGTATGTCTAATCTTACCAGGAAGTCCATATTCAATACCAGAAAGTCAATCTAATCACTTGATGAGAAAATGAATGGTTTAGTAAAATATTTAGAACCCAATGGGAAATGTTCTACATTTTAATATTTTTATGTTGGTTCTCAGGAAGTTAATAAGCAACTTTTTGAGATTTATGATCTCGGATACATAATTTATGCTGTGGCATTGCATTAATAAAAACAAATTTATCTTTTTTGAGAATAGGCAATTTAATTATATCTTAAATCAGTTTAGAGTAATAGGATGTTGCATTGATTCGAGTATTTGATTTGTTTCTCTGGAGAGACAGACAAGTTAAGGAACAGAAAATTAAGAGTGATTTTTTCTTTTGAAGTCTGAAATGCACTTCAAGTTGACAAAGTACCAATTTTGGATGGCATACAAAACATTAAGAAGATTAAGGGAAAGAGCAAGAAATCAGTAAAGCTTTAACCAACCTTTTAAAGACTTTATTAGACACAGAAGTGTTCCCAGGATAGGGGAGATAGCAGATCTTTCTTCCTTTTGTTGTTGTTGCTCTGGAATATATCAAGAATTTCATCCTGAGTAACTGAAGGTGAGCATTTCAGAAAACCTCTGTATTCTGGGTGAGAATCAACATTGGATCTGCTACTAACCATGCAACCCAGTTACATTGAGAAAAAAAATCATAATGTCACACCAAATCATAATGTATCTAGGAAATATTATAATAATCACAAATTAAAGGAATGAATGAGATATTAAAAATGGTGCCAAAACTTGAATGTAAACAAAGCCTTACCATAGATTTCCCAATATACAATATGTATAATTGATAATATGTGTATATGTAATTATATTTGCAATAAGCAAACTGAGGTATTCCTAAAATGAACAATGTAACAATAAATGTTTATATTTATTGTTCATTCCACATTAACATATATAATGATGTTTGAGTCACAAAATAACATTGAGGCTTATACAATTAATATATTTACTTTAAAAGCAAAGGTATGCTTTAATATACCCAATGAATTAATATTGGATGAGAATTAAGCTGTCTGCTCTATTTTAACACAGTTGTATGTGCTACTTTCACTTAAAATTGCAACCGTACTCCGAAAATGTTAACAAGCTGCTTTACAGTGTGATGTGGGTAAGTTGACCAATCCATGGATAATGAATGTGGAAATAATTCATAGCCAGAAGCTCCTATAGGGCTCTCTAGTCTGGCTGTTACATTATGTATTTCTAAACTTCACAGATGTTCCAAAAAAATCAAAATCAATTTTGTAAATAGCATTTGGAATGATATGGCTTAACAGCCAAAGCTACTCAATACATGTTGAGTGGGATGAGGGTTACAGATCAGCAAGTGTGATGCAGCTTCTACTAAAACTTACCATGTCAGCATAGAGCTACACAGACACAATGTACATGCACAGAGACTTGAAAGAACTTGGCTTCAAGAATATATAAAATAAGGTTTGGGCAGATTCTGGCCAGCTCAAACATGGTAAGCTTGGCTCTGGCAGGCTTTGCCCTTCTCTCTAATTCTCATGGCTGTGCCAGAAACTGTTAGATTGCATTCCTAAACATGGCTCCCAAAGTCAATTTCTTTATTTGGCCAATTCCTTTATCCGAGGGTTACTACCAAGATCCAGCTATCAAAGTATTGAAGTCCAGCGACCAAAAGCCCCCTTTGTGTCACCTAATGGAACATACTGAATAAAAATTACATACTTCACTGTAATAAGAGATTTCCCATTTTACCATTTCAAACTGCCATTTTTCTGTGTATCATGTATACCTCTCTATACCTGTCATGTGTGCTCTCTCTATAAAAACAATCCTTTTTTTTTCTATTCTAGGACAAACACCCCTCAGAACTCTTTTGTTTCCTTCTCCTTCATCCTCTATTTTCTGTTCTTATCCCTTATTTCCTGGCTTCTGTACATCTGGAAAAAATAAATCGTCTTTGTTCTGAGAACTTGGTCCTGGGGTTTTTGAGCCAATAGTGTCTTTTCCTTTCAAGGTCATGATTATAAAAATACCTTAGAGAAGTTCATGGTCCTACAAGTGATTCTTTCTATGGAAAGAATCACATGTATACATAGTGATATAAACACATTCAATTCTTTGTGTTATGTAAATGAAAACCACATTATCATTCTCTTCTCAAACTCATAGCAGTTTTATAAAATGTGTATCCATTATTGTGAAGCTGTCTTCACCTTAGATCTCATGGTTACACATGGAAAAAATAAAAGCATAATTAACATTATACCCTGTGGTAGTTGCTGCTCTCCACACAGAAGAGTGTTTAGGTTTTCATTCCTCTCTGATGAGTTTATACAGTTTTTGGGGCAGCAGGACAGAGGTTGGTAGGGAGCTACTTTGGTTTTGAGTGTATATGTCTCTCCTCACAATGCTAGTAGTTTATTTTATTAAGATGATTCTTCTCAAATATTGAACAGAGGTCTCTCATCCCCATCATGTTTCTGAGACTGTGAATTTACACATATGTATACACAAACTATGAAGATATATATATCTTCATACATATATATATAGCCCAGCACTGGATTTGCATTCCAGGATTTTCTGCCAATGGTCTGTGAAATATTGTACAAACTTGACTTAAAGATTCTTCCCAAGTAGTAGCCTCAAGGAGAATTTAAACATCCCAACCACACACAAGATTAAGACTGATGACAAACTGTTGTATGTTTCATAGCTTTCTCCTGTGTGAGATAGGTGCCCTATATACATATATATTTTATCCTATTTATAGATATATATATTTATCCTATCTTCTGAAGGATCCTAAAATGTGTAGAGTAGGGTTTGCTGAGCTGCATTTTCCTGCCATTGGGGCAGAGCAGGCTCAGTTGATGTAGACCTTGTGTGAGGTTTGGGTATGTTTTTGGTTTTTGGTTTTTTTTTAAGTGTTGTTCTTGTTTGTTTGCTTTTTCCTTAGTGTGGAAAAAACAAACCATGATGATACATGCCTTTAATTCTATCACTGGACAAGGCAAAATAGAAAGTTCAGAAATTTAAGGTGATTTTTTTATACATAATGACTTCTATGCCAGTCTAGACTACATGAACCCTTCCCATCTTCCTCTTCTCCTCTTGTTCCTCTCTCTCTCTCTCTCTCTCTCTCTCTCTCTCTCTCTCTCTCTCTCTCTCTCTCTCTCTCTCTCTCTCTCTCTCTCTTCTTCAGACACACACATACACACACACACACACAAACACACACACACACACACAATACAAAAACAAATCCCCCAAAACCAAGAAATCAAAAATTCCATACTCCCCTCAAAAAAGCCCCATAAAACTATCAAACAGTAACCCATAAAATCTGTGAGGTGCATTATATGTTGGCAAACTATCTGTAAATATGAGGCCTGTCTTAGATTTGATACACCCATGTTGGAGAAAACTGATTTTCTCTTTCCCAGGAGCCTTAAATGACAGTTCAGTGGGTGACCTTTTCCCTACTAGCTCATGTTTCATCCATCCAGTCAGTTTTTACTCTAGCAAACTAAAATATAAGATAAAACAAAACTGTTACTCTGTAATTGGACAAAACAAGACAACAGAAGGGAAAGCACCTAAGACAAGACAGGAGAATCAAGAATCACTTGTTCATTCATTCAGGGATCACCTAAAACACTAAACTGGAAGCGATAATATATACACAAAGTCTCTTGTTGTAGAACCTTGAAGGTCCTGTGCTTTCTGCTTCACTCTCTGAGAGCTCCGATTAGCTTTGTTCATGAAGATTTAGAGGGGTTCTCTTTTCTTGCTACCCTCCTTCTCCTATGGCACTTTCTGTCTTTTCGTTGGGGTTCTTTGAGCTCTAAGAGAAGGGATTTGATAGAGACATCCCATAAAGGACTGAATGTTCCAAAGGCTTCCACATTCCCTAATGTCTGGTTGTGTGTCTGTGTTTATTGCCACCTGATACAAGAGGAAGCTTCTCATATAACTGCACAGCAAGGCACTGATCTATGACTAAGCAGGAGTCATCTATTGATACTTTCTTTTCTTTTTAAGCATAGTACTTTTTCACCCTAGATAAATGGGTTTACTAGCCTAAGGGTCTTAGTCATCTAGACTGTGCAAGGTATGGTTTCCATCTTGTGAAGTGGGCCTTATATTAAATCACTTATTGGTTTCTTCCTTCTATAAGTTTTGTACCACCATTACCCTAGTGCATCTTGCAGGCTGTACATCATTTTACAGAGAGAGTTTGCACCAGACTTGACATTTACTTTGATCTTTTGATAATAGGCAGAGAATCTTTTAATGTACCAAAGACTCTGGATTGTAGGGGAGAAGACTATGTGGGCACCAATTTGATATCTCCATGTTCAATAGAGATGTTGTCTTTAGAAATGATGACATGTTGTTGTTAGTTTATGAACAACAACCTATAGTCTTGGGAGCAACCTTCTTGTTTTAGGATTTATCCTGGTGTCTCCTTGGCCAAAAACTCAATTACATCTGTCCCAATCCTAATACTGGAAGTTGCATTGGGTGATAGGAAATGAACAGTTGAGAAACATTCTCTCCCATTGTTTGGTTATTTCCTTTAGATTGTCTTCATACATGTATATATTGTAGGATGTTTCTCCCTTATTGGGGTTCCATACTATGTCTCCCATGCCCATTAATTTTAGCTGTCTCTATCCATGTTACCTCATGGATATCCTCTTCTCTATGCATCCACACTTGATCTTCTCATTATACTTAGCATCCCATCCATACCTATACATTCCATTCTTATTTCCTAACAAGTTATATCTGTTCTCTAGAGTTCCTTATTTACCCTCTTTGTCTCTATGGATTGTAGTTTGGTTATCATTCACTTAACAACTATATATACATAGAATTGAATACATATCACATCATATCACATTTGCTTTTCTGGGTCAGGGATACTCCACTCACCATGATTTTTTTTCTGGTTCCATCTACTTGCATGTAAGTGTCATGATGAAGTTTGTTTTTCATCGTTTAAAGACAGGTTAAAAAATATATTCTCTTCATTTTTGAGAATTGTGAGAATTCAGAAACTCTGAATGAATGTTTATGAATGTTATTCATAAACACCCCTTGCTTCTTCCTGTACTTCTCTCAGATCCATGGCCATTTGTCCATCACTACAACTTTCGGTGCTTTAAGAAAAACCACTCCCTCATTAAGGCCTATTCGTGTGCCTCACATATTCTTGGATATATTGCCATACAGTTGACATTGTCAATATACCAAGAACCATATATTCAAATGCATTTCCTTCTATTAGAAGCTATCAACTGCTTATGTTATGGAAAGGGATCTGGAGCACCTCCCCTCCATGCTAGAATGTTGACTGTTTCAACATTGTGTTAGTCTTGTACCAGCAGCCAGAATGATGTTAGCTTGTATGTATGGTGGTGCTACCATGGCAGGAAGAAACCTTCTTACAGTCTTCTCCAACTCCACTCTGTCCAAGAAAGGGGAGAATAATTGTGAAATAAATAACTTAAAGTATCAAAACATCAAGGAATGTAGGGCTTTGTGGAAGTCTATTCATTCCAATTATATAAAGAAAATAGATTGACTATGAGCCAAGTTTAGTTTGCAATTTTGTTATTTATCTCTGTGAGACTATCTTTTTGCACATTTTGTGGGAGAGGGCATAGGGGGAGAATGAGAGTAAAGAAATTATCTTCCAACATATATTTTATTTATTTTAAATGATATATGTTTCTAAGATCAGTATCCATAAACAGAGTGAAAATTCAATTTCAAATGACATTAGGATCCCCTCAATTCTAATGGTTTAAGCTATTGTACAGATAGATATACATGATGCACAGGAGAAAATTAGGCATCAAAATGTGCAAAAAGATAGTCTCACAGAGATAAATAACAAAAATTGCAAACCAAACTTGGCTCATAGTCAGTCTATTTTCTTTATATAATTGGAATGAATAGACGTCCACAAAGCCCTACAGTCCATGGTCCATGATGTTTTGATACTTTTAATCTCCTGTCAGATACCCATCTCATGCAGGCTTATCTCCATCTATCAGAACTCAGTGGTCTTGTTTCTTCTGCAAGTGGCACCAAAAACTGAAAATTCAATCTTCACTGTACAGTTTTATGTATTAAATTGGCTACTCCCATGCTACTCTTGAGTGATAGAATCTAGCAGAAGTGTTCTCTACCAGCTTTCAAGGCATATTCCATCCAAATTTGCACACACAAAATTTTTAAGAAGAATCAAATTTTTTCTTTATATTTGTTCTTTATTTTGACAATGAAAAATTATGGAACTCTCTTCTTCCATGAGATAAGACTTTTAAAATATCAGTCATTTATTTTAACTCTGTTCTGTAAATATATTAACTAAACCATTCAAAAATTTCTTTAACACTCACACCTATCACCTAGGATCTGAAAATACTAATTTAATCAAAGATCCTCATTCTATTTACAGCATATTTTGAGTGATACCCACATGAAAAGATAAGCAGGCATGTCAGGTAATGATAAATATTAAGTAAAATTAATGATGATGATGATGATGATGATGATGATGGTGATGATGGTGATGATGATGAAACATATGCTATTCCATGTTGTTGAAGTGCAAATTGGAGTATACCTCATGTAGAGAGACCATAAGTGTGTTGTTCGATACAGGATTTAAATACAAGGATGCTATTGGAAAAATAATTCCATGTAGCTCATTGAGGGAAGACATTTCTAGTTCTAGTGATGGAGCTGCTATTGATAAATTCAAGGAAAAGAAAAGGGCAGTTTGGCTTAGATTTAGTTATAAATTCATAAAGGGAAAAGATGGCACAAATTAGTCAACATAATGAAGCTGTGTCATTATGCAACAAGCCTTTCTAAAGACAAGGTGTAAGTTGGCACTGGGTGCTGACTGGCAAGTCTGTTTCTAAAGTTGGCAGGCTGTCTTCTCCAGGGAAAGGAAGAGCACAGCTGACAAGCTTTCCACATTTTACAAAGCACATATCAGTTATTCAGGGCTCTTATTAGGAGTTTATTAGAAACATGATACAACTGAAGTAATATCAAAAACACAATTCTTCCAATTAATCATATGATCTCTCTTTCATGCAGGTCACCTCTCAGTTTACATCCAAATGTTAATCACAATATTACTCTGTAGATTTTATACTATATATTTGTACCTTATACATTTCCCTTAACATTATATAATAGTTTTATTTCTACTTATTCAGCTCTATTTCACTGTGAATCATAACCTCAGGATACCAATATTAATATCTCTCCTTATTAATAAAGTTTTTCCCTATGCAAATGCAAATATACATATAAAGATTTCTTTAACTATATTTATTTTATTTATGCAGTTACAAAATTAAGGGCAATAAAATGTTTTGCTTACTGAATTTCTTCTCATTTAAGTTGTGCATATTTTATCTTTTTATTTATTAATTTTAAACTCCAGATTTTATTCCTCTCCCAGTCCAACCTCCGACTGTTCCATATCCCATACCTCTTCCCTCCCTGATCTCCATGAGGATGTCGCCACTCCCCATTTCCCACTCCACCAGACCTCTAACTCCCTCCCTTGGGTCTTCAGTCTCTTGTGGTTAGGAGCATCTTCTCTGAGTAAACCCAGACCCAGTAGTCCTCTGCTGTATATGTCCTGGGGAGCCTCATATCATCTGGTGTACTCTGCCTGGTTGGTGGTCATGTATCTGAGAGATCTTGGGGGATCCACATCAAGTGAGACTGCTGGTCCTCCTACAGGCTTACCCTCATCCTCAGCTTCTTCCAGCTTCCCCCCATTCAACCTCAGGGGTCAGCAGCTTCTGTCCATTGGTTGGGTGCAAATATCTGCATCTGACGTCACTTGTTAGGGCTTTCAGAGGGCAGTTATTATAGGTCCCTTTGGTCCCTTTTTGTGACCACTCCAGAACCTCAGTAATAGTGTCAGGTCTTAGGGCTTTTCCTCAAGCTGGATCCCATTTTGGGCTTGTTGCTAGACCTTCTTTTCCTCAGGCTCCTCTCCATTCCCATCCCTGCAGTTCTTTCAGACAGGAGCAATTATGGGTCAGTATTGATAGTGGGATAACAGCCCCATCCCTCTGTTGACTCCCTGTCTTTCTGATTGAGGTGGGCTCTGCAAGGTCCCTCTCCCCAATGTAGGGTATTATATCTATGGTCCCTCTCTTTGAGTCCTGAGAGTCTCTCACCTTCCAGGTTTCTGGTACATTCTGGAGAGTACTCCCAACCTCCTACCTCCTGAGGTTGCCTGCTACTATTCTTTCTGCTAGCCCTCAGGGCTTAAAAATTACAGTATTTTCAATTTGTATGATATATAACAAAACAAATTAAATCAGAAATTATGCATATTGTAAACTACTGAAATTACCAAGAATATCTACTTGTAATTTTTATGCAAGTTCTCAATATTATATATAATTATATAATTTAATGTCATTTGTTATAAATTCTAGAAGCAGAAATTTTAGTATATTTCAGCAGCAACTTAAAATCATTACTATAGTAATCCCATAAAAATCTCTTAACACTTGAAAACCCATTTAAAATGTGGACTTTATTGTTGCTTTTACATATACATGTACATATACATGTATACACATAGACATACACATACATATACCTATATTTATTTGTTGGTAGCTGACAGAATATGTGCCATGAAGTTTATGTAAAGATCAATGGACAACTTGCAAGAGTGTCTCTGCTTTAACCATGTATTTCAATGATCAAACTCAGACCAATAGCCTTGATTGCAAGTGTCCTTACCTAAAGAAGTATCTTTCTAGCACTACTGCTTGTTTTTAGGCTGTCTGATGGCCACCTTACCATATAGAACCCTTGTATTCCTGAAATGTGTCTGCTTTGTTCCTTTAACTATGATATCTGTCTGTCTATTATCAATCTCTCTATTTCTGTGTATGTGTAGGTATATGCTTGTAAACATAGATAGATAGACAGACAGACAGACAGACAGACAGACAGACAGACAGATAGATAGATAGATAGATAGATAGATAGATAGATAGATAGATATGTATATGAATGTATAGGTATACATTAGAGTGAGATAAATATATCATAGATATGTTATTTAGAATCCTTTAAATGCTTTGGTGTAGAAGCTCTATTTTCTCACCTTTTAATAATTATTTTATTTCTGGATGGCCTTTCCTTCAGTCTCTGCTCCACCTGTGGATCCATCACATATAGTCAGTCACCAAACCCAGACACTATTGTGGATGCCAAGAAGTGCATGCTGACAGAAGCCAGATATAGCTGTCTGATGAGAGGCTTTGCCTGAGTCTGACAAATACAGAGGCAGATGCTCTCAGTCAACCATTGGACTGAGCAAGGGATACACAATGGAGGAGTTATAGAAAGGATTGAAGGAGTTGAAGGGGTTTTTAACCCCATAGGAAGAAAAACCATATCAACCAACCAGACCCCCCAGAGCTCCCAGGGACTAAACCACCAACCAAGGATTATGCATGGAGAGACCCATGGCTCCAGCCACATATGTAGTAGAGGATGGCCTTACAGTCATCAGTGGGAGGAAAGGCCTTTGGTCCTGTGAAAGCTTGATGCCCCAGTGTAGGTGAATGCCAGGGAAGGTAGGTGGGCGTGGTTGGGTGGAAGAAAACCTTCATAGAAGTTGGAGTGAATAGAATAGGAGGCTTCTGGGGGAGGGAACCAGAAAGGGTATAACATTTATAATGTAAAATAAAAAAGAAAGAAAATATCCAATAAAAAATAAAAGATAATTGTTTAATTTAATATTCATTCATGAATCCTTATCATATGCCTTCCCTCATTCTCACCCTGACAATTCATTCCTTACCTTGAACAATTACTTTACATCTGAAATTCATATGCCTTCTTTCTGTTTACTTTGTTATTGCTATTATTTTGTTTTATTTATTGCTTGAGCATTTTATGCATGAATACAGTGCATTCTTTCACTGTATCTACAACATTTGCCTTCTCTCTTTTTTTATTTACATTTCACTATTACGCCCTTTCCTGGTTTCCCTTCTGAAAGTTGCCTATCCCATCCCCTTTCCTTCTGCTAACCTGCCCACTCCTGCTTCCCTGTCTTGGCATTCCCCTACATTGGGGCATCAAGCCTGCTACACTATGGTCATGCTATATAGACAATCAATCAGTTTCCTCATCTGTGTCATTTTGAACAATGAAAAGCAATGCAACCTTTTGAAATACTAGAATGATTTTCCTTTTGCCCATGTACATGAGAAAAATAAGGAATGCTTATTATCTTGCTTTATATTGTTTGATTTTGTTCCAGAAAGACCATGGGAAGTCAATTTATGTTGGCACTGAGTTTTAACAAGGAATCTTTCTTCACTTAAGTTTATAGTGGCCTTTACAAGAATAATTTTTGATGGTAAATAAATATAAAGAGATAAATATGGAGAAAATAAAACTTACAAAATGTAAAATGTTAACATTTTGCATATAATGTACAATATAAATGTAAAGGTAAATAAATTGTGCATTAATGTAAGAATTTTGCTTACTTTCAGACTTTAATAAATATAAATATACTTATTTAGTTCATCTGTAGTTATTACGCACATAGACTTAGAATTACTGGTCACAAGTTATCATTTTATATTTTTGTATTGCAAAATCATTTATCCATACCATTGAATATTAATCATTGCAATTTGTTGACATGCTATTTGACAACATGAATTCTGAATCATCAGTTTCAAAATAAACACTACAAACACGTAGAGAGATCCTATCATGCTATCATTTTGGGAATGTGCACTCTATTGCTTTAGCAAAAGGCTTGGTGAACATCATATGTATGTCCTTGGGACAAAACATTAAAAGTTTACTAATTCTGTTAAAGATTAAGAAATTTTTTAAAAATCTTTATTCCCTTTTTTTCTCTTTCTAAATTTTTTAAGTTTATTCATCAACCATTCATTCATTCATACATAATGGAACTTTCATCATATTTACACTCACTGCTTTCTTTGGTCTCCTTCTTCACTCTGAACCTTTTGAATTTTCATTCTGATCTTTGTTCGAAATTCATCCCACAATACTTTTATAACTTTTGTTTACTTTTTAATATAATTACATCATTCCTTCTTTCATTTCTTCTCTTGTGTACCTACTTATTCTCTTTCAAATTTCTCCTTTTATTTCATTTAATTTTTGTTATATAGATTATGTGTGTGTAAGCATGCACACACACATAAAACACACACATATATACATATATACACATTTATATGTATATTCCTAAATACATAACTATAACATGCTCATTCTGTATTCAATGGTGGCCATTTGCTATTATAAAAATAATTGCTGCATTTGTTCCCAAGGAATACTATGTCTCCCCTGTACCTTCTCAGTATTCCATAGTTAGCTATATTTCTTCATCTATGGCTGTAGGGAGATTTGTCCCTTCCATATGTGAATATCTATTAACATTGTCCTTGTTCAGGTCATGATTTAGTATCCATATTGGTGACACCTCATGAGTATAGATTCTTATATTTCTAGGTGATTCTACAAACAAATTTCCTGTTCTTATGGCTCTTAAAATTTTCTGACCTTACTGGGACAGTTTTTATTTCTGTGCATTTTGATTAATTGTGAGGGTGATTGTTTGTGGGGATTTTTTGTTGTTGTTGTTATTTTTGTAAGGGTCTCTGTGTTTTAGAAAGTGAGTTTGCTTGATGGGGGCTGAAATCTTCACTATCTTTGGGTATAATCATAAATACCTAAGAATGCTGATTTAGTAAAGTAGTGGTTTTAGCTTCTCCAAGATTCACAACTTGACCAGACCTGTGTAGTTGACTACGTTTTCAGTATTAAGCATTTTTTTCTTCCTGTTGATTTGACCTTAACTGCTATTTCCTTCTCTCTTGCTCTGCCATACCCCAAACAGGTCCGTTTTTATGTTACAGGTCCTTATGCTTGCTCCAGGTTATTCCTTCATATTTGAAGAGTTGGAGCTAGGAAATGAAGGGAGAATATATTATATTTGTGTTCCTGAACCTGGGTTACCTCATACCATATGATCTTTTCTAGTTCCATCCATTGACCTGCAATGAGGTGCTACATGGATATAAATTGATGTGCAATTTCCTTAGACTTATATACTGGTTAATGCTAACTTAAAACATCAGAATTCTATCAACCTAATCATGAATAAAAAATCTTGGCATTATAAAAACAAAGTTTTCCTAATTTATTAAATCCAAGTTATAGAAAAAGAACAAAATCATATATTAATTACACTAGTACTGATATTGTAATGTTAATGTAGATTTATGGAAGGGGCAAGAAATAATTATGTAATTATATATAAAATCTTGAATCTTATTTTCTTTCTTATCATTTAATACCTTCAAAGAAAGCCAGATTAAAATTGCAATGTGCAAATCTCAATTCATTTGAGAATACTATAACTTTTAAGTGTTAACAACTCTAGAGAAGTCATAAAAACAAGATTATGACTTTACTAGGCACTATAAAATAAAATTACAAACTAGAAACAAAATGAATCCAATAAATACAAATGTATAAATTCCCTTGTTATAAAAGTTCCTATGAACTAGAATAAAATATTTCAACTTTATTTCATCTTTCCTTGGTTTTGTTTCACAATATCTTTAAGACATTTTGGATGATGTATTTGAAATGAATGAACACTTTAAAATTACAATAAAAGAGAGTTCTGGAAAGAAAAGAAAGTTTCCTATAGCAGGTAAGGGGGAAATATTTATCTACTTTAAAATATTAATGGGGCCTGAGAGAAGATTTGGAGACTAAAAGTGCTTGTCACTAAGGCTGAAGTCTTAAGTTTAAGTCCTGAAATCTACATTGTGGATGGATAAAACTGACTTTTGTATTTTTTTCTTATATTTCAAATTTATCCCATGATAAATTTGGAATGAATGTCATGAAATAGTGTTGGAAAATAATGATAAATATTTTTTCTTATTTGTAGACCCTAAATTCCTAGTACTAATATGTGAGTGTCCAATCTGATGGGAAAGATATCAAGTTCTAACTTATACAATCAGAATCTCATTGGGAGTAATTGGACAGAGGTTCTAGGGTGATATTTCTGAAAAATCTTATAGCAATAAAGAAATACAACTAAAATGAGTGGGGAAAAAGAAAAATAATGAGAAGAATCCAATAAATATATCATCTCTTCATTTGCTAATTCTCCTTCTTCATCTTCCCCTGAGAACCAAAGAGCTGCAGCTTGCAGGCATGAGGAACTATGAAGAGTTTTTTTTTTTTTTTACAAAGTTCTGGATATTGTAACTCTTTATAGTTAATATGTCCATTCCCCTGATCTATCATTCCCTTCAACTCAGTGTATGCATGCACATGCATGTGTGCGTGTGTGGTATGTGTGTGTGTGTGGTGTGCATGTGTGTGTGCCTGTGTTTGTGTGTGTGTGTGTTTGTGTTTGTGTGTGTGTGTGTGTGTTTGAAAGGTTAGGTTATCAGCAGCTAGGAATTTTTATCCTAACCCTCTCAGTCCCCTTACAGCATTTGTAAATGATCTGGGAAGCATGGATAAACCTATAATAGAAGATAAGTTTTCTGTATATTTTTAATAGAAAGAAGAAATTAACTTAATGAAGATAATGGCCTTGTATAATTTAGGTTTCTTTTTTTTTTAAGTAAATATTTTTTTTATTCAATATAATTTATTTACATTTCAAATGATTTCCCCTTTTCTAGCCCCCCCCCCCACTCCCCGAAAGTCCCGTAAGCCCCCTTCTCTTCCCCTGTCCTCCCTCCCACCCCTTCCCAGTTCCCCGTTCTGGTTTTGCCAAATACTGTTTCACTGAGTCTTTCCAGAACCAGGGACCACTCCTGCTTTCTTCTTGTATCTCATTTGATGTGTGGATTATGTTTTGGGTATTCCAGTTTTCTAGATTAATAACCACTTATTAGTGAGTGCATACCATGATTCACCTTTTGAGTCTGGGTTACCTCACTTAGTATGATGTTCTCTAGCTCCATCCATTTGCCTAAGAATTTCATGAATTCATTGTTTCTAATGGCTGAATTTAGGTTTCTTAAATGATGTGGTATTCAAGAAGATTATACTTAAAACATCAGTTCACTGAAAAATCTTTCTCCATCAGATTTATAAGGACAAAGAATCTTCAATCCAAAAGACTTTTTTTCTTTTCTGTTAGGTTTTGTTGAAAACATTTCTTCCCCATACAATGCATTCTTATTATATTTTCCTTCCCTCTCCTCTTCCTGGTCCTTCCCCCTCTTCTCCACTGCAAATCCACTTGATTTCCTCTTCTCATTAGAAAAGAAGTCTTCTAAGTGATAACAACCAATCATGACAAAATGAAATATAAGATAAAGCAAAAACCTAAAGATCAAATATGGACATGGTAGGCTGACAGAATGAAAGGAGTTCCAAGTTTCCAAAAGAACTTAAACACAAGAAATTCCAAAATTCTTGAAGCAGTTAGATGTCATAATTGAGACTGTGGAGTTAACCAAAAGAAAGAAAATCTCTAGCTCCCATGTCTCCTTTTCCAAGTGGGAACAGCTAACAACAGGAAGACTAAACACAATAAAAATTCAAATTCTATTCTGGCACACATATTATGTTATCACTTTCAACCATGAGTAATTCTGTTTAATATGTGTGAGTTACGCTTTCTGCTTTTACAGATAAGGACATGTAATTTTGGGAAATGCAGCTGAGACATTGAAACTATCCATTGAACAAATACATGACCTAATTAAGCCTAAAATTGGTGCTTTGAGACTCAGTTCCAAAAGTTATTGTCTACATGTAAAAGGCACCTTCTAAACACACGATTAAAAATAATTAATTCTAGTATTAAACTTTCATAGATAAAAGACTGGAAAAAAACTTTTTGAAACTTTATATTTTGGAGGGTAAACGTGCCATTTTTCATGAATAGTGATGTGTCAAAAAAAGGAGAAAGGAGATAATACTTATTGATTCCAAAATTAATTTTAACTTAGTAAACCCAGAATTCCATGAAGAATTAGACTAGATTTTAAAGCATAATTCTGAATTTTTGGATCTATAGGGAAACAACTCAAAAGTAATTTGAAAAGAAACAGATGTTCCTTTTGAAAAGAAACATATTTTTATAACCCTATCTAAAAAGTTTTAGCATACTAAGCCTTGATAACATATTGATGTATAATTTATATAAAATCTTTTTATGTGTAACTCTGTTACAGATATTTTTTGTTATATCAGAATTTCTATCAAACTTTAATTTAACTCTCCAGTTCCTATGTCTCACTATTTACCTATGTTAGTGTTAAGTAGCCTATTAATTCACCTAGGAAATAATGGTATCTATTTTTCTTATTTCTGGTACTGAATCTTTCTAGACTAGGCATGGATTTTTTTCTCATTTCACCAGATTCTGTGTAATGGGCAAAGATCCCATTTCTTCTCTAACACTAAAATATCTCTAACATGCCAACCCAGCTCACCATGCTCTGTTGGGAACTAACCACTGAACCTTCCACACTCTTCATTTTGAAGATTACCACAGCCCACCAACAGAATAAGCTGCACATGAAAGAAATAATAGGAAACATAATGCACTTGGATAAAAGAAAGATGAATACATTTTTGAAATTCTTGATTAAAATTTCTAAATTTAAACTTATGAGGTTCTCTTAATATACATTAAGAGAACTTTTCAATGAATTGAAATATATTCAATTCATAAAAGATATTTTAAATTTTATTTTGATTATTCATAAGCTTCAAATTATAATATAGATTGGACAGAGGCATACTGCCTCTTTCAGATATTAATAATATTGATTGAAGGAGTGATAGAAGTGTTGGAACAAGGAACTCAGTGGGAGAGGTGACAATTTGGAATATAAACTTTTCTATATTTATTAATTTCATATTTGATAAAGTACAGAATTTAATGAGAGAAAAGGAAATTATTTTATAAGAGGTTAGAGGATTTTAATGCGTATTTGTGGAAAAATTATTTTACCCAAACTACCAGGCCCAAAATGGCATAGGAAATGAGTAAATGATGTTAAATAGATCTTAAATTCATACACAAAAACTCATTATTGTTCTAAAATACAGCAACAGTTCCCTCAAAAGATGAATGGGCTTAAATGCATTTGAAGTAAAATAGTTGCTAAATTCCTTAGAGACTGAGTTTTAAATTGGTCCTTTTCATTTGAGAGGGCAATAATAATACCAATAAAAAGTTATTAGCAGATATTGATATAATAGGCACAACAATTGTGCCCCAAGAATAAGGACTGAGGAAGAGTGACATGTGGGGGTGATGAACGGTCTTTCTCTTCTCCCCAAAGTCTCTTTCTGATTATCTAGGGACCTACAGGCTGACCATGTGGACAGTAGTATGACCTTTTGAGGAACAAGGAAGCAAAGGTTACTGAGCTTAATTTAGACAGTAAATCCACATAACTGTCATGGCAGACAGAACTCCAAAAGCCTTAAAGCCAAATTGTTCTAATGTACACAGCCTCTCTTTGGTTCTTTTGTCAGATGTGACTTATTGGCAAAAATTAATGACGTGTCTCTATACAAGCAGAGAACTAGATCCTAAATATCTTCCAAATCCTAATTCTTCTTATTCACTTAGGAAAATGTTCTTTTCTATTATGATTTTTTTCTGTTTGTTATTATATTGTTTTTATTTTTGCTGGAAAACCAAGTGATGGATTTTGTTATGCATTTACACACATATATAATTATTATATTTTGTTGTTATTCCCTTGCCACCCTCTCCTTTGTTGAGTCTCTTTCCCACAAATAGGTGTCTTTTCTGCTTTCATGTTACAAGTATTCTATTATTCTTTCAGATACACCTCTTGTCCCTACCTGTAGACCTCTTCTCCTTTTAGAGCCTTCAAGTTATCCTACACACACACACACACACACACACACACACACACACACACAAACACAAACACACACACGACACATACACGCACACACACATATTCACAAACACACATGCACATACACGCACACACATGCATTCACATATCTATAACATTTCTAATCCATATGTAGTTATTGCCAACATGAAAGTTTTGTTTTGATTTTGTTGGGAATATATCTTTAATTGTATTGTTTTCAGTTCTGCCCTCATGTGATTTGTCTCTGTACTTTGGGAGAGAAAACACAAATGATTCCATCTCAATTAGGCAGTCTTTTGGTATCATGCTAACATCAGTGTCTGTGTAAGGCTTCAGATGTATATCTCTATACCCACTGCAACTCTAGAGGAATTGCAACTCTGCAATTTTTTTCCTAGAGTAGAGAATGGCACTCTAGGAACGGTCTTGAGAAAGAATTTTGATGAAGGTTTGTGAGGTATTTAGCCAAATGTGGTTCATAACAATTCAAGAGAAAATTAGTTCTTCTTTTTTTTTATTCGATATAATTTTTTATTTACATTTCAAATGATTTCCCCTTTTCTAGCCCCCCACACCCCAAAAGTCCCGTAAGCCCCCTTCTCTTCCCCTGTCCTCCCACCCACCCCTTCCCACTTCCCCGTTCTGGTTTTGCCAAATACTGCTTCACTGAGTCTTTCCAGAACAAGGGGCCACTCCTCCATTCTTCTTGTACCTCATTTGATGTGTGGATTATGTTTTGGGTATTCCAGTTTTCTAGGTTAATATCCACTTATTAGTGAGTGCATACCATGATTCACCTTTTGAGTCTGGGTTACCTCACTTAGTATGATGTTCTCTAGCTCCATCCATTTGCCTAAGAATTTCATGAATTCGTTGTTTCTAATGGCTGAATAGTACTCCATTGTGTAGATATACCACATTTTTTGCATCCACTCTTCTGTTGAGGGATACCTGGGTTCTTTCCAGCATCTGGCAATTATAAATAGGGCTGCTATGAACATAGTAGAGCATGTATCCTTATTACATGGTGGGGAATCCTCTGGGTATATGCCCAGGAGTGGTATAGCAGGATCTTCTGGAAGTGAGGTGCCCAGTTTTCGGAGGAACCGCCAGACTGATTTCCAGAGTGGTTGTACCAATTTGCAACCCCACCAGCAGTGGAGGAGTGTTCCTCTTTCTCCACACCCTCTCCAACACCTGCTGTCTCCTGAATTTTTAATCTTAGCCATTCTGACTGGTGTAAGATGAAATCTCAGGGTTGTTTTGATTTGCATTTCCCTAATGACTAATGAAGTTGAGCATTTTTTAAGATGCTTCTCCGCCATCCGAAGTTCTTCTTATGTATATGCTGCTCCTGCCATGAGAATTAAACGTATGGCAACAGAATTTTCTAGCTATATCCTAGATCTTACTTTGAAAGGGATCCATCCCACAGGTAGACCCCAAACCAAGACACTATTGTGGATGTCAAAAAGGGCATGCTGACAGAAGCCTGATTCAGCTGTCTCCTGAGAGGCTCTGCCAGATCTCAACCAATACAGATGAAGATGCTCCCAGTCAACCATAGTACTAGGCACAAGGACGCCAATGGATGATTTAGGGCAAGGACTGAAGGAGCCAAAGGGACTTTATCTGGTATCAATGGGAGGTGAGGCCCTTGGTCCTGTGAAGGCTTGATGCCCCAGTGTAAAGGAATACTAGGTTGGTGAGGTGGTGGGAGTGGGTAGGTGGGTGGGGGAGCACCCTCACAGAAGCAGGGTAAGTGGGGATGGGATACAGTGTTTGCAGTGGGGAAACTGGGAAAGGGGATGACATTTGAATGTAAATAAATAAAATATCCATTGAAAAATAAAGTTAAGGACAAAACCTTTCACTTAATTTATACATTGAAACGATTATAATGCCACTTACATGATTTATAAGAAGCAAGAACTATTATTAGGCCCAAGTGGGAAATAACTGAAGATTCACAGCACACTTTAGAAGCATGACAAAGTTAGAAATATTTTCTTTTTCTTTTCTTTTCTTTTCTTTTTTTCTTTCTCTCTTTTTTTTTCTTTTTGAGACAGGGTTTCTCTGTATAGCCCTGGCTCTCATGGAACTCACTCTGTAGACTGGGCTGGCCTCGAACTCAGAAATCCTTCTGTCACTGCCTCCCAGAGTGCTGGGATTACAGGTGTGAGCCACCACCACCCGGCTTAGAAATATTTTCTTAAATCTGAGGTCAAGAGTAAGTAATTTG
This sequence comes from Apodemus sylvaticus, assembly GCF_947179515.1. Classification (NCBI taxonomy): domain Eukaryota; kingdom Metazoa; phylum Chordata; class Mammalia; order Rodentia; family Muridae; genus Apodemus; species Apodemus sylvaticus. Next base: position 33,909,024 of record NC_067491.1, read on the forward strand.
GCATATAGAGTTCAGTCAACCATTAATTAAGGAAATCTATACTAATTCTCCAGAAACATGTGCATAAGTTTAACACTTATTGCCTGGAAAAAAAATGGAACATAGTAAAATAAGGATTAAAGTGGTTATATTAAAACTAGAGAAACTTGCTAAAATGGTAAAATGTGTAATCTAGAAAATACTGAAAGAAATAACTGTCCATTGTACACAGTAGTTTTATAACACTGAAGCTATAACTTAGTTCAACTTGGCTAGAAAACTGTTTTTATATTCTTTTAAATATTGCTTCAAAATTACTGCTAACTTTTGACAAAAAAATCATATTTTTTAATCTTCTGGTTTTTTTTTAATATTTTTATTTTCTATATTCTTTGTTTACATTCCAAATGATTTCCCCTTTCCCGGATCCCCCCTCCCCATATGTCCCATAAACCTTCTTTTCTCCATCCCTTCTCCAATCACCTCCCTCCTTTTTCTCTGTCTTTATATTCCCTTCCAATACTAGATCAATCCTTTCCAGGATCAGGACCCTCTCCATACTTCTTCATGGGAGTCATTTGTTATGCAATTTGTGCCTTGGGTATTCAGGGCTTCTGGGCTAATTAATATCCACTTATCAGAGATTGCATTCCATGTGTATTCTTTTGTGATTGGGTTACCTCGCTTAGGATGATATTTTAAAGATCAAACCATTTGCCTAAAAATTTTGTGAATTCATTGTTTTAATTGCTGAGTAGTATTCCATTGTGTAAATATACCACATTTTCTGTATCCATTCCTCCTTTGAGGGGCATCTGGGTTCTTTCCAGCTTCTGGCTATTATAAATAAGGCTGCTATGAACATAATGGAGTATGTGTCTTTATTGCATGCCGGGGAATCCTTTGGGTATATGCCCAGGAGAGGTATAGCAGGGTCCTCTGGAAGTCTCATGTCCAGTTTTCTGAGGAACCTCCAGAATGATTTACACAGTGGTTGTACCATCTTACAGCCCCACCAGCAGTGGAGGAGTGTTCCTCTTTCTCCACATCCTCGCCAACACCTGCTGTCTCCTGAGTTTTTGATCTTAGCCATTCTGACTGGTATAAGGTGAAATCTCAGGGTTCTTTTGATCTGCCTTTCCCTAATGACTAATGATGTTGAGCACTTCTTAAGGTGCCTCTCGGCCATCCAAATTTCTTTAGGTGAAAATTCTTTGTTTAGATCTGTACCCCATTTTTAATAGGGTTATTTAGTTCCCTGGGGTGTAACTTCTTGAGTTCTTTGTATATATTGGAGATTAGCCCTCTATCAGATGTCGGATTGGTGAATATCCTTTCCCAATTTGATGGTTGACATTTTGTCCTTTTAACAGTGTCCTTTGCCTTACAGAAACTTTGTAATTTTATGAGTTCCCATTTGTCAATTCTTGATCTTTAAGCATAAGCTATTGGTGTTCTATTCAGGAACTTTTTCCCTGTGCCCATATCCTCAAGGGTCTTCCCCAGTTTCTTTTCTATTAGTTTCAGTGTGTCTGGTTTTACATGGAGGTCCTTGATCCACTTGGGCTGAAGTTTAGTACATGGAGATAAGAATGGATCAATTCGCATTCTTCTGCATGCTGACCTCCAATTGAACCAGGACCATTTGTTGAAAAGGCTATCTTTTTTCCACTGTGGCTCCTTTGTCGAAGACCAAGTGACCATAGGTGTGTGGATTCATTTCTGGATCTTCAATTCTATTCCATTGGTCAACTTGTCTGTCACTGTGCAAATACCATGCAGTTTTTAACACTATTGCTCTGTAGTATTGCTTGAAGTCAGGGATACTGATTCCCCCAGAATTTCTTTTGAGGTTGAGAATAGTTTTAGCTATCCTGGGTTTCTTGTTATTCCAGATGAATTTGAGAGTTGCTTTTTCTAACTCTGTGAAGAACTGTGTTGGGATTTTGATGGGGATTGCATTGAATCTGTAGATTGTTTTTGGCAAGATGGCCATTTTAACTATATTAATCCTGACAATCCACAAGCATGGCAGATTTTTCCATTTTCTGAGGTCTTCTTCGATATCCTTCTTCAGAGACCTGAAGTTCTTGTCTTATAGATCTTTCACTTGTTTGGTTAGAGTCACACCAAGATGCTTTATATTGTTTGTGGATATTTTGAAGTGTGTCATTTCCCTAACTTTTCTCAGCCTGCGTATCCTTTGAGTATAGGAAGGCAACTGATTTGCTTGAGTTGATTTTATAACCAGCCACTTTGCTGAAGTTGTTTATCAGCTGTAGGAGTTCTCTGGTGGAGGTTTTTGGGTCACTTAAGTAGACTATCATGTCATCTGCAAATAGTGATAATTTGACTTCTTCCTTTCCAATTTGTAACCCCTTGACCTACTTATGTTGTCTAATTGCTCTAGCTAAAACTTCAAGTACTATATTGAAAAGATATGGAGACAGAGGACAGCCTTGTCTAGTCCCTGATTTAGTGGGATTGCTTCAAGTTACTCTACATTTAGTTTGATGTTGGCTACCGGTTTGTTGTATTTTGCTTTAATGATGTTTAGGTGCGGGCCTTGAATTCCTGTTCGTTCCAATAGTTTTAGCATGAAAGGATGCTGGATTTTGTCAAATGGTTTTTCTGCATCTAAAGAGATGATCATATGTTTTTTTTTTCTTTGAGTTTGTTTATGTAGTGGATAGCATTGATGGATTTCCTTATATTGAACCATCTCTGCATCCCTGGGATGAAGCCTACTTGATCATGGTGGATGATCTTTTTGATGTGTTCTTGGATTCTGTTGGCAAGAATTTTATTAAGTATTTTTGCATCAATATTCATAAGAGAAATTGGCCTGAAGTTCTCTTTCGTTGTTGGATCTTTGTGTGGTTTTGGTATCAGCATAATTGTGGCTTCATAGAATGAGTTGGATAGAGTTCCTTCTATTTCTATTTTGTGGAATAGTTTGAAGAGTATTGGTGTTAGGTCTTCTATGAAGGTCTGATAGAACTCTGCACTGAAGCCATCTGGTCTCATGCTTTTTTTGGTTGGGAGACTTTCTATGACCCTTTTTATTTCTTCAGGTGTTATGGGACTGTTTAGTTGATCTATTTGATCCTGATTTAGTTTTTGTGTCGGATATCTGTCTAGGAAACTGTCCATTTCCTCCAGATTCTCCAGTTGTGTTGAGTATAGGCTTTTGTAGTAGGATCTAATGATTTTTTTAATTTCCTCAGTTTCTGTTGTTATAACTCCCTTTTCATTTCTATGTTTGTTAATCTGGATACAGTCTCTGTGTCCTTTGCTTAGTCTGGCTAAGAGTTTATCTATCTTGTTGATTTTCTCAAAGAACCAGCTCCTGGTTTTGTTGATTCTTTGAATGGTTCTCTTTGTTTCTACTTGATTGATTTCAGCCCTGAGTTTGATGATTTCCTGCCTTCTACTCCTCCTGGATGAAATTGCTTCTTTTTGTTCCAGGGCTTTCAGGTGTGTCATTAAGCTGTTAGTGTATGCTCTCTCCATTTTCTTTTTGGAGGCACTCAGGGCTATGAGTTTTCCTCTTAGCACTGCTTTCATTGAGTCCCAGAGATTTGGGTATATTGTGTTTTCATTTTAATTAAGTTCTAAAAAGTCTTTAATTTCTTCCTTGACCAAGGTATCATTGAGTAGAATATTGTTCAGTTTCCACGTGTATGTGGGTTTTCTGTTGTTTTTGTTCCTATTGAAGACCACTTTTACTCCATAGTAATCTGATAGGAGGCATGGGATTAGTTCGATCTTCTTATGTTTGTTGAGGTCTGTCTTGTGACCAATTATATGGTCGATTTTGGAGAAGGTACCATGAGGTGCTGAAAAAAAGGTATATTCTTTTGCTTTAGGATAGAATGTTCTATATATATCTGCTAAATCTAATTGGTCCAAAGCTTCAATTAGTTTCATTGTGTCCCTGTTTAGATTTTGTTTTCCTGATCGGTCCATTGAGGAAAGTGCAGTGTTGAAGTCACCCACAATTATTGTGTTAGGTGCAATGTGTGCTTTGAGCTTTAATAAAGTGTCTTTTATGAATGAGGGTGCCCTTGCATTTGGAGCATAGATGTTCAGGATTGAGAGTTCTTCTTGTTGTATTTTTCCTTTGACCAGCAAGAAGTGTCCCTCAGAGTCTCTTTTGATGACTTTGGGTTGAAAGTCAATTTTATCTGATATTAAAATGGCTACTCCAGCTTGTTTCCTGAGACCATTTGCTTGTAAAATTGTCTTCCAGCTTTTACTCTAAGGTAGTGTTTGTCTTTGACCCTGAGGTGTGTTTCCTGTATGCACCAAAATGTAGGGTCCTGTTTATGTATCCAGTCGGTTAGTCTGTGTCTTTTTATTGGGGCATTGAGATCATTGATATTAAGAGATATTAAGGAATAGTGATTGTTACTTCCTGTCATTTTTGACGTTATTTTTTAAATTTGATTGGTTAACTTCTTTTGGGTTTGATGAAAGGTTACTCTCTTGCTTTTTCCAGGGTGAAGTTTCCCTCCTTCTATTGCTGTTTTCCTCCTATTATCCTTTGTAGGGCTGGGTTTGTGGATAAATATGGGGTAAACTTGGTTTTGTCATGGAATATCTTAGTTTCTCCATCTATGGTGATTGAGAGTTTTGCTGGATATAGTAGTTTTGGCTGGCATTTGTGTTCTCTTAGAGTCTGCATGAGATCTGCCCAGGACCTTCTAGCCTTCATAGTCTCAGTAAAAAGTCTGCTGTGATTCTTATAGGTCTTCCTTTATATGTTACTTGGCCTTTTTCTCTTGCTGCCTTTAATATTCTTTCTTTGTTTAGTACATTTAATGTTTTGATTATTATGTGACAGGAAGTATTTCTGTTCTGGTCCAGTCTGTTTGGAGTTCTGTAGGCTTCTTGTATATTCATGGGCATCTCTCTCTTTAGGTTAGGGAAGTTTTCTTCCATAATTTTATTGAAGATATTTGCTGGCCCTTTAAGTTGTAAATCTTCACTCTCATCTATGCCTATAATCCTTAGGTTTGGTCTTCTCATTGTGTCCTGGATTTCCTGGATATTTTGTGTTACAAGCTTTTTGCATTTTGCATTTTCTTTAACTGTTGAGTCCATGGTTTCTATGGAATCTTCAGCATCTGAGATTCTTTCTTCTATCTCTTGTATTCTGTTGTTGATATTTGCATCTCTGTCCCCTGATTTCTTCCCAAGGCTTTCTATCTCCAAAGTTGTCTCCCTTTGAGTTTTCTTAGTTGTTTCTACTTCTGATTTTAGATCCTGGATGGTTTTGCTTAGCTCCTTCACTTGCTTGCTTGTGCTTTCCTGTAATTCTTTAAGAGATTTTTGTGTTTCCTCTTTCATGACCTCAGCCTGTTGACCAAAGTTCTCCTGTATTTCTTTAAGTGTTTTTTGTGTGTCCTCTTTATTGCCTTTTGTATTCTCCTGAATTTCTTTCAATGATTTTTGTGTTTCCCTTGCAAGGGCTTCTAACTTTTGATCCATTTTTTCTTGAATTTCTTTAAGTATGTCCTTCATGTGTTCCTGTACCAGGATCATGACCAGTGATTTTAAATCCAAATCTTGTTTTACTTGTGTGATGGGTTATACAGGACATGCTGTTAAAGGAGAATTGGGTTCAGATGTTGCCATATTGCCTTGATTTCTGTTAATGATGTTCCTGTGTTTGCCTTTTGCCATCTAGTTTTTAGTTGGTCTTGTCAATGCTGGACTCACCAGTGCAAGCTGCCTCTTCCCAGATGGCCTCTGGTGCACAGCTTACCTCCTGCACTGCCTGGAGACAGGGTGCTGTTGTCCAGGCTGATCTGGATTGGGAAGTGGTGTGATCTGAGGGCTCCAGCCAGAGGCCTCAGGACTGGAACCTAAGCTCCATGCCACCTGAGCAAGCTGTCTGCTCCCTGGTGGGTGCACACCAGGTCTCCCGCACTTCCTGGAGACTGAGTGCTGTGGCCCAGGCTGTTCAGATCCCAATGCAGACACCTGAAGGCTCCTGCTGGGGCCCGCTGGGTTCACCAGAGCACACTGACTTCTCCTAACCGGCCTCCCCGAAGCCCCGCTTGCCTCTTGCAGGACCTGGAGATGTGGCGTTGCCACCCAGGCTTATCTGGATCCGGAAGCAGAGAGATCTGAGGGCTCCTGCCAGAGGCCTCAGGACTGGAACCTAAGCTCTGTGCCACAGGAGCAAGCTGTGTTGTGAGCTCCCAGACTGCCTCTGGGTGCACACCTGGTCTCCCGCACTTCCTAGAGACCGAGCGCTGTGGCTCAGGCTGTTCAGATCCTGAAGCAGACACCTGAAGGCTCCTGCAAGGGCCCGTTGGATTCACCAGAGCACACTGACTTCTCCATGCTGGCCACCCGGAAGCCCCTCTTGCCTCTTGCCTCTTGCAGGACCTGGAGATGTGGCATTGCTCTGGAAGCGGAGCGATCTGAGGGCTCCCGCCAGAGGCCTCCTAAACACATATTTTATACAGGCATGGGAATGCATGACTATAATATTATCATTTGGCATGTGGAGGAAAGAGGGTAAGTAGGGAGGCCATAACTAAAAGCTAAAGCTTAGTTTCCTTTAGAGACAGTGTCTCATATAGCACGGAATGACCCCAATTCAGCATAGAGAGAGGCAGAACTTTAACCCCTGAAACCCCTGCCCTTCCCTCATGCTAGCATTATAGGTATCCTTCATATGAAACATGAAAGAATATTTCATAGTCAAGTAACTAGGACATATTTAACAGGTTAATAAATTGAAATGGGAAAGATCAGGAGATCCTTCATTGAAAGTGTAATTTTTTCTTTTTTAAAATTATTTATGTATTTATTTTTATACACCCCAGATTTTATTCCCCCACCCCTGTCCATCATCTGATTTATCCAAATTTCATACCTCCTTCCCACCACCCTGTGTCCAAGAGGATGCCCCCACTGCCCACCTGACCTCTAAACTCCCTGGCACCTCCAGTCTCTTGAGGGTTAGGTAGATCATCTCTGATTGAACACGGACCCTGAAGTCCTCTGCTGCAACAGGCCCAAAGTGGGATCCACCTCAAGGGGAGGTCTCAAGGCCTGACACTTTTACTGAGGCTATAGAGTGCTCACAAAAAAGGACCTGTCAAGACTGTCCTCCGGAAGACCCAACAAGCAGCTGAAAGAGTCAGATGCAGATGTTTGCACCCAACTAAGGGACAGAAGCTGCTGACACCTGTGGTTTAATTAGGGAAAGGCTGAAAGAAACTGAGGAGGAGGGCGACCCTATAGGAAGACTAGCAGCTTCAATTAATCTGGATCCTGGAGATCTCTCAAACATTGGACCACCAAAAAGCCAGCAAACATACACTGATAAGAGGCCCCCAACACACATATAGCAGAAGTGTAAAATTTTTAATTGTTTTTAACATGCAAGTCTTTCAACTTTAAAGTGACAATACAATATTTAGAAGTTGCAGAGAACAAGCACACACTGGAAAAAAATAAATAAAACTCACACATTCCCACAATCACACTTACAAAGGAATAGTAATTCCTGGAACATTTTCACTTAAGGATCCATGTTTCTTGAAACCTTAAATAGAACCACATCTAGTTCTTATCACTTGTTAGTAGGGGCCTGTAATTTTAGAAGCCTACCTCAGTTTAATAATGCCTATATATATTCAGTGTCATGCTTTAACTGCTATGACTATGTCAAAGGAATCAATATATTTAGGGCCGAGTAAAATTTCTTTCTAATGCTTTCCATGGACTGAGCTATTTCATAGAACGACCGGGAGCCATTATGCAGCTCCACACAGGCTTTATAGCTCTTTTGTTGAAACTTTAGAAATGTAATATTACATAAGGGACTATGATAAGCCAATTTTTGACAAAAGTTCTTTACATATTAATACTGTGTAAGTACTGTGCACAATTTGGCTAGTTCACAGTGAAAACCTGCATCTCTAAATAACTCACTGAAAAACACCCTATATTTCTGTGCATTTCAGAATTTATAATAAGTTTATGCTCATGAGTACATCTATTTTACTACATGTGGTAGTATTACTGCATGTCATAGTATAGACATCAGTTAAGACTATTGTTGCTCTATTACTTACAAATAATAACTGACTGCATTGAAGAATATATTGTGGTATATTATTAAGCCATTTGCACTTAGACTCTCCTCCCACCTACCTTCCTTCTGACTCTTTACACTGTCAGTCCATTGTATTCAATGAAGCATCATAAAATACCAGGTTCTTTAAGCAGCACAGCAGGTGTGCATTTACGAAGCATATCTGATATATTCAGTAGCAGTCAACAGATTAATGTGACTGCTCACAGGCCTTGCTAGGATAAGGCAAAAACTACTATATAAAAATAAAACTTCTATTCATTTCACACAATGAAAGGAAATTTTACAAAATATCATAAAGTGGTATCCTTAGATTGCTCAATGAGAACAATAATCGTTTTCTTCCTTGAGACTGGCTTCTATGACTATTTGTCTTTACATACATTAATAACAGTTTTGTAAATGTATTAACCATGAGTTTATTTTTTTTAAAGTAGCTGGATTAGCTTTATTTATAAGATAGTTATTTTAAGCAAAATTAGCTCATGGTTAATATATTTACAAGACTGAGATAAATATATTTAAAGAAGAAACCATATATAAAACATAATTAAACTGCCTAATGTTTGGCTATGTCTCTCCATCTGTTTCCACGGGTGAAGCCTCTTAGAAAACAGTTATGCTAGGCTCCTGTAGTCAACTATAGAAAAATATATTCTTAGTGTCAGTGGTGGGTTCTCTCTCATGGGTCTCAAGTTAGGCCATTCATTGGTTGGCCATTACCTCAATTTCTGTTCCGTCTTTATTGCTGCATATTCAGTAGGCAGAAAAAATTGTGGGTCAAACATTTTTGGGGTAAGTTGGTAGTATCTACACCCACTCTTTGGAAGGATGTCTTGCTTATAAGAGGTGGCCATTCCAGGTTTCATATTCCCTGCTTCTTGTTGTCATAGATAGGGTCACCCTTCTAGATTCCTAGGAGTTTCCCTTATCATGGTTTTCTTGTTCAGTCAAGCTCGGGAATCTTGTGGAAGTGGGGCAGAAAGAATTGAAGGTGCCACGAGGTAAAGAACAACACAAGAAAACCTGCAGAGTCAACTAACTTGGGCCCATACAGACTCAAGGAGACTAAAATATCAACCAAAGAACATGCATGGGACTGGCCTAGGTCCCCTACACACATGCAACAGATGTACATCTTAGTCTTTTTGTGGGTCCTGTAACAACAAGAGCATGTGCTTTGTCTGATGCTGTTGTCTGCATTTGAGATGGTTCCCCTAACTGAGCTGCCTTATCTAGGCTTAACAGGAAAAAAAATGCACCTAATCCTGCAACAACATGGTATGCCAAGGTGGGTTGATGTCCCTGGAAGAGGGAGTAGAGGGGGGTGCAAGGTGACAGAGAGGAACTGGGAGGTAAGGAGGGAAGGGAAGCATCTTTCTTAATGTAGAGTAAATAAATAAATAAATGTTGTTTAAAAACTTAAAAAAAATAACTGAACTATTTAACATATTTTCAAGGTCAGTAAATATAAAAAAAAATCCCAAATATATCATAAAATTACATAGTTTCTTTCTTTGCTTTATTATCAAAATAATAACACAACACTCTAAATTTAAAAATGAAACCAAAAATTGAAATATGAAAATATAGAAATTGAAGTTCCAATTCCAATCCTCTCCCCTCTGGAGAAGAAAAGTTAAGACATTAACTATTAAATTATTTTAGACATTATAGTGCAATGACTTAGTATTGTATATCCCATAGAACCCTATGGGATGTTTGTTCAATGTACTTCCCCTCAAATCCCCCCTCTCTTATCCAAAACTCCATGATCAATTCTAATTCCAACCCAGATTCAATATACCCACTGGCCATCAATCATTTAACCATAAACTCTGCTCTTTCAATCTCCAAAAAGATCCATCAAGCTAGAACGTCCAAAGACCCAGGGAGGAAAAACAGAAGAATTGAACAAATTCCAAAACTTCTATAGCAAGTAAATGTAAAGCATAATGTATCCCTGTATACACTTCTAAACTTGGTTTGGATCAAGTTAATTTAAACAAGAAACAATATCACAATGATTCCCTAAGTCAGCCAGTTATCATTAAGAATCAATAATTATTGAGGAATCATTACATTGATTTTCACATAGCTGCACCAGTTTGCACTCCCTCCACAAGTAAATAAGTGTTCCTTTTTCCCTGGTCATATCAGCATCTGTCTGTCACTTGTCTTTGGTGGTAGTGTTATTTTACAGCTTTTGTTTGCATTTTGGTTTTGTTTTATTTCTTAGTCTTTCTGACTAGGTTAAGGTGAAATCTCAAATTAGTTTTAATTTACATTTCTCTGGTGGTTTAACCATGTTAATTTTTTTAAGGGCAGAGGATAAGAGACTATGGAATGTCCAACTCTAAATGGAATATTTGTGCTGCACTCTAATGGTTCAGTGAACTTTGCTGAGAACTCAGAGCCACTTTCAATGAACGGCTACAAGAAAACCATGTCTTCCAGACATAGTTGTACATATGAATTTAGAACATATGCTAGTATGCATATGACCTATAAAGGCTCATGACAAAAATTCAGTAGGTAAAGCATTTATTATTTCTCTCACCTAATCATTTATTTTACCTAATATTTTCCAAAAACTAAAAGTTATACTACTTTTACCAATAATACAATTATTTTAAAAACTCTTAAAATTCTTTATAGTTCACATCTTCAAACTAATGTATTTAATTACTTACTTATTTGTCCTGCTTACTTCTTTGAACACAATATAGTGTTAACAATATAATAAAGGCTCACAAAAGTTCTAATACTGTATCTATTTTTTGGTATGGAAGATCCCAGATTCTCATTCTGTAATAGATTCTAAGAAAGGTCACATGGCATCAACATTCCTTGATTTAATATAAAAATATGATCTTTATAATTTATTTAATCACTAAGACTATTAAATCATTGACTAACATATTAAACATGATAGTCCATTTTATTCTATCATGATGCATTGATTTTATAATTTGATGGCAAACTATTTTATTTCATTTGTATTTCATAACTTACTTTTACATTACTATCTAATGCTTTTTGTTTTAAGTTCTCCTAAAAGGTCAAAAATTTTATAGATGTATTTGAATAGGTTATTCTAGAGAATCATATCAACTATACAAATGTTACCTTATAATAAATTGTTTCAAATTTAAAATTTTTTAGATCTTAGCTTAGGATATTCTTTCTACCTATATTTTTAATA